>NW_028227270.1:88879388-89518138 GCF_978045245.1 Mus caroli
TTTTTAACCGAATGAGATGTTTTCTTATTGTCCTTATGATCTGTCCTGCCAGAATTTCTAAGGGTCCCCAAATCAGTCACAGCAACAAAGGTTTTGTAAGAAAAATAATTTAATTCATGTTTCTATAGTGGGACTGGAAAAGCTTCTATGAACTCAGACCCTCATAAATTCCATCTGTGGTTATAATTCTTTAGTATTTTAGTTAAACATTTCAACAAGTTTTTTATGTTACTATTTTATTTGGAGCAGTGTTGTGATTTTCAAAGTAATTTCTCTTATGGAAACTTTTAAGAATAAAGTACATAGATATATCAGAGACTTTTTTGATTGTCATTATTAATTACACAAGATAGCAAACACATGGCAATAATAATATATTAGAAAACCATTGTGGTTTACCTTAATATATTCTTTCAAAGCCCCCTTGTTAATAGTTGTGCCTTTAAGGCCTTGAAAGAATATATCGCCACATCTTCATTATGTCATTTTTTTGCCAGCACATAGTCCAGAAAGGAAATAAAACCCATTTAACTGATGTACACAGACACAATGAAGTATGCCAACAACCTTTTGTAAAATGTCTTCTATTTGAATCAAACTAGACAGAGGTTCTGAACAGCACTTTCTACTAATAAAAGAGGTTTCACAGCCCCTTTGATAACCACCAAGTTGCAGTTTTAGAGAGGAGTAGCAACATGCTAGTGACTTTTGATAATCTTTTCCCTCCTGACTCCAGTGGATACACCACCTTGCTAGTGAGTTTTGAAAGGTATGGGTCACAGCCATGTATTTATTTACACTGTATTGTTGGTGGGATTGCAAGCTTGTACAACCACTCTGGAAATCTCAATCTGGCGGTTCCTTAGAAAATTGGACATAGTACTACCGGAGGTTCCAGCAATACCTCTCCTGGGCATGTATCCAGATGATGTCCCAACTGGTAAGAAGGACGCATGCTCCACCATGCTCATAGCAGCCTTATTTATAATAGCCAGAAGCTGGAAGGAACCCAGATGCTCCTCAACAGAGGAATGGATACAGAAAATGTTGTACATTTACACAATGGAGTACTACTCAGCTATTAAAAAGAATGAATTTATGAAATTCCTAGCCAAATGGATGGACCTGGAGGGCATCATCCTGAGTGAGGTAACACAATCACAAAGGAACTCATACAATATGTACTCACTGATAAGTGGATATTAGCCCAAAACTTAGGATACCCAAGATATAAGATACAATTTGCTAAACTCATGAAACTCAAGAAGAATGAAGACCAAAGTGTGGACACTGTGCCCCTTCTTAGAATTGGGAACAAAACACCCATGGAAGGAGTTACAGAGACAAAGTTTGGAGCTGTGACGAAAGGATGGACCATCTAGAGACTGCCATACCCAGGGATCCACCCCATAATCAGCTTCCAAACGCTGACACCATTGCATACACTATCAAGATTTTGCTGAAAGGACCCAGATATAGCTGTCTCTTGTGAGACTATGCCGGGGCCTAGCAAACACAGAAGTGGATGCTCACAGTCAGCTATTGGATGGATCACAGGGCTCCCAATGGAGGAGCTAGAGATAGTAGCCAAGGAGCTAAAGGGATCTGCAACCCTATAGGTGGAACAACATTATGAACTAACCAGTACCCCGGAGCTCTTGACTCTAGCCGCATATGTATCAAAAGATGGCCTAGTTGGCCATCACTGGAAAGAGAGGCCCATTGGACACACAAACTTTATATGCCCCAGTACAGGGGAATGCCAGGGCCAAAAAAATGGGAATGGGTGGGTAGGGAAGTGGGAGAGAGGGTATGGGGGACTTTTGGGATAGCATTGGAAATGTAATTGAGGAAAATACGTAATAAAAAATATTAAAAATTAAAAAAAATGACGAGAATCCAAGATATGTGGGCCATCATCTTTGAGTTGCATCTTAGAATAAAAGAAGATTTACTGTTTGTAGAAGGATAAAAAGTGGAAAGGTCACTTGTGTAGGGTTTTCATAGATCCTGCCTGCTCATGAGAGCATCAGAGTACATCCAGAAAAACTCCCTGACTCAAGATGCACAATGGTGATACAGAGGAGACTTGAGGTAGCCCTACACTTGGTTAGTGAGTATGTACTTCTAGGGTTTGTAGTAAGAGGCAAAGGCATGTGTGCCAGTGTTCATGTACCGAGACCATCAAACAGGGAAGAAAGGAGCAATATCATATCATTGAGCCCTCTGCTTAGATTCATTCTCTGTGCTGAAGTACATGAATATTTTATTGGTGAGGAGACAAGCTCAGAGAGCTTTTTCATTTTTGGACTAGAAGATAAATGAACAAGAGAGCTTGAATTTGAATATGTCACTATTTGACCCCAAAGATTTGTGTGTGTGTGTGTGTGTATGTGTGTGTGTGTGTGCGCGCGCGCACGCGCGTTAGATTGTTCTTCTGACAAGATTGCTGAATAAGTAAGAAGTTAAAATAGGGTGTGTGACCATTGGAATGTTTTTAGGTAAGGTAAGTTGAGGAAAAATATTCTTAATTAAAGATGAAATGTTATTATCATAATTACATAACTAAGTAAAAAACATTTTATTATTTTGCTATTCTAGAAAATTCTAGGTAGTTCAGAAAAACAAAACTGCAAGTTATGAAAAAATATGACCATGCAGTGGATGCTGAAGAAGGAGCCAGAAAGAGAAGAAGGAGTCATGAGAATGTACCTGGTGTTTAGATATTTCCAGGCTATGCTTTACAGACTCAGAGCATTGGCTACTTACTGAAACGGAATGCTTCAAAGCATTGTTGTGCTTAGGTGGTTTTCCCAGCCTTCATTTACTTTCCTATAAAAGTAAGGATAACATTGAAAAAAATAAGAGTGGCTGATTTACTTTTTATTGACTGCTGAATTTGTGTGTAGGTTTGTATGACTAATTACAAGGGTAATTCTTTTGTAATGTTCAAAAGTCTCTGATGCAGGGAATAGCCCTTTTTCATTTCTCAAACTATACATAAAACAACCCTCATTAGAAATTTGAATTGAGGAATTTTATTTGGATTAGTTTATTACAGTTGCTATTTGAAAAGTGAAGGGTAATTGACTAATCTAGGGTCTGGGAGCGATCTTAGAGATTGGAAAATTGGATCTACATCTGCCACTTGAATAAATAAGCAAATTCTCAGATGTGAGCCCAACCAATTGCTGTGAAAGGGTCTGTTTTTGGGATTGTTTGTGATCATTGGCTTATGATCTTTATGACTTAGACAATCATTTGTTTCCCTTCCTCAAATTTGTCAAATCCAGAATTTTACTGTCTCCATTGTAGATTTTGGTGCTTGGAAAGGAAAATCATGTAAGGAAACTATGTATGAGGGAGAAAGGAAAGGCTAAGTTACACATGTAATCAAATGTAGCATTTAGAATTTGACTAAGGATTGCAAGCAGGAAACGTTTATCTGCTTTATGTAAAATAGACTCTACTTCATCCTTTGCTCGATAAAATTCTTGATGAAATAGTTGTTACCTTGTTTTTTTTTTTTTCTACCCAGAACTCTTCTGGAGATATACCATTATGTTGGGTGACTTATAATTTATTATATTTTGAATATTGTTTATTTTTAGCTTTCTTATTTTTTCTGTTAACATCAAGAATCATTTCTATTAATGTGGAATATTTGAAATACTTATCTCCAATTGACTTGTATGTTTTAATAATAATATACTTCCACTTGAGTATGCCTGTCAGAAATCAATACCAAATGAAAAAATATATTATAATTTTAAAATTATTTGATAGACTTGCCTATAAAACTTTTGTTATTTTAAGAATATATAAATGTCCTGAAGACTTTATGTAAAATTAAGGCATAAAATTTGATTTTTGAAGCCACAGGCCTGGCCTTCAACTCCTATCCATTTGGAAGGTGTCTAGCTCAGGTTTTCAAAACACTCAGAACTAACCAATATGTCAGAAGAACTAATCAGTTGATACTCTGAAGACGTATTTTAATTTTAATTAATTTGATATGATTCTTTTAAGTAGTTGATTTTGGTCTTTTCTCTTGTTTAATTCTACAATGTAAATCAGAACAATTCAGGTTGTTTTAGGATTTAAACTTTCTTTGAAATGTCATAAATACTTGAAGAATTACAGATTATTTAGTCTAGAGCCTATTTTTGCCAGTTAACTTTGATAGTAGATTTTTCTGTTGTCCTAGAGGATCTGGTCTTGATTTAGGATGAAGCCATATGGATAAGATTGTAAGGAAGAGTGATTATGGAAGATATTAGCATTTATTAAGTGCCTGACATTGTGCTGAAGTCTTTATGCTTTTTGAGACATCTCATTTTGTATTAATGAAAAACACAGTTCCTGGTTTCTAACTCCACTCCCTTAGAGCTTGGATTTGCCAGGTGATCTGGAGAAGATCTACTTTGCTTTGTTAATGATGAATGATGGCTAGTAGTAATTGTTGGAAAATAATTTTGCCTTTAAAATAGATACCTTGTTATAAAGAATAGTCATGTTTGAAGTCTTTACCAAGAAACATATTGGACAGTTGTGTCTTTGACTACATTGAAGCTTTTTGTGTGTGTGTGCATTTGACAAAGTCTGATGCTATACATCCCTGGATTACCTGTAATTCTAGATTCTCCTACTTCACTGTATTTAATGTGTGGATTGCAGATGTGTACTACCATGTCCTGTTAGCCTTAGTATTATAACTTGTCAAATTGGCATGTTGAATAAAATCAGTGTTTTCAAACTTAAAAAAAAAAAGTAATTTCTCCCCTCTGCTCCCATTGTGGTCACAGGGTATATATTTTATAATGCTTTTCAGCCCATGGGCTTTGATGAGCTGTAAACCTCTTAAAAGTGAGACATGAAGTCCTGTGTACTGGGATAAATGGGAGAGCTGAAAAAGGGACTGCTGTGATCCCTGTAATGCTAAGCCTGAGTAGTATATAGCAGGCAGTGACAGATTCCTATCTTCCTCAGCTGGTTGTCCTTTGCCCTGGTAGGCTCTCGTTGCTTTGGAGTTGAATTTATCAAAACTCAGCAAGAGTGGAATACAGATTGACCAGGAAAAGGGAGAGAGATGTGGTATTCAGTGTATGCTACAAGTCTTTTCCTGATTGTGGAAAGAATTTGAGGAGTGTCAGGGAAAGTTGTTATTTCCAACCAACCACTAATGCTAACCAGAGGAATAGTCCTTGGAATTACACACATTTTCTGTTTGCTTGTGCATGCATGTGTATGGAGTACCTATCATGTTCATTTATTTCATTACTTTAATCAATTGTTTATTGTTTTATACTATTGTTTCTATATTGGCTGCTTTGGCGGTGGGAAAGAGCATTCAGGTTTCTGTCATATTAGACATGAGGTTGTTTCCCTGTGCTTCTGTCTCCTGTATCTATGACTGGGGTGAGGTTGAACAGAATGCTGGGATAATTTTATTGCTGGCTTTTGACGTCTATTTTTTTTTTCTGGTAGTTATACATGTATAAAATGAGCTGCTCTGTGAAGCCTCTTTGTGGGTATGTGATGCCATTTTGTTTGATGCAAAAGAGGAAACTTCTGAGGGACATGAATATTAATTTCAAACTTCAGAGAACTCACTGAAGAGAGAAATTATGGGAAGTTTTTGTTCTAAACATCCCAGAAAAGGCAGAGGCCTCTCCTGAAATGCTCATTGTTGACCCTGGTAGCATGTGCCTTGGGAAAGCACAGATGGTCTTACAGGGAAGAGGCAGACAAACAGCAGCCTTTCTGACACACAAGAAAAGAGAAGCTGTGGAGTCCAGGCAATAGGGGAACAGAGGCCTCTGGGACAAGCAGCTTCCAGGTATGTTGGAAGGATCTAGAATAGAGGTGTTCATGCCACACGTAGCCCTGTAAAGTCCCTCTTGTGTGACTTGGGCAGTCAGGGTAATTGATGTTCATTCTGCTGAACTACGCAGTGAAGATGAGAGTTTCCTTGTCTAGAGTTCTTACGGCATGCACGATGCCCAAAGCTTTGTTTTAGGAATATTCTTGTCTGTAGTTTTCATTTCTGGTTTCCCCAGAAACCCTCATTCTACCATTATGTTTACCTTACTTTAGAAGGAAGTTTTAAAACCAGAGGAGTCTCTCTGAGCTCCAGCATCCTTCCAGTGAAGAGTGGTTACTAGCTATGTTTGCAGTACTTGTCCGTTCCAACCCCCAGCACTTTGCCTGGAGTGCTGATTATAGAAGTTAGCGTGAGAGGTGGTAGATGGGGTTTATAGTAATGTTCCCTGTGTATTGCATGTGTAAGTTAAACATTTTAGTGTTGAAAACAAAGCCATTACTGTATTTTTTCCAGGCTATCTAAACCTGAGTCAAAAGGTCACCCTCAGCTAATTTCATCAGAAAGCCGATCACAAATGTATCTAGTTTTGACAAACTATAGAAATTTCAAATATTTATTGAAATGACATACAGAACAAGAAAATAAGACTCATATTAGAGCATGGTGGATAGCAAAGTAAACGTATTGTCCTAGCAATGACAGACACTTCATTGTATTTGCCTCTGCTACAGTCCATTGCAATGATCTTTAAAAGAATGATGCTTGTTGTTCTTGGCATTTATTGATTCCATTCCATATAGTGTGAAGGATCTATTGCTTGTCCTAAAATGATGAAATTGAGAGAAGATTGGTTTTGGATGACTTCCAGTATATTTCATTAAACTTCAGTCTCCAGAAATTAGTTACTCAAATACAAAACACAGCTTCACAATCTATTCCCTGCTGCTATGAAACCAGAACTTACAGGCTGATCTGTTCCTAGATCTTGAACAGAATTGGAAATTTCAACATGTTTTAGACAACAATATTATTTCTTTGTTTGACAAGTTTTATTTAAACAAATGGATACGTCGCCTGCCTTAGGAACCACAATGCTGTGTGGGGACATTCCTCCAGATGAGTCATGAGAAATGGCTCATGAAACCTTGAAGAACTGAAGTTTCTAATGCTGTGAAGAGACGCCATTACCAAGGCAGATCTTATACACCAAAGCCTTACATTGGGGTCTTGCTTACAGTTTCAGAGTTTTAGTCTATTAGCATCATGGCAGACAGTATGGAGGTATGCAGGCAGGTGTTGGAGCTATACCTGAGAGCTACATCTTGAAACATAGGCACGGGGGGTTTGGAGGAGTATAGGGGAGGGAGAGAGAGAGAAGATATCCAAAGACAGAGAAAGAAAGACAGAGACAGACACAGAGACACACAGAGAGACAGAGAGACAGAGAGATACTGGGCTTGGCATGGGCTTCGGAACCCTTAGAGCCCACCCCCAGTGACACACTTCCTCCAACAAGGCCACATGTCCTAATTCTTTAAAATAATACCACTCCCTGCTGACTAAGCATCCAAATATATGAGCCTATGGGAGCTGTTTTTATTTAAGCCACCACTGTTGCTGAATATGTGTCTCCTGCATGTTTTTAGATCTTGAGTATTTTAGGAGATCTAAGTTTTAAGGACTATTTAAATTGCTTTAAGATAAATTATTAGTTTAAATAATATCTTGACAGTCACTGTTTTCTGTGGCATAAGTGAAGGAGAAGCCCTATGTCTTAAACATGATTTGTATTCATAGCCAAGCACACACACATACACACTGAACACATAGCTTCCTGCTGGGTATGAATCTTCTGATTCATTTGTTGATTTCTTCATCATTAAAGAGTTCTACAATCAGCAGTAGGCTTTGCTATCCCTTGCGCCTATTTTTCTTCTTTGTGGCCTTAATGGTAGTATTTGCATTTTAGAAATGAAAATGAGGCCTGGGTATGTGCTGCTCACTGCTCACTATCACGCTAGGGTGTCTCACTGAAGGTGAAAAACAGTTATATGTCATTTAGTTTTTACCATTGCTTTTCACTTTGCTGCTCAAATGCTTAGTGGCCTAGGGTCTTTATTTTTATGCAGTGATATCTCATTCATCATTTTTTCATAAACATTTCAGTTTAATTGAGGAACTTGGGGTGTCATTATTTGCTCTACTACATCATTAGTGTCCTGTGTTTATTTCGTTGTTCCTTAATTGAGCCTGCTTACATACGAAGTAGTCATGTGGGTTATGCACATGGGTATAACATTGTTTTTGTTCTCAATAAATTCATTACCAGCCGGGTGATGGTGGCGCACGCCTTTAATCCCAGCACTTGGGAGGCAGAGGCAGGCGGATTTCTGAGTTCAAGGCCAGCCTGGTCTATAAAGTGAGTTCCAGGACAGCCAGGGCTATAAAGAGAAACCCTGTCTGGAAAAAAAACAAAAAACAAACAAAAACCACAAAACAAAACAAAACAAAACAAAAAAATCATTACCTACTCAGGGCAGGTGAATTCAAAGAGAGAAAATATTAAGTGTTCATTCTGGTCTTTGTTGTGCTTATAAATAAAACGGTCCTTAAAATTTGTTCTTAAAATTTGTTAGTTAAGGTCAATGCACCCAAGAAGGCACCTAAAAAGGTCTGTGTAGAAAAAAAAGTAAATAAGACACCTGGTGTTTCTATTCAGTATAGCCTAGAAGATTCTAATAGCTACTATCCAGTTAAAATAGGAATTTAGGGTTGGCAGCTTATAATTCTGGTTTGACCCAATTAACTTCTGGGGTGTGGGATTGGTGTGGTACACCCACTTGGAAAGTCAGATTTTTCTGAGCAGCTGTGAATAATTGGACTGTGGACAAAGCAAGGCATTGCATAAAAATACAGGGTTCTGTACTTGGCTTGACTTTAGCGTGATCTGTTTGGTTGTTCTGGAGTAGGGCCCTGGCTTCCATGGATAAGCAAGAATGAGGAAGCAATACCTAAGAGTAGTAACTTTGTTATGTGCTAATGGAGATAGTGGCAGTTGAGCCAGTCAAGAGCTAACTGATAGTGTTGCATGAAATGCTGTTATGTTGTGCATTAGCTGCTAGGAATTCCTTGGACACACCTGTATTCAGAAATCAGGACTTCAGAGAAAGCAGAATAGGCATGGTAAGAGAGGATGATGGAAAAGCAGGTAATTATATCATCTCAGGATCCAAGACTGAATAGGTCTGGGCTTTAACATGTTGCTGAGGGCAAGGGTTAACAGCTGCATATTAGAGAATCCCATTAATTCTATTTCTAGAGCCTAGTTTTGAGATCATGTGCCTTTCATTCCATGGTAGCACTAGTTATTGATGCTGTCTGTAAACAAACTAAAAGTGGTTTCTGTTGGTATATTTGATTACTGTCCTGGTCTTAGCTCAATCTCTTCTTATATTAAATTGTTATATATATCTTAATATATATATATATATATATATATATATATATATATCATGAACTTATTTGATAGTTTTTTAAATAGAATAGATTACATTTGTAATTTCATGCTATTTATTTTATATTTTGAACAACAGATTCTACTCTGAGAAACCTTACACATAGCCTTCCTAGATTGCCAAAAATGTCATATGAACAAATTGTCAGCTAATACCTGGAAAAAAAGTTTAGCAGAGAATACGTTTCAAATGTGTAAGTATGGTTGCTTAGGATAGACCTTTCTTCCCTTTCCTCCCTTTGTTTTTACTCTGCCCCTCCCAATTTGGGCTTCTTTTAAACTTTTCTCGATTTTCTTATTTTCATTTCAAATATACTTTATTAGACTTTGACACATAGGTTTAAAAAAATCTAGTATAGCAAAATAATCCCAAAGGCAAAACCTTTTAGAATCAATTTGCTACAAAACATAATTTATTATAGGATCTGCTTTTTGGGTGATGGGAATATTCTTTGTATTTTTAAAATCGCTTTATTAAGTGCTATCTGTTGATGTTTTAAATTTGCAGATTTTTTTCACATGGCCTATAATTAATTATTCATTCCTCATATCTTTATTTGTGTATCAGGTGTTTATATAACTTGTCTGTCACCTGTGTGTGCAGTAAACTAACACATGTGTTAATTCATCACTACTTTTGACCAGTAACATCAGAGGCAATAACAAGTTTTATTTATTGCTGCTCTTTTTAACCACTTGGCCTATTTCTAACCTTCAAATAGCCTTCTGTAAGCACATCTGACCCACAACAAAAGTGACTTTTGTTATGGAAGTAGGCCAAATTGCTTGACATAATGTCAGGTGAGATTTTATTTAGTGCTGTTGAGACATTGAGTACCTTGAGTGCTTTGTTCCTCCAAATTGTTTTGACTTTCATGTTTCAGACGACGATTGCCATATTGGCCTCCCATATTGAGTGTGGAATATGTTTGCAAGTGCATGGTCTTAATAAAGTGTAACTTCAGAGTTACCAATATCTTAATCATTTCATATATCCTGTTTTTTAGTTGATTATACTATTGGTTTTATTGTTAGCTTTTACTGTTGTTTTGTTTGATTTGTATATATACATAGTATCACATTATAAGAAGTATAACAACTGTGTTTATGGTAATTAATGTTTGTGGAGTTTTATTCTTGGTCTTTTTAGGTTTAAAATGGAATTTATTTTTAACCTTATTTGCAAACTAAACCGTATAACAAACTCTATTACTGTAAGTAAATGAACTGTAGGAAAAAATTAAAGATTTTCCTCATGATGTATAATTAATATAAGTAATCGAATAATCTGTTGGAGCAAGAAATGCCACAAAAACTAGACTAATCTCAACTTGAGACATATTAAAATATTCCACATGGAGAGAGATTCACCTTTTTTCTTTACAGATGAAAACATACTTATTTAATACCTTTTAAATTGCAAGGACTATGGCAGGAATAGGAGGGACAGCTGTCATGCAGAGCCTCTGTTCTCCTGTGCTTGGCTGTTACAGCTTTTGCTTTTGGCTTATAGGCAAATGCCATGTTTGTAGGAGGTGAGCAACAGCAACAAGGTCAAAGGCAGAGAGATAGTGATACTTTTATTGAATGTTAAATATTCTGTTTATGGCACCTGTAATTCTTTAAGTGAGAAGAAACTGTTAGTACATGAATCTAAGACTTAGAAAAGTATTGAATTTGTTTCAAATTTTTGCTAAGAATTAAAAAATTCCACAGTTCTTTCTTTTACAACTCATCTCTCAGTACAGGTTTTAGACCCATATTGTTAACTTCTTAGGAGTAAGCATAATTCCAAATTTAGTACTCTGGTTGGTTGTTCAACAAAGAAATTTATTATTGTTGTAATTTCATTCTTAGTTTTAAAATTAAACAACTAAAGAAGCATGATTAGCCTTGAAATTTTACATCAGATAATTATAATGTGATCTATGCACACATAATCTAAAACCAGATTTTTATTTTAGTGCAAAATAGTAATATATGTCATTAATTCTTAACATTTTCAGAAATAAGTATTTGGTCTCCATGTTTCCAAGTATACAGAACTCTTTTTTTAATTTTCATCATAATCAAGCAAATATTGTAGTCAATAATTTAATAATACCTAATATACCTATAATATTTTTGAAATAGATCTACTTGTGGAATTTCCTAGTGTATGGATGAGTTGGTCCTCTGATTCTGTGAGGTCTGCATTTCTTGATTCAACCAGAGATGAAAAATAGTTGAAATAAAAAGAGAAGTTGCATTTTCTTGTCATTCATCCTTAGTCAGTACTGTGCACTGTAACATGCATCTGTGTTTGTATTGCATTGGGTACTATATATAACCTAGAGATTAGTTACATGTATCTGTGACTTGGTATGCATCACCTGTGTGCATGTGCCTGTTGAGGCCAGAACAGGGCATCATATCCCCAGGAACTGGAGTTACAGGTGATTATAAGCATCCACCTGGGTGCTGGGAAACAAGCTTGGGTCTTCTGCAAGAACAGTAAGGGCTCTTAACAGAATTATCTCTTCAGCCCTCTTGAGGAGTTTTTACAGATTACTTTATTTAAGATTTTACCACCAACCAAGGAGTGTACAGGGAGGGCCATGGCTCCAGATACATACATAGCAGAGGATGGTCCTGTTTGACATCAATGGGATGGGAGGCCCTTGTCCTGTGGAGGTTTGATTCCCAGTATAGGGGGATGCTGGAGTGGTGGGGTGGGAGGCGGTGGGTGGATGGGGGAGCACCCCCATAGAGGCACAGGGGAGGGAGAGAGGGAGAATATGGGATGGGATTTTTTTGGAGGGGTAACTGGCAAGAGGGATATCATTTGAGATGTAAACAAATGGAATGATTAGTAAATAAATAAATTAGAACTACCATATTATTTTTTAAAAAGAATTACATACACATACACAGTGTATTTTGATCATTTGCTACCACCTGCCTTCCTGTAAATCCTCCCAGATCTGCTCCTCCATAATTCCCAACTTTTTGTTCTTCATGGTCCACCTTACCTGTCAAGTCTAATTTATGGTGCCAAAATATTCACAGGTGTGGGGCCATCCACTGGCAAATAGACCACCTTGAAGAGGCCACACCTTTAAAGAAAACTGATTCTTTCTTTCCCAGAAGCCATCAGTTGTCAGTAGCTCCTTAGCTAGGGGTGATGCTTTTAAGCCACTTGCCCCTCTGTTGCTGGACTGTTGATTGGCTTCTTTTAGTATAGGTCTTGTTGCAGTAACATCTGCTGTGAGTTCAGGAGTGTAGTGGTCCTGGGATGCCTAAAAGATACTGATTTTCTCTAGTCCTCCTTGACAGATGGCTCTTAAACCTTTTCTGCATCTTCTTCTGAGATGGGCCCTGAGCCTTCGGGGCAAGGGATGGGTTTTAAAAACCCATTTGTGGTTGTGTAAATCACTGACACTTCTCTATATTTTTACCATTTTTATTTTCTCTGCACAAATAAACTTCTCTGAAGAGATCTGAGAGCTAAAGTAACATATGAATAAGTAGATAAGAATTTAGAGGCTAGTTTGATACTGTCTATTTAACAAAATAATATTAGTAAGTTTACCCATGGCACCTTTGACCTCCCAATCATGGATTTCTTACCAGATTTACAGTACCAAGCATATGTTTTCTATGGTGGAGTGGGCTATTAATTTAATTAGTGCCAAGCATGTGATAGTTTACCTCAATTGTTAGTCAGGGGTGTCTTGGAGACCTGTACACAATACAGGCTATTGCCATTGCCTTTGCTTTTCCAGCAGTTATACTGTAGTCACTGGGCATGAAGACATAATTGGTACTGGTCAAGATGCTTCCTCCTTGCTGGCTATCTTTCACAGTACTCAAACATGTTTTATACAGGATTCTAGTGTGGGTATATCCATTAGCATTCTTCCTGTGCTGAGAACCTGGTAGCTATAACAGTGAGCGCATGACAAGATATACCATCATAGGTTCAACTGAGACTAGAGTGTTTTTTGGGGGGAGACCCCACTTTCTGATAAAAGATGACTTCTTAAAGTATTATACAGTTGGGTGTGTATAGGTCATTTGTAAGTTCTACATTTTTTATATAAAAAAACTTACAGTTAAGAGTTTTGATTCTTTTTGAGGAGAGAAAGTGACCCAGAAAGGAGCTGCTGTGCTTTTTGTTGCTATGTGGGCCTCCTCAATGCCCCCTCTAGGGCATGAGGAAGATTCTTCTCTCAGGCCCCCTCCTCTAACCACAGATGGGAAATTGCTACAAGGCCAGTGAAGGGAATATTGCTGGTGGTACTTGCCTTGGTTTCTTATGCTGATCTGTGCATAACTGTGGTCAAGAATGATTAACATATAGTTCTCAATTTTACTCAGCTGCCAAACTTCTACCAATAGAAAATAACCCAAGCCAACAACCTTGCAATGGTTTAAGATTTCAGGTTTAAAGTCAGAACTCATAGCTATAAAAGCGTCTGAAAAGCTTTTAATGTATTATAAAGATGAAGAATGACTGATGGAATAGTTTAAGTCAGCACACAGCCTTTCTTCATCTGTTCTCTTCTCTCTTTCTTATTTGGCCTTATAATAAGGATTTGGAATTCCCAAAATGAACAAGCAATTTCAAGTCATTACTTTAAATATTTTGTTTCGATTAGTATATAATGTCATCTTCACTCTCCAGAATAGCATATTGTGCTTAAAGATGCATTTGGGAGAGACAACTAATCTACAGAAAGAAAAAATGTTTTTCTTTATTTCCAAAATATCTTTCAGACTTCTAGTTTCTTGTTTCAGAGGCTTGAGTTTCAGTTGTATGAGATGAAGGGAATGAAGGGTGAATAGAGCAAGTAATAAGATAAGAATCTTGTCAATTATTCTGTCAAAGTCCACAGGGCCTGGCTGCACTCTTACTTCCCACCCCTTCCCTTTCCATCATAAGGTTCATGTCATGTTGGCTCATACTGACTTTTCTCCTGACCTTGGGACAATCGGCCTTGCTAAGGCACATGTCCCTTAAATTGAATTTTCCATAATATGTTATTATAGCAACAGAAAAGTAAGAAGACATATTCTATCCATTAAAGTGACTGCCTTGGGAAAGTAGAATGCTATCTAATGCATGGGTTTGTTTACCATGAAAGAGAATGGGCACAGAGAGAATGATGTGATCTCTGCTTAAAAAAATGCACACACACAAATGCATACACACAGACATACAGACAAATACACATACACACATTTTTAACTGTAATCTTTTCCACATTCTAAAGAAGGCTTTGCATTAAATAGAAATTTTGTATATGGGCACATATACATATGTTCATTTTTATAATTATGGTGCATGAATTTGTATACAGTGCAGTAACTTTAAAAATTTTTCTGCTTAGGATCACAGAGCAAAAATTCTGCAAGAAAAGCTTCTTCATTTGGAAGGAAAAACTCATGGCTGAGGCCCTTGTAGTTATGCATAAATGAACAAGAGGAAAGTTATACAGTTTTATTTTATACAAGTTTTATGTGACATGAAAGTTCTTGAAAAGAGATAGTAAAGAAAGAACATCTGGTGATTTTTTTTTTTTTAATTCTGAGTTTTGTTAAGCCAACTTTCATTTGCCTGATGTAATTGTCTCTGAGGCTTAGTGCCTCAGTCTGCTAAACTAGGCCTAGTCTTGGAAGCTTTTAGTCTCTATACAATCTTATCTAGGTCTACAATGTTTTCAGCCTCTGAAACTTATTGTTGAATAAGTTCACCCTGTCTTGTTCTTTCTAATCTCTTATTGGCTGGTTCAACTCAGCTGTTCTGACTCAAACTCTTCTCTAAGCTGATGGATTCAATCTGGCCTGTCTCTCTGTTTCTGTATGTCTCTGTGTCTCTCTGTGTCTCTTTGTCTTTCTCTGTGTGTCTCTCTGCCTCTGTGTGTGTGTGTGTGTCTCTCTCTCTATCTGCTCTGTCTCTCTGTCTGTCTCTGCCTCTCCCCACCCTCAAGTCCCAACCCCCACCCCTGTCTCTCTCTGTCTTTCCCAAATTGCTCTGCTTGGCCTCACACTAACTTTGGCAATCTGTTCTAATATTTTGGCTCTTTTTCATTCTCTGGCTCATTCTATCTTCACCGGTGTCTAGCTTGTTCTCTCCCTGCAACCTGCCTCTGTCAAACTGTCCTGGTAAAACTGCATCCTGTCTTCTTACCTCAGCTCCTTAAGTACTTCCCTTTCCTTCCTGTTCTTGTGAAAGTTGGGCGTATCCTATTCTGTCAAATCTTTCTCTGATTCCTCACTTTGTCTGCCACTCAATTAGATACCACTTTAAACATGGGTGGTTCCTTTTACAAATTAAATTTACCTTAATCCCCTCGTTTAGGATTAAAGATGTGTACTAAGGGTATGTCTGTATTCCAGCCAAGGTGCTTAAAAGTGTGGTAAGGACTAAACCACATAATCAGAAACAGCTTTTTTCTTTTTCTTTCAGCAAATAACGCAATCTCAGGGGTATTTCTGTGGCTATGGCTACCTGCCTGCCTGCCTTCCCTCATCTCTGCAATGTTATGTCGATGGTTATGTGCATTACTCTGTGTTGTGCTGCTATAACAGAATCCTACTGCTCATACAAATCACACACAAAAGAAGTTTATTCAGCTCCTGGTTTGAGGGACTGAAAAATCTAGGATTCAGGAGCTGCATCTGAGAAGGACCTTTTGCTCTGTTTTCTGGGATAGTATTTTCTTTAGTACTTTTGTCTAGCAGTTTGAATTGGGGAGAATGCTTTTGAGGAAGAACATATAAAAAAGATTTCGTGTAGTTTAATATGGTTCTAAAAGGAATTAACTAGAATGTCTGAGAGCCTGTGTGTTGGTAACAAAGTACTGTTTTGCTAACTGAACTAGCATTAAGGGGATGTTAATCCAGTTTGTTAACTCATTCACTTTTCTTTATTTCTCAAGGTCCCAATTTCTAGTGGCAACTAAATTTCAACATGAATATTCTAGGTGAACTTCAAACCATAGCAGGAGACATTGTATTCATAGAAAATTTGTTAGAATTTGAGCCCTCTACAACAGAGGAGCACATTTTTAAAGGAAAACATTAAAGTTAATGTACAATGATGGTGCCCAAGTAGTTGAAATTTCAAATTAACCAGTTTTCTGAATTCAAGTTTCATTTTGTTAAAAAAATTTGGAGAAAACTTTTTGTCTTTGTGTTACTCTGAAGCCAGTAATCAGCTGAGCATTTTCTGGGATAGTGTTTGCTTTAGTTCTTTTGTCTAGGAGGAGTTTGAATTGGGAAGAATCCTTTTGAGACAGAACATATATTTTAAAAAAAAGGTTATGTGTAGTTTTAATATATATATTTTATATGAGCAGGATATTGCTTTGACATATCAAAGAATTAGACTTGCTGCTAACTGAAAGAACACTGAAGCAGGCAGGTCCACTGGAGACTCAGGACCAGGAGTGAATGCCAAATCAGCCCGAAGTGAAAGCACAGACTCCCAAACAAACCAACATTCATTCCTGGGAGTGGGTCCTTCTGGCAGCCTTTCCAGCTTTTGCCAGTATAGCTTGCTTATCAAAGCACTTTATCAGTGGGGAAGGGATGTGGGTTAACCACTTCACTTAGCTTTAGCTTCCCAGCTCACAATCTGTCAGCAAACAGCTGCTTTTCAACATGTACGCCCTGTACTGTGCAGCTGATGCCTGGCTGGGGACAAAGCCAGCTTTGTGTCAGGAAGGGGGCAGGAAGGAGCCGACCTTCAATGAAAAGTGGCTAAGCCCAACTTCAAGCTTTAATTTATAAAAGTTCTTTGGTGAGCTGAGCATACCCTCCTTTTTATTTCAAGGTTCAAGGTTAACTTTAAAAGCATGGCTTACTGAGACAGGTAGACTGTAGATATATTGTGGGAGGAGTGGTACAACTTTATCTCTAAAGCTATGGCTGTGCTGCCTGACTTCTTCCTGTCACTTCTGCCTTTCTTCTCATTCCTCAGTTCTCTTGTTTTCATGTGCTATCTTCTGTCTTTTACTATCTTTCTATCTTCCCTTCAGTCTACTTAGAAATGGTGTGTATGTTGCCAACTACTTTTAGATGTTAGTGGTAAAGAAAGTATAGTTTTAGTGTCTGTAAGTTCACAAGACCCACAGGACTGGTCCTAATCAATACATCCATTCTCCGTTAAGTCACTAATTTGTAGGATTTTCTAGAAACAGAACAAACAATGTAATTGAATGATGCAGTAGACACTGATGTTGTCATGGATTCACAGTTTTCCCCTCAGGGTGCAAGGTAGGATTCTATCTCAGATTGGAATTTACCCACACCATGCCTTATTTCCTGCTCAAGCATGGCTAGATGTCAAGTCGGGATGCCACCTGTATGTTCCTGGGGCAGAATGAACAGAATTCTATGCTCAGCTGGCTATGGAGGGATATACAGCTTGAGACAGCATGTTTGAAAGGGCAAGTTTTACATAAAGTGTGTTACATAGCATAGAAGCTTTTGGCTAAAGACACAGAGCAGATCAGTCTACTGTGCCTTTTTATTGGGCTGTTTATCATTGTCTGCTAGGATTTCATCTCTTTCCTACCTTTTCATTATATTAAAAAAAAATCAATGTTCAGAAAGCATAAGCTGAACGGACTTAATGAGTTTAAAGTGAAGTGGCCTGAGAAAGTTTACACCACAGCACAAAGCTTTTTAAAGCATTGGCTCATTTTGTAGCTCTGACAGTTGGGGTGCCTTGCTAGAAAAGTCATTTGGATCCACAGTGTAGCTATCAAAGTTCAGGTTGCTCATACTGCAGTGTCTGGTTATCTCCAGAAAACAAGTCCATGAAGGATAAATAGAAACTGAGTCAACTGGTGGGTACTTACTGGATCAAGATATGTACTGTGAGATGGGCTGTATCAATTTAGGGTATACTGCTTATATGCAACTTTCACTGTAAAATTAGGGTGCAGATGGCTCTGAAGTCTTTCAAGAAATCAGCTTCCTCCACCCCCTTCCTTGTCTACAATTTATTATTCCCATAGAATTCTAAAGACATGGATAGCTGCTTACCTTTAGTATATCTATATCTATATATTTCCTGACATTTATAAGATGAGAATAATAATTAATGAGTGTATGTAGTCCTATTATTGTTTAACATTTCTTTGGCATTTTGCCTGATATAAGACTTTTGGAATGAAGAAGTACTATGTATGATAGGTTACCTCTAAGGGATGGCTAATGTCTAATTCTAGAAGGCCTTCCAATAAGGGAGGTCAGACATGGCTTAAATTTCTTAGTACAAATAGGTAGTAAGGTTTTGGAAAAGACTGTTTTTGTTTTCAGTTTTGTTTTCAGAAAAAAATCAATAGACTAGCTCATTCCTGGGATGTGCATTTATGAACACAGATTCATGGTCTTGTGTTGATGTACTTAGATGGTTATCCAGCTAAGACATAATTTATCAACACCTTGTTATCTTAAATACTTTACTTAGCAGGGCCATAAATCCTCCTTAAAGGGACTTTATTTTGCCACTTAATTAAGTCTCCCTCGTTTCCTTCATTGACTTTAAAAGGGCGTTCAAGGTTGACTTAATTTTCATTAGGCATTCAATTTCTTAACTATTAAACTCAGGAAAGAATACTGTCATCTAAGCCTTCATGACACAGTAAACTGAGGGCTGAGACAGACCACAGGCCAACTTTGTCAGAGATGGGATGATTCCTAGAGAAGAGGTTGAGATACTCTTTTATTATACCATTCTGTGCTATTTCTTTTTAAAGAACCCAATTATGTAAACTTGTAGTTGTGTTGCTGACAGAAGTGGGAGCTTTTACTTAGTGTAAGGTGGTTTAATGAATGTGATGGGGATACAGATATAAATAAGATATTTTACTGGAACTACTGAAGCCATAAATATGTGAAATAGAAATGTGTGAAAAAGAACAGTAGGTGATTTCTTTGCAGATAAAGGAAGGTATATGTGGACCTCCCCTTAGCTGGGTAGGGCAGAAAGAATGGGTAAGTTTTGAGATTTGCAAAATAGTATGATCAGGCTGAGAAGACTAGATACTGGAGGACAGAGCCTTTGCTGACCTGTGGCCCGCATGAAGCCCCCATGTCCTGCAGTCTGCATGAGGACACCTGAGAATGGATGTCATTTGCAGCAGTGTTCTGCATATGAATTCTGGGGTGATTTGGTGCTATATGAGTAAGAGATTTTATTCAGCTATATGTCACAAGCTCCTGATCACAGTGTAGTTCTAGCACCAAGTCTAGAGAGAGACATTGTGAAGTTGGCAGTTGACCTCACAAAGTTTTCAAGGGTTGCTTTTCACTTACCCATCTTCAGCCCACATACTCTTACCCTCATATAGTCAAAGTGGGTACATCAACACCATGGTTAGCTTCCAGTCAAGAGGAGAGATTGGTCAATTTGGCCTCTTTAATATCATAAATCATGTTGGTTATGAAAAGTTCTACTATATACATGTGAGAATTTAAAGATGAAAAGGGCACACACTGGGCCTACATCTCTATCTTGGTGGTAGAGAATATGTGACAGCCCTATCATTTGCTCAAAAGATGAATTATGCCTTTATATTGTGTGACAATGTTCTTTACTTTCCAGCCTCCCTGAGAGCTTTTTTTTTTAAAAAAAATTTGTTTTTAAATTAATTTATTTTTTACACACCATATTTTTCCGCCCCATTCACCCTCCAACTGTTCTACATCCCATGCCTCTTCCCCACGCCCCTGTCTCCACATAGATGCCACCCCACCCCACCTGACCTCTAAAACTCCCTGGGGCCTCCAGTCTCTTGAGGGTTAGTTACATCATCTCTGAATAAACACAGACCCAGAAGTCCTCTACTTTATGTGTGTTGGGGGCCTCATATCAGTTGGTGTATGCTGTCTGTTTGGTGGTCCAGTGTTTCAGAGATCTCTGGGGTCCAGATTAATTGAGACTGCTGGTCCTCCTACATGGTCGCCTTTCTCCTCAGCTTCTATCAGCTTTCCCTAATTCAACAACAGGGTTCAGCTGCTTCTGTTCATTGGTTGGGTGCAAATATCTGCATCTGACTCTTTCAGCTGCTTTTTGGGTCTTTCAGAGGGCAGTCATGATAGATCCCTTTTTATGAAAACTCCATAGCCTCAGTAATAGTGTCAGGTCTTGGGATCTCCCCTTGAGGTGGATCCCACCATGGGCCTGTCTCTAGACCTTCTTTTCCTCAGGCTTCTCTTCATTTCCATCCCTGCAACTCTTTCAGACAGGAACAATTATGGGTCAGAGTTGTGACTGTGGGATGGCAACCTCAACCTTCACTTGATGCCCTGTCTTCCTGCTGGAGGTGGGCTCTATAAGTTCCTTCTTTCTACTGTAGGGCATTTCATCTAAGGTCCCTCTTTGAGTCCTGAGAGTCTCTCACCTCCCAGTTCTCTGGTAAAGTCTGGAGGGTCCCCCCAACCTACTATCTCCTGCGGTTGCCTGCTCCCATTCTTTCTGCTGGCCCTCGGGGCTTCAGTCCTTTTCCCTCACCTAATATCTGATCAGATTCCCCTCTCATCCACAACCCCTTCCCTGCCACTTTCCCTCCTCGTTCCCTCCCTCCCCCCCCTACTTATGATTGCTTTCTTCTCACTCCCAAGTGGGACTGAGGCTTCCTCACTTGGATACTTCAGCTTGTTGACCTTTTTGAGTTCTGTGGATTGTATCTTGGCTATTCTGTACCTTTTTGTATGTTTTTTGTTTTTGTTTTTTTTTTGTTGTTGTTGTTGTTTTTTTTTTTTTTTTTTTTTTTTTTTTTTTTTTTTTTGCTAATATCCACTTATTAGTGAGTACATACCCTGCATGTCCTTTTAGGTCTGAGTTACCTCACTCAGGATGGTATTTTCTAGTTCCATCCATTTGCCTGCAAAACTCAGGATGTCCTCATTCTTTCTTTTTATTTTTTATTTTTTATTAGGTATTTTTCTCATTTACATTTCCAATGCTATCCCAAAAGTCCCCCATACCCTCCCCCCCAGACCCCTACCCACCCACTCCCACTTTTTGGCCCTGGCGTTCCCATGTACTGGGGCATATAACGTTTGCAGGACCAGTGGGCCTCTCTTTCCAGTGATGGCCGACTTACAGCACAAGCCATTGCTGTTTTATTCAGGAATTTTCCCCCTGTGCCCATATCCTTTGAGGCGTTTCCCAACTTTCTCCTCTATGAGTTTCAATGTCTCTGGTTTTATGTGGAGTTCCTTGATCCACTTAAATTTGACCTTCGTACAAGGAGATAGGAATGGATCAATTTGCATTCTTCTACATGATAACCACCAGTTGTGCCAGCACCATTTGTTGAAAATGCTCTTTTTTCCACTGGATGGTTTTAGCTCCCTTGTCAAAGATAAAGTGACCATAGGTGTATGCGTTCATTTCTGGGTCATCAATTCTATTCCATTGGTCTACTTGTCTGTCGCTATACCATGCAGTTTTTATCACAATTGCTCTGTAGTACAGCTTTAGGTCAGGCATGGTGATTCCCCCAGAGGTTCTTATATCCCTGAGAAGAGTTTTTGCTATCCTAGGTTTTTTGTTATTCGAGATGAATTTGCAGATTGCTCTTTCTGATTCGTTGAAGAATTGCGTTGGAATTTTAATGGGGATTGCATTGAATCTGTAGATTGCTTTTGGCAAGATAGCCATTTGTATAATGTTGATCCTGCCAATCCATGAGCATGGGAGGTCTTTCCATCTTCTGAGATCTTCTTTAATTTCTTTCTTCAGAGACTTGAAGTTCTTATCATATAGATCTTTCACTTCCTTAGTTAGAATCACACCAAGGTATTTTATATTATTTGTGACTATTGAGAAGGGTGTTGTTTCCCTAATTTCTTTCTCAGCCTGTTTATTCTTTTTTTAGAGAAAAGCCATTGACTTGTTTGAGTTAATTTTATATCCAGCTACTTCACCAAGGCTGTTTATTATGTGTAGGAGTTCTGTGGTGGAATTTTTAGCGTCACTTATATATACTGTCATATCATCTGCAAAAAGTGATATTTTGACTTCTTCCTTTCCAATTTGTATCCCCTTAATCTCCTTTTGTTGTCGAATTGCTCTGGCTAGGACTTCAAGTACAATGTTGAATAGGTAGGGAAAAAGTGGGCAGCCTTGTCTAGTCCCTGATTTTAGTGAGATTGCTTCCAGCTTCTCACCATTTACTTTGATGTTGGCTACTGGTTTGCTGTAGATTGCTTTTATCATGGTTAGGTATGGGCCTTGAATTCCTGATCTTTCCAAGACTTTTATCATGAATGGGTGTTGGATTTTGTCAAATGCTTTCTCAGCATCTGAAGAGATGATCATGTAGGTTTTGTCTTTGAGTTTGTTTATATAATGGATTATGTTGACGGATTTCCATATATTAAACCATCTTTGCATCCCTGGAATAAAACCTACTTGGTCAGGATGGATGATTGTTTTAATGTGTTCTTGGATTAGGTTAGCAAGAAGAGGATTTTTGAATCGATATTCATAACGGAAACTGGTCTGGAGTTCTCTATCCTTGTTGGATCTTTCTGTGGTTTAGGTATCAGAGTAATTGTGGCTTCATAGAATGAGTTGCATAGAGTACCTTCTACTTCTATTTTGTGGAATAGTTTGTGCATAACTGGAATTAGATCCTCCTTGAAGGTCTGATAGAACTCTGCACTAAACCCATCTGGTCCTGGGCTTTTTTTTTTTTTTTTTTTTTTTTTGGGTGGAAGACTATTAATGACTTCTTCTATTTCTTTAGGGGATATGGGACTGTTTAGATCGTTAACTTGATCCTGGTTTAACTTTGGTACCTGGCATCTGTCTAGAAATTTGTCCATTTCATCCAGACTTTCTAGTTTTATTGAGTATAGCCTTTTGTAGAAGGATCTGATGGTGTTTTGGATTTCTTCAAGATCTGTTGTTATGTCTCCCTTTTCATTTCTGATTTTGTTAATTAGGATGTTGTCCCTGTGCCCTCTAGTGAGTCTGGCTAAGGGTTTATCTATCTTGTTGATTTTCTCAAAGAACCAGCTCCTCATTTGGTTGATTCTTTGAATAGTTCTTCTTGTTTCCACTTGGTTGATTTCGCCCCTGAGTTTGATTATTTCCTGCCTTCTACTCCTCTTGGGTGAATTTGCTTCCTTTTTTTTCTAGAGCTTTTAGGTGTGTTGTCAAGCTGCTAGTGTATGCTCTCTCTAGGTTCTTTTTGGAGGCACTCAGAGCTATGAGTTTCCCTCTTAGAAATGCTTTCATTGTGTCCCATAAGTTTGGGTATGTTGTTTCTTCATTTTCTTTAAACTCTAAAAAGTCGTAAATTTCTTTCTTTATTCCTTCCTTGACCAAGGTATCATTGAGAAGAGTGTTGTTCTTTTTCCACATGAATGTTGGCTTTCCATTATTTATGTTGTTATTGAAGATCAGCCTTAGTCCATGGTGGTCTGATAGGATGCATAGGACAATTTCAGTATTTTTATATCTGTTGAGGCCTGTTTTGTGACTAATTATATGGTCAATTTTGGAGAAGGTACCATGAGGTGCTGAGAAGAAGGTATATCCTTTTGTTTTAGGATAAAATGTTCTGTAGATATCTGTTAAGTCCATTTGTTTCATCACTTCTATTAGTTTCATTGTGTCCCTGTTTAGTTTCTGTTTGCATGATCTGACCATTGATGAAAGTGGTGTGTTGAAGTCTCCCACTATTATTGTGTGAGGTGCAATGTGTGCTTTGCACTTTACTAAAGTCTCTTTAATGAATATGGCTGCCTTTGCATTTGGAGCATAGATATTCAGAATTGAGAGTTCCTCTTGGAGGATTTTACCTTGTATGAGTATGAAGTGTCCCTCCTTGTCTTTTTTGATAACTTTGGGTTGGAAGTTGATTTTATTTGATATTAGAATGGCTACTCCAGCTTGTTTCTTCCTACCATTTGCTTGGAAAATTGTTTTCTAGCCTTTCACTCTGAGGTAGTGTCTGTCTTTTTCCCTGAGATGGGTTTCCTGTAAGCAGCAGAATGTTGGGTCCTGTTTGTGTAGCCAGTCTGTTAGTCTATGCCTTTTTATTGGGGAATTGAGTCCATTGATACTAAGAGATACTAAGAAAAACTAATTGTTGCTTCCTATTATTTTTGTTGTTAGAGTTGGCATTCTGTTCTTGTGGCTGTCTTCTTTTAGGTTTGTTGAGGGATTACTTTCTTGCTTTTTCTAGGAAGTGGTTTCCGTCCTTGTATTGGTTTTTATTCTGTTATTGTCCTTTGAAGGGCTGGATTCATGGAAATATAATGTGTGAATTTGGTTTTGTCATGGAATACATTGGTTTTTCCATCTATGGTAATTGAGAGTTTGGCTGGGTATAGTAGCCTGGGCTGGCATTTGTGTTCTCTTAGGGTCTGTATAACATCTGCCCAGGATCTTCTGGCTTTCATAGTCTATGGTGAAAAGTCTGGTGTAATTCTGATAGGCCTGCCTTTATATGTTACTTGACCTTTTTCCCTTAGTGTTTTTAATATTCTATCTTACTTAATGCATTTGTTGTTCTGATTATTACGTGTCGGGAGGAATTTCTTTTCTAGTCCAGTCTATTTGGAGTTCTGTAGGCTTCTTGTATGTTCATGGGCATGTCTTTCCTTATGTTTGGGAGGTTTTGTTCTATAATTTTGTTGAAGATATTTGCTGGCCCTTTATGTTGAAAATCTTCATTCTCATCAGCTCCTATTATCCTTAGGTTTGGTCTTCTCGTTATGTCCTGGATTTCCTGGATGTTTTGAATTAGAATCTTTTTGCGTTTTGTATTTTCTTTGATTGTTGTGCTGATGTTCTCTATGGAATCTTCTGCACCTGAGATTCTCTCTTCCATCTTTTGTATTCTGTTGCTGATGCTCGCATCTATGGTTCCAGATTTCTTTCCTAGTGTTTCTATCTCCAGCGTTGCCTCACTTTGGGTTTTCTTTATTGTGTCTACTTCCCTTTTTACGTCTTGGATGGTTTTATTCAATTCCATCATCTGTTTGGTCGTGTTTTCCTGCAATTCTTTAAGGGATTTTTATGCTTCCTCTTTAAAGTCTTCTACCTATTTAGCAGTGTTCTCCTGTATTTCTTTAAGTGAGTTATTAAAGTCCTTCTTGATGTCCTCTACCATCATCATGAGATATGCTTTTAGATCCGGGTCTATCTTTTTGGGTGTGTTGGGGTGCCCAGGACTGGGTGGGGTGGGAGTGCTGCGTTCTGATGATGTTGAGTGGTCTTGGTTTCTGTTAGTATGATTCTTACGTTTGTCTTTCGCCATCTGGTAATTTCTGGAGTTAGTTGTTATAGTTGTCTCTGGTTAGAGCTTGTTCCTCGGATGATTATATTAGCCTCTATCAGAAGACGTGGGAGACTAGCTCTCTCCTGAGTTTCAGTGGTCCTAGTACTCTCTGCAGGCAAGCTCTCCTCTTGCAGGGAAGGTGTCCAGATATCTGGTGTTCAAACCTGCCTCCTGGCAGAAGTTGTGTTCCACTTACCAGAGGTCCTAAAACCCCTTGGAGAGTCCTGTGGGGACCTTGGGGGGTTTCCGCAGACTCTGAGCTCATGGTGCCCCGGTGCTGGCACAGACCAGAAGGGACTTGTGACCCTAGATGTCCTCGTGGAACATCTACGTTGTTTCCAGCTTCTGGCCTTCACAAATAAGGCCGCTATAAGCATAGTGGAACACGTGTCCCTGTGGCATAGTGGGGCCTCTTTTGGGTATATTCTCAAGAGTGGTATATCTGGGTCTTCAGGTAGATCTATTTCCAATTTTTTGAGGAACCTCCAGATTGATTTCCAAAGTGGTTGTTCCAGTTTACATGCCTATATATTGTTTATTGTCCTAGTTTGCTTTATACTGTGACCAAATACAATTTGCTTTTTCTAACACTTCTATGTTATAGTCCATCATTGAGGGAAATCAGGGCAGGCACTCAGGCGGGAATTTAGGCAGAGACTGTGGTGGAATGCTGCTTACTAGCTTGTTCTCATGGTTCATTTAGCTTAATTTTTTTTTTTATACAACCAAGGGCTACGTGCTCAGGGGTGACACTACCCAAAGTGAGCTTCATCCTCCCACATCAATCATTAATCCAGAGAATGCCTCACATACTTGCCTACAGGCCAGTGTGTTGGAAGCTTTTCCTTGTTTAATGTTCCCTCTTCCCAGATGACTCCAGTCTGTAATAAGTGGGCAAAAACCATGTATTTAAGGAAACATTAAATGATATGCTTTACAATAGCTTTTTCAAAAGTTCATGCTTTTATTTATTTTTTTCTTTTCTTTACATATTTTGGGATGGTGTTTTGAGATAAGTTGTCACTCTGTAGCCTAGATTGGCCTGGAACTCATTACATAGTCCAGACAACTAAGCCTTATATTCATGACACTTCAATTGCATCACCCTCCTGAGTGCTAGAATTTTAGGTTTGAATCATCACACAGGGATAGAATGTGCTTTTGAGCAATGTATTCTTTCCAGGGTAGTAGATTTTTTTTTGAGCAATGTATTCTTATACACATGTATATGAGTAGACAGAGATTTGGATATATTGTGTACACTGTTAAACTCCAGAAGTAAAGTGGAATTGGTAAAAAGAAAAAAGTTTTATGACATTCATTTTGCTTCAGATTAATGACAGTAACACATTTGTTAGCAGATACATTGTATTAGATTCATCTTGGCATTTGTGAAACAAAAACAAAAAACAAATGAATGAAACAAACAAACAAAAACAAAAACAACAACACCCTTCTCAGTTTCTGGGCTCGTTAAAGAGACTCATTAGCAGCCGAGTCCAAGAATCTGTATGTGAGTAAATCCACCTAGAGATCCTGACATGTGACTTGGTTTAGGTGGCACCCCTTGGTACATATGCCTCCGAAGCATCAAATCTAAGCACATCATGGCATAAATGATGCAATAAAAGCTATAGCTACAAACCCTAATGATTTATTTCCAAAGAAATACTTTCAGGAGAGTTTTTATCCCAAGGACATCCTTTTGGGTTTATATTCTTATATGTCAATGGAGCTACCTTTTGTTTTGAAAAATGCAACCATTAAGGAATAGAGAATGTTAATTCGTGCTAAAATGAAAAAATTGCTCTATACCATATGGCATTAAGTGTTTCCCTTTTCCAGAATATCTGCAAAGTTTTTCTTGGGCTCTAGAATAAAAAAATTAGTAACTTCCCTCAAATAATTTTATAGTTGTTGAGGGTATTGACACTCCTGCTAATTAGTTTAAATATAGTATGACTGTTACCTTAGGAACCATATTATTTATGACTATGCTTGAGTTTGTGGTTATTATTCAAGTTATTATTTGTTGATCAATGAGAAAGCAAATTCTTGATTTGATATTTATGTAATTGTCACTACATTGGTCATAAAACTGGTTTAAACTACAAGTTAAGGAAGTAAATATCAACTTAACCCAGGATCTAAAAATAGTGAAATTCTACTGACCTCAGTCTTTTCCTGAATAATTCTTTCATCTGGTCAAATGATTTAATATACATGTATCATTGAATAAATACCTGCAATTTTGTTTAAACATGGGTTTTATTTCAATAAGTTATGATTTTTTAAATTCAGAATTCTTCTTTTTAAATGGTCTTAGAGCTATATTGTAGAAAGGCAGTCAGAAAGAGAGAGGCCAGCCATGGCCATGTGGAGAGAGGGGGGAAGGGAGAGAGAGAGAAAAAGAGGGCTAGAGAGGAGAGTAAGAAAGGTGAAAGCTTAAAGAGCTAATTGAGAATTCTTAAAAATGAGATTGCAGGGTCTAACAGCTGGCATCCTTACCATTACTGTGATGATGACATTACACAGTCATCACTGGGATTGTGCAGTTTATTGCTACAAGGAAGAGATCAGCAAAAGTGAGAAGGCTGAGATAAAGGAGGTGGATGAGATACACAGGGACCTAGGTCAGTGCTGAACCACTGGGACTAGAGGATGAGGCCACCTGGAGAGGAATTGGCAATAAACTCAGATTACAAATGTACAAACATGGGGTGACAAGAAGACCTTTGAAAGGTTACTGTTTTGTTGATTAACATTTTTTTAAGAGTGAATCTTGTTCTCACAAATACAAACAACTTGACATTGCCATTACCAATCTTAAAATTAGATGAATGCCTTATATCTACAGGTCTGGTGTGAAACTCAGACTTTAGCCTGAATAGTTAAATAATTTAAGCTTAACACCAAAGCATATACATCATAAACATTCCACAGTAGAATATGATTACCAGCCTCATTTTGTGTTTAAAGCTGCCTTTCTGTATACCTGGCGTCTTTGCTTAATAAACTCTTTTTAATGAAATAATGCATCTTAAAACTGAAAAAGTCCCAAATTGGTGTTAAATTTTTCACAGTGTCACTGTGTTATAAGAAACAGTAGATTGATAGGAAATCAGTAAGAGAACTATATTATCTATCATATTTCTAGAACTATCTAGAAATATGGCTTGTATTGAGTTTTACCATAAATTTATGGAAGATACACCAGCTAACTGTGAATTGGTTTTATGTCAGTTAGTGAAGACATTTAAGTGCTATTTACATTGTTAGATAAGTCAGATGCCTTGTGAGCAAGTCCCTGGTTTTTTCCTTTTCCCATGTTTGTATATTTTCATAAGTTTGTTAGGGAAGAAATTATTTGCTCATTCGTTATGTATATATCTAATAACTGAAAATAGTACCTGGTATGCATACAGTAAATTTTTAATTAATGAATGGATTTCAAGCAATATTTTAAAAATGATCAAGATGCCTTAGTGCTTGTGCAGTAAGCAAAGACAGTGGGAAGGTATAGGTAGTAAAATAAGATGGTGCTAATAATAAGGTTTGTAAAGATGACTTCCATGGAATTTTGTGGACACCTGGAGAGGAGTGAAGATTTGGCCCACCAATTTCCAGCTAGGTAGAACTCCATATCAGAAATGTAAAAAGAAAATTAGGTTACTGCCTCCAATGCTTTACAAAGGTGATTGGGAGATAGAGGCAATACCATGTGTCCTGGACACCAGCAGCCCCAGAAAACAGTTCACTGGTTATGTCTTGTAGGTGATGACCTAGTAGCACCAAGTTAGAGATGAAAGGGAACTGAATTATCTTTGCTGAGATTGTATTCCACATTTGGTTCTTTAGAGACCCTCCCATCTGTTATCTTAACTCACTCTTTATGGATCTTTAATTATGTACATTTCAGTAAATATTCTGATTATATTCATGGACTTTCTCATGGCATCCCATCTAAATTTTTCCCATCTTTCATTCTAACACACACTTCCACTTGATTGTTTTCAGATACTCAGTACTAGGTTAATCTATTTATTTCTTTTTCCTAGTGAATGCCTTCTTCTTCTGTTAATATTTTTTTCTCCCTCCTCCATTTGAAGGTCTTGCATTTACTAAACATATACACTGCTATTATTCCCCAGACCTGAAATTAGGTACTTCAAATGTTTAAAAAAATTAAGCAGTGATTAAAGTGGCTAATGGTTAATTCATAAACCACTTCACCAATATCCTAATTTATTTATGAACTCTACAGAGGCGACTATGGCCAAAAATCATCAGAGCACTGTGTGGTATGTGCTAAACTCTACTTGCTTACTGATGCTTATTCCCATGGGTTTTTTGCCAGTCCATGAACACTTCCAGCCTCACTTTCTTTGTTCTTTACCCACACAGCCTAATTGCTTTCTTCCTTATCATTGTCCAGGCAGTCAAGTCTTGCCTTCTCAGGATGACGTTCTTGTGGCACCCACCTAAATTTATTTCATTTTTCATTTTAACACACACTTCTGCCTCATGATTTTTTTTTTCGATAATCAGTATTTGGTTAAACTCTTCATTTGCTTGTCCTAGCGATTGCTTTCCCTTTTGCTAATCCTAGTAAGGTGGGTATTTTTATCTGTTAGTTTCCTTCAATAACATCATACAGAGAAACATCAACACAGAAAGGTTGAGAAATGGACTGAGTGAGTGAGTGTCGTATGTGGAGCTCATGACCTTATTGAGGTCCAGCCCCAATGGAGATAGGGAACCTTTCTAGTTCTCTGTAGCTTTGTGGAGCTTCTCAGAAATTCAGAATTGTAGGCCTCACCAACATCTGCTCTCAGGAGATGCATTTTAACAGGAGGTCCCTTTTATGCACATTAGAGCAGAGAACATGGAGTTTAGCATAGCCTGCACCTGGCCTGTTTCCCTTACTTATATTACATGCTTGGCCCCAAAGGCATTTGAATTTCAACCCTGGCATAGAGAGTAATATGATCATTTTTATGTGTGAGAGAGTTGACACAGTAATAATTGATTTTGTTTATAATAAAGTAATTGGAGAAACTCTGTTATTGTCTTCAAGTTGCATCCTAACTGTAATACTCATGTCTTTGCCCTTTCCCATTTTAGTGAAAAGTGGGATGTATGCCACCACATCTCTCAGCAATGTGCTTCAACCTAAAGTATACTCACATTTTAGTGAACCACTTTATAGCAATTTTCCTATGTTTGTCTAGTACACATGGTCTTGTTTGCAGCTAATACATATTTTGGCACATGTATTTTATATATATATATATATATATATATATATATATATATATCCTTCACCATCAAAAATAACAATTGCAAAGGAATTGTTGTAGTGAATCTTATAAATTCTTTTTGGTAGACATGTCATTGATCCCCAGAGAGGAGTTAGGCCCCAAGACTTACAGTGGTCAAGTCAGCTGTACAAATTGTTTGCTAGAAATTCTTGGGAAACTTAAAATAATAAAGCCATCTTATGTTCATTTTTATATATGGATCAAGGTCTATGAAAAATAGAAAATGGACCATTTGAAATTGTGTATCCCCTCTCTCCCTATACATTCTCTGATGCAAAACTAAGAAACTCTTCAGGGGCTTAAGAGCACCATATTAACTTTTGCCTCTGTTGTCTTTTTAGAAAAACTTTCTAACTTTAGAAACCCAAGACAGTGTATATACAGGTATTTTGTAAACCAACCCAAGTTGGTCATAGAGTTCCCTAAAAGACAATTAAAATTATTTCATAGTGAGAGCCGTACTTGATATAAATCTTTCAGAATGAGTAGTCTTTCAGAATTATAATGTTTGCCATGGACACTGACAAGTTTGATAGATAATTTCATGAATCATGCCTCTTTTTGTCACAAATGCAATTTTTAGGAAATGTCAGTACTTTGCCCACATTCTAGTGGGTTTTTCCAGGACCACAGTGTACCTGTTCCAGTGTCTCTTTGGTTGTATGGTAATTCACTTTGGACTGAGTGGAAATGTAGTGACTCAGAGTCAAGGGGCTTGACAGATTGAACAGTCGTCATCAAGCAATTAAAAAGTGATTAGAATTTATTGTAGGTGAAAAACATCTGAGGAATTTATGTGTTTGTATACAAGAGGAAGTGATAGAGATACACACAGGTGGAGGAAGAACAAAAGATGATTGCCAAAATTAAACAAAAGGAGTATTTTTTCAAATATCAGATTTATTCTGTCTTAAACTTTAATAAAATGCTTTAACTTTAATAAAATGCTTTACAGTTCATAGGCTAGTTTCTTAAGTTAGGGTAAAAGTATTAGGGAATCTCTGCTTTCTTGTTTCCCTGGTATAAAAAAAAAAGCACAGTAAAGCCATTTATCTTGCATAATTATCCTCATAAACTTTAAAGTATGCTTCTCTCCAAAACATTATTGGCGTTGATCTGGTATACAGTCATCACACAAGTAATTACAGCTCTTAGCTGGAACACAGTCCTCAGTATTTACTAGCCCCTGTTATGAAGACATAAATCATTTAATAAAACGGTGAGTGGACACATTGCTTGTCTTTTGTTTACTTTAGGCGTGCTCTGCGGGTCTTCTGCATGAAAGCTCAAGCCGTCTGGGGCTGGGCTTGCGGACTGTGCTTATCATTGACAGAAAGCAGTGTGTGTGCATCCTGCAGACCCATTTCCTTATTTAAAGTGGGCATCCTTCCTCCACTGAGATGTGCTTCCTTTTTCATTACAGTGCTGGAGACGAAGCCTTTGTAAGCTCTTAAAGGCACATCCCTTCCAAATGACCTTTTGTCCTAAGTGGCTAAGATGTATTGTTTAGTCCACTCAGAATTACATGGGGTATCCTAGGAATTTTTGTTTTGGTTAATTAAATTTGGAAATGTGTCATTTTTTCCCATTATAAAGCATAAATGAAAGTACAGTGAAATTGATTTTGGTGTTCTGGTAGTTGAGATAATCATAGGGGTAAATGATTTGGGATATAAAACTATGTTTACCATTTCTCCACTCAAAAACCCTAAACATGTTTAACTTCAATTAAGTGATCTTTTCCTCTTGAAGGGTGTTCTATATCCACATCAGGATGCTAAGCAAGCTATTCTTCAGTAATTGTTCTAAACAGACAGACTATTGACCTGGATGGAAGCATCTTTATACTTAAAAGTTTCTAAAATTAAAAATCAAGACCAAAATGTATTGAACTACTTAAGATGGTTTCTTATAAGTTAGACTTTTTTGATTAGACCATTTGTAATAGCTGCCTTTAAGCATGCTCTTTTCTAGAACTTTGTATTTCTGTAGTGATTTGAAGCTTTTTATAACCTGTGAACAGAGAATCACAGATATTAGGCTTTTGGTGTGATACACATGTAGAAAAGGATCCTAGTGATAGTCTTATGTGCCCTTTTGGAGAGAAAGCCATGTGATTGCTGCTACAGAATTTTAATTTTCTACACGTCTCTATTTCTCAATTTCTGAACTTTGTACTTTTCATTTTAAGTCTGTCTTTAATGAGAAAACTTTATTTGTAAATGTATGAAGCATAGTCAATAGCCTCATACACTATTTTCCAGTGCCTGCCGTGTACTCTCCTTTCTTTCCTGTCCCCTTACTTTTGTTTCTAGAGAATCCTCACTTTTTAATTTCTGTGTTCAGAGACCAGTATATTTTGTTATTGTCCATACTTAGTCAAATATAAATTGCCTACTGTGATGTTAGAATTCCTCTTTCTCATTTTTCCCAGGATTTATATATTCTTGTAAGTGTTTTTTTTTCCCATTTCTTTGTATCTTAAACAGTGAAAATAGTCTTTTCCAGTCCCTTTCAAGGCTACCAAGGAAATAGTAAATGAAAAGGAAAAGTAATTAGACCCTGGACTTCAGAGCTTTTTGGCTGGTGAAGGCTTTCTCCATATTTGGCTTGCTCCTCCTCCCCGCCTGTGTCCTTCCATTAAGAGTCCGAAGCCAAGCTGCAAGGCGATTGCTGGCGATTCAGTCTGTTCTTGCTGTGCACCTTGCTGCTCTCCACTGATGGGAAGACCTCACCCTTCACCCTGTGCACTGATGTAGCACACCTTCCTCAGGAATCCATTTTAAACCAGCTTCTAGTTTCAATGTTATAATCTGTTGTACCTCTTAATTTATCATTGTAGTTCTACTTATGTTTTTAATATGTACTCTAGAAAACTAGGGATATTTTAGATATGTTTTCTTTGATTTTAGTATTATCGTATGTCTTATATATCTTAAAGTTTATTTCTATATTTCAGAAAAGAACTTTGTAGAGCCCTTTGTCTCCTCCTCTGACATGGCTTCCTGGGATTGAGCTCAGGTCCTCAAGCCTGAGATGAGCTATATTGGCAGTTGTCACGGTCCTGTTTCCTAATAACATCTCAGAATTCGTGTAAAGCTTTTCACATAGGCAGTATTCAATAAAGCAACTAAAACATGCCAGTTGTGTTGCACAGCAACTAATTTAGATGTGGCCAATAGTCACTACACCATTTACTTCTGTGAAGCTCATTCAGCCATACTTTCAAACTAGTCACTGGGGAAAATTCCTAGAAAATATTGAATGTGAAATTATGAGTAGTGAAGAAAACATTAATGCTAAAATTACATGTTTTGCTGATGAGGTATACAAATTGTACAAAGATAAAAATGATACTCGCAATAAGTTTGCATCTCTTGTCAGTGAGAGAAAATAAAACTGACCTCTCAGATGCTGAGGGCTTTGAAATTATGTCTGCTAAGAAAAAAAGATCTGTGGAATAAATTTTGTCTTGCTTATAAATTGCAAAGGCCTTTTTACTTGACTTTTATGTTTGAAAAGATCATTCTTATCCTCATTTTCTACTTCATTAATTCATGGCACACACTGAAGGTATTAGTATAGGGCTGAGAAGCAGAACAGATGGGGCCAGGGTGGGAAGTGAGGTTGAATGTCTGGGAACTAGGGCCCTGTGGAGCCTTTTGGGTGTGAAGTGAGAAACCATGGGACACTTTCTACACCTTGAGATAAAGAGAGCCACTTGGTCATCAACCCCAAGGTGTCAGTGGCCCAGAACTGGGTGGCAGCTCTTTGACTTTCTTTGCTTTTTGAACAGTTTTTAGTGGGCAGCCATGAAAGTTAAGCCTTTCATGTTTAAAATATAATAAACTGTGGATTTGATCAAAATGTACTAAGATCTTAATATTAATTTTAGTATCTTCTATTTTCCTTTGGCTGTTTTATTCTATTTTTGTTTCCAGAATGCTATAATCACTTACTTTAGTATGTTTCTGAATAACTACATTGAAGATCATATTCTCTCAGAACATTAAATTTTCTCACTATCTTTGTGAGCTTATTTATTTTCTCATGTGATTACCACATCTTTTGCTGGGTGTTTTTTTTTTCTTTCTTTCTAGGATTTGGTATTTTTGTTGTTGTTGTCAATACAGGAACATTTGATTGTTTGAGAGCCTGTAGCCCAGGCTGCTCTGGAACTCTTCTGTAGCCAAAATGGACTCAAATACTGAAATTCTCTTCCTACACCTCATGTGCTGGGATTAGAGGTGTATGTCAGAAAGCCAGATTGCATCTTTATGTTAACCCAAAAGCACATTGGTATTGTAAAGTCAGCTTCTAAATGGTTGCTTAAGGTTAGCTTATATTTGTTTATAAATTTCACCTCATCAGTTATTCAGCACTAGTGCTTTTACTGCACACTCAAAAAACAGTTATCTCAAATAAGCTTTTATTTTAATAATTTTAAATATTTATGATTATTCTAATAATTTATTTCAAGCTCAGTTTTATCTTTAATTTTTATAATGAATTAGTTTATTTGTGTTTATTGGTTTTTACATCTGATCTGCTTATTTCAATATTGGTAGTTCATATTTTTGCTTTTTCTTTTCATCTTTTTCATGTTTCTTGTCTATAGCTACTTTGAATTTTATACCTTGTCCCTCAGATTCTATTGCAGAATTTATAGTGTATATATTCCTTTTGTTTTTATGCTTAATTTTAAAATACATCATGAAGTTTAAATCAAATTTATAGTTTTCTACTCATACTGCTTGTCCTCTGATCAGCCATTCATGTCTCAGTTGCTCTCCAGCAATGCTGTTCCTCCATGTGCCTGGCTGCCAGGTTCATTGTGCTTTTGCCTTGTCTCAGTGTCAGCATGGCCAATAGTTACCATGACTGCATGTGGTCACCCATTTTATCACCATTTTTTCTTCTGTCCAGTTGTTCCTTTTTAGTTAGGATCTCTTCTATTCACATTTTTTTCCTTATGATGATTTCTTTGATTATCTGAATTATAGGCTCTGCTTTTATCTGACAATATTTTTATGTCTCTATAATCTTGAAAGTATACTAGTTGCTAGTTGAAAATTTTTAAATTGTTAATTTTTTAAGCAAATGAAAATATTCTATCTCTTGTTTTTTTGTATTATTAATTTTTTGGCTACTGGTATAATTTTTATTCTTTATAAATAGTCCCTTTTCCTTTTAAGACTTTTTCTTACGTTTTAAAAATCTAAGCGAATAAGTGTGTATTTGTGGTTGTGTAATTTGCTTGTGAGTTGAGAATAGTTTTTAGTATGGTCTTGAGAGAAACCCAAATCAGGTATTTAATAAGTGTCCCAAACACCTCTAGGCACAGCTTGTTAACCTATTACTGAGATGATATGACCCTCACTCAAATGTCTGGCTTTTCTCAATAGTGATACTCAGGATCTGTATATTAGAGGAAATGGATTATAGGAAACAATTGTAAATGGTTTTAAGAATCATTTTAACCATATGATATTAGGTTATATAGTTTTTATTAAGTTTATTCTTTGACAATTTTATACATATGCATAATGCTCTCTGATTATTCTTCACTCCCCTCTCCTTCCTACAAGTTCCTTCCCTACATTCCTGTCTTTTTGTTTTGTAGTCTATTGAGTTTTGACAAGGGCTGTTCATGTGAACATGGATGTGCAACTATCCACCAGAGCATGGTAGACCAACCAGTATCTAAACTAAAGGCAGTAAGTCGCCCTTCCTCAGAATCTATTAGTAGCCACTTGGTCCCCTGTTGATAGATTCAGCTTTGTGCAGGCTCAGTATAAACTATACTCAAACACTTACCTTCTTTCTACCATCCCTTGCAGCATCCTCTGTTGCTTAGGAGTGGTATAGATGTCCTATTTTGGACTGAGCATTTATCACTTATTCTCAGTATCTTGAGCACATGATTCTCTGTATGCACTACCTACACTACAAAAGGAAGCTTCTCCCATCAAGACTGAGAGCAGAACGTGTGTATGGGTATGAGCATAAATATTTTGTGATAGTTAGGAAAAGATAGTTTGACTCCTTGTCCAGTTTAGCAAAACAACAGTAGTAACCCTGCTCTAGGGCCTGATCTCTCTAGCCATGAATACTTGAATATTTTTTACAGTGCCCGCCAAAATTTCCTCTAGTGAGTAGTCCTCAAATAAGATCTAAAGAATTGTTGGTTACTCCTAAAATTTTAATGCTGATATTGAGTTTGTGGGCATATCTTGCTTGGAAGGATGTTAACGTAGCACCCAGGGTCCATAGCTGAGTTATGATTGTTGATGATAATTCTTCCTTAAGTAGCCTGTAAAGCAGCTTCTAGTAATGTTAAAGCTAGCCAGCAAGAAGGACATTTCCAGCTTGCTTCCAGATCAGTTCTAAGTGATTTCTCTAAATACTGCAACTTAATCAAATTATGTATCTGTCATCAATAGTGTTTTATATATGGGTAGCCAAGGGCAACAGCAATCACCCATATAGTTTTTAAAGTCTCAAAGTCAGTGTTCTCAACCTTCCTAATACTGTAACCCTTTAATACAGTTCCTCGTGTTGTGGTGACTCCCAACCATGACATTATTTTTATTGCTACTTTATTACTGTATTTTGGTACTGTTATGAATGGTAATGTAATTATCTGATATTCAAGATATCTGATAGGCAAATCCTGTGACAGCATCATTCTACCCACAGGTAGAGAACTATTGCTCTAAATAGTTTTATGGGTTCAACTTGCTAGAATTTGGGGTTTGTCTTTTTGTGTGCTCTAAAATTTTAATGTTTCATAGTTAAGATGCCATAGTAAGATTTTAGTGTCTTCTTGGAATGACAGATCTTCAATTTAGTCAGATACAGTTAATAGAATGAAATGGTAAAATGCATCTTTTAGTTTAAATTTCTTTCTCTGTGATATAGAAAAATACTTTATAAACATTGGGTAGCTAAGAAGTTCAATTTTATACTGTTAAGTAGGTAGTAAGTTTTACTTTATAGTATCTATTATTACTAGTAGATTTGATAAATGAGTTTTATTTGTGAGTTTTCCTTCTTTCCTTTAAAAATGTTTTTTTTTTTTTTGGAAAAAAAAGTTTTATACAAATCTTGTACTTATATTGTTTCCATCCCCCACTTTCACTGAACTCATTTAGTGTTGTGGTTGCCCTTTGTAGATATGATAGTCATGTCTGGGGCTGACTACTTGGGTTTGGTTAAACTATTAATTAGCTTGTCCCTCAAGAAAACTGACTTTCCCTTTCACAGCAGCCATTGATTGCCTGTAGCTCTTCCTCTAGCAGTGGATTCTTGTGAAATTTCCCCTATCCATATTGGCATGTGAGCCGGCATTGTCTTATCTTAATAGTAACCATATCATTGAGATTTCATGGATATAGCATCCCTCTAAGGTCTAGAGGGAGCTTAGAGCAGACATCTCTGCCTCTTAGACTCTTTCTATCTCTTCTTTCATGATATTCCCTGAGTTTTAGAAATACAGCCGGGCTTGTAGATGTATCAGTTAGAGCTGGGTACCTCACAGTCACTTATTCCCTGTGTTTTCACCAGCTGTGGCTCTCTGCAGTAGCTCCTGTCTGCTGCACTATTACATTCTAAAAAATTACTACCCCTGAGGCTGAGGAGATGGTTGAGTGTTTAAAAGAGCATTTGATGCTTTTGCAGAGGACCGAGGTTCCATTTCCAACATTCACATGGAGGCTCATAACTGTCTGTAACTCCAGCTCCAAGGGATCTGATACTCTGTTATGGCCTCCATAGTCATTGCACTCTTAATGGTGTTCATATATATGCAGACAAACAGTGATACATATAAAATAAAAATAAATCGCTGAAAAACTATTAAATCCTGATATTATTTTAATCTAGACTGGCCTCTAAGGAAGTCTGGCTTTCAGCTGGAGGCATGTGTAATTGTCACCTCGTCTGGTGGTTAGAGCACTAAAGGTTCTGCAGTATTGTGGAGCATCATTTCTGTGGGTAGTGAAGATGGGAGCTTGCGTGGGACAGTGTAATTAATGGATATAGCTGCAATGTCCAATGAATCCAGATGTATGGTTTTAAAGATCATAATCTACAAGACAGGCCTGCTGGTGCATGCCTTTGATCCCAGCATGTTGGAGGCAGAGGCAGGTAGATCTTTATGATTTCAAGGTTAGCCCAGTTTACAAAATGGGTTCTAGGACAGCCAGGGCAGTTACACAGAAAATCCTATCTTGGCAAACGAACAAGCAAATAATCTACATGAATTGGAAACTAGCTTATCTTTAGCTGGGAAATTTACTTTTATAAATTGAGGTAAAGAGAAGATCACAAAAAAAAAAAAAAAAAAAAAAAAAAGAGCCGGGCGTGGTGGTGCACTTGGGAGGCAGAGGCAGGTGGATTTATGAGTTTGAGGCCAACCTGGTCTACAGAGTGAGTTCCAGGACAGCCAGGGCTACACAGAGAAACCCTGTCTCGAAAAAAACCAACCCCCCCCAAAAAAGAGAGAAGACCAAAGATGAAGAAAACCATATTTTGCTTGATCATACTTTTTTTTTTAACTGTTTTTTACTTTTATCTTTAATCCTATATTTATGGTTGATTCAGTTTGCTTTGGACTAAGCATTTAGATATTTATTTCATGTTTCTTAGTAGGGAAAAGGTAAGTAAATTGGTTTATTAATTTTCTATTTTAATAGTGTTAAACCACTTAAATATAGGTTTCAGTTATCGGTGACTCCTGTTTCTATTTTAGAGGGCCTATATATCCATTCTTTTCTGTTGAGTGTCTAGATTTTATGCTCAGTAGATGAAGAGGTTCCAACATTTGGCTCTTTGGAGTGACCGATTATAAATAGACCAGAAACCAGCAACAAGCTGGGCTGCTGTTTCACTAATGGCCTTTTTTCAAATACTTAAAAGCAAATGATTCATCAAATAGAATCACTGCAAGCAGAAACATGCCGATTTGTAGAATTTGACTCCTCCTAATCAGAGTGAAGCAACAGGATGCAGAGTTCCTGCTCTGCACCTGATTAAAGCCAAATGGAGGAGGAGCAGCTGCAGCAGGAGGAAGCTCAGGACCATCTCAGCTGGGGGCAGAACAGCCACAGAAAGTCAGAGGAAAATGACTTTAAAAATACTTTCTACATGTGTTTTATTTTCCAGATATTCTCAGTAGATAAGCACATATTCAGTCCCAGGGTTAAGGTGGCTTTTTTCTCAAAGCAACACAACATGTACTATTTAAGGAAAACAATAAATCTATTGATGTATGGTTTAAGCAAAATTTCTTCCTGTAGATGTGTTATTTTTGGATAATGTTTTATTATCCTAATTTTACTCAATTGTCTCTTTAGGCATTTATTGAAACTTTTAAAACAACCACTCTCTTGGCTTTTATTAAATATTAATAGTTTTCCCCTTTAAACTTCTATATTTTTTTGCTAGTATGGGCTCCCTGATTATGATTTTTTTTAAACATCTGGAGTCTTTGTGGTGTTTTCCCACACTGCAGTAAAGCATTGTGAAAATGCTGTTGTTATTTTAACACTTTTATAATTTTGTCACAGCAAAAGCTCTGCTTCCCTAAAAAGATGTTTTTGGTTTTTAAATGGAAGCATTTCACTTACCCTAATTGAAACAGTAGTTCTGAGGAAGTATTAAAAAGTTTGAATAATTTTATACTAATTCCTATATCTATTTAGTTTTTTTATGTGTGTGATTTTTATTTGAAAATTGATTCATACCTATATATTACATATTTACTGTTAACTTTGAGCTTTATGTGTATGTATTGCATATTGTCTTTTAATCCTCATTTTTTTTATGTACTTAATTATTCTTTTTTGTTTTCTAGTTTCATATCTGTACTTTTTTTTTAAGAAATTGCAATCTCCTTGATTGCTCCATTTGAGAATATTTACATATAATAATCCTGGCAGGAGTGAGTGAAACAATGAGAAACCAGGAACATTTATAAAAATAGCTATGAGTTCTAATCAAAGTAGCAACAGCAATGACATAAGGTAACTACAGTATTTTACATGATTTATGTACATTTTTTAATTCATATAATATTTTTTAAAATATTTTTATTAGGTATTTTCCTCATTTACATTTCCAATGCTATCCCAAAAGTCCCCCATACCCTCCCCCCCCCCACTCCCCTACCCACCCACTCCCAATTTTGGCCCTGGCGTTCCCCTGTACTAGGGCATAAAAAGTTTGCAAGTCCAATGGGCCTCTCTTTCCAGTGATGGCCAACTAGGCCATCTTTTGATACATATGCAGCTAGAGTCAAGAGCTCTGGTTACTGGTTAGTTCATAATGTTGTTCCACCTATAGGGCTGCAGATCCCTTTAGCTCCTTGGGTACTTTCTCTAGCTCCTCCATTGGGGGCCCTGTGATCCATCCAATAGCTGACTGTGAGCATCCACTTCTGTGTTTGCTAGGCCCAGGCATAGTCTCACAAGAGAGAGCTATATCTGGGTCCTTTCAGCAAAATCTTGCTAGTGTGTGCAATGGTGTCAGCATTTGGAAGCTGATTATGGGATGGAACCCCGGATATGGCAGTCTCTAGATGGTCCATCCTTTCGTCACAGCTCCAAACTTTGTCTCTGTAACTCCTTCCTTAGGTGTTTTGTTCCCAATTCTAAGAAGGGGCAAAGTATCCACACTTTGGTCTTCGTTCTTCTTGGGTTTCATGCACTTAGCAAATTGTATCTTATATCTTGGATATCCTAAGTTTCTGGGCTAATATCCACTTATCAGTGAGTAGATATAGTGTGAGTTCCTTTGTGATTGTGTTACCTCACTCAGGATGATGCCCTCCAGGTCCATCCATTTGCCTAGGAATTTCATAAATTCATTCTTTTTAATAGCTGAATAGTACTCCATTGTGGAAATGTACTACATTTTCTGTATCCATTCCTCTGTTGAGGGGCATCTGGGTTCTTTTCAGCTTCTGGCTATTATAAGTAAGACTGCTATGGACATAGTGGAGCATGTGTCCTTCTTACTGGTTGGGACATCTTCTAGATATATGCCCAGGAGAGGTATTGCGGGGTCCTCCGGTAGTACTATGTCCAATTTTCTAAGGAACCGCCAGACTGATTTGCAGAGTGGTTGTACAAGCTTGCAATCCCACCAACAATGGAGAAGTGTTCCTCTTTCTCCACATCATCGCTAGCATCTGGTGTCACCTGAATTTTTGATCTTAGCCATTCTGGCTGGTGTGAGGTAGAATGTCAGGGTTGTTTTGATTTGCATTTCCCTGATGATTAAGGATGCTGAACATTTTTTCAGATGCTTCTCAGCCATTCGGTATTCCTCAGGTGAGAATTCTTTGTTCAGCTCTGATCCCCATTTTTTAATGGGGTTATTTGATTATCTGGAGTCCACCTTCTTGAGTTCTATATATTTATTGGATATTAGTCCCCTATCTGATTTAGGATAGGTAAAGATTCTTTCCCAATCTGTTGGTGGTCTTTTTGTCTTGTTGATGGTGTCTTTTGTCTGGCAGAAGCTTTACAACTTTATGAGGTCACATTTATCGATTCTCGATCTTACTGCACAAGCCATTGCTGTTCTATTCAGGAACTTTTCCCCTGTACCCATATCTTCGAGGATTTTTCCTACTTTCTCCTCTATAAGTTTCAGTGTCTCTGGTTTTATGTGGAGTTCCTTAATCCACTTAGATTTGACCTTAGTACAAGGGGATAGGAATGGATCAATTTGCATTCTTCTACATGATAACTGCCAGTTGTGCCAGCACCATTTGTTGAAAATGCTGTCTTTTTTCCACTGGATGGTTTTAGCTCCTTTGTCAAAGATCAAGTGACCATAGGTGTGTGGGTTCATCTCTGGGTCTTCAATTCTGTTCCATTGTTCTACTTGTCTGTCACTATACCAGTACCATGCAGTTTTTATCACAATTGCTCTGTAGTACTGCTTTAGGTCAGGCATGGTGATTCCACCAGAGGTTCTTTTATCCTTGAGAAGAGTTTGCTATCCTAGGTTTTTTGTTATTCCAGATGAATTTGGAGAATGCCCTTTCTAATTTGTTGAAGAATTGCATTGGAATTTTAATGGGGATTGCATTGAATCTGTAGATTGCTTTTGGCAAGATAGCCATTTTTACTATATTAATCCTGCCAATCTATGAGCATGGGAGATCTTTCCATCTTCTGAGATCTTCTATAATTTCTTTCTTCAGAGTCTTGAAGTTCTTATCATACAGATCTTTCACTTCCTTAGAGTCATGCCAAGGTATTTTATATTGTTTGTGACTATTGAGAAGGGTGTTGTTTCCCTAATTTCTTTCTCAGCCTGTTTATCCTTTGTGTAGAGAAAGGCCATTGACTTGTTTGAGTTAATTTTATATCCAGCTACTTCACCGAAGCTGTTTATCAGGCTTCTGAGTTCTCTGGTGGAATTTTTAGGGTCACTTATATATACTATCATCATCTGCAAAAAGTGATAGTTTCATTTCTTCCTTTTCAATTTGTATCCCCTTGATCTCCTTTTGTTGTCGAATGGCTCTGGCTAGGACTTTAAGTACAATGTTGAATAGGTAGGGAGAGAGTAGACAGCATTGTCTAGTCCCTGATTTTAGTGGGATGGCTTCCAGCTTCTCACCATTTACTTTGATGTTGGCTACTGGTTTGCTGTAGATTGCTTTTATCATGGTTAGGTATGGGCCTTGAATTCCTGATCTTTCCAAGACTTTTATCATAAATGGGTGTTGGATTTTGTCAAATGCTTTCTCCGCATCTAACGAGATGATCATGTGGTTTTTGTCTTTGAGTTTGTTTACATAATGGTTTACGTTGATGGATTTCCATATATTGAACCATCCTTGCATCCCTGCAATGAAACCTACTTGGTCAGGATGGATGATTGTTTTGAAGTGTTCTTAGATTCAGTTAGGGAGAACTTTATTGAGGATTTTTGCATCGATATTCATAAGGGAAATTGGTCTGAAGTTCTCTATCTTTGTTGGGTCTTTTTGTGGTTTAGGTATCAGAGTAATTGTGGCTTCATAGAATGAATTGGGTAGAGTACGTTCTGTTTCTATTTTGTTAAATAGTTTGTGAAGAACTGGGATTAGATCGTCTTTGAAGGTCTGATAGAACTCTGCACTAAACCCATCTGGTCCTGGGCTTTTTTGGGGTGGGAGACTATTAATGACTGCTTCTATTTCTTTAGGGGATATAGGACTGTTTAGATCATTAACCTGATCTTTATTTAACTTTGGTACCTGGTATCTGTCTAGAAACTTGTCCATTTCATCCAGGTTCTCCAGTTTTGTTGAGTACATACTTTTGTAGAAGGATCTGGTGGTGTTTTGGATTTCTTCAGGATCTGTTGTTATGTCTCCCTTTTCATTTCTGATTTTGTTAATTAGGATGCTTTCCCTGTGGCCTCTAGTGAGTCTGGCTAAGGGTTTATCTATCTTGTTGATTTTCTCAAAGAACCAGCTCCTTGATTGGTTGATTCTTTGAATAGTTCTTCGTGTTTCCACTTGGTTGATTTTGCCCCTGAGTTTGATTATTTCCTGCCTTCTACTCCTCTTGGGTGAATTTGCTTCCTTTTTTTTCTAGAGCTTTTAGGTGTGTTGTCAAGCTGCTAATGTGTGCTCTCTGTAGTTTCTTTTTGGAGGCACTCAGAGCTATGAGTTTTCCCCTTAGAAATGCTTTCATTGTGTCCCATAAATTTGGGTATGTTGTGGCTTCATTTTCATTAAACTCTAAAAAGTCCTTAATTTCTTTCTTTATTCCTTCCTTGACCAAGGTATCATTGAGAAGAGTGTTGTTCAGTTTCCATGTGAATGTTAGCTTTCTATTATTTATATTGTTATTGAAGATCAGCCTTAGTACATGGTGACCTAATAGGATGCATGGGACAATTTCAATATTTTTGTATATGTTGAGGCTTGTTTTGTGACCAATTATATGGTCAATTTTGGAGAAGGTACCATGAAATGCTGAGAAGAAGGTATATCCTTTTGTTTTAGTATTAAATGTTGTGTAGATATCTGTCAGATCCATTTGTTTCATAACTTCTGTTAGTTTCACTGTGTCCCTGTTTAGTTTCTGTTTCCATGTTCTGTCCATTGGTGAAAGTGGTGTGTTGAAGTTTCCCACTATTATTGTGTGAGGTGCAATGTGTGCTTTGAGCTTTACTAAAGTGTCTTTAATGAATGTGGCTGCCCTTGTATTTGGAGCATAGATATTCAGAATTGAAAGTTCCTCTTGGAGGATTTTACCTTGTATGAGTATGAAGTGTCCCTCCTTGTCTTTTTTGATAACTTTGGGTTGGAAGTTGATTTTATTTGATATTAGAATGGCTACTCCAGCTTGTTTTTTCTACCATTTGCTTGGAAAATTGTTTTTCAGCCTTTCCTTCTGAGGTAGTGTCTATCTTTTTCTCTGAGATGAGTTTACTGTAAGCAGCAAAATGTTTCATCCTGTTTGTGTAGCCAGTCTGTTAGTCTATGTCTTTTTATTGGGGAATTGAGTCCATTGATATTAAGAGATATTAAGGAAAAGTAATTGTTGCTTCCTTTTATTTTTGTTGTTAGAGTTGGCATTCTGTTCTTGTGGCTGTCTTCTTTTTGGTTTGTTGAGGTATTACTTTCTTGCTTTTTCTAGGACGTGATTTTCATCCTTGTATTGGTTTTTTTCTGTTATCATCCTTTGAAGGGCTGGATTCGTGGAAAGATAATGTGTGAATTTGGTTTTGTCGTGGAATACTTTGTTTTCTCCGTCTATGGTAATTCAGAGTTTGGCTGGGTATAGTAGCCTGGGCTGGCATTTGTGTTCTCTTAGTGTCTGCATAACATCTGTCCAGGTCCTTCTGGCTTTCGTAGTCTCTGGTGAAAAATCTGGTGTAATTCTCATAGGCTTGCCTTCATATGTTACTTGACTTTTTCCCTTACTGCTTTTAGTATTCTATCTTTATTTAGTGCATTTGTTGTTCTGATTATTATGTGTTGGGAGGAATTTCTTTTCTGGTCCATTCTGTAGGCTTCTTGTATGTTCATGGGCATCTCTTTCTTTAGGTTTGGGAAGTTTTCTTCTATAATTTTGTTGAAGATATTTGCTGGTCCTTTGAGGTGTATATCTTCATTCTCATCTACTCCTATTATCCGTAGGTTTGGTCTTCTCATTGTGTCCTGGATTTCCTGGATGTTTTGAGTTAGGATATTTTTTCTTTTTTAAAGTTAAAGAGTAGAAAACAGATGAATTTTGGAAATGTAGACATTTGACAGGGAGAAATGATGTTGTTATCTAGTTTATATATTTATATAGTCATAGCTACACACAGGGATTTACTAGAAAATACAGGATTGATTGGCCTTTGTGCTCAAGTCTAAAACTATCATAGAACAGATTCCCCTGCCCCTTTAAAAGCATGTCTTATAGGAAGGTACAGATGTCTTAGTTCTTGTCTGGTTTCATCAGCCCTTGGTCACAATGTTCTCTGAAATTCAGGGAAGCCATCTTGATTTTTCAGTCATATTAATAAAATAATTTTAAATCAGGAATGAATTGGACACACAGTTTAAGAGAAAAGAAGAGGACAGTTAAGCTCTAGATCTCAGCAGCCACCTGGAAGAGGAGGAACGTGAAGGAGCAGAAAAGAGAAAGTCATAGCTCTTTGCTAGGCTTGCATGGTTGCAGAGGAGTTCATCAAGCAGCCCCATGGTAGCAAGTAACTACATAGGTAGCTTCAGATGAACAATGAGAAAGCCTAAAGTACTAGAAAATATTTGAAAGAAAGAAATGAAAAAGAAAAATACGTAGGCTTAAGAGAGCTGCATTTCCACTGCTGTTTAAGAAGGTTTTCTGGGAAGGAGAAGTATATTATCTCACTGAGAGGAGAATTATTTCTCCCATCTTTTTAGTATGACTTTGTGTGAAACAGCCATTTGGGGGTGGTATTTTGGTCAGGTGACTGCAGACCCAGCTGGATTAACTCTTAAGGAAGGAGACAATGGTATATAATGTTCTAATCTTTGAAACAGAAGAGAATTTCATTTTTACATTCAGGGCTAGAGGTAGGTAGGTAGGTAGAAGGTAGGTAGGTAGGTGTATGTATTCATGTATGTATGTATATATGAATGTACATAGTTATGTATATATGTATGTATGTACACATATATATAGTTATCATCAGTGGCCTTGAAAACTATCAAAACAACAAGACCTAAGATCTTTGAGATTTGAATCCATTGGTTGTTAAATGTGGCCCTATGTTTGGAGATAATGTTTTCATGACTTCCACTTCATTGTATGCTTTCATGTGAGTCTTGGGAAACTGGACAGAAAAATTCTTTAAGAAATATTCTTGGGCTATTGAGAGTTGGCCCATCACTTTTCTGCCCATGATTTCATTGAATGTTAGTGAGGAAATACAGGGTATAGAGTCCTCAGGAAGTATGAGGTTTTTCTTTAGGGATGATCTGAAAATATATAGATTTACAAATGTAACTGGCCATCCAAGAAAATGAACCCACTACATACACACTTAACCATTTTTCTCCTCTAATATAGGATAATGATGCCCACCATATTTAAATAGTTATAAGAAGTAAAACAAAGAATTGGACCAAGAACATGTGGATAATGATAGAAATAGAGACAATTAATTCCAAGGAAGTGGGTAGAAAGCAAGGAAAGCTATTGAGGTAGAAACTCAAATAAGCTTGGACTCTGAGAGTGAGGCACCTTTTACTGAGTCACCTCCAGAATTTGCATATTTAGTATTTCATGTTCCTCACATGCAGCCCTGGATTAGGAAGGGTCTTCAGTCTATTTTGCGAGTGTAATTCTTTCACATGTTAATGTTTATGTTCCTTTTCTGTATTTTACTAGCCTGCCACACTAAGAGGAAATCCTTGAACCTAAAGGCTTGAATTTTAAATAGATATTTCAATGCAAATGACCAGAGAAAGAATGCTCTCTAGAGATTTCTGTAGTTAGAACTGTACAATAATGTTATCTTTTAATTACTGTCAAGCTCACAGTGTGTCAGGCTTGCTACTTGCTTTAGTTGTTTGATCACTCAGCAGGGCACTTTATAGTCCTCAACACAGCCAATGGCCCAAGTCTTCCAAGGCAGAAAACAAGCAAGCTCTCCAGGGTGTGGTTTCATGGTAGTGAGACACTACTCTATACTTCATGCCTCATAATTATTAAAGCAAGATAGTTTTATGAAATCACTCTACCCTGTCAGCCTGCTCAGATCACACTGGGAGTTTTCAAGGCATGTGATATTTTCTATTGTGTTTTAGGGGAAAGTGGAGTACTGTGTGTGAAATTTTCTTATATGCCACTTTTCTTTTTAACCTTTTCCTTTGAACGATAACCTTCTCATCCTCCTCCTCATCCTCTCCTCCTCCCCCTCCTCCTCCCCCTATTGAAAATGGATTTTTTTTCATTCACTACATTCTGATTTGGGTTTCCCCTCCCACTACTCTTCCCATCTGGATCCACAACCTTTCTTTTCTATTAAACAGACAAAAGCAAAGAGGCATCTAATGAGTAATAAAAAAATAGAATATGATAATACAATAACAAAAAAATTGGAATAGGACAAACAAAAAAGGCAAAAGAGCAAAAGACAAAGTACAAGAAAGTTATATAGGCAAGAGGCACATATTCACATACACAGGAGTCCCATAAAAACATAAATCTAGAAACCATACAGTGGGACATATGTGGATGTTCTTTGTCTCATAATGTGAGTCAGGGCCTTCTTTTTCTTTTTTTCCTTACAGGTCCTGTCCTGTACTACTTTTTCTTAACTCAGCAGAAATTGTAAGATGAGTGACTATATAATAGGTTACTATTTTTGTCCTTTATAGAATGTATTTCTGTATAATACTCAAAACACTCTATGTGGGGGTTAAATGATAGAAAAAGATAGCAGAAATTATTGAAGGTAGACCAATATAAAATAATGTGAAAAGACTTTTATTTAAGCAATATATATATATATATATATATGTATATATATATATATATATATATATATATATATATATATGAAATAATAGAAAATTATTAAGTATTTGTGTTTAGGTTTTCATGTCATACATACAGTTCCTATTTTGTAATGTAGTTGTCAAGTCTGCTACTACAAGCAGAAATTTTCAACCTTACTTTTTTTGTTTTTACTCCTGAAAACAGTTGGCTTCATGGGTTCCATATTTCTGTATTTCTGCCCGGGCAACTGGGTAAATGGAGATATGCAGATAGCCTGCCTACGTCAGTGGTGATAGTTTGCTAGAGAAGTGCATCAAGAGGTTGCTAGCGTATATGTTCAGTGATAGCCATGTCACAAACTCTATGATAGAAGATGCAGTCTGTGAGGCTAGCAAGAGTTAAGAGTAGAAGACATCTTGATTTGTATCTAGAAACCAACAGAAGGTGAGGTTCTGCTGTGAGGGGTTAAATGTATCCCAAGGAAGCACCCTGTGATATTAGGGATCCAGTTCTGAAACCCTGAACTAAAAGTGCTGGCCAGTGAGTGGGGTTTCCCTGATTTTCCATGCTGTTGAACATTGTGCTTGGGAGTGGAGAAGACAAATGACCAGGTTTAAGCTGGATTGGCATGAGACCATGAGGTGAAATAGTCCTGATAGAGCAAGAACTGTGGCATACCATGCATGTAGGCTGTGGTTTTTTTTTTTTTTTAAATCTAGATTTCTGATGGAAAAGAAGCCAACAGAAACTAAAACTGTTAAACCAGCATTCATATGTCAAAATGCCAGGTGATTTAGGATGTAGCTCCAGTCTCTGTCTGTACCAGGACACATAAATTTGTCTCTGCTTTTTCCCTTACAGAGTTGAAATCATAAAGAGGCAGTTGTTTTATGACAAGTAAGTGGCCATTATAGACTGGCCCTGACAAAAATGTTCTTACCTCTAGCTTAGGCTGTACAGATGAATTCCCTGAATCCTAGAGGTACCTAATATCTTGCATGAGACCTTGTGTTGTGAGGTAATTTAAAACCTTATTAATCCTAGCCCCATTGAGTCAGGATTTGAGCTACTCCAGACACACTCTTTCTTAGAACTCAGCATCACAGTGTCTGAAAAAAGTTTCACTAAGAAAACTAATAGGGCAAACAAGATTTTAAGGAGAGTGTTCAAACTACTTAACACAGGAGTTTGCTGATAAGTACCCTTAAGTGCTTCTTAAGCACTAGAGAATGCTCACTTACTTATGAACTGGGGATTCATTACAAACCTCACTTATCCAGTTATGAACTGTATGGATTGATAATACATAACGTTTTATTAACTTAATTCTAGTTTCTGTGTTTTATAGACAGTTTCATCAGCTAATATCAAACATTAGCTCATATAATTTTTTCTCAAGAGCAGCATTAAATTTAGACACAAGAAACCCACTAAAAACTTGCCTGAGAGGAGGGACTGCTTGACCATTTGCTACTCTATCCTGCTGACTTTATTCCTATCTCTTCTCTGGCCACACAGTTTTAGGAAAGCCAGTGAGAGAAATATCCAAGAATTCTTTAAAGGTTTCTGGATAATTGTATCAGACATGTAGAATGGTATATCTTACAGTCCAGAAAGCTTTAGTAAATAGTAATTTAGGACTTACCGCTAGATGATAAAAATCTATATCAGGTCATCTGTGTCTGTTAGACAGCCTTGGCATATAACATCTGGGATTCTAAAGAAGGACATAAGACATGAAGTTTGAAAGTTTGTGTTTAGCAAACTACAAAAGTTAAAAATTGCTGAATTCTCAAATTCTGAGTTGATTTCAAGTATACCTGGGTGTATAGTTTTTGAGTAGGAATAATATACACTGGCCATTTCTCCCTTCCCCCCTTTCTCCACTTCCCTTTGTCTCTCCCCACATCAACATCTTTGTCTCCTTGTCTCTCACCTTCTTTTCTATGCTGGAGATTGTTCCCAGGCAGTGGGCATGCTAGTCTAGTGTTCTACACTAGGATAGAACCCCTTCCCTCCAGCATGTCATAACTTAACAAGTGGTGTAGGAGTCTAAATGCCAAAGCACAATACATGCTTTTATCTCCTCTGGAAGTTTAGCTCCTATAGGAAACTTTAAAAATCTTGAATTCAGTTTAAAATTTTCAGTATTTATGAGGGCATAATAATAAATAGCATTTGAGTACAATAACGCTTTGAAAAGTATTGATTGTCCTTGACCTTCACTTATCTTTCCAGTTGTCTTAGTTTTCCATTGCTATGATAAAATACTATGATCAAATGGAACTCGAGAGAGAAAGGCTTATTTGGCTTAGACATTTCAGGTCACATTCCATTATTGAGGAAGCCAAGGCAGGAACTTGGAGACAGGAACTGATTCAGAGGCCATGGAGGAATGCCGCTTACTAGCTTGTTTTATTCAGTCTGCTTTCTTATACAATCCAGGGCTACCTGACCATGGGTGACACTGCTCATAGGCTGGTTCCTCCCACATCAATCATCATTCAGCAAAATGTCCTACGGGCTTATCTGCATGCTAATCTGAGAGGCATTTTCTCAATTAAGGTTCCCTTTTCTCATATGACTCTAACGTGTATTAAGTTGGCCAAAAATGAACCAAAACACACATCACAAGTCAAATTAGGATCTGCAGTACCTTGTTAAATCCTGTTGTTCTCCATTCTGCCTATAAAGAAAATACTTTAAGCTAAGGAGCAGGAGTGCTCCTTGCTGCAGCTTCTTATTTCTAGAAGTCTTGCTTATCAAGTGTCTTTGGAATATGCTGCTTAATATTCTTTGGGGTGTCATTTACCTAACAAGTGCATTCTGAATTTCCTGTTTAATGACCAGAATGCTTACCTTGTCATTGAACTCTGAATGGTTTTGATCTGTTGACATTTTAAGGAAATTATTTTCTTTATGGCTTCCCAGTTTGCAAAATTGAATTTTATATAGTATCCCCTTACCTCAGAGGCATGTTAAGGGTGTTAACATGTCAGCTGTGGCTTAGTCATGCTTTATGCTTATAAGTGTCATTGGCATTCATTAATATCACTGTTCTTGAGTTATTCTAGACCCAGATACAGAATAAGCCTTCCCAGGTTAGACTGGTACTTTTTACTCTGAGGTTCCTCTATAAGCATGTTAACTTGGGGAACATTTAGTGTATTGTCATATACTCTTGTAGAAGATAGTTTCATGATTGGCCAGAGTTCTTCTACATGACCAAATAACGATTATGAGTTTAAATGTATTCCTGCCCTCCCCACTTACTTACTTTGGGTAGGTATAACATCCATTCCAGGAAATTTCAACTCTGCAAAATAACCAAGAACTTTCCTATATGCTGGTGAGAGCAATACATTTTCGGGCATTATTTCAAAGTATCAATTTGTGAAAAACAAAACACTGTATTGTGTTTGAGATCCATTTTAGGCATAGTTCTTTGAAAGAACTAGCTATCAAACACATGTTATGTTCAATTTTCTTTTTTAAGCATGGTGTTCATAATTTTTGTAAATAGTTAAAAAGCTTCTTATTGATTTGGGAATCAGGCTATTTATAAAGCTGCACAGCCAGGACCTTCTTCAAGTATTTGAAATTAGTAGGGGTTTGGGTTTTTAAACTAAGTTATTTTCAGGTGAAGGCATAAATAGTAGTAATATTGAATGAACTATCTATCTGGAGGTAAACTCCTTGTTTTCATGAGGTAGAAAGCTGTCTGAAGTACTTGCTTTAAACTGGTGATGGGAAACCACTTCAGGTTCACTATGGTAGAGCTAGATTTAGAAGTCTGAAAACCACAAAGTTGGTAAACTGTAGAGTGGGAACCTTCTTATTCTGCTGCTTTGAATGTGAAACCATGGAAACATGGAAACAGCAGTTTATCAAGTCATTTAATACAAAGCTATCCTATGGTTTAATAGTTGCACTCTTAGGTATCTATGAGAAAAAGTGGAAGTATAAACCCTTCCATGACCTTGAACAAAAATATTTAGCAATTAAAAGAAAGAAATGACCCAAATGTTCTTTAGCTGGTGTATGTTTAAACAAATGGGTTATGTATTGGTATATAATAGATTATTTTGTTGTCCTTAGAAATTGTAAGGACTCATGATTCACCCACTAATTATACTCCAGATTCAAATAGTATGTTAATGCAAAGAGTGTTTTATTCTGCAGAAGTCCAACACACTGGGGTCTCCCATTACCAAGGCAGAGAGACAACCAAGTGAGCTTGCAGACCTGATTTAAAGCACATCAGGGAATTCCAGGGTAGGTGAATCTATGTTAATCTGTTGGGTCCATCTTTATGGACATTCCATTCCCCTAGTCTCCTTAACTATCAATTTGAAGGTTGTCATGGGGTCAGCCTAGCCTTCTCTAAAGGAATGAAGTACTATTTTATGCAACAGTGCTAATAAAGCTTGAAATCACAAAAGGGCATATGCTATGTCCAGTATAGGTAGTAGAGGCAGAAAGTAGTCAAGTGGTTAGGATTGGCAGGGGGATGGGAGTTTATGGGGAATAACTGCTTATAGAAGCAGGGTTTCTTTGTGGGTTATAAAATGAAAGTAACTTAGGGCTATTGCGAAGTACTAGTAAGTGGATTATTATAGGTGCTTTAATGGGGCTTGAGGCCTGTCAGTCCTGAGGAGAGATGGGTACTGCTCATTATCTCAGTCCCTGGCATTTCCATTTCTGTCTTTGCATGTATCCCTGCAGCCAGTTTGAGGACAGAGTGATACAGCAACCATGGCTTATTAGAAGCAGTGCAAGAGCCTTCTGAGATGGCCACATGCACTGTTGGTAGCTAAAGAGTTAGCCCAGTCAGGAAGCAAAGCTGTCATCACAGTTCTTTTCCTGACTTTAGGCCTCTGGCATTACTGATATGGTTAGGTGTCATTTTTATTTGTTTTTTTTTCCTTTGTTTAACAGAGTCTTATCTCTTTTGAAGATCATTTTAGTGAGTGAAGCAAATTATATGTATACTGGAAAAAGAAATTATATATTTAAAAGGGTAGGCATTTTGTAACAGACAGCTATTTACAAAAATGTTAATGCACATTTTAACTTCAACCTTTTGTGTATATAAACAAAAAGCGCAGTTGTTTTTCCCTTCTTAATAATTTTGTTCTTTATTTTTTAGACAAATTCCAGACTGGCTTTGAACTTTATATTTCCAAGGAGACCCTGAGCTTCTGGTCCTTTTGCCTCTCCTTCAGAGTGCTGCGATTATAGGTGTGCACCACTATGCAAGTTTTATATAATGCTAGGGATCTACCCTACAGGTAGACAATATTCCAAATGAACTCTGTCCACAGCTGGTTTTGTCCTGTAATTCAAACTGTAGATCCTAACTGAGGACGTGAGCTTTCTGCTGCTTTTCCTAAGTGCTGTCTTCTGGGCTGTGTGTGGAACATCTTTTGTTGTTCCCCAAGCTGATAGATACTTGATACTTGAGCTGAAAACAGAGGGGTATCCAGCTAGAGGCTGCTCAGCATGCATTTCCTTCCCCTTTTGTCACCTTGCATCAGGCCCTGCTTGTGCAGGCCCTCATAGGGTTTGTTCAGCTCCTTGTTACCTGCTCCTTTCCTGTCTTGGAGACATCAAGGTATAGCTTACAGTGCCCCAGAGAATTGGTCTCCTCTTTCCTCTTTGTTCCTCTTTAACTCACTGTTCATGACTTGTATACAGCTATCTTGCCTTCCCTTCTGTAACTGGGACCTTGCTTGCTTGTCTCCTTTTCTTGTCATTTTTGATCTGCAGAATATCTACCCCATCCAAAAGTGAGGAAGTCAGAACCAGCCCTGAGTCTGTATAGTTATCAGACCTACCTCCTGCCTCCCCTGTTTTGGCCCACCTGCTTACTTTTGATTATTTTGGATGTTCGTCTTTTGGATGAAGCTTTAGGTAGAAATCTTTAAATACCATTATTCTTAAGTTCTGATTAATTTTCTAATTATCTTTATTCTGAATCTCTGGAAACTATTTTACTTTGTTTTCTTTTTTTTTTTTTTTTCTTTACAGTCCCCAAGTTCACATTGAACTGAGATCTTTGGAAGAACACAACACACTCTTAACCACTGAACATCTTTCCAGTTCATATTTTATTGTTTTCAATTATATGTATTTATGAGTGCCTTTGTTGGGAAATATTCACATGACTGCAGGTGTCTTCAGAGGCCAAAACAGGTGGCAGATTTTCTGGAACTCGAGTTATAGGTAGTTGGAAGCCACCCAGTTTGGGTGTTGGAATCTGAATTTGGGTTCTTTAGAAGAGCAGAACTACTCTCAACTGAGCTGAGCCATCTCTGCAGCCTGAGATTATTCTTTTCAAAACATTTGATAATGCTAGTATATGAATAGTGGTCTGACTAAAGGGAAAGAAATGGGGTTTCCTAATGTATCCTTTAGGTCTGTGCATATATGAGAAGATAAGAGGCTACAAATGAGCCATTGATTTCTTAGATATTTTCTCCCACTTTTAGCTTAAGACTGAACATAATAGAAAACCACACGTATTATATACAAGATTTTGACTCCTTTGTTGTTATAGTTTAATCTGAAAGAAAAGAAATCACTAATTATATACATTAGAATTCTAAATTCTTTGGTTTTTGCTGCTTCATTTATATATATTTGGAAGAATTAACCTTAAATGTACTGCCATGTTTGGGATTGCTCTATCTTGCTTCCTTGTTTGGTCTACCCAAGTCATTCTAAACAACATTCCCTGTGCTTGAATGTCCACACGGGTATACATTGTAAACTTCATGGTTACAATTCTTCACTGGTGCTCCCACAGATTATTTTGATCTCAGATCTTTTTTTTTCCTCTAAAAAATAATAATAATGTTTGTTTTAGTGTCGTGTTTACCACAAAGAGCTTTCTTTATCTTTTACTTAATCAATAAGCATTTTTCTGTATATTTAACCTTTTCCCCTGCTTAAGAGGCTTTGGGGATATGCTGAGGCCTGAGCAGAGCATGCTGTTGCTGTGCGACAGATCTCAGCTTCAGGGCAAACTTAGCCTTGCCAGACAGGAGTACACAGGGAGCCACTAGGTCTGTATGCACTGTGTCATGGTTCAACACAGAGCTTGGCCTACACTCAATAAGGGAGAAAGCTCTTAAATCTTTCTGTTGTCTCAGAGTTAGTTATTGATGTTTACAGCCATAGCCTTGGCATGACAAGAATCATCATGGTATGCTCTTTCTGCTGTTTTAGTGGTGATAGTACTGAGAATTTGAGAAATACAAACATAAAAAGATGTTAATATTATGACCTTCAAATATCTGGAAAATCAATTCAATTCCTCAGCGAGGACTTTTCCTATTGAAATAAGTCTTCTTAGTTCCTGGAGAGCTTAAGTAGCTGACTATATAGTGAAGGTCAGGTCTGGGAGACAAAGAGGGACCCCTGAGCTTGGTGAGTAGCCATTACCCACTGCGTCTACCCGAACCTCTTTTTTTGCTGTTAAAGCCAGTGGCTTTGCTCTCTGTCTCCCATTCTTCCTGTCCGGTTCTGTGTGAAAAACTCCGGGAGAAGAGATACCACACTGTTTTAGGGCACACAGAGTGTGTCTTCTAGGTTCTTACCTGTTTACAATGATTTCCTTTCACTTTGATTTAAAGATAAAGTATGAGTGTAGAAACACAAAGCCTTTATTCTTTGGGGATCTCTGCCCCCGTCTTTAATCCAGAGGAATCTTGGGTCTCTATTTTTCTCTGTATGCTGACCCCTCAACAGCCTGTGCATTCTGTGTTGGAGCTTGCACAGCCTTTTACCCACTGCCTTCACTCTGCCTCACACTCCATAAACCCCACAGGTTCTGTAGCTCCGGAGTCCTAGCTATCCAGCTCCATCTACTTCTTTTCCTCTTTAGTTACAAAGTTACACTGTAGTGTAACTAATTGAATTTCCATAAGCTCCCATATGCCCTTAGACTTATACCATGCAAATTCATGTAAAGTAAAGGTTCCTAAACTTTTCCTATCTTTAGTCCCAGGAATACTAATATAAAAAAAATCAGAACTTAGTCCTCTCTACTCACAATATGACTGACTATCTGACTAGTCACTGACCTTGTAAGTTCCCCTTAGTTAACTCTGAGCTCCCTAGGCTGCTGCTGTGGCCAATCCTTTCAGCTTTGTTCTTCTCAAGGGGAGGATGTGAGGCTCTACTTCAGAGCTTTCTTCTGTTGTGTGCTGTGTTTTGCCCCTGAATTATTATTTCTCTTGCATACTTCTTATATCTAATCTCACAGAAAACCTAGGCAGCCAGTTACCTATGTCTAGCTCATTTTAGGAAGTGTGTGTTGTAGAAAATGTTAATGGAAAGGATGCATTCTGGAGTGTGTAAATTGGCAGATTTTGTTGTTTGTTTTTTTTCCCTAAAGGTAATTCCAGCTTTACTACCTATCAAAGGTGAGCAAAGGCAAGCTTCTTACTTGCTTTAAGCTCTAGTTTTTACAGCTGTAGAATGGGTACAATAGTAGTCCTGAAGTGGTAGAATGTTTGTGAAGCATGTGGCCCGGTGCCCAGCCCGCTGCCGAGTACTCACAGTGACTCTGGCTTCTACTACAACTGTGATTTCTGGATTTCACACAGTTGTATTATTATGTTTAATTTCTTTAAATAGTGCATTTTCACTTCCCTCTCAAGGATAACCTTAAATTCCTTGCCCTATTTTCTTGCCTTATTTTTCTAGATGCTGCACATTATTGCCAATTTTACTATGAGTTCTTATCTTTGTAGTGGTCATTTTCTTCTCACTGTATGGCTGAATGGTGGAAAGTGTGTAAGCACTGGAGAATGTATCTCTAGAGGACCACGATTTCTGCTTTCTGCCTCTAGATGTGCCTTGATGCTTAGAATAATGTCATGACATTGAGAGTGAATACTGCAGAAGTGATACAAGGCAACCACAATCAAAATGATGTATTAAGTAAATCTCTATCCCCAAACTTGAATCTTGCTTCTAGTTTTGTTTATTTCCCCAGTCATTGTTACTAATTTAATGGTCTATATAGTGGTCACAGACAGTTGTACAAAGCTATAAGGAGCAGGCCCAAATTAATATCCAAACATGTTTTTAGCTTTAAGAATAAGGGAGGAGGCAGTTTAAGAATGTGAATACACAAGACAGCCACTCTTCAAAGGAGTTACCCCAGCACTGTTCTTATCTCACAGTGGAACATTATAGCAAAGCACCCATTAGTGTCCAGACAGCTTTGCTGTGTAGAGCTGTGCCTGTGCTCTCTTTGGTGGCATGGCCTGCTTAGTGCTCTGCTCACACAGGAAGGTCTGGCAGTGTCAGAAGCTCTGCTGGTGCTTAGCAGTTGAGGGGCACAGAAGAGACTTTAAAATTCACAGAAAAAAATAAAGTAAGTGGTTGAAAATATATAAGATAAATTCTGCATCTTTGTTAATGGCAAGCTAGAAGTTTCTTCAGTTTGTCTTTGCTAAATATGACTCTCTCCCCCCCTCTCTGTGTGTGTGTGTGTGTGTGTGTGTGTGTGAGTGTGTCTGCATGCTCGCATACCATGCACATTGTATACTTGTCAGACTGCAGTGCAACTTGCCTGGATAGTTAATATTGGAAAAGAAGAAACCAAGAGTATCTTATACTAGGGAAACAGGGTTGTAAACTCTGACTTGACCTTTGTAAACTCCCAGGGAAGGTCATTTTCTCAGTCATGAGGAATGGTCACAGATTGCTTGTGCTTTAAGATCTCAACTCATTGTAATAAATCTTGAAGGAAAACAGGGTTCTTATTAGTAAAAGAAATGTTGGAACTTGAAATTCTAGGCAATTGCTCATTTTCTAGGATCATTTTTCATGCTGTCATAAATATGCCACTGTACCAGGCAGATCACCATGAAGTCCTGGAAGAACAAAGTGATTCCATTTAGAATGTGGAAATGTGCCCATTTCTCAAATGCCAAGAGAGCACTTGAAACCAGGTGCAAATTCTAACTTGCCTAACCTTCTTCACAGCAGGTTTCAAGACTGCTAAGTTTCTGCTGCCTTTCTCAAAAACCCCAAGTTGGGTGGCCTGTCTCTCTTTGAGGACCAATCACGCTTTCTCTCTGTGTTCCCTCCTCAACAAACTTGTAAGTTTTGGGTTGTGTACCTGCTGCACAGGAAGCTATGGGTCAGAGAGGACAGGAGTCTTTGACATCTTTTCTTGTCGCAAGGCTACTGGGTCTATTTTGTAGAGTCATGTACCTTGTTGACCATACATTTTGTTTCTAATAATTGTTTTGATTCCTTGAGAAATGTGTTCTCCCCTGCCCCATTTTGTCCTGTTTTAAAGCATTTTTTTTTCCTAGTCAGTCATGGAGCATTTCTTCACCTGGAAGGCCGAGGTTGGCAGATCTCCGTGAGATTTAGACCAGCTGATCTACATAGCAAGTCTAACTTTAAAGTCATTTACCAGACTACTGTCTTATTTTTTATCTCTTCTAGATCAATTGTTAATTATAGATCTTCCTAATAATGGTTCTTTACATTGATACTCACTTTTTAAGACTAGTGTGCTGGGAACAAGAATGAAGTTTTGGTTTAGAATGTCATCAGCAAAAAGAAAAGAAAATCAAATTATGAGTCTGCATCCAACAGCATCCCTACCTCCATTTCATTCCACCTATATTGTCACTGGCTCTGAAGATTTTAATGCTGAACTTAGCCTCTAGGAAAGTCTGGGCCAACACCCACTTTGTCCAAGACTGCCTGGGCAGTATCACTAGACTCCCTTTTCACCAATAAGTAAATAAATCAAAGCACTCGCAGCTACTCTTCCTTTGTGCAATGGAAGGAAGGTCTGCTTCAGCCCTGATGGCAGCATCACTCCTGGCACTTTGAGCCTTGATATTCTGCTACCTGCCTTGTCTAACCACTGTCCAGATTCCGGCATGTTTATAGCTTTATATTTCCCTAGCTTCTGCTATTTGTGGGCAGGCCTACACACCCATTTCCTTTAACTTTCTCCATTTAAATGTCATCACTGCTGTGCTTATAATGGTAGTGTTGGGGAGTTATGGCCATATATTTCTTGTGTTGACTTCAGTTTCTTAAAATGAGGTGTTTGAACTTTATATGGAAGCCCTGAGGGACCCAGACATTTTTTAGAAAAGTGGGATTCAGTGAGATTTTAGAATTTAGAATCCCGTTTCAAGTATTAGGGGTGATGGATTATTGAAAGGCCAAGCAGATGTCAGACAACTTTCTGCTATTGGGAAAGTGGGCAGTGAGTTATAAACAATGTGGAATGGGTGAATGGGTGCAGGATATTAATGTCTTAGGAGCAGCTACAGAAGCCTGAGCAATCTGTGGTGATGACTGAAGATACTCTCTAGACCCTCAGGGTAGGGGTCTTGCTCTTTTTGCTTCAGTTACTGGTCATTTTGCATATCAAAGGTTAATTGACTGTATCTCTCACAATCCTCAAATAAACATTGGCTAGAAACTTTCCTGGTATTTTCAATGGTATAGAAAAATTAGGGCTGGAGAAGACTTTACTAATTTGGAAAAGGGAAATTGGGGCTTAATAAGAATGACTATCTGTCAGGTAAGCCTTGGATTCAAGATTACGAAAATGAGAAGCAGAGCCCTAAAAGTTTAGTTACCAGAGATAAGCAACTTTTTAATTTTCTTTTCATTTTACATTCATCAGCCACACACACAAGCATCTTTTCCTATACTCAAAGTAGTTACTGCACAGCCAATGAGTTTTTTGCTCATAAGAAGTTCCAGTTACTAATGCTTTGTAGGACATTTTGTTGTTTTGTTTTCCATTGTCTTGTGAAACTTTAACTTAGTGACTATTTTCCTTTCTTCCTTTGCAATTATTTTTTCTTCTATTCCCTATTTGCCTACTATAATGTAAGTATAAAAAGCATTCTCTTCTACCCTCTTATCCCCAGGAGTCTGTTTGTATCACATCAGCTTGCAGATGTGAAGACTGTAGATATTGGCCAACCTTTGAGTTATAATCACAAACAATATGCAAAAGAATGTAAGACTTGTCTTGTTCAGTTTGACCTGTTCTCCCATTAAATTTAAAGTCTGGGTTACTTATCAGTTCCCGTGTAGGGGCACAACAAAAAACAGAACAATTCAATTATAACATGGGGCTCAGTTTTCTAGTGATCACATAGGTCTATAATCTCAACATTTGGGAGCCTGAGGCAGATGGAGTTTCCTAGCCTCCTTAAAGACAGCCTAGACTATATATATAATAAACAGCAAGAGCACGAACATATATATATATATATATATATATATATATATATATATATATATATATATAATTTACCTTTTTTCCATCTTGGAACTGTAGAAAATTCCCTTCTTGTATCACTTTGTTGTTATAAAAAGATAGGATTTAATAAGCATTTATACAAAAGCATTAATAATCATATTATTAATAGTGTTTTTCTCTTCATGCTCAATTACCTTCTTGTGTGTTTACGTCATGTTTGTCACATCACTGTTGTGGAGACAATTCTTCATTAGAACTCAAAGCAAAACTCAGAAAGATAGAAGAGCAGAGGGAGCTGTATTTTCTGAATTACACTGTTGTTATGTAATCTTTCACCTAAGAAATTTTGCAGGCTGCATCTACAAACTAGGCATTGGGGTTGGTACCAGCAGATGAACACTATAGGAGACAACAACTTTGCCTATAACACGTATGTCTTTTTTTATATTCAACTGCTTTCAAATCAGAGTATCATTCAGCTAACTCACACTATCTTATTAATTCAGTATTTAATTAAACTGATTGTCTGCCATTGGTGTAGACATCAGGACCCAGTGAGTTGATATAGGAGCTTTATACTATTTTTTATTTTACAAAATTGTATTATACTCACTTCCTGCATCAGATTTCATAAATCATATGAGAGTAGCCATCTGTTTTCTTGAACATTTTCCTTCTGTCCTGATTACTCTTGGATCTCCAGATGACTTTCAAAGTGCAGCCTGCAAAGGGATCCTGTTTTCTCTTCTCTGTACACTGGTCCTCTTGGCAAGCCTCCTTGTCTCCTTGCCCTTTCAGTGTCAAATCAAAGCTTTGTGTCTTCAGAAAATATGTTATTTAGAATTCCCAGGTGAATTAAAAGAATGAACAAAGAAAAAAAAAAAAAGAAGAACATGACTGCTCCTGGATATGGTAGAGGAGAAAGTTTATTGTAGATAAAAGGGAGACAATAGTCAGAGCCAGAGACATCTGGGAGAATCCAGAGTGAGTGTGTCCCAGAGCTTGGCCATGTGAGGTGAGGAGAGATAGGGAGAGGTGATGGCAGGACAACCAGGAGACCAAGAGGCCAGAAGGGCAAGGGGTAAACCAAAAGTCGGGGTAACCAAGATGGATGGATTATATGGAGAAGGGTAGCTGAGGGAAGGGCAGCTCAGAACCTGGGTTGGAAAAGTTTAGGGTAGGTGGAAGGGTATGCCTTCCAGAAGGAGCAATAATACACTTAGATTTTTGTGGTTGGAATTCATGGTAGTGTTGAGAGTTTATGAGTATAAGTTGTTGTGCCAGTGGATGATGGTGGAGGTACAATCTACAGCTTGCTTTCTTTAAGGACCTTGTAAAATACTAAAACTCAATTTTCCCACTCAAGAGACAACAAGGTTCCTTCCTATAGACTCTAGAAATATGGTGAGGCACAGTTTTATTTTTACAATGTTTATTATGGTACAAAGTGAAAAATAGGAAAATGACTGTTATCATTAAACATGTTAATAGTTCATTTTTAAAAATCAAGGTAAGGATGCAGTCATGTCATGTGCTATGACATGGTATAGAACAAGCCCAGCACTGGACTTAGTCCCCACTGGAGCTTCAAAGCAAGTCATGCCATGGGTGATACTCACGACACTTGTAGCAATGGTCCCGTCACCTTCAGTGGCTCTCAGGAAGCACTCAAGCTATTGAGAAGTGTGGCATGCATTTTCAGTAGAAGGAAATTCTCAAGTTTTATATAGGACTTAGTGAAAATGAAAAAAAAAATCTTTCTATGTAGTTCTGGCCAGCATCAAGCTCTTGCCCCTCCTGCCATAGCCAACTGAGTATTGTGATTACAGGTATGTACTGCCACACCTGTCACACAAAATAGTGTTTTAGTGTAGTATTTGTTTTACATTAATTTAATTACAACAAATGATTTGAAGCCTAGTTATGTTTTGCTTGCAGAAGTAATTCAGGACAGATTTTAAGATTATTGGAGAGTAAAAGGTAGTATATACATATGAAACAAGCATTTACATTGACATAGGAAAGGACATATAATATTTTAGAAATGGAGACTACCAAACATCAGCCCATGGGTCCACTGATATTCCTTATGTTAGTAATAAGAGCCAACAGATTTGGAAAGTGGTCACAATGAGGTTGGCGTCCAGAGCAGGTGAACCCTCATAGAATGGACAAACTTTCCAGTGTAATAAAAGTACAGCCCCCTATGACCTTTGACTCTTGGTTCTACTTGTTAATGTGTTTATTAGCAAAAGTGTAAATTCATGAGAACAACATAGTTTATTGAACAGATAAGTTAATGTCTGCCGCAGGCAAAGCATCGGTTGAATGACAAACAGACGCACACAGGAGAGGTGGTGTGGAATCTGAATGTAATGTCAAATTGAGCATCAGACTTTTTATATAGAAGACAATAAGGAAGTTGGGTGACATACCCGCAAGGTACAAATGAGGTAACCAGATGCTTAATGACTCTTACACAGAACAGAGGAATGGAAACGCAAAGACTGGCAGGAACTGGGCAATAAAATAACTGAGACAAAGTCAGCCCTATCTAAGGTCAGCTATAGTCTTAGAAGCCAGGTGTGAGAACCTTTCACTCCTAGGTCAAGGGCTTTCACACCCAAGTCATGGTTCTAACTAGGGAGTTCCGTTCTAGCTAACCATCTCATGAATAATGCAATACTCTAAAACCACAGCCTGATCTACTTCCTAAACCATTGTAAATTCCTGTATATGGGAGCGACTTGGCTTTTATTGATAGTGTAATACCAAAGGCTATTCTGAATGTCACTGTCTAGCTCAAGGACGTTCTAGGACTGTTGGAACACTGGCGGAAGGCTTTAGCTATGTCAGAATTTAATCTTAAAAGGCATTTATAATAGAGCACGTGGATCCATCCACTAGACTATCGCGGGAATGGAAAATTAATGTATGGGTTAGAGGGAACGCCAGACTCCAGGAGGAGAACTTCCTTGAAGCTCTTTGCCTCATGAGTGACTTTCAAGCCTTTTGGCTTAAGCTGACTCGACCAGAGTGCATGGCAAATGTCTCATTTACTAAGCACTGCACAATGTGGTGAATGGGACAGGTAGGCATAGGCATTGTAGGATACTGTCTCATACAGTTTTTGGAGCATCATGCACTGGAGGGGTTTTTGCCTTGTCTTGTATAATCCCCATGAAAACCCTTAATTGATGGACATCTTAATCCGCCTTTGTGTTTATAAAGGTTAACAAAGATTTCACTACTTTTTAACTGGTTGATTAACATATGAATGTGTTTCCAGCCTGTAAGTATAAATGTTTTAAAACAAAACTGAATATAGAAAATACATAAAGTTGTGTATGGATGCAGGCCTTGAGCTGGATGCTGGGAAAAGTCTGATGTAGGTTCACAGCACGACACAATAAGTTAGCCATGCTCAACTAATTCTGTCTTATGCTCAGCCACAGCCATGACTATCCCCACAGAGGCCCTTCTTAAGCTGCAGACACATAAAAAAAGTGTTCCAGAATAGCATGTACTTTTACATATGTAAACCAAGGACTCCTTGCTCCTGAGACGTAGCCACTGCTGAAACATACGTGGCCAGCGTGCTTGTCCTCCTACTCATTCTGTTTCCATCCCCCACCCCACACAGCATTGTTACCTCTAGAACAGCTTGTACCTCATATCCATTTCCTCATGTGCCTGTCTTTTCCAGGAGTTTTTCTTTGAATTTTTTTCAAGTCTTAGAGTGCATGGTTACACTTTGTAAGCCTCTCTCTCACCTCTGAGTCCTGCAGCATCCTTTTCCTGCCTTTTACTCATCTACATGCATGAAAGAACAAGCAGACACAGGAGGCAGGGTTCTGTTTTCCCACTCTGCATTTCTACAGCCAGACCTTATTCCCCACAGTCAGACCCATACCTGCTTGATTCTACCAGCCCTGGCAAAGATTATATGTGGCCCCAGCTATTAAGTAAAGGCTAGCTAGCCCTAATGACTCCTGCTAACTAGGAACTTCTAATTCAAGTTGGAAAGCAGTGTTTTATTGTTGCTGTCATTGATTCATAACTTGCTCTGGCAGAGGGACTGTAAACAGTGTACACTGTGACTGACTACTTGTGTGGTCTGAGGCATTTTCCACACAAGGCATTAGGAGAGTCTCTTGCAACTTTTGTTAGAGATAGCAGTTTTCTTATCTTTTGGCCTTGTTTTACTAAATTTAGTTCTTTCACAGAGAAATCACTTTCACTGAGAAGATGTGGAATCAGGAAATTTCAAGTAGTTCACTGAGATGTGTGTGTCCATATGTGCACTGTGGTATCCTCAGACGCTCTCCGCCTTATGTTTGATGGGAAGTTTCTCCATGATCCTGGAGCTCACTGATTCTGCTGGACTGCTGGCCAGCAGACCTGAAGAATCCCCTCTCTATACCTCTCTAGTGCCAGTATCACAGGACCACAGGACAAGCCGACTGCACCCAGAATGTTTATATGGGTGCTGGAGCTAGAACTCAGGTTTTTATGCTTGCACAGCAAACACCTTACCCATGGAGCCACTTCCCCATTGAGACTTTGAAAATGGAATTTGCTCCACATGTGGTTTGTTGTTGTTATGGTATATGATGGTTACATTTAGGGTCAAGTACTAAACTTAAGGCTTAAAAACTTCTTATTCATCCTAGTGAGTTTTCTTAGCACCCTTTATGTGACAAATACTCTTCTGTGTAGTAAGAACAAGACAAAGAAAAAGCAGCAGAGCTTCAAGGATGCTTGCAGGCTAGTTTGCTGAAGGAGGTCAAGGTTCCAGTGTAGTGATGCCCCCGAGGCAGAGTGCCCTGGGGTTGGTGGGGTGAATCTAGCTCTTCCAGGTGACCAGACGGAGAAAGGGATCTGGGAAGGCAAGAAAAGAGGACTGAGCAGAGAGCATAGATCATACTGACCCTGAAATACCTCTAGGTAAGTCAGAGGGAATCGTGCAAGGAAGCCATGGCTTATAAGGGCCTGAGGAGGCAAACAACACATGTGTCCATCTACAGTGCCAGATGCTATCTTTTGATTGAGGGACTTGAAAGAAGTTAGTCCTTGTTCATCATTTTTTTTTTTTACATCGTTCTTTCTTGCTTCCATTGAAACTTCTTCATATTGAACTTGCTTGATTTTCTTTTCTACTAGTTTTTGTGGCTTTATTTTTATATTTGTAAATTTGATATTTAATGTCATTAATTTACATACTCTCTTCAATACTAGGTACATATATGAGCTATTGTAGATAAGACACAAGTCTATCACAATGGAGCTTACATGTAAACATCTAGGTAATAAAAAAGCTAACAGATAAAAGATTTCAAGGAAGAAGAAATGATAAAGTGGATAAATATAGAAGGCATTAGTGTGACTTCCTTTAGGGAAGTTGCTCATTCTATAGGTTGCAACCCCCTTTTGGTGGTCATATATCACATACCCCAAATATAAGATATCTACATTATGATTCATAACAGTAGCAAAATTACAGTTATGAGTTAGCCATGAAATAATTTTCTTGTTGGGGGTTACCTCCATGAGGAACTGTATTCAAGTGTTGCAGCATTAGGATTTGAAAACTACTGTTTCAGAGGTACAAGAGTCCCCAATATTAGTGACAGGAAGGGGTGCAGTAAAGTGGGTGCCTCCATTCGTTGTAGCGATGGCAGAGGAAAGACTTTAAGAACAGACTAATCTTAGGGTTAGAGCAGTGGCCACAAAGGGCAACTGAGGAGAGAAGGGAGGGTAGAGGAGTGTCTGAGGCGAGTATGGAGAATCATCTAAAGTACTTGAGAACCAGTCTGTCAGTTTCCATCAAGGGATCATTGCGGGATAGGGTGAAGTTGTCAGAAGGCTTGTATCCCTGAGCTATGAAGGGAAGGAACAGATGGGTTAGTCCTAAGCTTTGTTTTACATAGATGCTGTTTATGTAGATGGAGGGATAAAGAGAAGGAGAGCTTTGTGAAGAATGTCTTGAATGGAGTTTAAATAAGGTAGTATTTGGCAGAAAAAAGCAAAGGAATTTGGGGACTTTCGAGTCATGTGTATAGTGATATGGAGACAGTAACTTGGCTTAGTCACATGCCTAGGATGTGGGGTAGAAGGAAAAATCCCACTCCTCTGCACATATGCATGCTAAGCTTGAAACTTGAATGTTCTAGGCCTGATAGAACAGCATCTCAGACTGATATGGTTGCTACCAGTAGAGCATGAAGAGATCTGGAGGAGCATGAGATCCAGAAGCAGGTGTTCTGGAGAGAGAGTTAGGACAGCTTTGGTAGACTCAGGATTTTCCCCAAGTATTTTCTTTCCAAAATTTAGAAGTAATATATTTACTTTAGAGTGAAGCTGAGCTTAAATTTTGATTGATAGGATTGAGCCCACATTCTGTGTCCCAAGCACAGGCAGCTCCCAGGCAGCCCTAGAGTCTCCAGTGGAATCTGTTTGCTGCACTGGAGTGTGCTGTAGGTGAAGCAGATTATGTGCACTTCTGACTGATAGTATGTTTTGGGGACTATGATCATTGGGACTTCCCATGGCTATTAAATGTAACTATAGTTTTAATTCAGATGTCAGAAAGCTATTTCTATAGTGGACCAGATAATACTTTCAGCTTTGTGAGGATTACATTCTTTAAAACAAATTCACTCAGCCCAGTGATTGTAGCATGAAAACAACTGTGGAAAACATGTAAGAAAGTGAATGTGGCTGTGTCCTATAAAACTGTATTCCATAGTGGGAAGCTGGCCAGGTTTGGCCCATGGACTGTAACTCTCCAGACCTCTGGTGTTTGCAAATCATACTTTTAACTTTTGAAAGTTGAAGCTATAAAGTACTGTTTTGACTGGTGTAGACATTTAATTTATTACTTTATGCTAAAAAGTACTTTTTAAATAATTATTTTTTTCTAAAACAATCTTATTCTATAAAATTTTGACTATCAAACATGCATTCTTTTTCATGGAGTTATATAACAATGGTGAAAAACTGTTTTTAAATTGCTGACAGGCAACCATCCTCCCCATCATCCCCTGCTGTCTCTGCTACTGTCAGCCTAACTGTGGTTGGTACTTTTCCATGGTCTGTCCTCTGAATGGAGGCCCATTGCTTATGTCAAGTAAAGCAGTTTCCTTCCTGTACTCCAAAGTCTGCAGGGACACTGGGTTCACTGAAAACAGCCCATGTGCGTGCTCTCTGTTACATTTACCATGCCACTCTGTGCTTGTTTTCCCTTTCTCTTTCAGATTAACTGTGTACCTATTCTCTCTGAGTTATGTGTTCATTCACCTACTTAGAATGATGTCTGCCCCACACTGAGGACCTATATAGCACTGCTGTTGTTTTAATAGAGTTGTTTACACCTCTGTCATGAGGCTTTTTCCGTGTATGTTCCTATCAACATAGAACTGAGGCTTTTCTGAAGAACAAAACCTTCTGTGTCCAGACCAGTCAGCTGATATATAATAGCCTTTTAAAATATGGGACTGAGACAATTGGATCTTCATCTGCAAATAATGAATTTTGACCCCGAATTATATACAAAATTAATTAAAATGATCATGGAAATAAATGAAAAGGACTAGTTTACAAACATGGAACACAGCACTTCCAGCTTCCCATTATGGAATCAATTTTGATAAGACACAGCCACATTCCCTGCTTACATGTCCAATGTTGTTCTCATGCCACAGTCACAGGACTAAATGAAGATAAGTATACATTCATTTTCTTAGTTTCTGCAAATTATTCCTAGCTATAACACAAAGCGTATATAACAAAGTAAACAGATACATTAGACATTTTTGCTCATAAGCTACTGTTTAAAATTATGAGAGGATAGTCCTCCTGATATGAAGAGATTTCAAGTTATGTATCTAGCAGAGGACTTACATCAGAATGTAGAGGAGGCCAGGTCAGCTCAGTGAGGAACTGAGGAAGAGCCCAGCTTAAAAAGGTGGTGGGTGAGTGGGAGAAGCACCCCCCTAGAGGCAGAGAGGGATGGGGTGAAGAACTTGGGAATGAGGGACTGGGAAGGGGACAACTTATGTAAATAATTATAAAATAATAAAGAACAGAGCAAATAAAAATGGGCAAAGAATTTAATATACGATGGTATTATGTGCATGAGAATATCCTCAATGTCCCAAAAAAATACACATCCAGACAGCAGTGAGAGAGCACTTTAAACCATAAGCATGACTATAACCAAAGACTGCAAGAATTGTTGGTTAGAATAAGGAGAGATCAGAACCCTTACCTATATGAGATTGTGAACGAGCAAGGCAACTTTGGAAAAATAGATCAGCCATTCTATGTAACATGAAACATGGTGTTAACCACATGCCCCAGCACCCATATACCTTGAAAACTATCTAAGAGCGATGACAACAGTAAGAGAAGGAAGCTAGTTTAGAAGCCCATATACTATGTGATTTCATTCTTAAGAAATGTTTACAGTAGGTAAATGTATAAAGGAAAAACATGACTAATCAGTGGCTGTGCAGGTGCAAGTGGGAGCTGGGGGCTGGGGAATAACTGCTGATAGCTGCAGTGTTTTGGGAGTGATAAAAATGTTCTGAAGTAAGATGGTAATGACGATTGCATAATGCTGTGAATTATGAAAACCATTAAATTGTAAACTTTAAACTGGCAAGTTTTATAGTATCTCTATAAACTATTTTATAGCTCATTTTATGTATCTCTATAAAGTATTATTTAAAAAGGATAAAATAGACTGGGCATGTTGGTGCATACTTATAACTTGGAGGCAGGGGCAGGTGGATTTCGGTGAATTTAGGGCTAGCCTGATCTACCTATAGTAATCCGGGTCAGCCAAGGCTGTTATGGAGACACCATCACAATAAAATAGAGTAAAACACTGGGAAATGACTTAGTTTGTAAGAGTACCTGCTGTGCAAGCAAGAGGATCTGCATTCAAATCTTCTGCACCTGCACAAAAGCTTGGTATGGCTGTAATGGGGAATAAGGATCAGCAGATTTGGAGAACTTGCTAGCCAGTTAGCCTAGCTTAAAATGTGAGTTTCAAGTGTACTCATCTCAGAAATAAGATGGATAACCTAGAGGAAGACAAATAGCATCCTACTTAGTCCTCTGCATGGTGTCTATACCCATACATGTGTTTATACAAAACACACACACAAACACACACACACACACACAGAGGAATAAAATGACCTCAAATTTACTTTTATGGCTTTTTACAAGATTGTGATGGAAATATACAAATTTTCTTTTTAATTTCATAGATAGCTCCTAATCTCTACATATGGCTGCAGATGATATAGTAGGTGGAGTCTTTTATGTGCAGTTGACCAACTTCTGACAGTGCTATCTACACATGGATAGAGCCATGACTTCTGTCCAGGGGATACTGAGTGGCCAGGAAATAATGAAAACCAATGGCCTTACCTTATTAAGAGGTTTTCCCACATGAAGATTGAGATAGTTCATACTAAAATAGATTTACCAGTTGTAAAGTTTTCAGCCTCATTGTTTTAAGATATTTAAAATAAGGTTCATTTACTTATCATGTGTAGAAGTTATTTAAGAAATAAGCCTAAAAATCATATGGTTCTGGGTAGTTTTTTTTGTCAACTTGACACAAACTACAGTTATCTGAGAAAAAGACCCTAAATTGAGAATATGCCTCAGCCAGATTGGTTATAGACAAGTCTGTAGTGCCATTTACTTGATTAATGATTAATGTAGGTGAGCCTAGCCCACTGTGGCCAGTACCAACCCTGGTCTATTGAACCTTGCTTCAATAGAAAGCAGGCTAAATAAGCCATGATTTGTAAACAGCTCTTCTCTGTGCCTTTGAGCTCTAGCCTCACTTCCCACTATGATGGACTGTGATTGGGGTGTATGCAGCAAATAAACTTGTCTTCCCAGATTGCTTTCAGTTATGGTCTGTATCACAGAAATAGACACCTACCCAAGAACATGCTTGTTTCTTTTAAAAGAAAATCATTTTGCAAAACTGGAATATGTTGAATTACATCTTAGTAATGTCATAGAAATCAGTTTATATACACATTAGCATTTTGCTGCATTCACTGTGCCATTTAATAAACTTACATTCTTTATAGATACTACAGTTATTGCTGCCCCTTTTAAAAAAAGTAAAACTGTCCTTTTAAAAGTTAACTGTTGTATATAGTCCATGTTCTTTGTCTTCAGTAAACAGGCATCTCTTGAGTTCATATAAACCATGTATTTTTCTAGACCTCCAAAAGTTTGGTTCAAAGTGAATTTTTAATTACTACCTTCTAAAGAACAAAGCATTGCCCCATCATGCAAAGCTTCCCAAGGATGCAGCTAGAATAAGGAGGAAATGCAGAGTGTTAAAGTGTTGTTAAAAGTGCTGAATGGATACTGATGTAGTCTTCTGATATTACACGTTAGAAGTAGACGATATCCACATTGGAAATTCTGTTAGGAAATAACACTTGCTGTTTTCTTACCAGCATAAAGCCACAGGTCGTGAAACTGCTGGGCTGATTACCTTGCTAGCATCTCTCACCGATAGCCTTTGATGCTACTCATCTCTGCCTCCTCTTCCCAGATCTCCTTTGACTTAGCTGAGTACACCGCAGATGTTGATGGCGTTGGCACTTTGCGGCTTCTGGATGCAATTAAAACTTGTGGCCTTATAAATTCTGTGAAGTTCTACCAGGCCTCAACAAGTGAACTTTATGGAAAAGTGCAGGAAATACCCCAGAAGGAGACCACACCTTTCTATCCGAGGTCACCCTATGGTAAGGACACATGTGCCCAGCTGTCTCTAATGTTCTCTGTAGGTGTGGGTATGTTTTTGCTGTCGTTCCTCACATGGGTCATAGCTGAAGTCTTTTGAGTCTGAGATTGACACTGAGACTAAAGTGATAAACAACGTATGGGTTATTATCATTGACTCCAGGTAAAATTACCACCTCACTCACCAGCCCTGGTCCTCCAACCTTTCTACATAGATCACTTTACATGGAAATTTAGCCCAAATATGACTTATTTCCTTAGCTGTTTAGAGATTATGCTGAAGCAATGAGATGTTTTATTTGTTTGTTTTGTAATTTTCCCCATGAAAATTTCTCTGAGCTCAAACCTAGCAGGAAAAAACAGACTTGTACATAATAACATTTTTAAACAGTTTGAATGTTAAGATAGCAAATATTTTCTTTCTCATCTAAAAGTGTGTGTGTGTGAGTGAGTTTGTGTGTGTGTGTGTATGTGTGTGTGTGTGTGTGTGTGTGTGAGAGAGAGAGAGAGAGAGAGAGAAATGAGAAATTTGAACTTGATAGATTTTACATAGTATAGTTGAATAAGTAAGATGGCAAAAGAATTAATTACGAATGTTACAAAGCAGGTAATTATATTTCTTAATAAGCATGATTAATTAGCACACAATGTTTGGTTTTTGCCTTGTGATTTGCTATTTTGATGGATTGATAATATTTTAATTTAAGGTGAATTATTATTATTGTTTAAGGTGAATGAAAATCGTGATCCTTTAGAGTAAACTTTATCTAAAAATCTGTATTCCAACAGGAGCAGCCAAACTCTATGCCTATTGGATCGTGGTAAATTTCCGTGAAGCTTATAATCTCTTTGCAGTGAATGGAATTCTCTTCAATCATGAGAGTCCCAGACGAGGTGAGTGAATACATTACTTCAAAGGAAATTTTTTTACTTTAGCAACAGAAAAGGTTGTATGTATATTCTGCTCGTGTTATATAGAATGAAAATATTTTACATACATTTCTAGTATAAGTGACTGTGATGAATTAAGAATGAAATCTTAATTTGTAAGAAATTTCAAATACTCATTGTGAAAATCCGGACTGTTTGCCAACTTCTCTCATGTTATTAGTTTTCAACTCAGGAGTATTGGGAAGTGTGTGTGTGCATGAAGGATAAGCTACTGATGGTCTTGTCCATTCATCACTCTTCACCCACACTCATCCAGTTGGAAAGTCAGGCTCTTCTTTTACATTCCATTAGAGAGACAGCAGAAATTATTATTTCTAGAATGTATTCGAAAATCAGTTTGAAATCATTTCTTAAGCATTATTGGGTGTGGTTTTATTTGTTTTCTAGAAAACTTCATTTTCTTGCATGGGCTTAATTATCATGGAGACTATTAGCAATATAGTCTCTTTGTTTTCAACATTAAAATTTTTATAGTTCTTTTTATTATTATTACTACTTTATTTTTACAGTCCAGTCATTACCCACCTCCCAGTCTGCCCTCCCACAGTTCTACATCCCATTCCTTCTCCCTTGTCTCCAAGAGGATGTCCCCACCTCCCCACCCCACCCTACCCCTGCCACTTTCTGGGATCTCAAGTCTCTTAAGCGTTATGCACATCTTCTTTCACTGAGACCAGACCAGGCAATCCTCTGCTGTATATGTGTTGGGGGCCTCATACCAGCTAGTATATGCTGCCTGGTTGGTGGCTAAGTGTCTGAGAGATCTCAGGGGTCTGGTTCAACATTAAATTTTATGTAAGAAAATGTATTCTCCCACTGATATTTCTGATTTAGTGAAATATGGGAAATGTTAACCAAGCCAAATGGGTTATGCTGAGAATGGAACCCACAATATCATTCATTAAAGTAAAAATTATCTGTATAATTTAAATCAAAGGCATATTATTAAATTCCATGGCCATTTAGTCTTAGAGTGTGAGAATTACCCAATATTAAAACTTGTGTCTTGCCCAATAACTAATAGTATGTCTAACTATTTCAGTGAAAATTTATGTAACTATATACTTATCTAATTAAGTCAACAAGTCATACAGAAAGATTAAAGTGACTGATTTATAAAGGTGTCTTAAGCATCACATGTTTTGATTTTGTAATTGCTTAAGTTAACAATTCCCATGATGGTTCATAATGGTTGTGAAGGCAAGGACGCCAATCTGTCTTCTCTGATCTCTCTCTCTCTCTCTCTCTCTCTCTCTGTGTGTGTGTGTGTGTGTGTGTGTGTGTGTGTGTGTGTGTGTGTCCCTCTCTCTGTCTTCTCCCACTCCCCTCTCTTGGTCCCCCCCCCCCCCGCTTTAATTAGTTTTGTGGTTCTGGGTATTGTTGGTAAGGGAAAATGCCACGAAAGATGGGCTTTCTTTTTCCCTTCTTGCAGCATCTGGAATGTGTGGAGTGTTGGAGTGTGGGGGCATTAGGAATCTGCTCAGTAATGATAATGCTTTCTCTTTTCTCACATACATGCTTGTATGTATTATTGGGTTTCTATACTTTTTTCTTTCACGTGACCTATTTCTCATTCCCCCACAAAAAAGATAAATGTTACTTTCCATTAGACAAGTTAGAAGAGGTAAAAGCATTCTTAGGTTGTACAATGAAAAGATAATTTAAATATAATGTCTCTGCCAGTCCTTTATTTATACTTGTAAATGAATCCTTTCTCATTAATATTATTTTCTAAATTTTAAAAGGTAACACTTACAAATTTCAAGGAAAGTTTTAAATGATGTTAGAGAAAAAGAAAATATTGTTTCCCTCATTCATACTAAGTTTCCCATCACAGTGTAACTATTATCATGCCCAGCAATGCCCTTCATGAACTGGATGTTCACTTAACATTTGTAAGAAATGATCTTAGACCATCAACATAGCTTGATCTCCAGAATCCATAGTAGACGGGGAGAACTAAGTGTAAAAGTTGTCTTCTATGACTTCGGTAGTGTACTTACACATATGCATACGTATACACAGACACAGATACACTCACGGATAGAGACACAGACAGACAGACACAAACACACACATATACACACATGGATATACACTCAGACACACTGACTAAAATATAAATTACCACATTGAGATTATTAAGTGAAATAAAACTTCATCTTGGGATTTTTAGCCATTTTATTGTTTTATAATATGTGTGTGTGTGTATGTGTGTGTGTGTGTGTGTGTGTGTATACACATACATAGAATTCAGGGATGTTCCATTTTTTTAAACTTCATTTATATTACCAAATAAAACATAGGTAGAAATATGAAACGTATTAATACTAGCTTTGATAAATGTCTAAAATTTAATATATACAGCATTTTAAAACTTGAAAACTAAAATATATGAAAGTAATTTTTTAAGATTAAGCATTGTTTTCTGAGGAGACATTTGTAGAGACTGAGACTCTTAGGAGGACAACACTATGATTTTATGTCTCTAACGTCTGAAGACATGCCATTGTGCTAATAGGTATTTGGTAAATATTTTTAAATAAAGAATGAGTATCCCCATTTCAATAAAAGTTTAATGACTTAAATTTAGGATGTCAGAATTAGAAAACAGTAAAAATTTATAGGAGAGTTTTTAATGAATATTGTTTTATTGGTTCTATATATATATGTATAATAAAAACTACCAAACTATTTGTAGTACTGATTCACTCTGATTGACATACCTTAATGAGCATTATATACATTTTAAACTTTTAATACATGTAAGAAAAGCTTAGGATGGCAGTGAATGTGATGTCATCTTAGTGTTGCACCGATTCCCACAGGGAACAAGCTCGTTTACTGGATGGAGCTCGGGAAACATCAGTCTAATCCAAGGCACGGCAAAAAGCATAGTTAGCAGATCTCAGACTGGTGTATTTTGGGGGAGAAATAAACTTTCTTCTACTGAAAGTAGCTATCAGTCTTTTGAGTGCATAAATATATATTATTTTATGGTAATTTATGTCTAGAAAAGGTGTGGGAGTACTATTTTTTAATATAAAAGTTTTCTAGACCAGACTTTGGCATAGTGGGTTTCTCCCAAGTAGCAAATTGATCTAGGAAATAGTGTACACTAGTCAGTAATGTAGGGTAGCCCTGCTGTGCTGGAGAGGTCATTCCTGGTTGGAACTCTGAGTCCTCTCCTGCTGTACAAAGAAGCCTCATGCACGAAAGGAAAGATGATCATCGTTAGTGTAAGGCACCAAGTTTGTAGCTGACCAAAGACCTGCTCACAACAGCCCCTACTCCTAGGTTTTCTTACTGTCCCATTCTATGTCACTATAGATGTTTACTTCATTCCAAGTTCCTTTTTCTTCCGTTTTGAGGACTTTATTTAAAAAGACATTCGTTCCATTAAAACTTTATTTTGTATATTTATATAAAAAACACAAAGATATAAAAGATATATAAAATAATATATAATAAAATATATATAAATTATATTTGTATATGTGTGTATATGTATATGTGTGCATATGTATACATATATGTACATATATATGTGTGTGTATATATTTATGGAATCACTGTTGATTGTATAAGATAAGTAATTGGAAATAATTGCTAGGAAACAACCCAGTGATTCAGCATCTCTTTCCATTAGGAGAAAGTGTGTTTATGTTGTTCATATAAAATGTGGGACTTTAGCAGCCAGCACCTACTACAAGTTAGTGAGAAATGGGCATGATCGTAGCACTGTAGGTACATAGGCATGAAAATGTATTAGCATGTTCTGTGAGTTATTATTACTACTTGTTATATACTAATATAACTATTAATGGGGTATTTTATTAATATGTATCCAATTTTTAAAATAAATCAACTATTTTAATTTAATAAGTAAACGCTTTAACCTTTATTGCGTGAATGAGTTGTACAAATGTGCTCATATATTTGAAAAACTTTATCCTCTCACATACTTGAAATCATGTATCTGGCTTTTGCTTACAGTGGAAATAGCCATCTACATGTTTTATAATTATTTAATGCAGAACACTCTCTGTCATGGGTGTGGTTGGCATGATATCATTTTTCTAGATATGCAGATTTACTTATTCATTAGGAGAAAAAATTATGTTTATTACCTAAGGTATCTAATTTCTATAAAAATTGATATATACATTTTGCCTTCATTTTTAGGTTTCTTTGAAAAGTTAAATTAGTAAAACTGTGGTGTCATGAGGATATTAATGATATTGGTTAAAGCATGAGAAAATATGAAAAGGTTCTTTGTTTCATTAAAGTATCTCATAAATAATTTTTTTTTCAAATGCATTGTTTACCAATAATTGACTCTACCCTCCAATCCCTATCTAGTCTCATTTTACCATATGTCCCAGAGTGATCTCAAATTCGAAATCTTCCTGCCTCAGCCTTCCAAGTGCTGCAATTACAGGCGTGTGCCACCATATTTGCAAAATTACTCATATTTGAGATTATTCCCTTAATTAGAACATTATAACAAATTCTTCTGTAAATCTATCAATAATAATATTTTTAATTTTATTGTTTATTACATTAGAAGGTAAAATAAAACTGTCACCTATGTCAGTCCACTGAATCTTATGTAAAACATCTGCAGAATACTTTGCATGGCATGATTATAGATTTGTTGATTTATACATAATATTGACAGAAATTTTTTCCAAATAAAATAAAATGTATTTATATTAACAATTAGGGAGAAAGCAAGACCAGATATATCCTATGTCCAAGTTCAAAAGGTTAAAAAAATTAAGTGATTAAGTTAAACTGGATTTCCTGACTTTGGTGATGATGCCATCATAATTAAAGGGTGAAATTAATGTGCTATTGAATGCTCTTGGTTTTGTTTTCAGTGTGAATTAGAGGCTTGGATTTCCTGCAGCTAAGGAGTGGCTGAGTCTTCAGTAAGACTGGCCAGGGTCCAATCTGGGAAAAGCATGGTTAGGCCAGGAGTATGACTAGTGAACACTTCTCACTGCCCATTATGGCTAGACTCGCCTCCCTCTCTGAAGACACCAGCTCTGTAAGATGTAAGAAGTATGTTTCAGTCCAGCTGCTTGATGGGAATGTGTTTCTCATGCTGACTCTCCTCAGTCGTTACCCTTGGGAAAGTCTGGGTGCTGTCCTGACAGCTACTTGTAGAGTAGACAGTAGACTGAGGAGGGAAGTTTGAGTAAGTGTACCTGCCTCCATGGCTGCTAGTTAGTCAATGGTGAGTAGCATATGGTGACTAACTTCATCCCCAGACGTCCTTGGCCTGAGTAAGAATTAAGTTTCACGTAGATAGCATGCCTTTTCTCCTCTCTTCCCCCTCTTTTCTTTAAGAATAGAGCACTTGGAGTTAGGGTGTAGCTCAGTGGCACAGCACTTGTCCAGCTGGCGTGCATAAGGTCTTGGGTTCTAGTTTTACAGAAACCCAAAATAGGACTCTTGCTCAGTAGGTACAATGGTGTGTCTTCTCAGAAAGTATCTGGTTTTTCATTGCCCTTCCATGTCTGTTAGACTTGTAGGGATGACAGTAACACAGTTCTTTATCTGATTGTAGGCTTTAAAGATGATAATCAATCTTGTCTTCCCTAGAATTCATTGTTTGTCCTAGAATTTCCCTAGACTGCTCAAGCCTAGTGAATGCCACCTAAGCTCATCTTACTATGTATTTCCTCACTTAGTTTTACTGAACTAGGGAATCAGTAGTTTGGTTTCCATCATCATATTTGTCTGCAAGCATTATAATAGTGGAATACTGTACCCACTAGTTGACCAATAATAATGAACTTGTTGGTTTAACACTCAGAAGGTTCTTTTGCGGAAATTTTGGTTGCTTTTTTAACATGTTTTCTTAACATATATGGGCAGATGAAAGAACTAGGAAATAGGCAACTCTCCAAAAATATTCTCAGTTTATGAGAGAGAGAAATTTACAAATAATTCAACCTGTTTTTCAACAATTAAAGAAGTAATGTTATTAAACTAACACATCTACTGATGATAAAATGATGCTGGGGGAGGGGAGCCATATGGTCATTTATGGGATCTGTATGTGTTAGAATTTTAAAAATCTGTGTGAAGGTATGTGTGCATGCATACAGGAGTATATATGTGGGATAGGATATGTGTGTGCCTGGCACATGTGTGGAAGTTATACAAAGTATAGTTGCAGTTGTTTATCCTCAAGCACTTTCCACCTTTTGTTTCAGACTTGAGTATCAATAAGCTATCAGTAAAACAAGTAAAACTAATAAAATGAATTAAGAATCATGAGGCAATGCCCAGTTTATAAAGTACTTAAGATAATTAACGGTTTGGGACTAGCCACAAATGGATGGTGTGCTGCCACTGTTTGGATTTTGAGCCATTTTTAGATGATATAGCACATTCCTCTAAATATGGGCTTCATAAGAAATCATATATATCTGTCTAAACACTGTATTCACCTTGGTGACATTGTGAAGTTCATGAACTTTTGGTTTTCAGTGGCAGTCTTGAGCATTTGTTTAGTTGGCAAATATCTGTTTTGTAAAATGTCTATTATCATAAATTAATCTTGAGAATTGTTAAGCTGACATTCCTACCCTATACAAAATTAATTGCATACGTTATAATAAATCTCAAAATAACTTCCTCTTTGTTTTTACTAAAGTGTATTAGTCATTTTTTATTTATTTTTTATTTTATTTATTTATTTATTTATTGCTTTAAAGTTCAGATTTAATGGAGCTAGGGGAGTAGAGATTGGAAGAGTGACTTTGTCCTTCAGGGAACATATGGCAGTGTTTGAAGATACTTGTCACAGCTGCCTGATATTTGCTAAATAGATAGATGCTGAAGACTCTGCTGAACATTTTATAGTATATAAGGAAACAGCAGCAAAACCACCCAACAAAATAGCAGTGGTGTTGAATGTAAAAAAACAAAACAAAACAAAACAAACAAACAAAAAAAAACCCACGTCCTACAGCCTCACTTAAAAATCTTGTTGGACGAACACCTATCCCATCTATGAAGCACTAAAGCACATGAAAGGGCTGGTCCTACAGATGCCAAGCTGCAGGATCTCCATGACATAAGACAACAACAGGATACTGAGAAGAATCCCAGTGAGGATCAAGTATTGATAGCATAACAGAAGCCAGAGAGGCCTGGAACCTGACCAGTGACTCACTGCAATGAACAGTTGCTAGTGAAGCTCTTTGGACAAAAGGATATACTGTGTGACACATTGTGGCTTCCACAGCGAGGTTTTTGTTGTTGTTTTCTTTTGGGGAAGGAGATCACAAGGGAAGAAGACAGGTATGTAAAGATAGGAAGATGAGTGGGATTGGGGTGCAGAATGTGAAATCAATAAAACTATTGTTTATATGTTTATAAAAGTAGATATTGGAGTTGGAAAGGGTGATGGATGCCTTTAATTCCAGCACTCAGAAGGCAAAGGTAGGCAGATCTCTATGAGTTCAAGGACTACTTGATCTACATAGTGAGTTCCAGACCAGGCAGAGATGCATAGCAAGAACCTGTCTCAAAAAACAAAAATAAATAAACAAAAAAGATACTTTAAAAAAATACTCTTTTCCTGCCATATCCAGGGATCCATCCCATAATCAGCTTCCAAACGCTGACACCATTGCATACACTAGCAAGATTTTGCTGAAAGGACCCAAATATAGCTGTCTCTTGTGAGACTATGCTGGGGCCTAGCAAACACAGAAGTGGATGCTCACAGTCAGCCATTGGATGGATCACAGGGCCCCCAATGGAGGAGCTAGATAAAGTACCCAAGGAGCCAAAGGGATCTGCAACCCTATAGTTGGAACAACATGATGAACTAACCAGTACCCCGGAGCTCTTGTCTCTAGCTGCATATGTATCGAAAGATGTGTGGTAATGTATCGAAAGATGGCCTAGTCGGCCATCACTGGAAAGAGAGGCCCATTGGACTTGCAAACTTTATATGCCCCAATATAGGGGAATGTCAGGGCCAAAAGAATGGGAATGGGTGGGTAGGGAAGTGGGGGGGTATGGGGGACTTTTGGGATAGCATTGGAAATGTAATTGAGGAAAATATGTAATAAAAAATATAAAAAAAAATACTCTTTTCACTATGGAGGAATCTTTTATGGCACTTTAGCAAGTATACAACTTTCTTGTTTCTCTAGCGTCATGAGACTGTTCCAGCCGTGGGCCATGGAGTCATAAATGGCAAACCCAGATCAGGAAAGCAGTTAGCAGCATTGTAATTTTAGGACTCTCCCGCAAGATTGAGCTCCCAATTTAGCTACCTTCTGATCCATCTTCAGTTGTTACCTCCAACAAGAAAAAAAAAAACCCTCTCTGCTTTTGTTCTTAAACACATTAAAACAGGTTTCAAGTAATCTTTTCCTACACAGAATTATAGCATTAAAGTGTCAGTGTTTACCTTCAAAAATTTTAGAATTCATAGACAATATTGTGCTTTAGGAGATAATACAGTGTATTAATATTGGCTAGCACCCAGTCTCCCCATATGAATAATGTGTCCATAGAATACTCCACAGAATTATGACTTACAGATTCAGGTCTACTGGTGTGGTAATATCAAGAAACAAGTAATACACAAGAAACCAGTGTCACCAGCTGCATATTTTATTTATATTTTTATCAAAGGTGCTTTGTGATTTCTTCTTAGGAAGAATATCAGAACCTTAAGTCACTAGTGGGGGAAGGGACAACAATTGCTACTTGTGAAATCAGGGATGAAGTAATCTTCTACTGGAGTTCCATGAGGCCATAATAGATTTTAACAACCGTTTGCCTGTTCACAAGTGGTTAATTGCTGGCTCCTAATCTTGTCTTTCTGGTTGGAGTACAAAGTGATATCATCTCATTTGCCATTGTCTGTGTAGACTCAGATAGACCACAGATGACATGCACCTTTGGGGATTATAGTGCTGTCTGGCCCATCTTATTCTCTGTGGATAGATGGAGTATAATTGCTCAGCCATGCAAGGCTTTTGAAATTATCCTTGTTTTACTGGAAGTGGTTCTTACCATCAAACCAACTATTCCCTCCCACTGAGTAAGATGATACTTATGAGATTGTTTAATTGAATTAAAAGTGTTTTTCTCTATAATGTTTCATAATTTTTACGTAACATTTATGTTTGAAACCAAACTGCTAACTAATGTCATGGCTCCCTGTTGCATAGCTAGGCAGTATGCTTAGGGTGGTAGCTACTTGAAAGTTCCATGTCTCTGAGAAGTTACTCATTCAGTCCTCAGACTCCTCATTTGCACATGGAAAGGATGACCATGGCTGACAGGGACATTTAAGTGTCATCTGCCTTCGAAGGACAGGTACTAAGGGAGAATATACGAAAAAGCTTAACACTGGGCCTTGTGGGTTTCAGCATGCTTTGCTTGTTTTCACCTTTTCTTTTCTTCTCTTTTCTTTTCTACTATGTTCAGCAATGACTTGCAGAGTATTAGTTTCTGTTCTGCTCTACTTTCAAGGTAAAACCCTGTTGGGATCAGCTCTGCAGTGGGACTTTAGTTACTATTGAGTAAGGGTGGGACAGTTAAGGAATGAAGGCAGCAAAATCGACAACTATGGGATTTACTGAGCTAGTATAGTCAGGAGACATAAATTCCAAAGAGATAAAATGGACGTGGTGTTGGAGAATGCTTTCATCGTGAGAAAAGTCATGTGTACAGAGATTCTGGCAAGTAAATCAAATCTATTTGAACTAGGAAAGCAGAAAACCAAACAAAACAGAATTAGAGAATAGTGGGCAGATATCAAAGCTGTCTATGAAAGCTCATTATGGAAATTCATAAATATTGTTTAGAACCATTTGTATATTCCATTAATGATGCCTGTGCAAGTCATCTGTGAAAAACATAAGGCTTTATAAGAAACAAATACGATCCAGAAAAAAAAATAACCATCCAGAAAAAAACAGCCAAAAACCATTTTGCCTTTTGGATATACCATTGAGAATCATATAGACACAGATTTGTTTGTTTTTGCAGTGTTGGTTATGGAATCCAGGGCCTCACACATGAAAATGGAAACACCACCATGGAACTGTGTCTCAGGCCCTTGGTTATGATTTAAATTACATGCTAATTTGACTTGTAAAAATTGATTGTAAGAAATTATATCATTATACACTTCCCCTCTCTTTATTTTTCAAAACTATGGCCTCTTTTTCTTCAATTGTTGTTGACTATGTGTATATATCCCTGAATATATAAATATAACCTGCTTAGTCCATATAATGTTATTTGTCCATGTTTTTAAGATTGACTGTCTGGTTTTGGACACCCTATTGGTATGTCTTCCTAGAGGATGACTTTCTTAAATGCTCAGCAATTCTTAGTTGTTTGTAGTTCTTTGTGTAGGGGTGAGGCCTTGTCGGCTTTCTTCCATGTAAGTTATCTCTGTTGGTATTGTTTTGTTCTACTCATATTTAGAGAGCCATGTTGGTGAGACTTCATAGGTGTAGCATTTGATATTTTTTGGAGACACAATCGCACAGGAAACTTCTTGTTCCTCTGGCTCATCTAATCTTTTTTGTTCTCTCTTCTTTAATAATCCCAGAGCCTTTAGTGCAAACGTTGGATTGCATATATACCAACTGGGACTGGGTCCCACAACTCTGTATTTTGATTGGTTGTCATTTTCATTATCAATCTCCATTCCTTGCAATGAGAAGTTTCCTTGTTGAGGGGTGAGCTCTAGACTTATCTGAACGTTTAAGTACAAATATATAGAATATAGTTTGATATTATTGATGTTGAGTAAAGTGGTGCTTGTCGGTTTTCCTCTACTATGTATGACTTCACTAGCCCTGGGTAGTTGGCTGGTTTTCAGTACTCGTCATAAGTTCTGTCTTATTGTAGGGTCTTTAGTTCAGTTAGAGAGCTGTTGCTTACTGTCAAGGTGTGCTTGCCACTACTTCTCCTTTAAGGTTATCTTGCCGTGCTAGTCATTATTGTGGTTCATAGTTGTCATAGCTGTGTGGGGCTATTGATTGTTTTCTTTCTTTGGAAGTGTACATAATACCTTCTGGTACTATGAATGCCTGTCCTAAGGGAGGTGGTATGTAGGTCAGTTCCAGCTCAGGTGCCTCTGGGCTCTGTGTCTGTAGTTCATGATGTCTTAAGCAACAGGGACGTCATGGGGCAACCAAGGCAGTAGCAGTAGTGGATAATGTCTGGGGGTCTCTTGGGCTTACAAACAACTCAAAAGAGGACTTCTCATGCCTGGTGCTGGTTTTTGTTATATGGTCTATTCCTCTTTTGGGGAAAGCAGTCAGCCTAAATGGAAAAACCGTATATATGTGTAGATAGTTAATATTATGATTCCTTAAGCCTTTTTCGAAGTCCTTACTATTCATTAACCCTCCTGCCTTCTTCAGTATGTTTCTCCTTTTCCACCAAAAGGAGACTTCTGCATCCCTGCTTTACTCATAGCCTGTGTCACTTGTACCTTGTTATTCTACATTGTCTTTTGAATCAAAATGTCATACTGGATTTTCTTTTTAAAGTTTAGTTTGAGTCTGACTTTTCCTTTTTAGTGTTTGATATGGAACATGATCTTTGCCAACCATTTCTTGGATGCTGAGAGTATTAGGACTTCAAGTATCCTAGTGCTTGCTCTGTTACTGATCCACACCCATTGCCGTTCCTCCTTACAATTGCCTCAGGTGGAGACACAGGCCTATTCACCTGCTCAGATTCAGTCAGGCCCTCCCACGTATTAAAGGAGGGACTTTAAATTCATTTCTCAGCCTCTGTGAGCCATGGGTTACTCATCTGTGAAACTGGATGGTAATAAACTTCACTTGGTTGTTATGGCATTAAAAGAAAAGTGTAAGTGAAGCTAGTAGCACATTATCATTACTGCCATGATCACTACAAATTTTTCACATAGAGAAATAGATTCAGTTTGTGTCTCTTCACATCTTTAAATATGACAGTAATAAAGCAGTGTAATATAGGTTGGAATACAGTGCTCTGGTATCTACTTGTGTAGCATATTCAAAGCCCTTGCTTTCATTATTAGCACCACAAAAATAAATTAAACACAGACTATTAACTAGGAATAATAAATAGGAAATCAATAAAGGAATTCATAATTCATTGAACTTGTTTGCCTGGGCAAAGAACGAAGCTTCTGGAGCTTCTTTACTGGTAATTAAATAGTTAAGATGTGAGAAAGTCGTGAATGGATATCATGCTATGGACAGAACTATGAAATCAAATCTTTCACCTCAATTTTGTTATATAGTTAACAGAGAAACTGGGATTTAAGCTATCCTAGAACTGGGTCTGTCTGTTAGTCAAAAGCTTTGCCTCAAGATGCTTGGTTTATAGAAACCATTGATTACTTCTCAATTATATGCTGATAAACAGATATTTTCATCTTCTAGAACTCTTTAACTCATAAATTTATATAATTTCTCAATCTGTTTTCTGTGCTTTTTCTTACACGTATTTATTCTGCTTTGATGAATAGCAAATCATAGGCAGTGTTTTCATGCAAGTCAGTACAGGGGAAGAGTTGTGTTACAGACTAAACTGAAGTGGTAGGCTTGTAGAATGGGTAGGAAGGAGGGAAGGAGAGAGGACACTTGTTTTCTTTGGTATTATATTCTGTATTAGTTAGCCTTCTTGTTTCTATGACCGAAATACCGGAGCAAACAATTTAAAGTGGAGGATTTATTATGGTTCATGGTGGCTTGTCCATGTGTGTTTTAGCTTCGGGCCTATGTATGTGGAGGGAGGAGTAGACAGTAGAATGGATGCATAGGAAGTGGGCAGGGCAAGACACAACTTCTAGGTACACAGCCCTAGTAACTTACTACTTCCAGCCAATCCTCTTCTCCCAATGTTCCCACCACCTCCCAAAATATCATCACTAGCTGGGAAACAAGTGTTCAACACATGAGGCTATGTGGGGTGGTTTTGTATCAAACCATTACAGTCCATAATGGTAGCATGTCCTAAAAGCAATCACGGGTGTTATTGTTTTATGTTGTTAGTTGTGTTCACACCTTCAATATTTTTTTCTAGAAAAAAAAAAGCTTTCCTTTTGCTCACTTGTTACAGCCCCATTATTGCTTCTGCAAACCCATGTGAAGCCTTCTGTACATTCCTCTCTCCGTATGCCCTTGAACAGGAAGCCCAAAGCTGTGGATACCTCAAGAAGGGGTAAATGATGTTGTAAGAAAAAAGACTATAAAACAAGTAGGAATGTCAGAAATCCCCTTCCTTGTGGTTTTGCTCTCAGATCATTCACACATGCATTCACTCTTGCATGCACACATATGTGCATGCACCCCATATCAACCATTTATTGACTGACACTGTATTTAGTGGTCAGCCTTTATTTCTAGTTATTCTTGTTCTTAGAATCAAACCCTTCTTTAAAGCAACTCAAAGTTCCAAGTTCCTAGCAACAGTGACTGCAGAGGATGCAATGCTGCTTGCTTTCCGTGGGTGAATAAATGCCCTCTGTACTCCTTTGTCTTTAGGATTCTGCATGCATTTGCTCTCTGTGACAGGAAGAAACAATAAAACCATATCAAAAGAACGAAGTAAGGTTATTATGGAAGGAGACACAGTTGCTCATTTTATAGACATTTGTCCTAATTTTCTATCAGATGAAGAATTTGAATCAAAGGCCTTTTGAAGATTTTCTTACATTGGTTACAGTCTTCATGTTGGGATGGCTGTAAGCCAACACTGTTTCTGTAGAGTTACTTTGAACATGAAATTCACAGAAAGTGACCCTGCTTTAACTTCTTAAATGTCACTACACTTCTGAGCTGGGATGGAGGCTGAAATGAAATTTTAGTCAAGGAGGTTTAAGTTTGAGCCTGTCAACTAAATGTATAAACACGTCATTCTGTGAAATAGCTGTATAAATTCTAAAATAAACCACAAATATAAAGTGATTTGTGGTAAATCATTTGTTTAATGCTAATGTCATTCCTAAAAACAAGGACTTGATTTCACAAGATGATATTTGTATCTCTGTATTAATCCCAGGAACTTTCAATTCTTAGGTATACTGAATGTGCTCATAAAGAAATTCTTGTTTGTATTTACATCAAGTTCTTCTAGTGGAGGGCAAAGTCCTGTGTAGAGATCTCCACACATAGGAAGGCAGAGAGTAAATTTACATATGTTCAGAAGGGACACCAGGTGCCTGCCATATCCAGGTAATTTCTTTGTCTTTTCCTGACATCAGTGGCCCTTTCCTGATATTGAAGTGTGCATGGGCTTGAGAAACAAGCATATCTCATTCAGAGTTTATGCATGCCTGATAATTTAGACTATCACAGAAGAAATAACAAGGGTCACTATATGCTCTATGAAGAGTTTTCTTGCAATTTAAACCACTGAATAGCTCTGACTTTTTTCTTTCCTTGCTAAGAAAGGGGTGACTGAACATCTGTCATCTGTTAGGTACCAAGCCAGCCACTGTTGAAAGTGACAGATACAATGCTTGTCCTTAAAAACTTGCATGTAGGACAAGGAAAGTAACTCTCAATGTAATATAAGAGCATGTAGTCTTTGCAAGGGCTGATTGAGGAGGACAGCAGAAGAGCAGCTCCTCCCCTTGTGGAGAGTTCAGATACCTATAGAGATGGTAACTTAAGTGTCCAGCAGTAAGGGGCCCAGTGTGGACACAGATTTTCCTGGTGAGTACAGAGCATGTCTAGAAGAGGAGAGATTTTTCTTGCTCAGGGTCAGCAAACAATATGACAAGAGTATCTATGCACTTGTCACAACTGTTAAAGGGCACATGGAAAGGAGGAGACAGTGGGGAAGTGACAGATCACATCGAAATAGGCTAGCCTTTGTGACCACTCAAGAAAGAGTATTGTGGTTGGATTTATATTGAGAAAATATGGATTTCTGTTAAGAGTTAGAAGAAAGAGATGCAGGAACAAAAATGTCAGTAGCAGTACAGGAATTCTGAAAAGAAAATGTTCAGGACCTGGGCCAGGTGGAATTGCTCAAGTTTGGATCACTGTTCTTTTTAAGACTGGCTTTAGAAATGCAAAAGCTCCTATTACATTCATGCAATATTACTAATTAAATATAGGCAAGCATGTTCATATGGATGTTCTTCACGTATAACAATGGCGGAAACTTGGTTGTTTTTTGTTGTGTGTTTACTCTTTGTCTTCTCTCTCTTTGTCTCTCTGTCTCTGTGTGTCTGTGTGTCTGTCTGTATATATGTATGTGTGTACTAGTGTTTGTTGTTAAGCTTGTTCTCAATTTTTCTAAGCTATCTGCTTCTGTGAAGCCAAAGCTAGGGTCACCAACACCTTCATATTCTCCACTGCAGAAGGAAATGGATTTCTTTTAATGCTCTTTGAAAAAGACCCAGGGAAAGTTCATCCAGGCTCTTCCTTGGCTGTGGTTGCACTCTCAGCCACATAACACAAGAATGGATTCTTTGGGTCAACACAAGGGCTGTCCCCCTGAAATACAATTTGGTGCAATCAGATTGGTAGAGTCAGGCCACTAGTGCTTGGCAAAAAGGAAAAAAGTGCAGTAATGCCCTGTGGTGTGATCTGTAAACTGTTAACTACTCTTGAGTGTGGCTTGCCAGCAGGTGTATAGAAAAACTGCTTAATGAAGAGCCCCTGAGAAGGGCAGCAGTTCCAATGCAGAGAAATGGTATAATAGGGATACGGGGTGCTTTAGACTTCAAGAGCAAATAGAAGCCTTCAGTCAACATTGGTGCACAATTCAGCTGTGGGTGTATGCTCTCCCTGCCTTGTCAGGTACCCCTAATGGAACTGTCCACGGGGCCTTCCTCCACTCCCATCCCCCTCCTTGACAGTCTGATGCCAAGAGTTTTTAATTCTCCTAGTTCAGTTTCTCCCCCAACACTAGATCTTTCCTCGCGGTGTGCAAATATGCTACTTTCTGTCCAGTCCTGAAAATCATCACCCACCTTTTAGCCTTGCAGCAAAAGCTTCCAGGAAAGTGTCATTACTGTGTCAATTGTCTATGTGAGATTTCTATTCTAGACTGCTGTTCTTTCTCTATCCCTACACTGTGGTACTGGGGATGGAAACTAGGACCTTGAACATACTAAACAGAATCCACCAGTCACATTCCAGACCTCATCATCCTGTCTTAAGCCCTATCATCAGCAGGAGTTTTTCCAAACAACTCAGAAGCTGTTTGATTTGGGAGTCACCTTTGGGCTGGCGTTCCTGTGGTCACTTCTCCATCTGTTTCTTTCATTACATAGCAGCTTCTTGGGCACTGCCTGGACTTTCCTTCTCCTCTGTTTGACCCTATATGGGTCAGTGTCAGTGAACTTGGTTTGTGGACCATTTGTTTTATTGTTCGCTTCCCTCTTGGTGGTCTCAGCCAGTGTCCCAGACTTGAAATGGATGGTTCCCAAATGTGTGCTTTCAGCTACTACCACCTCCCCACATGGCCAGACTGAGTCACACTAACTTAGGGATGAAAATTCGCCCATGCATAGTCATAATTTAAAGATTTCATAGTCATCAGCTCTCTGAAAGCTTGATTAGTACATAAAATGAATGGAAAGACTTGAAATGAGAACTTATCTGTGGGTGAGTTTGGTTTATCTGTAAATTTGCTTTGATTGCTTGGAATATATTTGTTAGGGGGTCTTCTGTTTGAATAAGGCAGAGATTTTGTCTCCTTAGGCTGGCAACTTTTCAGAATCCTTGTTTGTCTCGGCTGAGGACATAAAAGCTAAGGGATACAGAGGATTGTGCCCCAAAAGGAATTATCTGCCCCCAAGGTTAACAGTGCCAAAGTTCAGAAACTCTTAAACAAAAGTGTATGAATTTAAGTTATCTATCTGTGGAAATGCACTATTTGCTGAAAGTAGCAAAATTCTTTGCACAGCACTCTAAGCACATATTTATAAGTACTTGCCAAAAAATAGTAACTCTCCTGAAGAATGCACATTGTGAGTTGTCCTCTTTCAAGCCTGGGGTTCCTTTAAACATGCCCGCTGAATTGAGAGTACCTGCAGCTAAATAGTGTTGCTCTTGGCAAGGCTTGGTGACTGAAATGAGGTATGGTCTCTCTGATCTCAGTAGTATGCTCAGTCAGCCATGACCTTCTCAGTGTCTCTTCTTTCTACACCCTGTCTACACCAAGCCATAGCCCAGGCAGTTCTCAGTGGGATGGCCAGAGATTACCACAGGGGAATCTCAGGGCCCCAACTAGAGAGGTTCACGTGGGGTTCAGGATGAATTGGAATGACTTCATATTTGCAAACTTTTTACTTTATATAACTTGAGAATCTTTAAAATGAACTATTGGGCAATGAAATAGATTTTTTTATGAGAGAAACTACTGTTTCCTCAAATGCTATTTGAATGTTCACAGATAGAAATTTGAATATATATATATATATATATACACACACACACATACCCATGTGCAAATAAAATCTTGTGAATATATTCATATTCACATAGCAAAAATAAAACAATCTCAATTGTGATCATTCTTAGAAGTTGACTTAGCCAATTTTAGGACTGTGGAATGCAGACCTTTGAAATGCAATGGATTTGATTTGCATGTTAAGCATAAAAATTAGCACATTTTCTCTGCTACTTTTAGGGAGTCAGTATCAAAAGTCTCTTTTCACAGTCTAATCTTTAGAATAATACTAAACCACCAACCAAAGAGTATACACGGAGGGAGCTAGGATTCCAGAAACATATTTAGCAGAGGATGGCCTTATCTGACATCAATGGGAGGGGAGGGAGGCGTGATGCCCCAGCTTACGGGGATACTAGAAGGTTGAGGCAGGGCTGGATTCGCAAATAAAAACAACCCTGAGATTCCACCTCACAGCAGTCAGAATGGCTAAGATCAAAAATTCAGGTGACAGCAGATGCTGGCGAGGATGTGGAGAAAGAGGAACACTCCTCCATTGTTGGTGGGATTGCAAGCTTGTACAACCACTCTGAAAATCAGTCTGGCGGTTCCTCAGAAAATTGGACATAGTACTACCGGAGGATCCAGCAATACCTCTCGTGGGCATATATCCAGAAGATGTCCCAACCGGTAAGAAGTACACATGCTCCACTATGTTCATTGCAACCTTATTTATAATAGCCGAAGCTGGAAAGAACCCAGATGCCCCTCAACAGAGGAATGGATACAGAAATTATGGTACATTTACACAATGGAGTACTACTCAGCTATTAAAAAGAATGAATTTATGAAATTCCTAGCCAAATAGATGGACCTGGAGGGCATCATCTTGAGTGAGGTAACACAATCACAAAGGAACTCACACAATATGTATTCACTGATAAGTGGATATTAGCCCAAAACTTAGGATACCCAAGGTATAAGATACAATTTGCTAAACACATGAAACTCAAGAAGAATGAAGACCAAAGTGTGGACACTATGCCCCTTCTTAGAATTGGGAACAAAACACCCATGGAAGGAGTTACAGAGACAAAGTTTGGAGTTGTGATGAAAGGATGGACCATCTAGAGACTGCCATATCCAGGGATCCATCCCATAATCAGCTTCCAAACGCTGACACCATTGCATACACTAGGAAGATTTTGCTGAAAGGACCCAGATATAGCTGTCTCTTGTGAGACTATGCCGGGGCCTAGCAAACACAGAAGTGGATGCTCACAGTCAGCTATTGGATAGATCACAGGGCTCCCAATGGAGAAGCTAGAGAAAGTACCCAAGGAGTTAAAGGGATCTGCAACCCTATAGGGGGAACAACATGATGAACTAACCAGTACCCCGGAGCTCTTGTCTCTAGCTGCATATGTATCGAAAGATGGCCTAGTCAGCCATCACTGGAAAGAGAGGCCCATTGGACTTGCAAACTTTATATGCCCCAATACAGTGGAATGCCAGGGCCAAAAGAATGGGAATGGATGGGTAGGGAAGTGGCGGGGGGGGGGGGGGGTATGGGGGACATTTGGGATAGCATTGGAAATGTAATTGAGGAAAATACGTAATAAAAAATATTAAAAATTTTTTAAAAAAGACAAGCACAAAAAAAAAAAGAAGGTTGAGGCAGAAATGGGTGTTTGGATGGAAGAGCACCCTCATTGAAACAAATGGGAGAGGAGAGGGGGCAGAGAATGGGGGAGTTGTAGAAGGGTAACCAGGAAGGAGGATATCATTTGAAGTGTAAACCAATAAAATGATTATTTAAAAAAATAAGTCTCTATGGAAGTACAATGTTTTAAACACACTGAGACTTAACAGCTGATAATATTTTATAAACTTTGTTATTTTAAAAACATCAATGGAAATATAAGCATCACACATCAAAATGAATGGGACGCCAACTGTATAGCGTGTAATGAATTGTTGCAGTTAGAATTGGCATTCAGAACAGAAGCTGTGAAACTTCATTATCAGTTTTAGACATTTAGTATCCAGTATCTTTTATGTACTTATCCACCAAACCCAAAAATAATCCTTGACAAATTGGTCATAAGAGCAATTAGCCTTATGTCATAGCATATGATAACACTTTCCTAACTTGTGTCTACTAGCTGCATTTTCTCTTTCCTATGCCCTTGTATTTAGCCTGTCTTGTACTCATTTCTTCATGCTCTACATGCACAATTGTTTATATTTATATATATGGAATTGTTTGTATATATATGGAATATCAAATTCATCAATTTCAGTATGTATACGATTCATACATTAAGGGCAATCTATGTCTTTGGTCTTACACTGGTCTTTTTCTTCAGGTTTTCTTTTAAAAGGTGTGTGATTACAAGGATATTATGTTGATGTACCCAATGACATTACCATAGAAAGTTTAAATCACTGAGGAGTGATTTATGAGGAGTATGTACATATGTATATACACTTGCACGTTAATATACATTGATGTCAAGATCAGACATAGGAACAAAGCAAGGACACTAGGAGTTTTCTGTGGCTCTGATTTGATCCACTTTCTGATGCATTGGTGCCAGCTTAGCCTCACAGCCCTCTCTGGTCATCTGTTGTCTTACAAATGAGACAGAGTCCAGGATAGAACCACAGGCAATATGATGTTTAGCTCATAACCTCATAAGAAAATAAAAGTATAGTTGCCTGAAAATGTGCAGAAACTCTAAGTAGTTGCATTAGAGTTTGAGAATAGGTATGGACAAGAAAAAGTGAAACAAAGTTTAGCTTTATATGTGGATTTTATGTATTTGTATATCTACCTACATTTAAAAATATAGAAAACAGTTTTCTAAACCTCTAAAATGAGAGAGAAAGCAGTCAATCAATCAATCAATCAATCAATCAATCAATCAGAGGTGGCATGGCATTCTTAAACCACCCAGAACTACAGGACAGATTATTTTTCTGGACATCTGTCTTCGTGACATTCCCTTTTTACTGCAGGCAGGGGCCTCTTTTCATACTCTTACTGCTATACATGGTGGTCATCCTTGAGGAATGCTCATGTATGGCAGGGGGTAAAAGACTAGAACCCTGTTTCTTAATTAATGAAGGGGATGAGATCCCATGCATTAGTGTCTCCTGGGTCCCTTGAAAAATGAACACTGAGTCTCATAGAAAGAATAATCATTCACCTAACTTTCTCTGGCCTTTGCAGTTAAATGATCTTTACATGTCCTTTACAGTTATTAGACAGTAACTCCCGCTGAAGGCATAAGGCTGCAGTCCACTGTTAGTCAAGCTCAGCAACAGTAACAAATCAGTTGAGAATAGCTTGAAGTGCTAAAATTTTGTCATCCTACGCCAAAGAGATCTCCAGACCCTACTTCTAAGCAGGATGATGGTCTTCCTCGTAGGATTCCTTAATTCTTTTTTTTAAAGATTTATTTATTTATTATATGTAAGTACACTATAGCTGTCTTCGGACACCCCAGAAGAGAGCATCAGATCTCATTACCGATGGTTGTGAGCTATCATGTGGTAGCTGGGATTTGAACTCACCACCTGCGGGAGAGCAGTCAGCACTCTTAACCACTGAGCCATCTCTCCAGCCCTCCTTAATTCTTCTTAATTTACTGTTTTATCTGAAGTGATTTGATCCTAAAAGCATTGATGGAAACTCCAAAAACTTCATCTTTAGTCCACTGCTGTGGAGGTTGTATAAAGATAGGTGAACAAGAAAGTAAAGACCTACCTCGTTAAAAGATTTATTGTACTAACCATCAAGCATTATAACTAACAGAAGACCTTTTCATAGATGAGACCTTTGACATGTAAACTCTTCCTTGGTCCCAAGTTATGATCCCAGCTTTCAGGTAAGACAGGTGAGAAATTTCACTGAGTGCTTAGAGCATAGCTGCTTAGAACATTTCTTCACTCTTGACCCATTTCATTAGAGAGTTTTACTTTTAAGATAAGGAGCTTTTTATAGACAAGGCTGGCCTGAAACAGAGATCCAAGTTCAAAGATTAAAAAGATGTGTACTACCACACCCAGCTCACACCAGAGACATTTTTATAGAAATTCAACACATGGGCAATAATCAAAACTTACAATCATAATGAAATAAATGTTAAATAAATTGTTTACTAATGATAAGTTACAATTATTTTAAACCAGTTCTGTGTTGCACAAATTTACTATTTGTCTTAGTTTGGTTTCATTGCTATGAAAAAACACCATGACCACAACAACTCTTATAAAGGCAAACATTTAATTGGGGCTGGCTTATGGTTTCAGAGGCTCAGTCCATTGTCATCATGTCAAGAAGCATGGAAGCATGGTGGTGGAAGAGGAGTTGAGAGTTCTTTATCCTGATGTGAAGGCTGCCTTCCATACTGGCCAGAGCCTGATCACTGGAGCCTCAACGTCCACTCCCACAGTGACATACTTCCTCTAACAAGTCCACACATATTCTAATAAGGCCAGACCTCTTAATAGTGTCACCCCTTGTGGGTCAGACATGAGTCTATGGGTGCCAAACCTATTCAGATTTACCACATTGTCTACTAAAGATTCTTGAAAGTTTGCATACTAATGATATGAGTGTCTTTTTTTTTCATTTTTACTAAATAAATAAATCTTGACTTAAATCTGATAATGCAAGATCTCTCCAGATATTTGAATAAAAGCATCTTCAGTGATTTTCAGAGTTGATCAGTGTATTAATGGTAAACTTGTTAGTGCTGAGAATGCCATCCCACATATATATGTAGTAAAAAATGTCAGAAAGGTTATCTCATAAGTTATTGGAAATTCTGTCTTAATACTCAGCCTGTGTTCATTTTAATGAAAATTCAGCTACTCAAATAGTACTATTTCATTACTTTTACTTTTCTTATTTAATATTTTTATTTATCTTTAAGAATTTAATGCATTACAATGTATTTTTTTTATTACATTCATTCTTCTCCCTTCAACTTCTCCCCAATCTCTGTATTCCCTTCTGAGCTTCATGTTCTTGTTCTCTTGTTCCTCCTACTTCTAGCCCCTACTCCTGTTCCTTCTACTAATGCTTCTTCTTCTTCCTTTTCCTCCTCTTCTTCTTTTCTCCTTCTTCTTCTTCTTCTTCCTCCTCTTTTCTTTTTGTCCTCTCCCTCCTCCTCCTTTTCCTCCTGAGTCTAATCAGTGCTGTCCATAAGTGTGAATGGTTATAGTGCTCAAACTTGATTTTTATAGTCATCCTTATAAAATGCAACAATAAGATATAGACTAATTTAATAAATTCTGAGGAATGGTGCTAGAAAATGCCAAAACTCCATCTTTTCTGTAATTAAGTTATTCAGTTTCTCCAGGAGCAGAAAACTTCAGCTATATTATAAAAACATGGCAGCTCATCACAGTACAGTCACAGGTCTAAATTCAAGGATTGCATGTAGCATTTGCTGGCATAGCATGGAGTAACACTGTATCTGGAGCAGAAAGTGAGTATCATGTGTTCAAAACTAAGTCTGCAATGAATATGTGATACAATGCAAGATGTAATATCAGAAACACCACAGAGTCATTATGCATTTGGCATCTATCAGTTACCTGTACATTTCTTTTTTATGTCTTAGAGATCCATCAAATTCTTCTACTTCCCCATATCCTACTTCTTCCTCTCATGTGACCTGTGCTAGCCTGGAATTGAGGATTCGGAGCCTCAACACCCCATGTGCTGGTAACACAAATGTGCACCACCATACCCAGTTTTCTGCTTTTGGTTAAAAAAAAAATAAGTCATTATATTTTACATATAATGTGTTTGTGTTTTCAGTGTGGCAGTTTTCATAGCTGCTGAACAGAAATTCTCTCTATTGTCAGTGCTAGCAAAACTCGTGATCTCAAGCCTTGTTTCATTCTGCTCTTGTGATTATGCATTTACTTGGTACTCTTTTCTTCTACATTAGTGGCTTCATATTGAAGAGGTAACCTGATGTGATTTGAAACATGCTTATTAAGGCTTCTTGTATGAGTTCACATAAGCTGTTACCAATTACTGCTCATTTACACCTATTCTCAATCCAAGACTTCCAGAATCACACTGATTAGAAAGTCATGAAAGAAGAAACTTAATTGTTACCATTGATACTGTTACCATTTATTGTAATAATTATGGTGATGATTAACACGTATTATTTACTAATTTTATTACCTATATAAAACCCAACTTTAAGTAGTATCACAGTGTCACATAAAATGAAGCTAAAATAGACAAACTGGACTCCATCAAAACAAAACCCAGCAACAGCAAACGTGAGCTTCAGGGAGCACCACTGCAAGTGTGAAGATAGTGTACACAGTGAGCAGATATTTTATATGAATAGGCTTAGGGCCTACTTGGGAGTCTGTAGTTCAAAGATCAATAACCTAGCTATAACCTTTTCTATAGAAGATATCCAGTAAGCTTATAAAGAAATATCCAATAAGATACCCAGTAAACATAAATAAAGATGATATCCAATAAGCCTATGAAATTTCTTTGTTGAAAAGCATATGAAAATGGATTGTTGGTTTCATTAGCTTTTAGGGAAAGACATGTCAGAGTCAATCCATACCTACTGAGGTGACTATAGTAAAGAACTAGTGTTGGGGAGAACCCAGAGGAATCAAAATCCTGTTTCACAGCAGTGAAAATGTAAAGCACTTCAGCCACTTTGAAACATGGTTTACTGTTTCTTGTAGACAATGTATAGTAACTATGTGACCCAGCAGTTCTGCCCCTAGGGATATTGCCAAAAGAAATAAACATATGTCCGTACAAAGACTTATATATCAACATCTATAGTGGCTTTATTCACAATAGCTAAACAATGGAAGCAACTCAGTGTGTACCTGCTGATGGCTGAGCAAATAAAATGTATTGTTTTTCTACAAAAGAACATTAGCTATAGTTTTTGTAATGTCCTGATTCAAGTACTATGTGTATCACCCTTACTATGTTATTCTAAATGAAAGAAATAATCACAGCAGAATTATATGAAGTGTCTAGATTAAGCAAATTTAAAGATAAGTGCTTCACCTCTGGTGCTTTGGTGCACTCCTCTGTACTTCCTGACAGTAGGCCAGGCCTATTTCTTTCCAGTGCCTTATGCCCCATTCGGTGCTCATGCTGAGGTTTTCCTGGGTGGAAGGTGAATCAGATGAAGTCATATGTTCCTTTGGAATCTGAAAAATATTAGTGTGGTGGAAAAAAGCTCACTAATTCTTATTGGGAACACATTCTCATAAGTAGGTATCATTAGTTATACTCCTTTGCTTTGAGATGATAACAGTCCCTACAGTAAAGACAAACATTAACCTGGATTTAACTAAAAACTTAAATATATGGAAAATCTGTAGAATATTTAAAAAATTCAAAACTATGTCCGCTAAGTGCTTCTTAGTTTGAAAAGGCTCTTCCTTGATGGACCTCTGTGTTTTGTCAGTTACCATGGAAAGCTGGAAGTTTGATTTCCTTTCTTGCTGTTGGTAACTTTGAGACAAGGTCTTTGTGAGTTCAAGCTGACTTCAGATTCTAGTTCTCCCCCCGACTCTGAAGTGCTGAGATTTTAGCTGTGTACCACTTTGGCCCAATGATGTGTTTGGGTATTTAAGCAATTGGTTTCCCATGCCCTTCTTACTGTGTTTTTAATGCTACAACATGCTGTGAATGTGTAGAGCTTGTGTTTGAACTTGTAGTCTATGTCCTTGCCTGTGTTTAGAAAATCTATTTAGAAGTATACTCCACATTCCTATGCCAGTTTCTTCATAAATCCAAACCTTTGTCATGTTTGCCTCCATCTTCTGCCTACACAAGGAGCAGAGACAAAGTTCACCATCACATGATGTTGGAAGCCATGTATCTAAAATGTAGAAAGCCAGTAAGTGGTGTTTTCTGACATTATATCTAGATACAGAGACTTAAATAAAATCATCCCAGAGGTTCCTTTTAAGTTTATCCTCCTTTATGATAGGTAGAAATCTGGCATGCACTATTGCAGCTATTCAGGACTGTGACACAGAATCTCTTGCGGACAGATCATAGGACCAGTCTGGTCAACAAATGTTGCCTCTCCTCAATGTTTCTCTCTTTCTCCCTCCATCCTTTCCTCTATGCTCGTCTCCCTCCTTCCCTCTTCCTTATTTCCTGTCTCCCATATAACTGTATATATGGGTAGATATATTTTTGTTTTTATTTAACAAATATATATATATATATATATATATATATATATATATATATATATATATATATATATTAATGTTTTGAGATAAATTCTTTTTTCTTTTCTTTCTTTCTTTTTTTTTTTTTTTTTTTGGTTTTTGGTTTTTCCAGACAGGGTTTCTCTGTGTAGCCTGGCTGTCCTAGAACTCACTCTGTAGACCAGGCTGGCCTCAAACTCAGAAATCTGCCTGCCTCTGCCTCCCTCCCGAGTGCTGGGATTAAAGGCATGTGCCACCACCGCCTAGCTTTGAGATAAATTCTTAACTATGTAGCCCAGGGTAGCCTGGAATTCATGATCCCCTGTTTCAAATCTCCCTAATAGTGATATTACAGGTCTATAACACCATATCCAATGTGAGACTACATATCTTAAGGAATGGGTAAAGAAGAAAGAATAAAAGTAAAGATTGATGGTCATTAATCAGTACTTTTTAAAATTGTGGTTTATTCAAAATATTTGTACAAAATTCAGAAGCGAATTTTTGTAGATGACATTTACATGAAATTGGAAAGTGACCTTATAGTAAGTGTGGTACAGAGAAACTCTTGACTTAGAACTGTATGACTCTTTATATTTGGATGGATGTGCAGGTTTCTGGATGAGAGTGAGCACCACTTATTTTGTTAAGAGAAAGGCAGCCCAAAGAAAATCCTGTTGGCTTTCCTGTAACTAGTTTTACCCTGTGAACGGTTACTTTCCTCTCTCTTCCCATGGGCCCTAAAATAGCCTTATTAATAGAAATATATGATGTTTGTGTTTAAAAAAAATCAGGGTGGTCTTAGATGTCTGTCTTCCATTCTGGCATTTCCCTTTATACAACCCTTTAGAATTTTCTGTTTAAAAACTGGCATTCCAATAGCTTTTCTTTGGCCTAAAGCCTGGGTTACACATTGAAACAGCAAATTAGGAATGTTAAGACATCCTCCAAAGAAGAAATGTTTGTTATGAAAGTAGAGCTGATATGACACTTAGAATTAGACCTTCTTAACTTGTCCAAATGACAGCTAATGATCGTTCTTCTTTTTATATTGTTATTTTAGGGGGAGGTAATGGGATGAAAGAAATGCTCAGAGGCTGATACTGTGAAATGTCAAATGTACTCTACTGATAATACATCTTTTGTCTCTCTTTTAGGAGCTAATTTTGTTACTCGAAAAATTAGCCGGTCAGTAGCTAAGATTTACCTTGGACAACTGGAATGTTTCAGTTTGGGAAATCTGGATGCCAAACGAGACTGGGGCCATGCCAAGGACTATGTAGAGGTAGGAACTGACTCATTACATTAAAGCTGCCTGCATTAGTTTATACTTTAAATGTGAGGCCGGCAGTGAGAAACTTGACCTAGAAGTGGTCAGAAAGAAGCTTCTGCTGACACAAATATGGCGGCTAACTGCCATAAACTGTTTCAGTTCTGGGGCTCAGAAGTGTACACTGGCGAATATTACTTATCAAGGAACTCTTTCTCAAATTTTCTATTTTTGACCAAAATGAAAGTGCTGGCCAGTGCTTTGAATGATAGATGTGTATGTTGATGTTTATAGTATTGGAAGGTATCATGCATTTTCTAAAGTTTTCACCCTACCTGACTTAGTTCATATTTCCTTCTTTGCCACAACATTCACAAAACTACTAGTTATGAAATCTTCAACAAATAATATCCAATCTTGGTTTACTTAATCTAAGACCTTTAGATATGGAGTCTCTCCAATCCTCTTCAAGTCCTGGTGTTAGGGAGCTTTCGGTTCTGTACTAAGGTTGTAAGCAAGCGTCATACTTCTTGTCATTGCATCCCACTGAGCTCTACCCATTCTGTTATTGCGAGGTAATATGTTATAGCTAAATAGAAAGTTAACTCTGGTATAGTTAAAGCTTTCCACTCTTAGAATTCTTATCAAGATAAGCTTACCTTATCTTTGTTTACTGAGCTATGTGCAAAGAGTGTAGTTTTCTTTTTCTTTTAAATCAATTTTTCTTTGCTCTGGCTACCATGCTCTTAAATATCCATGTCAGGTTTGTGGCTGGTTTGGCTGATAAGTAGACATAAACTAGCTTGGAAGCAATGTCATCAGTTCCCTGTCATTGCACAGCTGTTCACATATTCCTGTGCTCACATTAGACTCTGTCTTAAAGGAATTTTTTCTAGAAATTGGACCCAGCATCCATGTGCAGTGATTTAATCCAAAAGAGAACATTTACAAAAGGCAGTAGATTGCAGTTCACTGTTAACACAAAGGTTAGCTTCACCTGTTTTTCCATTCTTGATTGTAACAACTAAACTTATGCATGAACTTGAGCAGGAAGTACTAGTTTATTTTATGCACATAAATTATGATTTAAAAATTAGAATACTGTAATATTTGCTTTTTTTAAAGGTAGCCTTCTAAGCTTTAATTACAAAGAAACATTTATAGTAGGTATCCTTAGATATGAGATTACTATATCAAAACTATTCAAACTTTTACAAAAGATAAGAAAGCAGAGAATGAGATGTGGATATGAGAAGCTGACCTTAAATGAAGAGAAATATTATAACATAAGCATGTTATTTTCTCAGTAGTATTCATTGGTGCTTTGCCTTCTGTTATACATCTGCATATGCTTAGAAATGCCGAGAACACTCTCTCTAAACTTATTTGCTTCAAGAATAAAATAGACTGAGTTACTTTCAATTATTTTATTATATTTTATTATTTGAACAAAGAAAGAGACTGTGTTACAACTCAGAAATTTATTAAATCTTGATAGTAAAGGAGCTACTCTACCCTCATGAACACTGAAGGAGCCCTGAGTGAGTGTGGCAGTGTGCTGTGTCACAGATGCTCTATTCAAGCCAACTGTCATTGTCAGTGCTGTAGCAAAGATGGAATATAGTCAGAGAAGGAGCCTTTGAATTAATTTCCTTTAACATGGACTCAGATGAGAAATTCTCTGGTCACAGTTCTAATTGCTACTAACAACAATCATGGATACTTTATTTAAAGCCACATAAGAGTGAAAAGAAAGATATAATACACAAAGATAAATGATTTTTTAAAAAATATATATGAATGACTGCCTCAGACATATGACATCTGACTGTGCTATGTGGCCAGATTAGATTGAGATAGGGACCCAAGCTTTCATGACTACGAACCTTTTCAACAAAAACAAGCACAAATACTTAATAACATTCTATAAAGTGGTGCCATATGCTTAAATAAAATGCTGATAACAGTTTAATTAACAAGCTCTGGCTGTAGTCCATGTTGATAGAATTTTCTGGAGTATAATTCTATCCAAAAGATATTGGATAAGCTAATTGGCAGGAGCTATTCAGAGGTATGCTGTTAGTACAAGAGGATTCATCTCCCTTGAAAGGTACCACCTTTTAAGAACCTGAAAAAAAATGTGTGAATCCTTAACAGGTTTTCATATCCAAAGCTGATGTCACTGGGGAGTTCTACTGTCCAGAGACAAATCAGGTAATATTCAAGTTTACTGAACAATGTTTTGGTGTTGTTTAGGAGCACTTGCTGAATAACATCAATGGTAATGGTAGAAATAAAAACTATGTGAAGTATAGTCATTTATGAAGTGCTTGAAATTTGACTGAGGATTTTCTATACATCATCTTGTATAATGTGCACAACATTCCTGAACAATGGGCATCACATTCTGTACAGATAACGGATCTAAGGGGACTAGGGCATAGTGTTTTGCACTGGACCGGAACAAGACTTCCAGCCCAAGCTTTGTGCCTATGCCACTATTCTCACTGGTTTATGTTGCTAAAGGGAATAGGTACATTAGCAGAAGCATCTGTATAATATTCTGTTTCCGTGGAGATGAAAGCCCAGGCTTCTCTCCTTTTTTTTAGTTCTTGCTGTGTAAGGCTGAAGAATAACAGAAGTCTGTAGGATAGTATTCTAGCAGGGATAATTCTCAAGTCTTGATAGAGCTATCCTCCTAGCTGTATCAGGCAAAATGCAGAAGCTAAGTCTCGGAGGAGCATGTAATTTTCACTCCCCTCACACATTTTCCTCCTATGGACTGCATGAGAGTTCCAATCCTTAGCATTTATAGTAAATGCTAGGAAGTTCTGCAATGGAGTAGACTTACAGAGCTGGAGAAAACTGACTTCTTCACCTTACAACCACTTCTTCTCTGTCAGGCTGCTGCTAGCATTTCATACCCCCAAAAGTCAGAGATCTCTGATAAATGTCCTGTCATCTAATTTAAGAGAAATTTAATGCTTGCATCATAATCTGGTGTATATATCTGTAAAGACATGCAAATGTTTGCTTTACAACACAGTGATGACAAAAGACAGTCAACACTGGAGATGGCATGTCAAATTTATTGTGTATAATTCTCTAAATTCAAGTCAGGGAAATGTGTGTTTACTTCCTGTGAGTGTGAATACTACATCTTTTTCAAAATGGGGAGAGTTACGACGTCTAGATATTTTACATTTTACATTTCAAAAATGTAGAAATTTTGTTACATGTGTTATCTCTCTAAATAAAGCTGCTTTTGTTTTTCAAGTTGTCTTTCTAGAAATGTTTAGTTTGCTAGAACAACATAGAAATGACAGTATTTTTAAAAAATTGTTTTTAATACTTCCCTTTAAGGTTAGCAGATTTCATTTCTAATGGAACATGTATGTTCGTCTGTGTGGTAGTATACAGAGTATAGTTTATATAGTATGTATAGTATGTGTATGTGCGATGTGTATATATATACAAAGTATTATATAGATAGATATGTATATACATGCACACATATATAGTATCTGTCTACAGAACAAAGTATATATAGAGTATGTATCATTTATATATATATATATATATATATATATATATATATGGTATATATGTGTAATTATGGTGTACACACACTCACACCCAAATGTGTATGTGTGTTTGTGTGCACTATGTTTGTGAAGTTGTGTGTGGTGTTGGAATGGAACTTTGTACCTGATGTGCTAGTGTACATCTTACCCTATGTGAAAAAGCTTCAACATTTTCAGTCTGTTGGTTTTTTCAAGTCAAGAAAAATATGAAGTCATCAGTCTATGTTTCGTATGATCAGATCTTTATAGCTTAGAAATAATGGCCTATCATTGCCTATGCTCCCAAACTAGTATGGGCTCATCTCAGTCACAGTCTTGGTCAAAGACGCCTGTCCTGTCTGTATTTCTCACCTGAATTATTCACTTTTTGACCATGAGTGTGAATGTATTTTAGATCACACAGTTAGTCTGATTTTAAACATATAAAATGAAGCACATGGCAATAGATTTAAAAACCAGGACTCAAGATACCGTGTTTGCTATGCAGCATGAGAACCACAATTCAGAACCCCAACATCAACACAAAAGTTGGGCTGGATTGGCACCTGCCTATCTGTTAAATTAAATACCTGATATCAACATTTGGCTTCCACATACATCTGCACACATATGTAGACACATTTGACCATTTATATACACATTCAACACACACAGATATATGCAAGTAGAGATGCATTAAAACTTTTTAAAAGCAGCTTATGAAGTATCTGAGTGTACCTGTATATACATATGATATCAGATTTAAGGGGATAGAAAAGCATATAGAATGGAGTTGCATATTATATAGGTAGAGAGCCTAGTGCATGGGTTAGGAAATTGTAAATCACATTTAAGGTTCTCATGAGTAGCAGTTAATCAGTCACTTCTTTTCTGTCCCCTAACCACTCCCATGGAGGAGACAAGTTTTCAATGATTACACATGGGTCTGGCCATGCACACTGAAAAAGATTGTGGTTCTAGTCCCCAAGATTAATCTCCAGAAAGAGTTAAAAGTTCTTGTCACGCTTAGATGATTCAGTCACATCCCCTGTACTGAAGATTTTTCCATCTCCTCTCCCCATATACTTGGCTACCACCTCCATTTTTGTATGTAGACCTCCAGTGCTCTACAAGGTTCCCTGCGTCCAGCTTTGCCCACCTGATGTCTACTTCCTCCCATGAATGAATGCAAACTCTGTAATTTCAATAGCAAGCTTACTTGTCCAATGCAGATAGAATATTTCCATCACATAAGATATCATCTAAGCTCACACATAGGTTTTTGTATGAAAATAACCAAATATTAGCATCCAGCACTTCACTTATACACCAGTGCATTTTGGAAAGTAAAAAATGTATTTGCAGTCAATACTGTCTTTTATATTCATGTGCTATATACACACACAAATACTACAAATATATCTTTCTAAATTTCTCTTCTCTTCTCTCTTTCATTTTCTTTCCCATTTCCTTTTTGTTTATCTCTTCTGCACTCTTTTTATTCTCTGCCTCTACCCCCACCCCCCGCAAAAAAAAAACAAAAACAAACTAAAAAACAAAAACAAACAAACAAAATACTAAAGGCAAAATCCCTGTTTTACATTCATTATCGGGCATAGTTTGGCTGTGTCCTACTTATGATCACTTTTACTGCAGGAAAGCATTTACCTAAATTACATGGTGTACTCTCATGGAACCTGGCAGAGCAGCTGGACCACAAGGGTACCCACACTGAGCCCAGGTTCCTGGGCTTAGCCTCGGGGGACCCTTTAATACAAACATTTAATTGTGCCTTTTTATCCAAAGCCACAAAACCAAAATGTTCTAAGATGAACATTCTCTTAAGTAATGAAACATACTTTACTCTCTGCCCCTATTTACTCCACACTAAGAAATGTCTCTTCTGCTTATTCTCTCCAGTGGAATCTAGCAACAACATTGTGACTGGTCTTTGGGGTCTGGGCAAGCGTTGCAGGTTCCTGGGTCTGTCCTTTATAGAATTGAAATAAAGGCTCACCCAATTTTCAGTAAAAGCTCACACAGACTGCAGAGTAACGGGGAGACTTTATCCAAAACAAAGCTGTAGAATGCAATGTCAGATTACACTTCAAGAAGTCAGGGCCTCAAGAGTGAAGAGAGGCAGTCTAGGATCCTGATTATTGCTTGGGACTTTTTTTGAGAGAGAGATGAGAGGGAGAGGGGGAGAAGAGAGGGAGAGGGAGAGGAAGAGGGAGAGAGAGAGAGAGAGGGAGAGAGAGAGAGAGAGAGAGAGAGAGAGAGAGAGAGAGAGAGAGAGAGAGAGAGAGAGAGAGAGAGAAAGTAGTTGTTACTAAGGACATAACTCAAGTGATTCTTTGTTTGGGCTGATAGGTGTAGATCATGTAGTTCTTTGCTTACTGTGCACATTTTTTCTGCATAATGAAACTGGCTTTAATCATTTTAATGCCCAATTATGCATAGGCATAAGATGGTCAGTAATGTATTCTTCCTACAAGTTTGCTTGAGGTCGCAGTGGTCTTCCATAGGCCTGGGACTATATTTCAGACTATGACTCAGTAAAGCCTTAATTTAGGGCCTTGTACAGAATGAGTGTGAGTGAATGTATGACCATTTCTTTGTAAACTGGCACCCTTTTAAAATATAAAATGAGGCATACATATGAGATATGTGCTATTGTGGATATTTGGTTACACTAAGGTATTTCTTACTTACTGAACATGGTTACCACATTTTTGTTGATGTATGATGGATTTCCAGGATTCCAGCAAGGACCTGCTGTAAAGAAAGCACAGGCATATCTGTGTAATCTTATGCTATGCCAGCTTCGTCTAACAGCAGAAAATTAGAATTTAGATTCAACTATTAGACTTTATTCTTTAATATGGTACCTGAGTTAACAGAAAAAAATGTTACATGCAAGCTTCAGTGGCCCTGATTTACAAAAATAATTAAAATTACCAAAACAGCACTAAGAAGCCCAGTGTCTCCTGTGTCTGATAATGTGGCCTGAGGCAGTTTGGAAACGTTTTTGCTGATGGGTTAGCCCAGCTTCCTGGGATCTCATTTACTGGACAGTTCCTCTAAGTAGACCTAGATTTCTATTGTAGGTGCTGTAGTCACTGAAAATCTTTCAGATTTTACATTTCTTCCCCTCTCATTTTTTTTAACTCCAACATTCAAAGTTAGGGAGTAGGTTACCTTCTAATATGGGTCTATGTTTTCAATATAATTAACATTTTACTTACAGATTCTTTGTGTGTGAGGTGCTTGGGATGGAAGCCAGGGCTCTGCTTTGCTTAAGTATGTCCTAGAACTTGGAGCTACATCCATGTAACCTTAAAGCTTCCTATTAACAATAACCTCACAGGAAGGGTAAAAATCAAAGCAGGTTATACAGGAAGAAGAAAGGAGCTGTTAGATGAGGTTTTTGGTGGATGTGACTTCATTTTGTGCTGGTTGCTTGACTCCTTCATGGGTTTTTTTGTTTGTTTTTGTTTTTTGAAAAGGAAGAGGTAAAATCATTTTATTGGATCTTTTATTTATTTAAATTTCAAGTGTCATCCCCTTTCCTGGTTTTCCTCCACAGAAACCCTCTATCCTACCTCCCCTCCCACTGCTTCTATGAGGGTGCTCCCCCACCCACTCACCCATTCCCACCTTCCCACCCTGGCATTCCCCTACACTGGGGCATTCACAGGACCAAGGGCCTCTTCTCCCATTGATCCCCAACAAGGCCATCTTCTGTTACATATGTGGTTGGAACCATGGATCCCTCCATGTGTACTTTTTGGTTGGTGGTTTAGTCACTGGGAGCTCTAGGGGTTCTGGTTGATATTGTTCTTCCTAAGGGGTTGCAAACCTCTTCAGCTTCTTCTGTCCTTTCTCTAACTCCTCCATTGGGGATCCTGCACTCAGTCCAATTGTTGGCTGTGAGCATCTACCTCTGTATTTGTTAAGCTCTGGCAAAACCTCTCAGGAGACAATGATATCAGGCTCCTGTCAGCAAGTACTTCTTGGAATCCACAATAGTGTCTGGGATTGGTGATTATATGGGATGGATCCCCAGGTGGGGCAGTCTCTGGATGGCCTTTCCTTCAGTTTCTGCTCCACACTTAGTCTCTATATTTCCTTCCGTATTTTGTTCCCCTTTTAAGGAGGACTGAAGCATCCACACATGACTCCTTCATGTTAAAAAGATAAGTCCTAGTTTCTCAGCCTGTCTGGAAGCCTCTGACTCATAGGACATAATGATGGTGGCTGGGCACCTGTGTTAGATTAGACAGGAGGCATTCCAGGCAGATGACTGTGGCCTCCCACCTCAAGCCACCAAGCTCATTGCACCAGAATATTACCTTCTATTCTCCAGGAAAAGGCAAACATTAGGATCCCAGTACTTTCGTGGTTCTTTTTCATCACATGGTATCTCCTTTATGTCAAAATGACTTGATGGTTGTAACTGTATCTTTAAATTTTGAGTTTGAGCATAAATATAGGAAGTTCTCACCAGATCTTTACTTAAACCCATAAAGAGTATTGTACTTTTGGATTTCAATATCCTGTGATTTGCATCTTTGCATTTGATTTCTCCCACAAAACCTTTGTCCCTGGCTGACAGCCATAAGAAAATGCTGGCACCAGAAGCTGCTCTTCCCTCCACAAAGTCCTTGCTTCGTGCTGTGCAGGGGTTCAGTCCTGTTGTTGCTGACTCTTTAGTTCTAGATTTGGGTCTGGTTTTGGTGTCTGGTACGATTTCAAAGCCCTTTCTTACTAACTTAAACATTACTTTATTTGTATGTGTATGGATATTTACCTGCATGGATATATGTAGCACATGTATGGCTGGTGCCTGTGATGACCAGATGTCAACTTCCCTAGAACTCCAGTTCCAGATGACTGTGAGCCATTTGGTTGCTGGGAGCTAAACTTAAGTCCTTTGCAAGAGCAGCAACGTCTCTTAACCCCTTAGCTATATCTCCAGCTTACTCTGCTGACTTTAAATGGTGACCATTGCATGGCCATGCACTTTTCACTTGATGCTACAAATAATAATAATACTATTTTTAAAGTCCTGTTTTTCCACTGGCCTTCTAATTCTCCCCGTATCTACCACCAGCAGGAGAAGTGGAATGAAAACCACTGTGAAATATTTGAAGAGCCAGAAGTTACAAAGGCAAGAGTCCTACATGCTAAGCAGCAAGCTTCCTCTTCAATATTAACTTAATAGTTGTACAATCATGTAATTTGAAGGCGATATCACCTCTGTACAGGAAAGACAAGTTTTACAGAACTCATTTCATTTGATCCTTATCTTTAAATACAAAAGAAAACAAAACACAGCCAAAGAACATTCAAGAAGGGGCGGGTGGTTTAAATACCATTGCCTATTGTCAGTAGAGCTGAAAGTTTCATTGTGGTTACTGTCAGGGCTTTTGGGAAACAGCATCCTAGACTGGCTTGGACAAGCAAGTCATCTATTAAATTTATCCCTGATGAATTGCAGGTTTGCTTGCTTAAGTGTGTATAGCATAGGACCCTGAGATCTTCAGAGTCTATAAGGCTCAAAGAAAGTAGAGTTGCTTAGATACTTCAAGGTGATCTATTCTAACTTCCTAGACCCTGACTCTCTGTCCTTAGCTGCTTTATCTTTCCTGATTCTCAGTTATTTTCTCTTTTCCCCTCTTTTCATCCCCTTCTTTCCTTGTTTTTTTTCCTCCTTCCCTCTCTCCTGAGTGTCAGATTGGGACCTGCTCACCCAGCAGAATATCTGTGACAGGGCAGACAGTAGTTTGAATGTAAGCTCCCCTACTCGATATCTTTGTGCATTAGCAGATCATAAGAAGCATACAAAGAATTGTATTGTACATAGACACTCACTTACTGGTTCTTCTGAAGCTGTGCTTTCCATGTAGAATGGAATAAAAGTACACATGAGAATAATAGGCTAAACTATGTAAGTCAGACTTAGATAGTTGACAGCCTACTTGAAAATAAAAACAAGCAAAAACAAACAAACAAACAACAACAACAAAATGTTTTCTGACAGTTTTCACTCAGGTAGGAACCCCGAGGTTTTCAGCACAGCCCAAGTAGCTGGGCAGCTAATTCTGAGTAGCAAAGAAGTCTTTCCCACTCCTGTGTTTGCCAACAATTCTGAGAGCTCCTTTTGAATATTTCTTTTTAAGAAAATACTGTTTGGTGTTGGGGTTTTTGTCTCAGTGGTAGAAAGCTTACCTAAAATCTCAAAGCCCTGGGTTTCCTCATCAGGTCTAGAGTGTGTGTTTTGAGGAAGAGTGAAAACACCTTTCCCAGATCTGAAATACTATTAACTTAAAATTTTCACTTAGCCTCTTCATGTCCTTGAAAATGTTACTAATTACTGTTTACTGTGTAAAACACTTAAAGTACTTTACAATTTTCATTTTATTCTCACAAAAGTCTAGTAAGGTCCTGTCCTTCTTTCTCACTCAAGCACAAATCTAAAACCCGGAACATAAGTCACCAGGTAGGCCCCCTTGCCTGCCCTTTACCTTGTGTTCTCACACCAGGGGCTATGTCATCTTTCTAAAATGTGGAAGGATTAGTGGTGTTCAGGGAACTGTGCCTTGCTTGGAGTTCTGTTCCTGCTACCCCAGTTTTCTGCTTCCATGAGTGGGGCTGTGGACATGGGCTCCATGAACTCCTTGGGCTGTTACTGTGCCCCACTACTGATGTTTTCTTAAGGATCTAGGATGTCAGGATCAGCCCTGAGTTGCCTCTTAAACATCTTTCTTAAGGACAGACCTCTTTTCTTCTTGTTCTCTTAATTTACCAAAGGAATTTACCTTTTCCTCATTGGCCCTCTGGCTAATCTTCATTTGTATCTTCCCAATACCCCATAGCACCCGCTACTCTGCTCATTTATTAGTAACTAAATTGAGTCAACAAATCCCTTCCAGGTCAGTCTCATACGTGTGTCCAATTCAGACACTGAAGAAGCCTTGTGTATTGTCTCCCAATCTCCTCCATTACAATAAAAATTTTCATTATTCAATATTTTACTGTTGGTTTCTTATAAAATAGTTTTACAATCTGATGATCCCAATGTCCATTCAGACTGGTTGTTGAAATTGCTTCATATGTTCATATGTATTGGCAATTAGTGGCCAACACATGTCTCACAGATGCCAGAACAGGGTGTTTAGGATCCTTCCAAGCCCTCTGTGATTACAAGTAGACAGTAACTCTTGTTGTCCTATGTCCTTCCATCTGGGCCATGTAGTCAGATGTGGCCATAGTCAGGACAAAGAACAACATAGAGCTCCAACTTCCTGCTCAAGAATTTCGTTAGCCCCATGTATGTCTCATCCCAATTTGCTGGAGAGACATCTAAGCATCCAAGTGTTGTGCTGTACAAATTCTAATTGAAGACATGGGCTAAGTACTCTCCTGGAGATAGTGTTTGTTCAAACAAAGCCAGGGGCCCTAGCAGATACTTGCTCAATTTCAAGTGTATATTGTGGCACAGGTATAGACTAGCAGAGCCTTGCACATATGCTTTTCCACCCAAGAAGCCAGCTTAGATTTCTATGTCAGGTGTCATCCTGCCTGTAGACTTTTTATGAGCTAGAAATAATCAGTCTTTACAAGGCATATAAGAATCCATAGTACACACTTTAGTTATTTTAGACTATATTTAATGGTTTACCTTGCAGAAGACTCAGTTTCCAGTCCTATTCCCAGTATTCACATCCAGCAGGTTCATTTGTAACTCCAGTTTCAGAAAAGTCAATGCCTGTGGCCTGTGGAGACAACAGTACACTTGTGCACATACCCACTTTAATAGTATCACACACTAAAACATAATTTTTAAATAATGAAAAAATCTTCTTTGAAAAGGAGAGGGGGCTGGAGAGTTGGTTCAGCAGCTAAGTGTGTCTACTGCTTTTGCAGAGGTTCCAAGTTCAGTTCTCAGCACTCATGTCAGGTGGCTAACAACCACCTACAATTCTAGCCTCTGGTTTGAGGACACCTGAACCCACAAGCATAAACCCACAGACAGATACGTATATTTAATTTAAAGTAATAAAAATAAATCTTTAAAGGTTCACCTAAAATATTGTTTCTGATGCTATTAGCTTCATTTCATTGTAGCAGTACCCCCACAGCATCCTCAGTGCCCTTTTTCCTTCAAGAAAACCACAGACCACAGACCTATGGGATTAATCTACTGTATAACTTCTCTTAGCATGTATTTACTAATGTAATTGGAACAAAATACAAAACTGACTTGCTTCATTTACATACATCTCCTGCTAGATTTCCATTTTATTCTTTATGCATCTTTGCATTTGACCTATTAGTACTTTTTTGGATTCATACAGGGGGAAAAAATCTCTCTCAGCAGAACCATCTGGCTTCATTTCCTGTTTCTCTGCTGTCCTATGTAATTTTGCAAGGCCACCCTGCGGCTTTCTGAGAGGCGGTGTTACACTGGTGGTCTTCAGCTCAACCCCAGTGATGGGAATTTACAGACTTAGATTCTCTGGGCTTTTTACAAGTATGATGTCTCCAAGGTGGAAGATTGCATGTTGTCATTCTTCACATAGTACTCTCTAGTTTGTTTTTCCCCTGTAGCTAGAATACTGTCTTTTCAAAAAGAATTAAACTGCTCTTCTGTTCTTTAAGGGAAGAGATTTCTGTTAAACTTATTTAATTTTTATATTCTAGTTTTACATGTGTGTATGTTGTGTGTCTGTCTGTCTGTGGGTATGTGCACATGTGTGCAGATGTCTACAGAGACCAGAGATATGGGATACCTGAGAAGCTGGAGTTATAGATTATTGTAAGCTACCTGGAGTGAGTACCAGGAGGAGAAAGAACTAAGGCCCATTAACAATAAAGGCTGGAATTAATAATGAATATTAAAATTAATAATAAGAAATAAAATAATAAAAAATGTGCAAATTATATAATGAAAGAATTGTGCAGAGTCCACATTTTGTCTGGCAGATGTGAGTTAAATCTAATTTTCTAGTTCAGTTTGTAGAGCTATAGAGATAGCTTAGCCATTAAGAGTGCTCAGTGTTGTTCTACAGGAATGGAATTTGAGTCCCAGCAACCATGTTAGGTACCTCACAACTGTCTAACCATATTATCTTATACCTTCTTCTGGGATCTGAAGGTACCTACACATGTGTGCTTATTCACATGCAGACACATACATATAAATCTTTTTATAAAGCATTTTTAATTCTACTTTGGTGCTTAAATCTTCACAAAAATTATCAATTGATCATTTGACCTATTTCCACAGAAATGTAACCACAGTTTACAAGTCTGTAATTTTATACTGTGATAACCCACAATATTGAATTTTTTTCTGACCCTTGGCTTCCATTTTATGAGATGCTATGTTTTAATATAGCATCTTTGTCTTACAAACAACCATCAAAGATTTTGTCTCTTTCCTCTCTCCCTTGCCTCCCTGTTTCATGACAAACCCTCTCTAGAGTTCACATCTGGATCATTATTTGGTGGAGTTTTGAGGCTGCTGCTGCTGTTGGGAATGGAACCCAGGATCCTAGGCACACTAGACCAAGTGTGCTACCTCCAAGCTAAAGCCCCAGGGAAGAAGGTGTTTCACAGCTGTTTGTACTTGAAACTAGGCAAGATAATGAATGGACAGTGTTTGCCCTAGTGCCTGTCACGTAGGAAGACCTACAAAATGGAGCCTTGCACATCCTCTAAGTAGATCCTTGGTATTAACAACATAAGTGGCAAGTGCCAAAGTGATTTGGAGGCTCTTATTCTACCAAAGATGCTATTTAAAATGTTTAAATATAACCTTACATGTGCGCATAGAGAAAGTACTAGGGGTTTGAGGCTTTGAAAACAATTCTGTAACAGCGGATCTAATTCTTTGAGATATTACTTCCTCTGTAGCCTGACTGGTCTATGGTCCTGTGAAGACACACTCAACCCTGGTGCTGCTTGGAGTTGTGCAGAGTCAGAGAGGGCATTCAGATTTAATTTTAAGAGGGAGGAAGAAAGTTAAAAATTGAGGCTAATAAAAGTTAATGAGGAACATTTGAATCCTTTTAATGCTTCAGTTCATGTTGAAAGTCAGAATGGTGCTTGCCACTATTATATGTGTGTGGCAACATCCTCCTTGGGTAAATTCTTTTCCCTTGAAAGTAAGCCAGTGTGGCGTAGAGGTATATCATGTGCTCATGGTTCTGGCCATTTTTCTGACAGATTCCACATTTTTTTAAAAAAAAAAAGGAGAAAGGAACTGGCAAAAGGGAATTAAAATAGAAAAGTCTGTTTACTCTGCCATTTCCCAGCTATAACACAGACCAGGTTATAAAACATAGTTATCAGCTAAGTGACCACTTCTGTCTCTTAGTGTTTAAGTTTTTATTTTGGGATGGGAAACATTCTTCAAACCCACAGAGTATACTTAATATGCCAGTTTTCATTTGAGCATTTCTTTTTAGTTGTAGGTGTTTGGGGGGATAGCCTGACTCAGCATCCTGTGTTAATGGTCCAAAGATAGAACAGCTCAAGCTTTACCTGCTGTTCTCTGCAAGATGTCAACATGCTTCTAGAGATGACTCCTTTTAGAACTGCTACTCTCCTGTAGCCCTGTCTTTGGCCCACATCAAGTATAGATGTGCCATTCTTGCTAATTCCCTTGCTCAAAAACTGTCCCAGACCTCCCTTTACCTCTTATAGCCTCTAATGACCTCTATGGAAAAGTATTTCATAGCAGAAAGCTTTAGACAGGTACTTCAGTGACTGAGATACAGAAGTAAATCAGATCAGCTACATGTAACACAGAAGGGTCATAAGCCATTTCTAGGGAATAGAACTAAAAAAAAGTGTCTTTTTTACTTCATCAGTTGATAATCCCCACCCCTTTGGGGGTTGAGATAGGGGGATACTAGAGAAGAAACCCAGGGCCTCCTGTATGAGAAGCAAATACTATATATACCATTAAATTACATTTCTAGCCATCTGTGATTTTTCTTGAAATAATTAAATCATCTTTTCTATAGCAAAAATTTTTAAATACTTAATTGTTCTAGATAAAAACATACTTTTTCCAGCAGGTATCAGCCTCATTATGTGGTTGCTTCATTGTTTTCAGTGTTTAGGTGAGTGAATAAACACATGCCTCCACAGACTATCTCTGCATGGAACCTCAACCTTCCACTATAGTTCCTACTCTCTTCTTGAACTGTAACTATGGAGATACCACTGAGTCTATGGGCTAATTCCAGCTGCTTGTGTGCTTTGGTGAGGAGTGCTCCTTCAGTGGGATTTGGGGTCCTAAGCTTTCTGCTACCACTTTTTCTATCTCAGAACAGGGGGACCACTTTGATTTTACCCTCTTCAGAATAAGGCACTAGACTTCTGTGTGATTTTAGATTTGTAGTCTAAGAATGTGATTTTATTAAGAGACACACCATCCATGTAGGGATCATAAAATTAGTGATGTTTTTAAACACCAATTATAGAATGTAGTATTCTATGCTACAGAGTATATTTTTGTATTCTAACATTGTGCATTTCCTGAGTGACAAAGAATTTATATAGCCTGATACCATCTCTCCTCCTCTACCCCCACAACTTTCACCAGTTATTCTGGGCTACAGAAAGCTGCCATCTATTTCTGTCTACAACACTGGATGAAAGAAGCTAATTAAAGTATGTTCTGATAGAAATACAATTTAAGCTACATAAGTAAGGTACATTATTTTGTGTAATGCTACATTTTCTGTCTGGGGACAACTCAGTGCAAGAATGCATACTTAGCCTTTTCACAGTCTGGGTTTAGTCTCCAGCAATAGTAATAAGTATTATTAATACTAAATAAGAAACCTTCTGACAACCACACTAAAATACTAAATAATAAAATGGGCTGGAAAAATGGCTCAGTGGTCAAAAGCATGTGCAGTGCTTGCAGAGGAGCTGGGACTGAGTTCCAGCATTTGTATCAGTCAGCTCCCAACTGCCTGTAACTACAGCTCCAGGGGACCTAACATGCCTCTGATCTCCTCAGGCATTTTTGTGCACACACGTTTATAAATAATAACAAACATTTAAAAAATAATAATGCTACTACTATATTTAACTCAACCAGCCTCCAATGTTATTTACATAAGTAAAAGATATTTTTAAATTATCAAGAAAGTTAATATTTCTTCATTTTAAGTCTTGGAAACTTCAGTGAAATTTAGCACATTGTATTTCCACCAGAAATCAACATACTTAGGGTGCATTGTGAGACAGTACCTGCCATCATGAATGCTGGTTATTTGTTTAGGGTTTGTTTTCTGATAGGTCAAGGACTACATTGTGCACATTTCTCTGTGGTTGTTCACCTCACGGATGTCTCAGTGATTCTTACCTCTCTCCACTGAGCAGCTGATGGGCCCCAGCCATACTAACTATATCCCCAGTGGAGCATTGAAATTCTTCCAGTCTCCTCAAGGAAAATGCTTAGGGAAGTTTAGAAATGACTATAGGCAATGCCACATGCAGTCAAAGCATCAGCCTTATAGAAGATTATCTGTGGATAAAAGCAGTCAGGATGGAATCTTATCGAGGGACTGCTGGATAATAGTCCATAACTGAGCAGCTACATTCATAGAAAGTCCTTGGGAGTTTATGAGTAGCTTACACAGGAGTGGATGTTCACAGTCAGCTATTGGATGTATCACAGGGCTCCCAATGGAGAAGCTAGAGAAAGTACCCAAGGAGCTAAAGGGATCTGCAACCCTATTGTTGGAACAACATGATGTACTAACCAGAACCCCGGAGCTCTTGTCTCTAGCTGCATATGTATCGAAAGATGGTCTAGTCGGCCATCAATGGAAAGAGAGGCCCATTGGACTTGCAAACTTTATATGCCCCAATATAGGGGAATGCCAGGGCCAAAAGAATGGGAATGGGTGGGTAGGGAAGTGGGGGGTGCTATGGGGGACTTTTGGGATAACATTGGAAATGTAATTGAGGAAAATATGTAATAAAAATATTAAAAATTTAAAAAAATGAGTAGCTTACAATTTTAACAGATTTTATTTTATTCTTAATTATATATGTGTGTGTGTGTGTGTGTATGAATGTATATATGTATGTGTATATGTAGATGTAGATATATAATACCTGAGAACAGGTATCTTTGGGGACCAGGGAAGTGAGTTAGACTCCTGAGAGCTGGGGTTATAGGAATTTGCACGCCACGCTGTGTGGGTGCTGGCAACCAAACTCACGTCCACTGCAAGAGCAGAAAAGCTTTCTTAACTACAGAGTCATCTCTTCAACCCTGAGGTTAGTAAAGGACCTAGCAAAACATACAGTTCTGACATAGAAGCAATTATAAGAACAATCTATATGTTTGAGTCTTCGGACTGTTCTTTCTAGTGGTTAATCAGAAAGCTCAGAACCTCAGTTGTCAAGTAGACTGAGGCTTGGAAGCTTTTATGCAGCACCTGCCTCTCTAATTTATTTTACTCCATTTGAAGACTGCCACACCACAGGCTTGCAGAAGCCCTCTTTGGTGCAAAGGAACTTGGCCAAGACTTACATTCATTTTGTTGCTAATGACATGTTTACAAGCATGTATAACATTACTGGCGTGGCACACATCTCAGTTTTCAGTGTAGTTCAGATGTCTTTTCCAGTTCATCAGCCTCATCCTTGAGATGCTTTCCTGGCACATTTCTATCACAGAGAGAAGCATGCTATCACCGCTATGGTCTAACATGCCTTCCCTTCATTGCTATGCCTACATCTGAGCTAAAGCTAAGGGTTTTAGGCCAGGATACCTAATTTCTGCTGTAATGTTCAGTTACATAAAATTTTGAATAACAGTATGACAGATATTCTTAGGTGCCTAGCTGTATGTGGCCAAGAATCATGAAGTCTATGCTTCTCTAGAATATCAGGAGTCTTGAGACAAGGATTCTAGAACAAAACTCTACATTTTTAAATTACCTTAGGCTAAACATTTAAGTGGAAAAAATGTGAGATATGTATAAAAATGATATAAGGCTTGGGTCAGAGGTCCTGGGTCCTATAATTCTTACACAACACACACATACAAACACACCCATGCAAGCACACACACACAACTTACTTGGCAGTTGTTTTACATGTAGATATATATCTTGCTCTTTATAACCCCATTTGACCTTATAACTTGACTTGTACTTTTGTAAATGTATGCTAGCTTCCTGGAGGCCCAGAGGCATCTCTCATGATAATACCATAATTGACTTGTTTACTAATACTCAGCAAATCACTGCCATTTGCTTTATGGAGCAACTGGTCTGTTCACCTGGGGAAATAAAGGCACAGTAGGGGAGAGTTCAAGCTTTTCCTCTGAACATTTCTAATAATTGAGTTTGCTGAAATAAAGAGACAATAGGCTAATAGGAGAAAAGCTAGCCAAATTTATTAATATGCATAGAAGCCATATAAAGCATGCAACTCAGGGACTCCGGATGGTTAAACAGTAGAGGAAGAAGAGGACTTTGTAGGTACTATGAAATGGGGCATATGGTGTTAGAGAAATTGAGTAGTGAGTCTGGGGAAAAGCAAAGACCTGGAAGAAAGCTGTCCTGGGCTCTGGTGTGATGTTTGATTTCTCGCTTGTTACTCAGAGTGTCTGATGGGTAGTAGACAAGGAAAACCTTTCTGAGAAAAATCATATCTTTCTTGTATTTGCTGCTCTAAGACAATCTCAGGTGGAAGTCCAAAGCATTGGACATGGAGGTTTCCTTTCTGAGTCCCAGCGAGTGTGTCCAAGAGGAAGTATTTATATGTTTTAAAGATCTCATTGAGGTGGGACAATTCTAAGAGTATTTATGACACATTTCTTGGCTTATACACCTATGCCGGTGATGCATTTTTTTAATTACTTAAATCTCCCTTTAAAGTATTTTTAGGAATTTATATGTATTTGTGAGTCTCACACACACACACACACACACACACACACACACACACACACCGGTGGAGCACCTTGATTCTCAAAACAAACCTGTAACCAAATAAAGAACATACCCACAGGAAACTGATGTCAGAGTGTGTGCTTGCAGACACAAGCATGGGAATCACTGTCCTTCGCCCTCATCCTCCTGTCTGCAGACCAGTAGGAACTGGGGGATTCCAGCAAAGAGCAGTCTCATAGATAAAGGAAAGTGTGCTAGAGACTTATTATACTTGTCTGGGGACTAAGACTTCACTTCAGCATCCAAATTTCTTCCCAGAGACACCTTTCCCTTTTCATAGATATGCCGTGGCGTCATCCTCAGACACCAGCACGCATACCTCAGGCTTAGGTATTGGCACTGGATCAGGTACATGAGTACTTTGAGGTCCTCCAAATGTGACAGCCTGGTTCCTTGGCACTGGCAGAGCCCCGTGTGAAGGGTAGAAAAGGCTTTACAAGCCTTTCCTGCAGAATATGTATTTGATTCCCACTTTGTTCCTGAAGTATCAGAGACTCATCTTGGTTAAATAAACTACGTAGGACACATGTGGTTCCCATGAGTATACTTACCTATACTATCTATACGGCTTTCCTTTATGCTGTGAGCTGAGCCATACTGCCTCCTCCATTTCTTCTGTCTCCATATCCTCTTCTACTTCCTTTTTTCTCTTATGACCATTTTCCACAACATTTTCTCACTTTCAGGGAACTTAACTTGGCTTCTAAAGATGCTTGGCAGTGTCCTCCATTAGCTATATGCTCTTTGCAACAATGGAGATAGGCCCATTCTATTTACACCATCTGCCAGGGAAGAGGTGGAGCTATTTTAGCAAAGATCCTCTATCAAAGAACACTGAAGGACACCAGGCATGATCTAGGTCCTGGGAAAGCTGTAGAGAACCATCAACAGGTCTGCGAACCTATGGGCTGATTATGAGTGAAGAGGTGTCACCATTTTGGTAGGCCTTGTTCAAGGATAAGGCAGTGGGCACAGGTCCTTGTCAAGGCCTCAGCCAGGAAATTCATCCTGATTGTCCAGGACTAATTCATTAATCAAGTCAAATAAGTTTTTGTTTTTGTTTAATCAAATAACCCTCTTTTCTTTTTACTTATATTGGCTGCCTGAGGAAAGGATATCTAAGGTAACAACCCAGAAGCCTTCCTCTTTCTGAAGATGGTAAATCTCCTCAGCTCTCAGCAAGGAGGGCCCACCCAGCCTTGCAGGGTGCAAATGAGGGGTCTGATTTACTTCAGGGCAGTCATTTTTTCCAGAGTAAGACAGGGCATCCTATACTGTACCTGTCACCCAGCAAATGCAGGTACTTTATTTTCTTCCCACTGATTACATTTATTCTATTTTGTGTATGTTCATGTTATTTGAATGTTAGGTTTTTAAAAACAGCTTTTTCTGAGGCCATTTTCCCCCACTCCTAGTGCCCTACAGCCCTAGGAAGTCTGGAGGTCTTGTCCTGACATCACGTGCTCGACAATCAACAGGGCTTTTCTGTTCTGAGCCTGCCCTCCTCCCCAAAGCTGAAATAAATCAAAGTTGGTTGAGACTCAGTCGTAATAAATCAAGACCTGTCCAGAGCTGGAGCCTGCCCAGTCAAAATGTCATACTGTGGCTTTCACTGAGGATTAATTAAAGGCCTGATATAAAGCCCAGATGTGCTGCAGGAGAGCAGCCGGCTGCCTGGTGGCCATGTCTCCCAGGTTCCTGCCCACCCAAGAATATGGAGGAGGCAGAGAGAAAGGCATTCAGGATTGGGAGGGTATAAAAAGGGAGGCACCCATCAGCGCATTTGGATGGACTTTATCTAGTATGCAGAAAATAGGACTTTCCAACGAAGGAAAATAAATTAATAAAATAAAACTTTCAGGCTGTGTATACTCAGTTCTTAACTGAAGGAGAGTATTATATATCCTAAATTTGTTTTAATCAAGAAGACTGAAGGACACGAACCAAATAAATGTTTCATTGATGTAAAATCAATGTTCTATGATTGATGTGTGATTTGCTCTGCTGTGCATTTCACTGACAGGACGCTGTGGGTGGAGCTTTTTCATTTGTTTCTGTTGTTTTCACAGGAAGCTCACTCTGATGAGGGGGGTTCCGGGGGTTTCCTCCCTGTGCTTCCCAGGCCTGCATCATTCCACATAACCATCCACAAAAGGCACTGCATTAAGTTCCTATTGGCTGAGTTAAAATGAAGATACATGTTAAGTCTGAGCCCATTCTCCACATTATACAGTACTGCATTAATACGGAAATGAAAAGTAATTTATGCATTTACATTCCAAATGTTGTCCTCTTTCCCAGTCCCTCCTCCACTAGCACTCTACCCCATGTCCCCTACCCTTCACCTCTAAGAGGGTGCTCCCCTACCCACCCACCCACTTCCACCTCAACCCTCTAGCATCCTCCTTCTCTGGGGCATTAAGCTTCCACAGGATCAACTGCACCCCCTCCACTGAGACCAGACAAGGCAGTTCTCTGCTTCATATGTAGCAGGAGACCACAGACCAGCCCATGTGTGCTCTTTGGTTGATCTGAAGCCCATTGTTTAAGGATTTGTTAGTCTTTTAGACTTTACTAGTCACAAGTGACTATATATAGTATCTAGGTGGTTTTTTTCTCAGTCACTTACATATTGAAGTTGACTCAGAGATAATACTTTCAGCATTCTTCCAAATATTCTACATATTCCTCTTCTTATTACGTAAGACTGGCAGATCATTTGAGATTTTTAAGGATCCAAAAGGCATGTTATTTTTTCTAAAGTCTCTTCAAGCTCTTATTTTAGTTAATTATCTAGACAAACAACTTACTATAAATGTGTATTTCAACTCTTCTAGATATTAATAATTTCAGGGTTACCATTCCATGCCTTATTGCTTAGTCAATAAATAACTTATGATTACCAATGACTTTTAATCTATATTTTAACTTAAGTGAAGTTGAAAAGCCTATAGCAGAGTGAAGACTACATTTTAGGAGTTGGAAATTTTAGAGAAATAAGCTGTTTTTAATTACTTTTATTTTTTACGCATTCTTTGTTTTAAATGTCCTTGCTTGTTCAGTCCTCGGTGGCTTTTGCAGGGACACTGGGGATTTGAACTCTAGACTTCATGCTTACATGGCAAATTCTCTCACCTCTTGGTCCATTTCCCCAGCCCTTCTTTCTCTTTTTGATGTATACTGAAGAAACATTTCTGTTGGCAGTCACATTTTGAAGGAACAAACTGACTGTCTAACCCACTGACTAACTATTGGGTTAGTATAGGTTCTGATACAGCCGCATATCTAAGCTCTCTGCAGGCGACACCCTACATTTCCATTTGCACAGAGAAGTACAACCAGAAACTTTTACTCTGGCGACATATGGGAAAAAAGACCAAAAAGGTAAAGATTTGTTTAGTTACACATCCAGAACTGACAAAAGGACCTTTTGTTCTCCTGGCTATATATTGATCTCTTCTCCTATTCCAAACTCCATTATCATCATATTAGCTGAAAAAAACTAGTAGAAGTTGGCCTTAGTTTCTGAAAATGCATCATCATATGCTCATGAGATGACTATCTTATTTGTATTATACTTCAGTGTGACAACTTGGAAATTCAATGATTTATGAAACTTGACATATTAACCAGACTGACTTCTTTATAACACACACTTCTCTTCTTCTTCATCATCATCATTATCTCTCACACACATCATCATCACCACCACCATCATCATCTTCTTCATCATCATAAATGCCTTCTTCTTAAAATAGAGGAGGTGGATATTACACATGATTGCCACTGTAATATCAGCGATTTTTTCCTTCATAGACTATTTTTGATGGTGTTTGAAATAGACTTTACATGGTGGTCTCTGTTAAATTATTTCAGTATCTGCTTAACTGCCTGTTCTTGGGTGGCCATCTACCTTGTGTTGGGACCCTGAGGAGACTGCCCACACCTCCAGGCTTTCTCTTTATTTACTGGCTCAATATGGCTCCCTGTTCCTCAAAGTTGTCCTTTCTAGAAGACAACTCTATATGTAGAGAACAGAGTCATTTCCCATTTCCAGTTGCAAATTTGTAGATGGGTGGGGACCTTCTGCTACGGACCAGAGAGCACCTGAGGGGGTTTCCTAGCGGCTCTAGAGGAGTGGCTGTGCTCTCACCCCTTCTTTACTGCCAGCTACAAGTGATGCTGTCGTTAACAGGATGAGGTCATGCTTACAGAGCAGTGTGAGTTGCGGTTCCATTGCGCTGTGAGGAGTTTGAGTCTAGGCTTTGAAATGTGATATATTTTATAGTAAACTTGTTAAAGTTCTGTTTTCTTCCATCATTTCCTGAAATGGCCTAAGTGTGTTCTCTTGTGGTTCAGTGGAGCTTTAGCTTGCTTCTTGGTGACCTGCCCGCCTTTTTAGTAGAGGTATTCCTTAACCTGGTGGATCACCTCTATTTACTGAACTTGAGTGTTGGGATCACAGCTTGCTGGACTTCCTCCCTGCACAGCCAGAATGTTGGTGCTGCTAAGTTTTCTCCTAATCACAAAGTTAAATGCTACTAAGTATGCCACCACATCTGTATGGAACTAAGCCATTCCAAAGGCAAAAGGCATGATTATCATTTCAATATGACACAACACACTAAGGAAAACTACAGCTCAGAGAATAAAAACATTAGCAATGACTGTTTGCTGTGCGTCTGGCCTGTTTACAGCTCACTACACAGAGGGTTGTGCAGAAGAACTCTGAAGAGAGGGAGATCCAAGGAGAAGCAGAGGAAAGCTTGTATTTATCTTCATGAAGCTGTAGTTTTAGCTGGTGTTCATAAGCTTGGTGTTATGTAAAAACAGATTTCACAGCAGTCAACTTAGATTGAACCTATATAATTGTTAAAGGAGAGATTTGGGTAAAATGCCATCATTAAAAATTAGAAGTCCACACATACATACTTATTATAAAAATAATTGATTCACTTATAATTACATTTTATATATTTCAGTTTTTTATTGACAGTTGAGTGGTTGAAAGTTTGGTTTTTTCCAAAGCTCCCTCCCCCCTTTTATGCTGGTATCTGGTATTTTTTTTTTAATGATTACTTTTTTCCATTGTATTCTGAAAACTGTAAACGCCTTTTAGTCTGTATTTGTACTTTCACTCTGAACATTTTAATCACACTTGCAAAACCTGAAAGAATTGTGGAGTCACTCGTGCTGAGCCATAACACTGTTCTGGACTGAGAATACTATAGAAAAAGTCTATGGTGCTGGGACAGGAAACTGAGAGATCACATCACAACTACATGAAGAATGCGGGGGCTATGGGGAGAACAGAAGAGCGATAAGGTGATAAGCCCTTAGGAGCCAAGTCTAGGGGGTGCTCTGGCAAGGCTGCATCCCTTAAAGGCTCCATAACCTCCTCCAATAGTTTCTCAGTGTTCAAGGAGTTGGGCCTATGGAGGACATTTCTCATTCAGAACACCAGAGTTCCACTTCCACAGACACTCAAGTCCCACCTTCCTGTTCAACCCTGTGACCATCATCTATGGCTGGGAAATGGCTTTCTTTCCTGTTTGATGGTTGTGATGATAATAAGGACACTTTTGATGACACAAAACCCAAGCCATCATCTTAAGTGTAACCCTGGTCCTTTAACCCCCATTTCAGATTTTTCACATTGCTGCCTAGTTTGGATGGCACCAGGTATCATACAGGTTCCTTTGGGCCTCAGTTTTGCCTCTTTCTCCTCATCCCTTATGCCTTCTTTCTTCACAGCACAAATGTACTCACCATGCTGAAAGTTTAGAGGGTTTGTAGACTTCTGTCAGTTCTGCATGGTGCCCCCAGTTTGGAGACACCTCCTTCATCCTGTCTCTCCAGTCTTGTTTCCCTTACACACACTAAGCTTTAAAGTGTGGGAACTCAGGCCACTCTCTGGTTATCCTCTCAGCTGAGTTTTCAGTAATGACCTTTCTCCTCCAAAGGGAGTAATTCTTACTTCTGGGGACGTCCATCGATGTCAGGAGACATGCTTGCTCTTCATTTTTGATTGGAGGCGTGCAGTGTCTGGGACTATCTAGTCAATAGAGGCCAGCGATTCTTCTAACCATCCTCTAATCATAGGACACCAAAGAGTGGGCCATCTCTGAACCTAAGAGATTATCCTTAACTTCTGATACTTAGAGTCTGTTAACCCAAGCCCTGTTCCACCACAGCTCTGCTGTGCCTTAGTGTGGCTCTGGGGACATCCCTTTCTGATACACAGTTTACTCTCCCCTAGCCCTCTAGGCTTGGTTACTTCATGTTAGAAGCCATAATTAAATCATCTGTTAGTCTTAGAGCCTGAATTATGGCTTAACAAAAGCTATCACAGTTGTGCCTCATTTTTTGAGAAATGTGTCATTCAGTGGTTTTGCCCTTGAAAATATTTACACATTCACAATCTAAGATAATTGTCACATCTTGTATGCAGCCTAATGACTGAAAGATCATTGTATTGCACAGGACTGTACCTTAGTACAACAGATGAAGAAAAAATGGGTGGCATAAGATGTGATTTTAGGTCAGAACTGTAACTATTTTTGTGTCTAGTGGTGCTGAATGGAGGTTAGTATGCCCCTAAAACAAGTAGACTACTAAATAGACCTCAGACTTAATGGAGCTCAGAAATTTTGTGTAAAGTATGAGATTTTCAAATACAAAATTGTCGTTCCTATCTTCTTTATCTCTAATACTTTTGGGAAACTATCCTGTGGTATGGGTATATTTCTGTTTATCAGATTAGAAGTAAAACTGAGGTTTTAATCTTGCTTTCTATGTGATAATAAATATTTAGTGAAAATAAATATTAGTACTCTGAACCTATTAAGAAAGCAGATATGATGGTGCACAATTTAACCCCAGAAGTAGAGTCTGAGTTAAGACTGCTGCAAGTTCAAGGCCAACACAGAAAATCTGTCTCAAATGTGAATGAGACTAGGAAGCAGAGAGAGGGAGGGAGGGAGGGAGGGAGGGAGGAAGGGAGGGAGAAAGAGAGAGAGCACACTTCATCATTCCTACTTTCTTCCAGCACTGTTTTACTGTTACTAAATGTTTTAATTAAAAAAAATAGATGATTACATAAGGAAGAAAACATATTTTACAACCAGATTATCTCATTTTAATTTTTGAGACAGGGTCTTTCTATACAGCCCTGGCTGTTGTAAATCTCACTATTTAGACCAGGCTAGCCTTGAACTCACAGCAATACACCTGCTTGGATTAAAGGCCTCCATGCACCACCATGCCCAGCTCCAGATTATTTTAATACAACAGTATGCTAGTAATGCAATAAAAAATACCCAACACAAAATAAGATTGTCTACCCTATAAAATACAAAACCAAAAAACTTTGTTTCTAACTACAATATAATTCCCTTTGGGCTTTTCTTTGTCAGGAGAACCAAATTAGAAATATAAGTATGAGTTGCTTAAAGAATTACCTTCTTAACCTGATCAATAATTTTTCAAGAGCATGGTAGGTCACAATTTATCTTCAATTTATCAGATTAAAATGAGACGGCAAAAATACAAAGTCATGTTTAATCTTATCAGGTATCTTATGATTAGTTAACTGCGTATTTTTATCAGTTCTGGAGACTTCTTGTCTCTCTGTACATATAGACTTTCCCAGTTATGCCTTCTGCCCATCTGAATGCAGTGTGAGAATCCCTTTCCTGCCCAGTCTTACCTGACTCAGAAGCACCTCCTTCCAGGAGCTTCCTTTGGGCCAGAAATAAACCCAAAGGTCTGTTTTATAAAAAGGTTCGTGGCAGGTTATGCATTTTTCAGTATTTTTTTAAGGGCTTGGCTGAGATAATTTAATTTCTTATGTTCATTAATTTCTCTCCTCCTCCCTCCGCCCCCCTCTGAATAAATGGTCCTTCACACGAATCCAATTTACTTTCAATACACCTTATTCACAGTGCCTTTTATTGCAAGCTGCATTCCCGCCAGCTGTAAGGTTGCCGGACTGCCTCAGGTTTCCTGATTTAGCTCTGGGAATGATTTCAGCATGGCAAAATCTTTTCCCTGGCCAATTTGGAAAACAGGATTCAATTTGTGAAGAAAACCTAACATGGCAACTGAGAATGAGAAAGGATGGAACGGGTTAAGAAGGGAGGCTGTCAGAGAAGAGATAAGGAACTCCATGGGTCTCTTCCTGCTGTATCTTTTCTTTTCCTCACTGGCCTTCTGCATTCTCTCCAGACCAGGTAGGTTGGTGGGGAGAAGGGTACTAGAGTCAGAAGCAGTGTTTGGCTTTGTATTTTCATTCCCCGTCCTGGGATTTAGAAGTTCTGTTTGTATCCCAGGACTGTAGAAACAAGGGGCTAATGTGGAACCAGGCAGCTGGAAGGGAAGGAGCCCCAGTGTCAGGATGAAGCTCAGTACAGGAGTAAAGTTGCAGACTTTTATTTAGGAGCCTACAGGAAGCAGAGGTTGGGCAGCTGGAGCTGTGATTGAGGGACTGTCACTCTGAGCAAGCAGCTGACCAAAGTGGGCCCAGGTCCTCTATGTGCAGTAAGAAATAGCAATACTTCCTTTGACATACTCCATTGAGCCCACAGCTAACCTCCTAAATTTGAGGCTGTCTGTTGGATCTAAAGGCTATTTTAAATGATTTACATGGGGTACTAAAAGTCTAATTAAAGGCATATTTATTGTAGACTTTGGTAAAGATAAATTCTCGAAGTGGATACCAGTAGATTCTTGATTCCCACAGCAAACTGTTTTCTAGTCTCAGGAAGAAAACTATTTTCTAGATAGATGAAATAAACGTTGTCTGGGTACTATGACTTTGTTCTCTGGATGTATACTGTTCTTTTAAGAGAAAAAAATATGCTGTATTTAAATACAAGTACACTTTAGTAACCTTCTTGTATTTAAACTACATTGCTTCTATTTTACAGGATTTGTAGTATTAGAATTAGCAACTATTCCTTCAGAAAATGCTAAATATGAATAATTTTAAAAGTCTAGTAACTTCTGAAGGAACTTGCTGACAATAGGACACCATGCTCAGCTCTGTTCCTAAGGAGTGAGTCCTGAGTGTTGGTAATAATCTGAGTTTCTAGAGCACAGAGAAGGAGTGCTGGCAATGCCAAGGAAGCTACAAGCTCTGATGATGGCTTGGCTCTTGCTGGCCTCCACCCATCTTGTCTACTGCTTCTCGAACTTCTGGTGTGCATAGCAGTGACTTGGACACTGCATTAAAACTCTGTCTCTGCTCCTCGGCCCGGGTTTTCTCATGTGGTAGGTGAAGTGGGACCCAAGAATTTGCATTCATAACAAGTTCTCAGGTATGTAGTTGCTGCCTCTTGATTTGCCTCATTTTCAAGACTATAGTTCTAGCTTGTGCTCAGTTTGACCCACAATCTGGGAGAGGCAACAAAGTTGCATAACTCAGCCTCGGCTAAATTAGAGACTCAAGTGTCTCCAGAAAGTGGACAATTGGTTTAAAATAACAGATAACACCCGACATCTGTAGCAGCAGTTTGTCTAGCATCCCTCATGCCTACTCCTGTAGTTCCTGACAGCTTAGGAGACCAGATTAGACAACAGGGCTGTTTCTCAGCTCTCCTAACAATGCATGAGTAAGAATTTGATTTAGTGAAGTGGAACTGAGAGTGGAAAGGACACATGAACCAACCAGTAGAATGGAAACCATATGCTTTGACAAGTGCTTTCACAAGGGAAGAAAAGGAAAAAGAGGAGAGGGTGGGGAGAGGAGGGAAGAGAAGGGAAGGATTACAGATAACTTCATATATAAGACCAAGAAAATGGGGAGGAATACTGTTAAAGAAATGTAAAGTTTGGCTTTGTAGGAAATAGTAATATTTGATTTTAACATATTAATCATAATATGTTAAAACTGTAATGAACTTATGTATGATTGATTAATTTTCTACAAAGATATCAAGGTAATCCAAGCCATGGGGGAAAGAACCTCATACAGTACTCAAAAACTTAACTCTGTGTGCAAAGCATCTCCTAAATAAAAGAACGAAGCCTCTGCTATTCCTAGAAGAGAACACAGGAGAGAGTCATCCTGTGGCAGTGCCCATCCTTATACCCCATGCAACAAAAGAAATGGTAGGTGTATTGTACACCATCAAGATTTAAAGATGCTGAATCTCATGGGATAGTATCAAGAAAGCAAAAAGGTAACCAGCAGAGTGGGAGAAAATTTTTTGCAAAATGTGCACATAGTGATGAAAAGGCCTGAACAGAAGGGCCTGGGAGGTTGTCCACTTTAGGGAGATGCTTGAGCCTCTAATTTAGCAAAGGCTGATTTTTGAAACTTTCTTGCTTCTTTCTGATTATGAGTCAGACTGAAGATGAGTTAGAACCGTAGTCCTCAAAATGAGGCAGTAAAGAAGCTGCAACCACACTGCAAGGGAACTTGATATGAATACAAACTCTTGGATCCCACTCAAACTTACCACAAGAGGAAACATGGACTGAGCACTAAAAGCAGTGTTTTAACTCGCAGTGGGAAAGGACAGTAAGGGCATCAAGAGCGTAGGTTTAGGCGAGTTACCAGGGTGAGAAGATTACCTGACAGCATCAACACTTCTTCTACATGATTGGGTATTCAGGGAGACATTTACACAACTATTATGCACACGAAAAAGATATGCATCATTAGTGGTAAGGAATGAAAATCAAAACCATGATCAAGTACCCTTTACAATCACTAGAATAACTAGGAGCATACACTGGGCAAGCAAAACAGTCCAGCCATTCTGGAAAATCGCTTAGTACATTTTACAAATACTTGTTATAGGTACTATAATTAAGAGAAAAGAAAACTCATATGTACAAAAAAAATTTGTGTAGTGATGTTTTTAGCAACATTATCTTCAATGATTCAGAAGTAGAGAGTTGGTTGGCATAATATCTATCAACTCCTAAATAGATAAACAAATGTACTATATACATAACATTGTCTTAGTCAGGATTTGTATTCCTGCAGGAAACATCACGACCAAGAAGCCAGTTGGAGGGGAAAGGGTTTATTTAGCTTACACTTCCACACTGCTGCTCATGACCAAAGGAAGTCAGGACAAGTACTAGCACAGGGTAGGAACTTGGAGGCAGGGCTGTTGGAGAGGTACTGCTTACTGGATTGCTTCCCATGGCTTACCCAGCTTGCTTTCTTAATAGAACTCAGGACGACCAGCCCAGAGATGGTACCATCCGCCGTGGGCTCTCCTACTCTTGATCACTAATTGAGAAAATGCCTTACCGCTGGATCTCAGAAGGCATTTCCTGAAGGAGGCTCTTTGCTCTGATAACTCCAGCTTGTGTTGAGTTGACACACAAAACCAGTCAGTGCATACATTTATACATACAATGGCATGTTATTCAGCCAAGAAAACAGTGAGGCCCTGATGCATGCTGCAGCATGGATGAGACTCAGAAACATCCTATATAAAAGAAGATTGACCCCAAATCAGCACGATATATCATTCTATTTATGTTAAATGCCCAGAATTGTAAAATCTATATATTTCTACAAAAAGCAAATGGATAGCTACAAAAGATGTAGGACCAGGGATAGAAAATAGCTGTTAGTAAGTGTAAAGTTTCCTTTTAAATGATGAGATGTGCCAAGATTGAATTATCATGATTGTACTATTATGACTTTTTCAACAACTACTGAATTATATGCAATTAAATGAGGGAATATTTATGGTCTGTAAGTTACATGTCTATAAAGATGACTTTAGAAAGTATTATACATATGAATCTTAAGTAACAATATTCTGTAGAAGGTGAAATCTAGTGTATGTTTGGAAGTCAGGAAGCATGTGTGGCTCGGTTTCTGCCAGAAGTCAGGCTGCAGAAGTGAATGGTATGCCCATGAGGAACATAGAGAACTAAAGTTATTTTAATGTAATCCTGGAAGTACAACTCTTTTCTTTAAAGGACCAGGAATAACTCAAATGCACACTTCTCTCAGAGTAAGGAGGGAGCCAAGATGGCACAAAACTGTGGAAGTGAAGGAGAGGCAGACTGATAGAGAGCACAGGCTTGAAGAGCAGCCTGGAGCCACAGTGGTGCCACTCCATTGAGGAATGTTTGGGAGTTTGACACTTAAGTTTTAGTGATTGTGTGCAGCATGAGTGAAGGCCTAGGGAGATTTGCATAGTTTTTCAGAGTTTAACTGAAAAGGAAAAGTTGTTGAAAGTTGAAGAAGTTTTAAATTGTTGATATGTTATATAGGAAGGACAAACATTGAGATTTAGAGAAGGGTAAAGCCAGCAGCAGAGTGATGATTGAAAGCAAAGGCAGAGAATAAGGAGATACAAAATGAAACTATGACTCCACGTGCTAGGAACATTTAGTGCCCTGTATGTACTGTCTAAGACTCACCCAGCCCCATTTGTTTGTTTGTTTGTTTGTGGAGGCTGAAAAATATGTAATGTAAACTTGTGTTGCCTTTGCTAATGAAAGATATGGTCATATATGTTGATAACTTATAATTGTATGAAATGCCCAGTGTTTGAGGGCTGCTGGCACCTGGGGTTTCCCATAGACTGCCGAGCTCACGGTGTAGCACAGCCTCTCTTTGCCATCACTGTGGATTTCTACAGACGTGCAGCTCACTTCTCAAACATCTACTTGTGAAGTAGATGCTAGGATCACTATCAAGAATATTTGAATAACACATCCATTGAGTACTTGGTAAATAATAAGGCCTTAGAATGAACTCTTTCCTGAATGTCATCCCAGGGCCATTGTCTTCCCTTGCTGTGTCTGTTTACTCAGGAATGAGTAAGATAGAGACCTCAAGTACCTATTCACATGGATAAAATTGTCTTGTCCTCTAAATTCTTGTAGTAATATAAATTAACAGCAGCTGCTACCATTATTATTGAGAGTAAGAATGCTAACAGTAGAAGTGGAGGAAAGGAAAGATTTCTGCCAGCTGTAGATGAGAACTTCCAATAAGAATAAATGCTCCTAAATCAGATAGGGGACTAATATCCAATATATATAAAGAACTCAAGAAGGTAGACTCCAGAAAATCAAATAACCCCGTTAAAAAATGGGGCTCAGAGCTAAACAAAGAATTCTCACCTGAGGAATATCGAATGGCTGAGAAGCACCTGAAAAAATGTTCAGCATCCTTAATCATCAGGGAAATGCAAATCAAAGCAACCCTGAGATTCCACCTCACACCAGTCAGAATGGCTAAGATAAAAAATTCAGGTGACAGCAGATGCTGGTGAGGATGTGGAGAAAAAGGAACACTCCTCCATTGTTGGTGGGATTGCAAGCTTGTACTACCAGTCTGGAAATCAGTCTGGTGGTCCCTCAGAAAATTGGACATAGTACTACCAGAGGATCCAGCAATACCTTTCCTGGGCATATATCCAGAAAATGTTCCAACTGGTAAGAAAGACACATGCTCCACTATGTTCAAAGTAGCCTTATTTATAATAGCTGAAGCTGGAAAGAACCCAAATGTCCCTCAACAGAGGAATGGATACAGAAAACGTGGTACATTTACCCAATGGAGTACTACTCAGCTATTAAAAAGAATGAATTTATGAAATTCCTAGGCAAATGGATGGACCTGGAAGGCATCATCCTGAGTGAGGTAACCCAATCACAAAAGAACTCACATGATATGTACTCACTGATAAGTGGATATTAGCCCAGAAACTAAGAATACCCAAGATACAAGATACAGTCTGCAAAACACATAAAACTCAAGAATAACGAAGACCAAAATGTGGACACTTTGCTCCTTCTTAGAATTGGGAACAAAATACCCATGGAAGGAATTACAGAGACAAAGTTTGGAGCTGAGATGAAAGGATGGACCATCTAGAGACTGCCATACCCGGGGATCCATCCCATAATCAGCCTCCAAACGCTGACACCATTGCATACACTAGTAAGATTGTGCTGATAGGACCCAGATATAGCTGTCTCTTGTGAGGCTATGCAGGGGCCTAGCAAACACAGAAGTGGGTGCTCACAGTCAGCTATTGGATGGATCACAGGGCCCCCAATGGAGGAGCTAGAGAAAGTACCCAAGGAGCTAAAGGGATCTGCAATCCTATAGGTGGAACAACAATATGAACTAACCAGTACCCCCCCCCCCCGAGCTCGTGTTTCTAGCTGCATATGTATCCGAAGATGGCCTAGTTGGCCATCATTGGAAAGAGGCTCATCGGTCTTGCAAACTTTATATGCCTCAGTACAGGGGAACAACAGGGCCAAGGAGTGGGAGTGGGTGGGTGGGGGAGTGGGGGGAAGGGTATGGGGGACTTTTGGGATAGCATTGGAAATGTAAATGAAGAAAATACCTAATTAAAAAAACAGAATAAATGTTCCTGAATTCATTATTGACAGGAAGGAAAGCCTGGGTATGTTGTGATGCGCTTACAGCTTGTAAGAAACACGTCTCATTTGTTACTACAGTGGCTGTGCAGTGTGGCCTCTGGCGTGGAGACTCCACTCTTCTTTACTCACTATCATTGATAAATAAATTAAGCACAGCTTCCCATCTTGACTTTTTTTTTTAAGTATAAATAAAATGAAGTAAGAAGTTGCTGTATACTACAAGCTTTTGTGGGCTGTTAAATACCCTAAAAAGTAATCTAATCATGTATTTTTTAATTTAGGATAATACTAATGAAGAAAGTATCTGATTTATAGGCTTCTATAAGTGAAATGTCTTACGACAAAGCCTCTTTGTATTCACCGAGATGGGTTTCTAATTTGTATTTACCTTTCCATCTCTGATACATGATGAAGTTACTTGATTTATTGCAGAATAAAATCTGTGCCAATTCTGGTCATTATCATTTTTTCATTGATATTTTAGTGCTTGTTACAGTAAAATTCCAACAGAATTACACAACTGAGAAAGAATGATTTGATAGGTCCTAAAAGTGTATACCCTAATGGATTTCTGATGGAGATTGAACTTGATGGCAGTATGCTAAGTTCTCGAAGTTGGAAATTAATGTTATATTTTTAGGGGACATTCTTGGCATTGCTGTTACTGTTTTAGAGGGGGAGAGAAGGAATGACTTTTCTTCTTTTCTCAGACAAATGACCAAGTAGAATTTTTTTTAATATAAATTACAGAAATGTTCAGTTCCAATAGCATGCTGTGATTCCCAGCCCAGTGACTTAGTTTCAGTGTGCCCTTGGTGTTTCTGTAGACAGCAGTAATGAGAGCAACATGGGAACCACTCATGGTCTGTGCCAGTGCCGTCCAAAGTCCAAAAGTCTCCTTTATTTGGAGTCATAGGGCACGAGAAAAGGTGACTCTGCCCCCTCTTCTCCTGTAGTGGGTTTGTTCTTGTGCCTCAGACAGACCCCTACCTAACAGTGGTCTCTTTCCAGACCCATGGAGGGGGCAAGGCTGCATGAGGAATGGCAGGAAGGTAGTAAAACATAACAGAAAGGATGAAGCCATTTCAGGAGAGCCAGCAGACGTGGACTCACAGTGTTTACTTGTCCTAGGACACAGAGAACTTCACCAGCCCCAAGGCCATGGGGACATGACCTCAGACTAACAATACGATCTTTACACACTAAACCTATATGCTTCCACACTGTGAAAACACTGCTCTGTCCCGTTGCCTTTGTAGTCTCCAGACAATGTCAGTTTAGATATATTCCACCATTTCTCCTACTCTCCTTGGCATGAAAAGTGACATAAGCTCCAGATTAAGCACTTTGCTTCTTTCTTTGGATTCACAGACACATTTATTTGATATATGGCAAAGATAAATAGCAGAACTAGAGAGTGAGTGGGAGAATCCACTTATTTTAAGATAGCTTTCCTTTTTCAACTTCAAATGAGAAATAATTATATTTATCTCTGTAGCCTGGTGATAACTGGACTGTAAATTAATTTTCATGTAGGTCTTTTTAATAAATTTTAGTTTTACACTTTCAAGAACCAGAAGTCCAGCATGGCGTCTTGAGTGCTCTGAGCCTTTTGACCCTACTTCTTTACAGCAAGGACTGTACCCCCCAAATCCATAAATTATTTGAAACATCCTTTTAACTTCTCAGCAAAAGGTGCCAGATTGCTTAAACAGGTTCATGTTTTATCATAATAGTGCATCCACTTTTCAGTCAATTCGGTGTGGATTCCTCCAGTAGTTAAGTCAGCGTTTCAGAATTTAACATTGGGCAGTGAGCTGATGGATGAGGGCTACAACTTTGTGACTTAGATAAAATTTGAGAAACTGCTGGTAAATGACTTTCTTCTCTTCAAGCAATGTAGAAGTGATTAGTAGCTCTGTGGTCCCGCAGCTTAGGGCACCATCAGTGAACACACTGTTTAATGAGTAAATCCTTACTAAGTAGAACACTCATAATTTATCTCCTTTCAAGATATACTATCTGCAGATTATGCCCTCTGAAAAGCGAGTGAAATGCCTTCAGGGCCTGAGGGTGATTGTGAACATTCACAAAAGTACGTGACACTAACATCAACCAATGAGCTATTTGTATTCCACTAAGTCAGTTATCACTAGCTATGGGTTCTGGTGGCAGGCCTGTGGAGTGTATTATGTTAACCTCAAAAATAAATGCTAATGTCTGTAATGTTGTCACATTCCCTACCATATTTGGTAAATTGAGCTAGCTTGGCCCCTTAGGGGCAGCCAAGAGCCTTCCTGGTAAAAATGCCAGTTGGGTTAAGACATCACTGACACAAGTCTTATTTGTAGACCATCCCTGGGTGACACTGCAGCATTTATTGCCCCCAGATCTGTGGGATTTGAACTTTTTAAAATGTTGTGAGATATATATAAAATCTCCCATATGATGCCTTTCCTTATTGGTTATGTTTTGGTCTGTGGGTCACTCTCCCAAGGGACATTCTGAACATTGTAACTTCCATGAATAGTTATATTAGTCAGTAGCTTCTCACATAAACATTTGCCTTGATGCTTGGACACGTTAGTGAGGAAGGTGAGGCACCTGGAGTAGAAGGAAGGTGATTGAGTATTTAACTGCATATATAGGATATTACATATTCATCTATGTAACAATAAAAGAAATGTTATTTATACCTGATCAGAGTGCTTTTTCATTCAATTGGGACTCTGTAATCCATTAAATAAAAATCTGTTAGCAAAAAAGTGAAGATTAAATATTATAAAAGTGACTGTATTTCATTAATTCTGAGTGATTACTCCTTAAAACTAAGTAATAATTGAAGAATACTTTTATTATGTAAACATATAATACTCTATTTAACTCTTCTAAATTTATTTGGTCAATAATATAGAATGAAGTAGGCTGGAGAAATGGCTCAATGATTAAGCATACATGCTGCTCTTCTGAAGACCCCAGCACCTACATCAGGTAGTTCACAACCCCCTGTCAAGCCAGTTCCAAGGATTTCTAATGCCCCTGGCCTTTGTGGGCACCTGCTCACATGTGTACATACCCAGACACAGACACATCCCTATATTTTAAAATGATAAAAATATTCCACATCCCATTCAGTCGGAGGGTAAACAGGGGGTGGGGGATAATGGAGTGTAGAAAAATAAATTAATTAAAAAATAAAATAAAATGATAATAAAATTTAAACTAAGTATTTAATAATTTATAATAGAAAATATATATAGTTACCACTTCTAAGCATTTTATATTTATAGCAAACCAACATTAAAATTTCAACATTGATATTTTAATGATGAATTTTGAAAATCACTTGGATCGCTATCAAAAATAATCATATGCTTTTTAACCCAGGAAACAGTCTTTGGGTGTCAAAGTCTCTGACTTGCAAACTCGAATCTGCTTCTTAACCATCTTCGTGAAAGTAATGGCACACCTGAGTTCACTCAGTGAACAAGGTTTTCTATGTCTCATCCCAGCCCTACAGTTTTCAGATATCTGTGTGATGAAATTCATTTCTATTTAACTGAGTCCCCAAAATACTTAATATTTCCCTTAATAGCAGCTTTTAACCTTCATGGATTTATGTATAAAAATAACTTAGATCAATGAGCAAGTATAGGCTTAGACTACAGCTAAATAGTAGAGAATTTGCCTAGCATGCATGAAACCCTTGGTTTGACCCTGAGAGATGAAAAAAATTAAAGCAAAGCATACAGTTGTAATGAGAAACTAAGATCTTAAATACGTACACATGTTCAGCTTTGCATGCTGCATATGTATAACACGTATTCTTTTTCTCTAGTTGTGATTTATCTTCCTTCCAAGAGAATAGCTACTTTTGGACCCTTAAAGACCATCAAATCCTTACCTGTCTGTCATGATAGACATTCATAAACTTAGATTTATATGTAGGAAAAACAGGAGCTAAGCCAAAAAGATAGAAAGTGTGGGTGACCTGTGATTTTTCTGTTTTATCCTGTTGCTATAGCCTTATGAATTCATTTCTTAAATCTTTAAGAAAATGCCAGAGAGAATTTAAATTTGCTTTGGGTTAAAGTAGTGCTTATGAACCTGGATTAAGAACTTGTTAGCTTAAAGGATATTGTGGATCTACTTTGGGACCTAATAAATGACAGTTGGTAGACATGATTCTACCAGTGTTCAGGCTATGTATACCTATGTCTATTTGGTAAACTCAGTCCAACCTTTATAGTCCAACCTGGTCCATAATTAGCTGGTTAAACATGCTGTGATTTGAATGTTGCTCCAAACAAGAGGGTAAAGAAATAAAAGAGGAAGGGAGAATAAGGAAGATTTGAATCATGCTGGCACGTGGTCATAGCTCTCTGCTAAGTGTTTCTAATGGATCTACGCTTCTTAGGACATAACTTTTAGTTCTCCTCATAAGTTTGTGTATGAAGTCCATCATTTCACGGTTCTCTTATTTTTAATGGATTCTTTGTAATATTCATTCTACTTGTAAAAATATTTAATTGTCTTGTTATTCCTAAGATCACCTCTGATGGCAGGGACTTTATTTTTAATTTTCAGTCTTTTCCTCATACTTGAATGTATATTAAGTACTTAAAGTGTGTATGAACATGTTTATATATCCTTGTATATACTAAATATTACCAATGTTGCTATTATTAAGAAATATGCTTTTATTTCCAATTTTTAAAAAGTAGTTAAAAATCACTATTGAACCTGTGTCAGAAGCACCTGTGCATGAGTTCTTTCTGTGTTTGGTTCAAAAGGATAAAAAGAGGCAGAGGTAAGATAATCACAGGTTCCAGGTGTATGTTTAAGCTGTAGCGTAAGAGCTTCTTGGAAAATATTAAATGAAAACATAACCACTGAGGGACCAAAGGCTACGAAGAACTCTCAGCCCCTTGCTGCCTGCAAATATTGCCCAATTTAGACAGCATAAACTGTATGTTCCAGCTTGAAAATGCCACACCATGTATTTAAGCCAAATACCTTCCTTGGTTGACTTAGAAAAGTAGTTCTAAAAATAAAACACTCAACCTGAAATAAACCTACTTGTATGTATATTCAAAAATAATCATTCTTTATTATCTTTTGTCCACAAAGGCTCACTGGCATGGAAGCTTTAACCTTTTCTATGCTCACTGGCATAGAAGCTTTAACCTTTTCAGTGACTTGCAAGATTTGGAGTTGCCCTCCTGTCTGTGGTTCTGGGAGGTTTTGTCTACTTTCTTCTACCAGTAATTCTTACCAGATCCTGCTCTGACTGTTGGCCAACTTGCCAGATCTTGAGTGATGTCTTTTGTTTCGTCCTGCTGTGCATCTTGCAGAAAAGCCATCACTCTTGATCATTTCAGTAATCTGAATCCTGTTATTTCCAGTCAACTCAGTAGGACTTCTGAGATGATTTCTAAGTCTGCTCAAAAACTGGGATGTGAGATGAGAGCTTTGCTGAAAACATAACAAGCAGTTTTGATAGATTCATCTGTCTTGTTTACCTGGCTTTCACTATAATCACATTTTTGAAGTTTTAAGTAGAAACCATTATTCCTTCGGAGACATTTATTTGACTATCAGCATTGCCTTGCAAGGCTGCAAAGCAGAGTGTACCTTAAGCAGTTGTTCAAGTCATTTTTTCCCTAGAAAACAAGTCATTTTAATTTTCAATATTCCTTTTTCATTTGTGGTGTGTGTGTGTGTGTGTGTGTCCTTTCTATGAGTACAACTACTCAAAACCTCACCTCAGGTTTCATTCACCTTTTACTTTACTTGGAGCAGGGACTCTGTTTTTCACATGTCAGATTAGCTGGCCTCCAAGTGTCTAAGACTTCTCCTCTCTCTGTCTCTCTGTCTCCCTTTTGCCCTCATGGACCAGGATTGAGGATGCTCCTCACCATCCCAGCTTTTCCTTAGGCTTTGGATTTTCTTCTTCCTCCCTCCTCCCCTCTGCTTTTATTTGTCCTCCCCTTCCTTTTATTTTTCTTGCTTATTTTCAAGACAGGAGTCTGGTTGTATGTGGGTCAAGACAGTGAAATTGTGTACTTTCTCATTTCATTTGTTTCTTTGATTCTTGCGTGTTCTAGTGTGTGTCCCCATTTGATTTTGTTGCTAGTTCTCTTTATTAGGAAGAGGCAGCTTTCCTAATAAAAGCTTTATTATTTCTTGATGCCCTCATTCTTTCCTCCTACCTGGTTTTAACTCACCAATTTGCCAAACCGAAAGACATACACTTCTAAAATTTCCCATTATTCTATCCCTGAGATGTACTTCAAGAATTACTTTTCTTTTTTGTGGTCTAATTTTTCAGGTAAAAGAATGTTCATTCATCCTTCCTCTCTCTCTCTCTCTCTCTCTCTCTCTCTCTCTCTCTCTCTCTCTCTCTCTCTTTCTCTCTCTCTCTCTCTCTCTCTTTCCCTCTCTCTCTTTTGTAACTTTGCCCTTGATTTCTTATCCCATATTTTATCAATAGTTTTATATCTTTTCTCTAGTTTAAGTTTTTTAAGCATATACCTTTACCTAATGATATATAATTATTTATTTCAGTTTCCACATGAAAATGAATAGTTACTCCCACATAGGTAGGAATAAGTGATACTGCTCCAGATCTCAGTCAAGCAGATTTGGAAATTAAGTGCTGGACTTAGAGACACACACTGCCACACTGGCCTCGGGGTTTTGTATTATCACAATGGTCATTTTGGCTTATTCTGGCTTATTTTGTGAAGTCACTTGAAGTCAACTGTGACCTTCACAGGCCAGTGCCACCTCTCTGTTCTTCGTTTTAAAGTTAATTAGAATTCTGAGAATTCCCATGGCCCTTCTTTGGGCCACCTTTGCATTTTTAATAGTCAATAAGTCCTTCTAACTTATATCTAACTTTTTTATATATCTAACTTTTTAAAAGTTTTTTGTACCTAATTTTCATTTAAGTAAAAATAACTAGTTAAATATTTTCTGGGTCTATAGTGAAATGTTAGAAACAATCCTTAAGGGATTTTTTCTTCTTTTTGATTGTTCACACTTTTTATACTTGTTTATTTAGCAGATATTTCTTAAATACTTGCTATTTGTTAAGATTTTCCCATTTTGCACAAGAGAAAGATTAAAAGGTAAAAGGAGCACTAAAAAGGCTCTGACCTGCGCCTGTGCGGAGCACAATGAGTAACAAAGAAGTGTGCTCACAGATGCCTGCTGTGTGCACTGGTGAACTGATAACTGAAACCCAGCTCTACCGAGAAAACCACTTATGTGAGCCCGTTCTCTTCTTTGTACACTCTAGAACCAGTGGGAAAGCATCCTCCCTTTCAGGCTTGGAAAATTTTGTTCATAGTGCTATTTTCATATTCCTGATCATTTTACCTAGTTTTTCACAGTGTTCTCCAGAAAATATACATTGTAAATGCCTCAATTCTTATTTCTGGGGATTAAATGATATCTGTTTAAAGCATTAACATATGCATCTTAGAGCTTTACATATGTAGCTTTCCATTTTCCCACAAGTGGAGTTCCATACAGCCAATAGAAATGCTACAGCCTAGCCACACAGAACTAAATGTCACAGGTCTGTGTCTCTGCACCTCTTGGGACAAATTTGTACAAAGAGCCAAGAATTCCTTCATTCCTGCTACTTCTGTTTCTGAAGGTTAACATAGCACATAATCACTGAGAAATTTGTTGGAGTGAAAATGGGAGCCACATGCCTAGGGAATAGGTAAGTTCTCGTTGCCTTGCAAGGCAAGTTTTAGGATTTTTCAAAGAGATGGTGTTCTTACAAACAGTTGTGTGTCTCAGCTGCTGGGAACCAGAAGGTGGCCAGTCACATGACCATGAGAGCTGGAGTGAGTAGATGGCTGTTTACCTAATTGTAGCTTAAAAATCTTCCAGTTCATGCAGTTGCACTGCCCAAATAAAGTATCACTCATAATATGTGAAGACCCTAAACCCACCACATTCCAGAATATTCATAATAATGATGCTTCAGAATGGATGTGCAAGCCAGCAATGCAGTTGCCAAACATTTCAGTCTATTTTGTTCTGTGTGTATTACACATGACCTATGCTAGGTGTGTCTTACTTGTGGTCCGATCCCAGTGAGCTTTATGGGCTCAATAGGAATGTAAGGGTTTTGATTAGAAAAGACATACCTTTTAGTCTTTCTGTTTTTTATCAAGCCTCCTTTATTTTTCCCACGGTAGTTCAACTGGACACATCTGGGATTCTATTGTAAAGTGAGACCACATTTTTGTGCCTCTGGCTGTGAGACTTCAAAATTCTGCAAAGTCAGACCTCCCCGCAGGTGGCCTTGATCGTCAGCCCCAGCAGGATGACTTCCCTTAAGGACATGCAAGGGATTGAAAACTGGCCCTGTGTCCTTCAGCTTGTGAGAAACCTACCCCAGATCTAACACTCCGCTGTTATTCTAAGGACCACGGCTATGAAAATTGTTAGAAGTACATTGTGACACTGAGGCCTCCGGCCATAGATACCACCAGCACATCTTTCCTGCCAAGACTTTGTGTCTGGTTTGCCCACCCTGGGAGCATGTGAAGCTGATCACAGACCTCTTTGCATCAGAGAAGTAATCATCTTTGCTATTGGTTTGTTTGTTTGTCCTTGCAATATTTTCACCCCCCAAAAATAATGTTGAGTGAGTAAGCCAAGATACCTTTGGGAATGCTAGCATTGTGTTGTAAGTTGATTTCCAGAAAGCATTTCCTTCATTCCTCAGAATGACACTGGTGGTTTTATATACTCAGTGGTAAGAGAGAAAGGCAGAAAGACAGAAAGCACAGAAGCTCAGCATTGAGAGCCAGGCTTGACCTTGATTTCCAGGTCTCCTTCAGCCTCCTCTGCATCCCAGCACCCCCCCCACCACCACCCCCAACAAACTGAGGCAAATTTGTTTCTCTAATATATTGATTGCCTCATAGATTTCCATCTGTGCTGAAAATTACATCCTCAGATAAAAAGAATGTGTAAATTAGCAAAACACCCCTTTTATGTTTCATTGTGAGACCACCTTCTTCTGAACTACCTTCAGCTCTGAACTTAACAGACACTATAGCTTGACTTTTTCCTGAACATGCTAGTGCAGGTTCTTTTTCTTCTTTTTCTCCTTCTTTTTCTTTTTCTTTTCCTTTCCTTTTTTTCTTTCTTTTTTTTTTTTGTTTGTTTGTTTGTTTTTGGGGTTTTTTTGGGTTTTTTGGACATTTCGAGACAGGGTTTCTCTGTAAAGCCCTGGCTGTCCTGGAGCTCACTTTGTAGACCAGGTTGGCCTCAAACTCAGAAATCCTCCTGCCTCTGCCTCCTGAGTGCTGGGACTAAAGGAGTGTGCCACCACGCCCGGCTAGATTCTTTTTCTTTTTAAAAATATGAAGACATGGAGTTGGACATGGCTCCCTGATGAAGAATATACAATTCTCCTCAGAGGACCAGAGTTGTATTTCCAGTACCCACATCAGGTTTATGAGTACAGCTGCTCATAAGTTCAGATCCAAGGGAACCTGATGCCTCCTGCCTTGGTGATGACATACATTCACATGCACATATGTATTCCCGGACTTCCACATACATACATAATGTTAAAATAATAAAAACCGTTTTTAAAGAGTAAAAAAAGTATGGATTCCTACATATATTAAAACATAATTATATGCTATTCTCTTTTATTTACTTGATGTTTTTTTATTTAAACCTGCTGGCAGATGAATTCAGCATCATTAGATTTAAAATAATCTTTAGCATAAACACTGAATTTGGACCTGCTTGCCACTCACGAGGTGAGGATAGCATAGACTCCCACTCAATGTTTATAAACCCTTAGGAAAACCTGTGCACCACATCTACCCTGCTTATCCAGAAGACTTGTCCTGGTCTCCTGTTCTTCACCAGTTGCCACCATGAGTATGTCATAGTGTGTTACTCTTGTTTTGAACAAATTTTACTTTGTAAGTTCACTTTAACATACTCTTCAACCAATAGAAGTTGTTTAAACACTTGTCAACACTGTAAGAAATAAATACAGCAAACTGCTTGCCACCGTGTATAGTGGTTTTCAGGACAGATGAAAGCAAGAATGCTAGAATATGCTTTCTTAGGTTTAGCCCTGCTTGTGAAGCTCTGATGCATAAGTAAAGAATAAGTGTTGTTGTTGTTGTTGTGCATGATGTAATTAAGCAACTAAAAGTTTTCTATAATTCAACATTTACATACATTTTAAAGCTTTCTAATTCATTATTCAAAGATTATGTTTGTATATATATTTTTTGGTCTTTGTGTGTATAAGTCAAAAAATATAGCACTATAAAGTGGATTTGGTTATATCAAGCTTATTTAAATATTTTCAATAAAGTTTTAATTACAAACACTAAGATTAATTTTTCTATTAAATGAATTAAATGTACTAACTTCAAAGAAGTTCTGTAAACAGAACTTTACTGAAATCCTTACACTGTTTTATAAGTCAATTAGTTTGTATTTTGTTTCCAATACTGGGGGTCAAATTAAAGGACTTTGCTATTGAGCTGTACCACCAGTTCTGCTCCTGGATAGATATGGCCACACCCACCTAGACCCTTAATACATTGCTCTTTTAAGGGGTTAATGACATCTACCTTTTTGGAGGGGCCAGAGGAGTATAGAGATAGGGCCCTATTGTGTATCCCAGGCTACTCTTAACACTTGCAATGGTTTTGCTCCTTCAGACTCTCTAGTATTGGAATCACAGAAGTGAGAGACCAAACCTCCATATATCCTGCTTTTAAACTTGGGAATTTATGCTTATAATATTGCAGATAAACATTGGGTTCTTTTCAGTTTTCTCTTAAAGGACCCTTAAAGCATAAAATGAATAAATTTGTGTTATTTCAAAGGGCATGCTATCAGTCCATGGTCCTAACATGGTGCCAAGTTGTTTGGTGTAAAGGAGAATGCTCATTGTACTGAGGCTGTTGTAAGTACAGATTTTAGGGAGACTCTCTTTCTGCCAAAAAGAGTTGAGCTGGAGGTGTACAAATCTAAATCACAACTGAAAGAAAACATCCACCTCTCCACTGTTCTCTTTCAGTAACACATGTTGGTTTGCACAGTTGCCATTTTATTTTTAATGTCAACAAACTAACAAGCCTGAAATTGCATTAAGCTAAGGTGAAAATTTAACTCCTGGCAGTGGAGACCATTTGGGGTGTCACACCTCTGAACATACTCTCTCAGGCTACCACCATATTATGGGCAGTGGTCACCTTTTTCCTGCAAACTGTAATTACAGTGTGACTGCAGTAAGTTCTGGACCATGAGAGAACAGCCACGAGTAACTTCTTGTGACTGAATTTGACATACACTGTAATGTTGCCTTAATGTGCTCTGGTTGCTACAACTGTGGATTAGGTTGATACTCAGCAAATCATGGTCTCATCTAAACAAGGTAGGGTATTGGGCTTTCCTGCTGTCTCCAGCTTCTATCCATTAAGCTACTCTTCTCACACCACAAGCCTTACTGAGATACTTGGAGCCACACATGCACAATAGGTTTTAACCACGAAAGTGTGCGATTCCTTTCTACTTAGAAAACTAAGTCCTTCTCTGTCCTCCTCTCTTAGTGCTGCCTTCTTCAGTGCTTCCTGGGTGTCGTAGGCAACGAGAAAGTCCACAAACAGTTGTGGTATTTTATTTCTCCCCGTCTACACTTGTGGTATATACTCTGGTTCCAGGGGAAGGTAGTTCTATATAGTTCTTGGTTTGGTTGGTGGTGGAATGAAGGATGTGAATGTGGGCCCATCTCAAGTGAAAATTGTCTTTAGAGAAAGTGTAGGGGGTGGTCTAAATGCATTTATCCTGTGATATGCAGAGTTAGTGTTTCGGTAGTCATGACCCTTAGGACTTGCACAGCCACCCTTTGATCTTCAAAGCTTGTTCCTAACATTCGGTTTCTTAATTATGAAGCCCTGTGAGGTAGATTTTTTTATTGCCTTCGCTTTGCCTATAAAGACAGTCACAGACTCTGCCTGTAAGATAGTGAAGTAGATGACTTTGCCCTCACTGTCCTGGTATCTCTTTCTTCTCCTATGAAACTCAAAGAGTACCACTAAAGTCAGAAACCTCTGTGATGCAATAATTCCACACCACTTGTTGCTCTTGGAGCATCCTGGCTCTGCAGTCCTGAGGCTGCTTACAGCAGCAAAGCATAGTCTGAAAACACGTAAACAGCTGTTAGGGGTGGCAGAGGCGAGTGTAACAGAATAGGCTGCCAAATTCTTGACTGCCATATGTGCTGTGTAATGCTTGTCATCTCAAGCGAGTCATTAAAAGGTTTCGCCTTAATGGGGCTTTGAAGTGCCTGGACAGCTTGAGCGCATCTATAAATTGCCACAAACAGCCCTCTGACTGAGTTAGCTAATTGCTTGCTCTTTGACTTATTAGGATCAACTGAGTTAAATAATTTGTCACATGTGTGGCTCGTAATAAATAATGTGACTAGCCAGTTTGTGAGCTGTTTTAGTGATATATTGTACCCCTCTTGGATGTTGTCACACGTAGCAAGCAAATGTGGGCTATTTTATCCACAGAACTATCACATCCCTTTAAAAAAAAAAAAGAGTAAAATTGAAGGAGCAATGGGGGAAGAAATTTTTAAAAGGAGTCTAACCACAAGCAAATATATTCACTTCTTCAACTTTTCCATAAAACATTAATCATCATTTCCCCTAATAGTGGGCAAATATCACATATCATGCAAGTCATAGGCAAAGACAGATAAGTATTGCATTCTTACATATAACATGGACTGTGTTATAGTCAAAATATTAAAATATTATCTATTTCCCTTGTGGAAAAGAAGCTGTCCCTACCATCCAGCCTAGGGGATGTGCCATGTTAGCCCACGTCTGCACTTAGGTCTTCATTCATGTCTTGTGAAGGCATGTTCTACAAGTAGAAGAGGGAAGTTGATAATGGAAGGGGCTGGTAATTTTAAGGGAAGGCCTGGAGAAGGTGACTACCTAATCCTAAAAGAAAGACTGCTTGGCTTGAAGCACCTAGAAATATGTTTCTTTCATCAGGAAGTCCTAGTCTAGATAGAGCACAAATCTAGATAGAGCAGAGCATCTCTGGGCCACTGATGTCAGTGTCAGTAGGGTGATGCTGTCTCACTCAGAGAAAGGAAGGAAGAAGGGAAGGGGAGAGAAAGGGGAAGGAAGGAAGGAAGGAAGGAAGGAAGGAAGGAAGGAAGGAAGGAAGGAAGGAAGGAAGGAAAGAAGGAAGGGAGGAAAAAGAAAGAAAAGAGCTATCTTGCTGTGTTGTTCATCTCTGACTACATTCACATGCAAAGATACATAATTGATTTCATTATCAGCAACAGAAAGAACAGCGATTGCTTTGTGTTCAGCATGGGAGAAGTCTGTCTACTGCACAGTTAACTAGGATTTTCTTTTAGAAACTGTTGAATGAACCTTTTACAATTTCATAAAGTAGATTTCTGTAACATAGAGAAAGGCAATATGCAGCTTACCAAATGTTCCTCTGGCTTTTCATTTTATAACTATTTGATCATTATTTCCAAAGTACTCAATTGAAACTATAGTCACTGCACCTGATACTTTCTTTAAAAATTAAAATACTACAATTTCTGTACATAGAGCCTTAAAATTAATAATTATTTTTCTATTTTCTCTAATGACCTATTCTTTGAATATCTTTACTTAGGGTTTAATATATAACTATGCTTGCACATTATCTCGGAGACAACAGGCAATAAAAATGCCATAAAGCCTCAGTGAGGCCCCAGAAGTCACAAACATGTCCCAGCTGGAAGGACCCAAACCAGTCTGCCCACTCCTCCTTTTCTTGGCCAGCCTTTTAAGCCTTGTTCAACCGACTTCCCCATGGATGCTGTTGCTGATTAGATACTGGTTTACATGGGAATAGGGACAGGGCTAGGGGTGTATTAGTCCTGTGAGAAAGTAGTATTTACTCATCTGCTTTCTAGTTAAGGAAACCACCCAAACTGAACTGTGTCAGATACACCATAGCGAAAATTTGCAGCAGCCCAGACTTCCTCCACCTTATGGGAAAGGTGACATTGTTAGTTCTCTGGTTGCTATTATCTTTATTTCTGCTTTTAAATTAATTATAAAAGTATATCATTCTGCCTTCTCTAAAAAGTGATAGGTTTTTAAAAAATCTATTTTCTTATTCTGAATTATATCACTAATGTGTATTTTGCAGGTGTTTTAATGCAATTCCTAAATGACCTCATAAATGTATATCTGTATTTTGAGTGTAAAGAAAAGAATTAACTCTACTACAGAAATACATGTAAGGAAAAGTATATTTAGGAATACATATCTGAAGGCAGTTGGCACAGAATGATTTCCTTCCGTCAAATGACAAACAGTGGAGCCTGGGATTTTCAGATCACCCGGAACAAACTTCTGTGGTAGTTTATCTTGAGATGCACTGCAGCTGAGGGACAGAATACATTTGAGGAGTGGAACTGGGATTGTGAATTGACTGGACAGGGGTATGTGCTGCCTCTAAGGACTGCGTGTATAGAGTTTGTAGAAGATTGGAGCTATGTGAAATGCCCATTTTTGACTTGTCTTTCTGAAAGAGCTAGAAGACTATCTCTGAGTTTTCTTACTAGTCACCCAGCTCTAAGGAGCAAGGAGAGATTTGAAGAAATCAGGTGGGGGTTATTGCTTCTTCTGAAAGGAAAACTGCTCTAGTTAGCTACTGAATTAAAGTACAGTTTGAAACTCTACACACCAGTACTAAAGGCTGTATAGTACTTAGAGTGAGGGATATAGCCCATAGGCTCTGGCATTTGAACATGTGATCACCAATCAGTAGTACTGTTTGGGAAGATTTAGGTGATGTGGTCTTGCTTCACTGGAAGGGTGGGCTTTGAGGTTTCCAAGTCTCTCAGCATTTTTAGTCTGTTTCCCCTCCTTCCCTCTGTCTGTCTGTGTCTCTTTCTCTCTGTCTCTACCTCCCCCTCCCTCCTCCTCCCTTGCCCCCCTGTTGTCTCCCTACCTCTGCTTCATACTTGCAGTTTGAAAGTGTGGGCTCTCAGCTTCCTGGCCTATCCACCATGCTCCAATTATGGACACTTAGTCCTCTAGAACCATAAGCCGAAATAAGCATTCTTCCTTATGTCCCCTTGGTTGGTCATGGTTTTTTATCACAGCAACAGAAAAGTAACTAATACAGGATGGTGTCTGCAGTATCACCATCATGTCTGCATGGTGTGGCCTCATTTTCTGCTCTACATAGAAAAGCAGACAGTAGTCCTTTGGTATGTGTACTATAACCCAGACCCTTATTATGGAGGAAAGTTGCGCTTTAGGATACACAGCTGCTCCCATCCACAGGGTGCTTTCATGCACTTGTGACAAAAACATCCCAAACAGATTGGAGAGCAATAGAATTCTCGAGTCTTATGTGTTCAACAATGTCAGAGGGAAGGCGCCCACTACATGTTTCTTTCCAAAAGGATTACTTAATTAGTATTTGTTTTCTATAGATCTATAGCCTTTTAATTCTTATATTTTAACATTGAAAATAGTTTCCTATGTAAGCACTTTTGCTATTTCACTCTCCTTCCCTCTGCTGTCACATTATGCTGTCCCCAACTAAGTCAGTTACTCTCTGAACCTCCATATAGCCTAGACCTTTGTCAAGGAGCAGGGACTGACACTCTTCAGCTTGTTCCCAAAGATATTTGCTGTTACTGCTGTGAAGATGCCACAGTGGCAGTCCACTGCTTTCTAAATCCCAATTCTGCCTCTTAATAGGATCCCCATAGAGATTCTTCCTTGTGCCAGAGAGCATGCCCTGGACTGGACTGTATGCTGTGCCTCTGACTGAGGAATGTCATTTCAGAAACACATCAGATGAATAATTTAGTACCTAGGAGCACATTTTGGGGGAATGTCACAGTGTGTTAGTCACTGTCCCTGTAGAAGTTCACATACTTTGTGTCAGAGAAAGGCATTCATGAAGAACTAGTATTGCTCTTTAGCCTATCAGTGTGTGCTCCTTAACCCAGCAGGCTGTGCTTTGCTTGCCCCACCTTCTCAGAGGCTCAAAGAGACTTCACTCAACAGCTCCAACCAAAAGACTCTCAAATCTGGGACATTCTTCTTCACTACCACAGTATACTCAAGTCCCTATTTTTATATTCTCTTTGCATTTTAGCCTTTCTTTTGAGGTAAGATTTTTAGATAGAAAGTAGCTATGAATTCTAAATGGTCATATAGACTCTACTTTTGATTTCAGGTTAATATTCAAATTTTTCTTTCTAAGATTCCAAGTTGTTGCACTTTAAATGAATATTGAGCCTCTGAATTTTTAGTCTTGTTTTACATCTTGAGAGGCCAAATATTTATTGTAATTTTCACAGTATACATTCTGTAAGGGTGTGTAAACTTGAATTTAGGAATTTCAAAGTGAATCTTCACTCTGATACTTTTGATACCACAGACACAAAGTTTTCGTCTATAAAATTTCAAAGAATGTTAAAAATCCCGAGAGAGTTGGTGGTCTGATCAGCTCAGCTATGACCCAGGCCCAGATTCAGGGCTCTGAATTGGCCCACCCCAAAATCTATCATCTTCTATTGGTTGGGATATGTTGAGGGGCCAGTCCTGCGGTCCCAGCGCTGCAGGTCTTCATGACACAGGGCAACAACAGGATAACCGGGAGTCCAAATGAGGATCCAATATTGATGTTGTCACAGAAGACAGAGACCTTGAACCAGACTAACAACTCATTGTAATGAACATTTGCAAGTGAAGATGTGTAGACAGAGTTATATATTGTGGGATACACTGTGACATACTACAGCTTCCACAAAGAGATGTTTTCTGTGCTTTGTGTGTGTGTATGTATGTATGTATGTATGTATGTGTATTTTATCATGATTGGAGGTCGCAAGGGCAAAGTGTGGATATGAGGGAATGGGGAGATGATTTGAAATTCACAAAGAATCAATAAAATTTAAAAAATAATTTTAATAATCATTAAATAGAATTAAGAAATTAAAAATGTCACCTTTGTGTTCTCAAAATGGTGGCTTTCAATGGCCTTCCATTAATCCTCGCTCTCAGTTGAGTAAAATGCTCCATAAATTATAATTAAATGAGGAAACTAGGCACACTCCACACAAGTCACAGCTGTCGTCTTGAGCATGGAGAATTGTCCCGTATTTACTCTCTCAGTGGAGAAAAACTTTGCAGTGTCCCTGATTGGCCAGGGCTGAACATCTACTGAAAGCTGAACAGCTGCTGGGAGGGTAGTATATTCAAGGCCCCTCTCACCTCTGGCCCTTCTGCAGATGACAGGGATACCAGCAGGTTATGAGGTATTGTTGTTTTACACCCCTAAAACACCTGTGCTTTAGGATTAGTATTCCCAGTGTGTGTTTCCTAGTGTACTTCTTAGCCTTGTGTAATTTCTAGTCTCACTTTTCTCAGCTTCTGATTTGTGGACTGGTATTCATCCGTCATCCTACTCATGCTTACGAATAACTCAGAATTACTCAAAGAACTGTGATCTATGGATATCTGTAGTTCATCTCCTCATGTGATGTACCCAGAGATCTCCAGGCTCTGGGCGCTGGATGCAAATGTGTTTTGGTGTCACCATGTCCATAGATGGATGAATTCCAGTTGATGCTTAGGATTTCTGTGTATATTTGCCTACAAACAATATCAAGTTTGTCAGAAACAACCTAATTAGTACCTTTTCAAGATCATGCTTATAGTACCTTGTAGTAGTATAAATGTTTTGATTATAATTTCCAAAACAAAAATGGCCTTTCTCTTTATAGAAAAACAATTTCTAAGATCACCCTTATTTAATCAAATTAGACTATTCCTTAAGAAAATGTAGTTGTTGCTGGAGAGGTAGTTTAGCAGTAAAGAGCACGTGTTGTTCTTAAGAGGACTTGAGTTTTGTACCAAGCACCACATAATTACTCAGCCATTTGTAACTCTAAATCCAGGGCCTCCCACATCCTTTTTTGGCCTATGTGGTCACTGTACACACATGATTCATAGACATATGTTTAGGCAAAATGTAAAATAAATGTCTTTTACATGCATGTAAAATAAAAATAAATATTTAAAATAAAAGAAAATGCAGTTAGGTAAACATTTTTAACATTAGACATTGTTAGAACTTACAACCATTTTAAATTCAAAGGTATTTCTGCATTTATTGAAGAACTCACCAGAATTAATGTCTGAAAATGGGAAGAATCTCTGGGGATTATCATAACTAAATTTGTAAATGTGGCTACATAGATTCATTCAATTTGGCAGGAGCCTAATTTGCATAAATATGAAAATACTGGTTCATTTATTTTTTGTTCACTGCAAACTAAATAGAACAGTTAGCACATTAGAAAGCAAGAAGTATGTCTTAAGTTGTGATTCAGTGACTGTGATGTGAGTTGGGTGATGTTCATCCTGGAGAGGCCACAAACAAGCCATGGCTGTGTGTCCTGTAGGCTCCAAAGCTTCTGCGTGTGGCAGGCTTGCAACTTCCTAGGATAAAGCTGTGCTAGCATGGCTCCACTCTCTTAAACATTTCAACCTAATACACATGTTTGCTTGTATTCCCTTTACTGAAACTAAAAGCAAAGCAAAAATATATGCAATTATAATTTTTAAAGCCTCACTATTTTCTTTTTTTTTTGGTCTCAGTGGGTTTAGTTGTTGAACTTCAACTGGCTCTTCAGATCTGAGACCTTCCCCCTTTACACATGGAAAGCCAAATGATTAGCTGTAGTTAGCTCATACTTCTGACTACCTGCTCTCTGTATAGCACTCAGTAGCTCCAACCACTTAACATTTCTAAGCCTTTTCCCCCTCTGAAATGTAAACTCTGTGAAACTCAGGCCTTTTAAAAGTGAATGCCCTTCACTAAGTAAGTTTGATACAATACCATCTTTGTTCTCTGCAGCGTTGCAGATTCATGTGTACACACACACACACACACACACAGTCTAATATTTATCTGGTCTGGAAGAAGCATTAATCTCTAATTACTATATAAACATTTTAAACAGGTGTGGAATGACTGCACCCTCAAAACTGCTGTGTTTATCTCCTGCATGCCTGATGGCATAGGCCTCTGCCTGACAGCTTTCACCTCCCTGCACTGGCAGTGGATAAAGGGCAAAGAAAGCCCCAAATCCCACATGAATCAGAAATTTCCAGTTATAAATTATGCACCACCATAACATCCTTTACCACAGCTTGCCAGCCAGGAATTGAGTTTGGGGTAGTTTGTACCAGAAAACTATGTTTTTCTGAGTTGGTTTGGGGTGAGGTAGGTGGGATAGGGGTTGTGTATACAGCCCTGTGACTTTTCTCTTCCTGTGGATCACATTCTCAGCCACCCTTTCCTGGGGCTGTGCACGGAGTGTGTGGTGTGAGGAGATAAAATGCAGCATTTCTCTACCTGCCTTTGAGAACAATGACGGCTCTGTGAACAAGACCCCAGTCACTGCAGAGGGCCTCTCAGGGTGGGATGGCGGGGGGAGCCCAGGTTCAAAGCCATTGGCCTCCAAGTGCTTTAACTCTGTTTTATTTTCTTCTCTAACTTCTCTTTTTTCCTGTGTTCTTACCCTTCTCTCTCACTCCTTACTCCCTTTCCTCCCTCTTTTCCTTCCTTCTTTCTTTCCTTCCTTTTTCCCTTCAGCCTTTTCAAGTCTCTTGTTTATAGAAAGCTGACTAGTAACTCTCTATAATTAGATTAAAGTTAGCCAAATGAAGACTTGGATATGTTTTAATGTCCTTTACTCTCCTCCTCTTCTTCACCATGGAGTTCATCACCCTGGCTTAATTTGTTGTAAAATTTTACCCCAGGTTTTCTCATTTGGAAAAACAGAGACCAACAGATGTTTTCAGTAATCTTTATTGTATTAGATATCATATACAGTAGTGTCCTTTCCCTTGTGTTTTTGCAGCTTTTGAAAATTCACCAGGTTGGAGATACAAATGTAAAATGAAAAACTCCCTGGTCTGCGACATAGTGAGGGAGAGGTGATTCTGAAAAAAAAAAAAAATCCTCATTGGAAGCACTTCTTTCCAAAAGCATTGTACGTGGGCTCATGGAGCCAACTGACTTAAGATGGACGATTTTGGTCAATTTAGCATAAGAAGGCTGAGGAAAGCAAGCCTAGAGTATGGATGGTGGAATGCCCATGACTCAACAGTAAAAATAATTCTTGTTTAGTCACGTTATATTCTCTCTACTATGTTTTCCATATAAATGTAAAAGGAATCAATCGTAAACCTGCCTTTTATTCCACAACACTACAAACCCGAGATACAAGTGGACCATGCTGAATGTCTTTTTGTGCATCTGGTCTGTAGGGATCGAGTGACCCAGCAGCATCCAAGTCTGTAGCAGCTTAGCCTTTGACAAGCTCTGTTCTTCTTGGATGAGGGGAGATCAGGTTTCCAATTTGTTAAGCTAAAGGCACTGCAGTGGTACACTGACAGATCTGGTTCTGATTTTTAAGTGGTGTTAAAAAGGTCAGGGTTCACATTTTTCCCATTTTATCCTGAGTTCATCACCAGCAAATCTACCTTTGCCCCATTAAATGAACGAAAACCAGAAATTTGTAGCACAAGTACTTAACTCTGCATAGGAACTGCACCTACTACTGCTAACAAGAAAATTTCCATCATTTTAAGCTCTGTGCCACCGTTTCAGTTATGTAATAATTGAGATGTCCAATTAACACTTCTATTTTGTTTGTTAGTTTGTTTTCCTTGTTGGTATTGTTGATTTTTAGAGACAGGGTTCTCTGTGTATCCCTGCCTTTTCTGGAATTCTCTCTGTAGACCAGGCTGGCTTACAACCCTGGGATCTGCCTACCTCTACCTACTGAGTGCTAGGATTAGAGATTGGACCAGCACGGCTCAGCTTAACATTTCTTATTATAGTAAAACTACAAATAATTTTAAGTTTTGGAATTAGTAATTGAGTGCTTTGTAGTTTATTTTCCTTTCATCGTGTTTATTCTAATTTACATCTGTTTTAAAACATACTTCTGAGAACTACAGTCATCACTAACATTTGGTAAGAATAAAATCCCTATCTTGTTTTCTAAGATAAGCATCAATAATAGCTTCCCAAATACATGCTTTGAAACAGTTGATCCAAGTATCATTCTTATAAAGTAATACCAGTAAATAATGATAAAAGCCCTCCAGAAATATGTTATAGTTTATCTCTTTGAGATTGCATCTTGAACTGATAACAAACTAGAAAATGCATTTCTTAATTTGCAAAAAAGGTGGCTTGATATTTTTATGAATAAAATGTTATGACCTACCCCTCTTAGGTAGCTTGTTTCAGTTGAAAGTGGCCAGCTTTCCCACTCCTGCTGGTTCATTGGTAATGTGTTCAGAATTGATTAGTGTCTATTAAATGGCACAGAATAGAAAATACAGTTTAGAAAATTTTAAGATAGAGGTAATAACTTTAAAGTTTAGTGACGTACAATAATACTAAAGTATAAAGATATTGAGGAATTTATATAAAAGCATGTACAATTCTTAAATTTATTGATAAGGTACATGTTCATAATGGTGGCAAAGGTGTAGTGATTTATAGATTATTTATTACACTGATTAGACCATCTCTGAAGACATCAATCTCTAGTTCTGTAGTGTTTAAATATCATTTTATTAGAATAAAAGATTCACTTGAGAGATATCAGAATATTCAAATTATCAGTAATGAAATACCTCATTCATGTGCCATTAAAAAAAAAAACAAAAAAACAAAAAACCCAAATAGACAGACAGAAAGGCAGACACACAGAAAGGACAGCTGCTTCATGCCAGGTGGTGGTGTTGCATGCCCTTAATCTCAGCACTCTGAAGACAGAGGCAGGTTGGTCTCTGTGAGTTTGAGACCAGTCTGGTCTACAGGGTATGTTCTAGGATAGCCTGGGCTACAGGGAAAAACCCTGTCTCAAAAAAATCAAAATCAAAATAAACAAACCAATAATAAACTTACTAGAAAACTATTTTGTATCCTATTTCCACTAGAATTGTGATGTATACATTCTCTGTCTCTCTCTGTCTCTCTCTCTCTCTCTCTCTCTCTCTCTCTCTCTCTCTCTCTCTCTCACACACACACACACACACACACACACAGTGTGATCCCAGGTTTAAAAATAACATGTGAGGAAATACTATGTGGGCATGTTATATCGTCTATTAATTTTTCAGCTGGAACCATTTCCAATCCCACTCCTCTTAAACATTGAAGTGACTTAGTCCGGGAAATATACCCTTTAAAGCAAAGCTTGAAAACATTTTCTTTCTTACCTGTTGGAATTTTTCTTATGGTGAATTTCCCTCTACATGTTAAAGAAAAACAAAATATAGGTTCTATATGAATGTAACAACCCCCTGAGCTATTGTGTGTTCACCTGGTGAAGATCTCAGAACTTTCCTACAGTTACTCAAGACCCTCAAGGCCCTCAAAGCAGGAGACAAGTATGCAGGAAGAACTTCCCAAAACTGCCTCTTCCCAGTATGAGTAACATATTAACAATAAAATAATATAGCTAATTTGGCTTCTGAGTAGTTACCACCTCTAGTGAATTATATGTACCTGCAGTAGTCTGCCTTTCTAGCTACAGGGAGTTTGCTCCCTGTGTAAATTGTTTACACAGGCATTGCACTTGGAAGAGATAGCTGCCTGGAGAGACTCTCAACAGTGTATTATAAACATGTGTCTAAGATTTATAACTTGCTCTCCACCTGAACGTTTTCATGTTATAGCTATTATTTTATCCCAAAGATGAGTATACCTCACTGGGACAAAATTACAGTAAATCCAGAATTTTCACCTAGGGAACTATTATATGAGTAGAATGCTAGGTGATTTCAAGTTAATTTGACAGGGTTGTCAATCCTGGGTATCACTGCATGCATCTGGGAGATTATTTGGCAGAGAGTAGTCAGTGCAAGCTCTAGCAAGCTATGGAAGCTTACCAGTTGCTGAAGTTTGTCATGGCAGACTTTAATGTTTGCTAACTTTATTGTAACTAATTCAAAGAATTCTGAAGATAGCTTGGAATACTGATGCTGTAGTCTGTTGTCTGATCTGGTGGTGTTGCTGCACTGGAGCCACATTTATGCCAGCAGGGCCTCTGTCTTCACCGCCTGTTGTTAAAGGTGTGTTTATGTAAAGGGAGAATCATTATTTTAGATTTAAAGAGTTTTTAAAATAATTTTTATTCTGGTACTGATGGATCACTTGTAACCTCTGAAAGAATGAAGGCATCACATAAAATGTTGTTATTGTTGGTATGTCTTATGGAGAATAAGCCCTATGGACTCATAGTGCTGTTGTATCTATTCTTTCATTATCATCCATCTCTTTGTTCAAATTATTCTCTGTAAATTCCCTTAAGTGCTCAAAAATTTAGTCTAACTAAAATAGAGGTGTTTAGGAAGGTAAGCGATCTAACTCTTCTTCCTGCAGCTCTGAGGGGTAGGAGAAGAGGAAAGATATGTGTGTGCATGGAGGCTTGAAGTCAACAACTGCTGTCTTACTCCACAGTTCTTGAGAATTACAGGCTTTTTACATGATTGCTGGGGTCTGAATTCAGGTCCTTATGCTTGTGCAGCAAGTTACTTATACACAGGGCTGTCTGCCCAGCCCTGCAGCTCTTGTTTTAGCAAAGATAATTCTTGGTGTAATGTATAATAATGAAACAATATAATATGATAAGATATGTCTTTGTAATCTTAGCTGGGTTTTTTTTTTTTCAGATATAAAGAAGGAGAGTGTGTTTATAAGACCCTTGGTTCACTTACCCTTGGAAACTGGTGTAATGGGTTCAAACTATAATATACAAAAGAGGGCAAATCAGTAAGTTGGGGATTTGAGGGAAGGCAAGACATCTTCTAGTCAGCCAGCCAGCCAATTTCTTTCTGAATCTAGAGATACTTTCCCCCTTTCTTTTCTTTTTCCTTTCTCTTTTTCTTTCTTTCTTTTTTTAAACAGGAAGAAAGCAACGATGACCTTTAGTCACTGGCATTTATGCTTCATGCCTTGAAATCCGAGGAATTCTGTCAGCATTGTCATAGAATTCCTGGGGAACAGTTTTTCCTCCAAAATGCAGAAGCTATGACACTCCCACCCCAGCTGTGTAGTCTTATAAAAGCTCAGATGTGTGACACCAGAGTAGACCTTCTGGTTCTTCAGACCCTGAGCTCCTCATACCATTTGCTCATTGTGTGGACCCTTTTGTTCTGTTTAAACACATGGCATCTCTCTCTGTGAGAGTGCATGTGGGTCTTCCTACAATGGCCGCTTGTTACATAAACGTGAGCCAGAAGCTCAGAGGCATCTAGTTTCTATCGCCTGTTCATTCTGAGGTTATCTTCATTTTATATGCTTTTCTCCCTCCAGATAATTCATAAAACTTTCCTCTACTGACATAGCTCAGAGGCAGACGTCTTATTTGGTTTAACAGTACAGTAACGAGAAGGCAGAACAAAGGCAGATCTTGTTTCTGTAAATCATAATCTTGAATTGGGAAGCATGATATTTCACTGCCTTGTGAATGGGCTCTGGGCCAAAATGTGTACAAGTGAGCCTACTGCTAACTGACTGACAGCTAGCAGCATAGGATGAGGAAAGGCACTTTGCCTTGTTCAGTAATGACAGAAAAAGCAGAAATGCTCAGATTCTTATCTTTTATTCCCGCTGTGATTGGTTGCTGGACAACTCAGCTTGTTGGAGAACTTCTCAAGCTTCTAAAGTTACCTTTGGATTTTGCCTTCCCCATCAAGTTACAAAATCCAAACCCTAAGGATCAATACCTCTTCTTCTTCATAGTTAACAGGATGAGACTTTCTTTCCATCGCTATGTTGGCATCACACATATATTAGTGAAAACTCTCAGCTCTTTTCTGTGTAAGGTCACATTTATTGAGATGTGACCCATATGCAGTTAAATTCACCCTTTTGAGCCAGTAGTTTTATATGTTTTGTTTCCATTTTATTTTAATTTGTTTTAAGTTCATTATTTTTTAAGTTGCAAATTAAAATAAATAACTTGCCAAACAAAAAACCCATAGAAAGAAATTAAGCAGACCCAAAGACTACACAACTCAGTGAGCTTCTATACAGATTGGGTAGGCATTCAGAATGGAGTTGTGTAGCTTCACGAAAGATTTCATATTTCTACTCTCATTCATAATTATATGCACTTATCCACCACGAAGAATGAAAAGTCTGTGACAGAGTCAGAACTAGAAAACAATTAGCATTGTGTCCTTTTTCATCACTTGTATTCCAACCTGCATTTAGCCCTTCCTCATCCCCTAGTCCTTCTTGTTCACTTTTCTACATGTGATACTGTACCATATTTCACATTTAAATGTTATCCCAACAATTTCAAATATAAATAGTCAAAATCTATGTTGCATTGGTTGATTTTGGCCTTGTGTCCCTTCTCTTACCACTATTGTTATTTAGGCTTGTTGTTTTATCTTCTGTTTTCAAAGTTTTTTTTTTTTTTTCACTGCAAATAGAAGCCTAGAACAGTCTTCAGGCCAAAGTAGAGGATCTTTCTGGATTGTAAGCTTCTCATCCAGTCTGATTAAAATAGGATCTGCTTCTCCTTTAACAACTTTACAATTTGCAAAACAAGACAATCAACAAGAAGGAAGACCAACATGTGGATACTTCATTCCTCCCTAGAATAGGGAATAAAATACCCACGGAAGGAGTTACAGAGACAAAGTTCGGTGCTAAGACAAAAGGATGGACTATCCAGAGACTGCCCCACCTGGGGGTCCATCCCATAATCAACCACCAAACCTAGACACTATTGCATATATCAGCAAGAGTTTGCTGAAAGGACCCAGATATAGCTGTTTCTTGTGAGGCTATGCCAGTGCCTGGCAAATACAGAAATGGATGCTCACAGTCATCTATAGGATGGAACACAGGGCCGCCAATGGAGGAGCTAGAAAAAGTGCCCAAGGAGCTGAAGGGGTCTGCAACCCTATAGGTGGAACAACAATATGAACTAACCAGTACCCCTAGAGCTCGTGTCTCTAGGTGCATATGTAGCAGAAGATGGCCTAGTGGGCCATCACTGGGAAGAGAGGTCCCTTGGTCTTACAAACTTTATATGCCCCAGTACAGGGGAATACCAGAGCCAAGAAATGGGAGTAAGTGGGTAGGGGAGCAGGGCAGAGGGAGGGTATAGAGGACTTTTGGGATAGCATTTGAAATGTAAATGAGGAAAATATCTAATAAAAATTAAAAACTTTACATAAGCATTATTATCTTTTTTTTTATGCACACTTACCCACCATTTCTTTTTTTTTTAATATTTTTATTACATATTTTCCTCAATTACATTTCCAATGCTATCCCAAAAGTCCCCCATAGCGCCCCCCACTTCCCTACCCACCCATTCTCATTCTTTTGGCCCTGGCATTCCCCTATATTGGGGCATATAAAGTTTGCAAGTCCAATGGGCCTCTCTTTCCATTGATGGCCGACTAGGCCATCTTTCGATACATATGCAGCTAGAGACAAGAGCTCCGGGGTTCTGGTTAGTACATCATGTTGTTCCAACAATAGGGTTGCAGATCCCTTTAGCTCCTTGGGTACTTTCTCTAGCTTCTCCATTGGGAGCCCTGTGATACATCCAATAGCTGACTGTGAACATCCACTCCTGTGTTTGCTAGGCCCTGGCATCGTCTCACAAGAGACAGTTATATTTGGGTCCTTTCAGCAAAATCTTGCTAGTGTATGCAATGGTGTCAGCGTTTAGAAGCTGATTATGGGATGGATCCCTGGATACGGCAGTCTCTAAATGGTCCATCCTTTCATCACAGCTACGAACTTTGTCTCTGTAACTCCTTCCCTGGGTGTTTTGTTCCCAATTCTAAGAAGGTGCACAGTGTCCACACTTTGGTCTTCATTCTTCTTGAGTTTCATGCGTTTAGTAAATTGTATCTTATATCTTGGGTATCCTAAGTTTTGGGCTAATATCCACTTATCAGTGAATACATATTGTGTGAGTTCTTTTGTGATTGTGTTACTTCACTCAAGATGATGCCCTCCAGGTCCATCCATTTGGCTAGGAATTTCATAAATTCATTCTTTTTAATAGCTGAGTAGTACTCCATTGTGTAAATGTACCATAATTTCTGTATCCATTCCTCTGTTGAGGGACATCTGGGTTCTTTCCAGCTTCTGGCTATTATAAATAGGGCTGCTATGAACATAGTGGAGCATGTGTCCTTTTTACCGGTTGGGACATCTTCTGGATATATGCCCAGGAGAGGTATTGCTGGATCCTCCGGTAGTACTATGTCCAATTTTCTGAGGAACCGCCAGACTGATTTCCAGAGTGGTTGTACAAGCTTGCAATCCCACCAACAATGGAGGAGTGTTCCTCTTTCTCCACATCCTCGCCAGCATCTGCTGTCACCTGAATTTTTGATCTTATCCATTCTGACTGGTGTGAGGTGGAATCTCAGGGTTGTTTTGATTTGCATTTCCCTGATGATTAAGGATGTTGAACATTTTTTCAGGTGTTTCTCTGCCATTCGGTATTCCTCAGGTGAGAATTCTTTGTTCAGTTCTGAGCCCCATTTTTTAATGGGGTTATTTGACTTTCTGGAGTCCACCTTCTTGAGTTCTTTATATATATTGGTAAGTCCTGAATTAGGGATCTAGGGTTATAGCTCAGTGGTAAAGAATGTGTTTAGTGTCTATAAGGTCCTGGGTTCCCTCTCAAGTACTACAAATAAGATAAAGTAAAATTTAAAAGATGAAATATATTTGAAGACATTTAGTAGTTAAATCATACTAAAAATAAATTAAAACTCAGTATGTTTATTTTTGTAAATACTCTAGTGTTATCAACTATGACAGTCATGACTCTGCAGAAATCACTTGAGCAAGCCAACGGCTTAGTGGCTTATACCCGAGTCTGTCTCACTGACTTCAGATGCTTGCCGGCTCCTTCATAAAGCTTTTGCATTTTGATGGGCCATTTAGAAAGAATGGCTTTAAGGAAATTTCTCTTCAACTTAAAGAATCAAAAATAGGAGCCATTTCTTGTGGATGATATCTATAATCTCAGCATTAAGAGGCTAAAGCAAAAGCTTTCAAAAAAAAAAAAAAAAAAAAAAAAAAGCTCAAGGCCAGCCTGGGCTACAGAACAGACCCTTTGTTCATAAAGAAAACACACACACACACACTGTCAAAATCAAACACATCATTAAAGAATCATAGATAAGTTTTAACTTCTCATATAGCCAGTAAGAAAAAACAAAAGGCCACCTTTGTTGAGTTCTCCTGAAATCAGCTGATGATTCCGGTGATTCTTAGTGTCCATGGTCCCAAAAATCTGTGGTATAGCCCTGGCTCTCCTTCATTTGCCCAGATGATGGTGGTGGGAACTCCATATCCATTGTCCCCAGGTGTCAGAATTCTGAAATAAACATTTTGAACTATAAAACTCTTCGCTCCTTTATCACTTTTTAGTACCATACACTGCTCTTCTTAGCAAAAAAGAAACTAAACTAAATGACTGGAAATAAGTAAAACCTTAACCAAATACTAGTGTGAAGTTGTAGAAAAAAATGGAAATGTAATGACAAGCAAAGCATTGTTACTGAAAGGGTTTGGGGAAAAAGCCTCTTTCACTTTGCTGGCCCAGTTAGGAAGCGTGGCCTCTGGGAGAAAGCCATACAGCTGCACACAATATAAAGTCAGGTTAACAACATATTTGGTGCGTTTATAACTTCCCTGGGGCATTTTAACATTAAAAATAGTGATTGTTAACCCAGTCCATCTGAACTTATATGTGAGCTTACTTTGTAAGAAATGAGGGGTAACATTTCAGTTCTTTTTTCTAGATTTTATTATTTTTTTTTTAGAGATGTTATTTTTTTTCTTTTCTTTTTTTTTTTGTCCTATTTTTATATTCAGAATTTTGGAAGTTATATGGTAATTGGATATAAAACTACCAGTGCTCAGCTCCATAACTTTTCTACTATACAGCATGACATAGATCATCATAAATATAGTAGGTCTTTTGTTCTTCTAAAGGATGACAATGATCTTTATAAACTGTACCCTAGGTTTTTACATGGTGTGCTCCCAGGCTGTAAGCAGGAGTGGATGGTTGGTATGGAAGTGTTTCTCCTCAGGCTTGGTTTGAGAACCCCTCAGGATGAGCATTAAGACCTAAGTGTATTTGGTTGAAGTCACAGAAATATAGTTCTAACAGCAGTGGTAGCTACTAAACTGTCAAAATGGTTGCAACTGTATTTATGGCTTTAATTAATAAAGACAAGGAGTTAGAACGTGGGACATGGCTGAGTCTTGCTATAAAATGTAATTAATAACAGAAATATGTCTTATCCATTGTAACACAATAAAAATGAAAAAAGGCAGAGATATCCATTCTTGAGGTGTCTGGATAATTTCAGTTCTTATTCAAGCTCTCAAATCCATTCAACGGAATACATTTTTAACCTCAAGATGCATCCTCATAGAAAAAAAACTTAGGAGACCTTTGAAAATTAGCTCAAACTGTGACCTTAAAATCAGCCAGCCATTAGGCAGAGTTATAATTTCCAAGATCCAAAGAGCTGAGGTTGCTGGAATAGGCATCTACTATCAGCCCAGGCCTCTGTAAGCAAAACAGAGTCTATTCTCTTATACCCCTGTACTGGAAAATACTGCCTGAACAATTCTGTGCTTCTCTTTTGATGACCTGACCTAAACTCAGCTTAGAGACCATCTCATTTTCAAAATGCAAAAATAGAAGACCTAGTAGGTTGAGGTTGCACTCAGGTAAGATTAGGCAAATGTTCCCTTTGTGCTGTATCTAACAACCTGTTCCCATCAGACTTTCTAAGGGAGTAATGGAGTCAGAATTTCTAGGAAATCCCAGGGCATATCAGCCAAGGGCCAAGTATCTAGTCTGTCTACATGCAGGTTGAATATGCATGGGCTGCAGCACTGGCCTAAGTGAAGTATAAAGGTTTTCATTCAACAGCTGGATTCACCAGCATCAGTGGGTAAAACACTTAAGACACTTTAAACACATGTTCAGCATCATCATGTCACCCACTACATTTGGTTCATGATAATACTAGCTGTGAAATATAAAACTAACTCCCTGAGACAGTCTTCCAATTACAGAGAAATTGAGATGTCCAAAAATGTTAAGATAATCATTGTTCAGCCATGTAGAAATCCAGAGGGTATTGACATGATTCTGGGAATACTTTGCAATTGGGAAACTAGATATACAGACATACAATGTAGGTATTAGTAGGTGTTTATTAATGCAGTACCCCATATCTCAAATCCATGCACACATGTGTTTACTTGGATGTGTTATAGTAGTCTACAAGGATGAAAAAAAAAAAAGGAATACTGTACCTAAAATCTATTTAAAGTCTGAATTTTAAATCAATTTTCAAATATTCCTATTTCTGGAAGACTAAATTTAATGTGTTCTTGTTTACATATCCATTTTCTAGTCATTCCCTTCTTAGTCAGACTATATTTTGTTCAACAAAAGTAATGTTTTTATTCCATTTAAATCTTTGACTTTGTAGATGACAAATCTGTTAACCCTTCCTGGTATAGGAAGTCAGCTTTCTGTGAACCCTGTGCTTCAAAGTCACTAGAATAGAGTGCATCCTGTTTACCTCAGATGAGCAAACCTTGCTAGCCTCCAGCTTCTTACTCTACACCTTTTCTTTACTATGGAGGTCTTTCTTTCCTGTAACTGTCCTTGTGACTGAGACTTGCTCCTTGATTCATGGTTTGAACAATATTGGCTCTTACATCCAGGAACAAAATGGGGACTTTGCTTTAACATTTTCACCTGTGCATGTCCTGTGCCTTTTCTACGGTAGATTATTAAGGTGCATAGAACCACCCAAGATCTTGCCTGGCACAAAGTAGAGCAGCACCTGATTGCTTGAACATAACGTAAAACATGGAATTCCCCGAGAGCCTGGCATACATGAACCAAAGGAACTGAAGGTGTTTAAAAGGCAAATGGGTATCCTCTGTGAATGAGCCTTCAACCTTTCCTAACACCTCAACATTCTGGCCTCTCAACCCTTCCCTCCTTTTCTCTAAGAAAATCAAAAAATAACCACCACATACAGCCATTATTGCTCATCTTTTCTTTCCTTTTTCTAGCCATCTCTGTGCTTTAAAAGAAATCGCCCTTGGTAAGAAATTATAGCAATAGAAATATTCAGAAATAACCTAACATGAGGCTTCCAAGTCTCCTCTACATAACATAAACAGAAAGGGAAACAGACTGCAGGTGGGGGCAATTTGAGTGTGGATTATAGCACCTACTTCAGCACCACAGAGCCCATCTGCACTACAAATGTCTCTAGATAAGGTGTCCCTCTGGAGAAAGACTCTCCTAGTTGAGAACTACAGCTGAGAACGGATGAACATGGAGAGATTAAAGCTGAAAGAGAATACATTTTTGTCACTAGTCTGTTGTATTTGGGTGTTCATAGCCACAAAATCAGGAAATTTAAGTCTGAAATTCTGATTTGGTGAATGGTAGTTTGCCCTTGATTCATGTAAAATAATGCCACTAAGATAGTCTCAATTTGGTGGGTGCATACACACACACACATACTACACGCGTACGCACACACACACACACACAAAATCATCATTCTTTTAACTTTGAAATGACTTACATCATAAATAAGACTTTTAAGAAGAACACATTTTCTAGTTTTACACACTGAAATAATTTCTGCCACCAAATTTTCCTGGGTGTGAAGTTTTACAACTGAGATATTAATCCTTGAAAGGAGGTTTGTTATAATGGAAATGCTGACAGAACTTTAGCGGCCCTACTCCAAATGGCATCATTATATTATTCCTCTCTTGACCGTGTCCATGCTCGAAGAACAGAGGTGGCATTGTCTGCCTCTGAATAGTGCTAAAGGACTGAGGTGGTGAAAAATTTTGGCACTGATATCAGAGTAGGGGAAATAACTTTAAAAAAAAAAATACACCTTACATGCATGACTCATTCATTCAACTCAAGGGATTTTTCTAAAAGGAATAAGTAGGTTTGATCCACATGGGACTTGTTTTACCACCTATGCGTAAATCAAGCTGATAATAATGCCATTTAGGTACATGCTTCAATTAACCAAATTTGAACTGCTTTCACCCTATTGGCAGTTATGAATACTCTGTTTAGTACACTAATCACTACTTTGTCCAATCTTTGAAATTTGGGTAGGTTCCATATCTCTAAATGGGTAATCTGGAAAGGTTGAAATCATGTTTTCTGTCTGTTCCAAATGAAAGTGCATGAAACGCGTGCACATACACACACACACACACACACCACATAATCTTGGGCCAAACTTTTACAAAAAGGCCCAGTTCTTTGTGCTTGGCATCTCAGGCACTTCAAGTTTCCTAGTCACACTTCATAGGAGGAATGAAAGTGAAAGGGATTTTCACAAGGCACCTACATTTCTCCTAACTTTCAATGAAACCAAAATTCTCTAAGTGATAACCAGACTTTCCTACTGTTTCAATTGCTCACTGCCTTTCTACCATTCCTAGCAACAAGGAAACAACAACTAACAGGGTAGCTAGTTACAAATTTGAGTGAAAGTAATGAAGAAAATAAAGTACTAAATTATCAAAGCCAGACCAATGTGGAAGGAGCTTTAGGAATCTAAGTAGTAATATGGTAGAATGGTGTAGAGCCCAGTGGTTGGTCCCTGGAAGGGAAGAAGGAGGAGGTAGCAGTGGGAAGGAGAGCAGGACAGAGGGAGGCTGCCTGACTATATCTCTTTTAAAAATGTATTCTTCAATAATTTTATGTGTGTGGCTGTTTCATCTGCTTTAAGTCTATGCAGGACACGTGTGCAGTGCCAACAGTGGCTGTGAGAGGGTGTTGGATTTCTTGGAACTGGACTTATGGGTAGTTATAAGCTGCTGTGGGTGCTGGCAATCCAATCTGGGTCCTCTAGAAGAGCAACTGGCGCTCATAATGCCTAAGCCATCTCTCCAATCCTGAAAACTATACCTTTTAGTAAAAGGAAAAGGCTGTAGAAAATTAGTGAAATCGTTCTTTTAAATTGGTTTGCTCTCTGGCATAGGCCAGAAAGTGTTTCACTGTGTAGGATGAAAAGAAGGTCAAAGTTTCCTGTGCATCTTGACCCTGAGGGATATAGCTCAGTTGGTGGAGAACTTGCCCAGCATGTACAAGGGTCTAATCCCATGCCTCTTCATATTAACTGACTATACTGACCTGTAATCCCCAAATCAGAAGCTCAAGTCCTGTTCTACTGAGGCTAGTGTGATCTTCTTGAGATGCTGCTTTTAAAACAAAACAAAGTAAATAAACAAAACAAACACCCCCCCCCCATTCTTGAGTTTGCTCCTTATCAAGAGAGCCTCTTATTGTTGTGAAAAAAGCATTCTAAGAATCTTGACTGAAAGGAAACACTGGGAAGTTTGTATTTGTTCCTAAGTTCTCTGATGCATACTATATACTCGCATCGACTTTATTCAAATGACATTTTGTAAGCTCTTGAAGCTTTAGCTTCCAGAGAAATACTGCATAAGAAATATAGATATGTGACTCTGAGTTCAACCTCCTCTAGAGCTGTGGTATCAATAATTATAAGGGAAAGATGCATATAGCCCAGAGCAAAGTAAAAAGGTGCTAGCCAATAAGGCATATCCCTCACACCCGTCTCTGGTGCCCTTGAGATGAACTGTTGATTTAGGATTTGTTACTTGCAGTGCTGCCTTGGCTTAGAAACTGCCCAGGCTGGAGGACTTGTATGGCTGGAGGTGTGGGGTCTGTTTAGTAGCCTGTTGTTTGCTCATTCGAAAGCATGACTCTTCCCAAATAAGAAGGTATTATGGACATAAAAGCATGTCATGTTCTATGACCTGCTTCCTAGTTATGAGGTTTCTTCTTGTTGTTTTCTGTTCTTTTGGGGGCAGTGAGCGGTAGGGAGCTGGTTCAGCAATCCTACAGGTCGGCTGAGGCCTCCATGCACAGTAAGCAAACACTCTGCCCTTGAGTTACTCCCCTGGGCCAACATTACTCACCTTTTCAGTTTTTTCAAACAAGAAGAAAAAAAAAAAAGCAAAACCAGAAATACTATTTCATGTTGAAATGATATCAGCAAAATCTAAAACTTTCTTTTTGTTGCAATAGAAGACCTGTTTTCTTGTGTTCACAGCCATCCACATTGTGAGTGAGAGGTCGGGAGACAGCCTTAACTACAGTTACTCACTCAGCCTTCTTCTTACTGTTTAGAATGGACATGCAAGTTTTCAAAATATCTTAACAAAATGTCTTTCTTATGTTCCGTTTCTTTCCTTTTTTTTTTTTTATGTTTTTCTGACGTGTAAGAAAGGGTGATTGATGGGACATCCCTGTCCACGACTCTTCCAGTTAATCTCACAAAGTCCTTAACCTTGTGCAGCCTGCTGGATAGAGCATTTGCTGTTGTTTATAGTCTGTTATCCCTGGGATTGGCTTTCCATGTAATAAAGTACTAAAAATCTCGTCAAGTAGGATCAACTTGGGTGTTCTGTGGTTTGCATGGTGGTGGTTCTGCCTAATTCCCACAGCAGAGAGGGGAGTGCGAGGGAGCATCGCATCACGGAGCACAAAAGTCAGCGGGTTGCCAGCCTAGCCAGCCCGCCCTGCCTGTGCACAGGTTTGGGGAACAGCAATATTTCTCAAAGGGAGGGCAGTGACACCAGAAGGGTTTGTCTTAGGAAGCAGTTGCAGGTCTGGATCCAATAATGTATCATTGACTGTGTCTGGAATAGATCGCTGGATAAATTGAGTGAACTCTTACCCTGCTGGGAGCTTTCTGCTGTGTGCTCTGTGCTTATTAGCCTCCTAGCCCTCGTTTGACCTTGTTCACTTTTTGAATTAATGCATCTCCAATTCCCTAATCTAGCCTTAAAAAAAAAAATCTCATGTTTCTTTGTTTCCACCCAATTTGAGGAAATAGCTGAGGAGTTTTCAACTGTTTACCCAGAGGCAAAATTAACAGGTGCATTCAGGGTTATTGTAAAACTCATCAAATGCCTCCAGGGCCTGGCCCATTTCCAGTTCTGATAAACAGGCCAGCATTGTAAATTAATTGAAAACTTGGAAAGATAAAAGGCAGTATTTGGTGGCTGAGATGAAGTTTTACCATGCACCCACAGAGCTTCACTGCCACAGGTATTTTGACACTTATGTCCATGGTAATGAGTTTGTAATGAACATAACTAGGGTAATAGACACTGTCTGGGAACATACTTATATCCAATAGCTGCTTGGCACAGGAAGAACTATTCAGAAAGCTGCCATCTGCTTGCTTCCAGCCCATACCTCTATTTGGAATTAGTCCCCAGGAGGCCCAGGACCTACAAGAAGAGGAACAGCACAGAGAGGAAGAGGATGGGTCTGACATTCCAAACAGGAACACAGAGGGTCACATATGGGGAAACAAACGGTGTCTTATATGCAGGCAAAAAATCTTTGGGCACAAAAGCTCTTTAATGCTTAACTTCCTTCTTATGAAAAATGAACTCACATTTTGCAAAGAACACCTACTTTTCTGAGCAATTCTAGCTCTATGAAAAGGTTTTGAAAAGATCTTTGTTAGCCAAAGAGAAGAGATTGCAAAACCTTGCTATAATAATCTCAAGGTGTGGTTATATAATACAGCAAACAACTTCCATCTCCTCTATTGTCTCTCTTCATATCATAGGGGTAATTCTTGTAGCATAGTCCATAGAATGAGCAGGAAAGGTTAGGAAAATGAAATTCAATGGAAAATAGCAACAATATTTCTAGGGTTTATGCTTTCAATGGCTGTCTTTTCTATTTAACTTGAGACATTTATTGAAGATTCAGAAACTGGTTGCAAATAAGGAGACTTCATGTAATTCTGTACAAATTTCTGAGTCTAGAGAATAGAAGAAATAATAATATTGTTTCATTCTTTATCCTGTGTTACATCCTAAATGAAAGGTTGATATAGACATGAAATCTTTAAGTTGCTCTTTCATATGTTGTCTGCACAGTGACACACATAGCTTGGAGACACACAGAGCTTGTGACTATAAAACCATATAGCCTATATACTTACATGGGTCATATTCCTTTATGAGCAGCAGGGTTTGGAGTAGAGGATTTATTTTCTGAAATTCACCATTTTTTCATTTGTTTACTAAGTATTAAGAATCAAACAGAAGACCTTCAGTGTACCTGATAGCAAATGTTCACTGAGTATTTGTTAACAATTCGATAAAAAGGTAAGCAGATCATATAAATAAAGAGCTATGCTTTACCCTAACATAAAAATCCAGGCCAAGCACATGGATGGATGCACAGGATAGCAAGAGAACTAGAGCACTTTCTTTTGTTTGTTTTGTTTTGTTTTGTTTTGTTTTGTTTTGTTTTGTTTTTCGAGACAGGGTTTCTCTGTGTAGTCCTGGCTGTCCTGGAACTCACTTTGTAGACCAGGCTGGCCTCGAACTCAGAAATCCACCTGCCTCTGCCTCCCCAGTGCTGGGATCAAAGGCATGTACCACCACCGCCCGGCGCTAGAGCACTTTCTTAACCTGCATAAATAAATGACCAAAAGTGGAGAGTAGTCAGTGTCAGGAGCAGCATATAAGTTATCAAAGTCAGAATAACATGATTCCCAATTTAGAACTGATGGAAAGAGGCAGAGAGAGCAGGAGGGCTGTAAACAGTGCAAGATGGAACTTACCTTCAAGCCTTATGCCCTTCCTGGGAACAGTCAGCATGAATGATGAAATGAGAAGAGATACTGGTGCTCGATTCAGAGAACTGAAGCAGTGGTAAGAAGTCCACATGTCACTCCGCAGGCATCAAGGGGCCATGAAGATTCGACATTGATCAAGGGGCCATGAAGATTCGACATTGATCAAGGGGCCATGAAGATTCAACATTGACATGACTTGCAGTATACTTAAGAATATTAAACCAACAGCAGTGCCAGGCCTGCTCCCTCACCTCCCACGTCCTTCCAACTCTCAGCCTAGGGACTCATTTCAGTGGCACTTCCTTAGAGAAGCTTTCCCAGCACAAGGTGTGGTGGTGCCTTCTCTGCCTATTGTTATTTGTTTATGTCTCATCCATAAGTCTTGTCTCAGTTTCCTTCTTCTAAGGGAATGACCTTCTCATACAACTGTATACTTTTGAAACAGGGTCCATATCTGTCTAAACAGCAAGCAGCACAAACTAGAAACTCAGCCTGAGTTGATAGAGATATTGCATAAAATATATCAAGTAATAATTAGTGCAGGGCAAAAGGGATGCATTGACAGTGGCTCTAGGATTGGAAGCTATACTTACAAGAGGCAGGTGGTACATTTGGAATATTCTTGTCCAAGAAATACATGGGTTAACATATATTCAAAATAAAAGAGGTCATATTCTATACTGGGTATGCTGAAGTTGACATGTTGATTGGGATTATGTGGAGAGAGATAATAAGGGTGGAAAATGTGGGGAAGGATTTAGAATGTGAGAGTTACCTAAAGTAATGTTTAAAACCACAGTGGTGCTGGAGAAATGCCTCAGTGGTTAAGGACATGTGCTCTTACAGAAGGTCACGGTATCTGCACCAGGTGGCTAACAACAGCCTGTAACTCTAGCTCCAGAAGGATTCAATACCCCTGACCTCCAGGGACACCTGTACTCATGTACACATATACAAAATTAAAATAATAAGAAATTTAAACTTTTAAAACCTACACACACACACACAGCTCTATGGGCTTCTGCTGTCTTAATCTATTGAATGTTTCAAACAGTTGAGATTTCACCACAGCCCTGTCCCATTTTTTGCCATTTTCTAAATGCCTCAAAAACCATTTTACCCTCTCTCCAATGAATGCATGATGATGCTCTAATATGTATTCCCAATGTATCAGAAAGAATGTATCTGCTTTTCTTCTGTATCTGTTGTTAGCGAGAGTCCTTTTCACTTGCATTGTTTTGCCGCTGTCTGCCCTTTTGCTTTGATAGAGTCCAGTCTGATGAACTTTGATACACCTTGGAAGATAGTTGTGAAAGTCCCAAGTGTTTGAAACTGTATACAGTCATACTGTATGATGGGGTGCTCTTGGTTCCACACACACCTCCAGCTTCGCTCTCCATCCAGAACATCTTCTCCTGCGTGGCCTAGCCAAGTCCTCCATCCTTATTACAAGTTGCATGTTTTTTAACTATAAGTCTTTTTTTTTTTCTTTTTGCATTTATTTTTGTCTCAAGACAGGTTTTCATGTGTAATCCTGGCTGTCTTGGAACTCACTTTGGATATCAGACTGTCCTGAAACTCAGAGATCCACTGACCTCTGCCTCCTGAGTGAAGGGATTAAAGTTGTGTGCTGCCATGCCCAGCACACGTTTCATTTTTTATTCACCAGGGAGATGAAAGTTTGCAGTGGTGCATTTTAGAGTGTGTAGAGAACCTCTGCTTCCTAAACCATTCCCCTGTTACTTTTAACTTAGTTTGCCCCTCTTTTCTCTACAAAGAGAAATGTTCAAAATTTTACAGTAAGTTATGTCTGTTGGTATAGTTTTCTTTCTTTGGCTTGGATGTGACATAAATCATAGTGTTTGGAATATACTCTGATTGTCCATCTTCTGTTATCAAAGAAAACATGGGCAATGGCTTTCCCACTGGATTTATAGTTCTTGCTGCCATGAATATCTATACACTCATACTGAAGATAAAGCTTATTAACAGAGTAAGAAACAAGGCTACTTAAGATAATTGAAGACTGTGTCTAACAAGCTGACACCACAGCTCCCTGCAGATTATGTACACATGACATTCTCTCTCCTCTCCCTTTTCTGAAAGAATCAGAAATGTTGGTATGAAACAACAGATTCTTAGACAGGTTGACTTTAGCCAGCAAACCATTTGCATTAGAGAGAGTCCCTGTACAGCCTAGTCTGTGGTACTATAGCTTTCCCTCTAGGATTCATTCATTCTATCCTAGAAGTCCACATACTCATGGCTGGGTTGACAACTGTCTCTGTTGACCTACTGGAAGCTAGCATCTCCTGCAACTTTGAGGATCCCCTTGAGCATGGGATCCTTATGACATCTCTTCCACTAGTGAGGCAGACCTCAGCCATACAAGATGATTAGCTCTTTTGTTAAACCCATGCAGTGTGAGCCTCTGTAGCTCATTGCAGCCTTAGAACAGCAAAGCTTAGGTTCCCCTTAGAAGTTAGGGTATATTTAGCTTCCTTCAAGTATAAGGACATATTAAGGCCAGAACTTTAACCTTAATTGTGTGTGTGTGTGTGTGTGTGTGTGTGTGTGTGTGTGTGTGACATATACATATGTATATGTATATATACATACCTATGAATATATACAAATACATATATATCCTCATATGACACCTGGGGTTGGACTTGTCTTCCTACTGGCTGATCTAGAGCTATGTAGTACCCATGGTGTACTCTACTATTTGCATTGTTGTCCTTGTTGTGACCACAGGCCAGCTGGCAGGAACAGTGAGAGTCATACTCTTCCTCTAAAGAGCAGGAAGGTCTGGCCTAGCTTTCCCCCGCAGTCCCTACAAACCTGTTCTTCGATCTCTCTGGCTAGAGATGGGTCACTTACTACTTAGAGGAATGGGATTGTTCCCATGTTCCTAGACTGGAGCTGTGAGCAGTCCCTGAGAGGCCTTAGGATAAGAATGAACACTCAGCCTGTGTTTTCTCTAAGAATATACTCAGGCCACCTTAACATTGACTACAAAAGACTTCTGAGAAGTTTGCATGTCACCTTTTCAAAAATTGGAGCAGGAAAGGAAGCAACCTTAAACCTATTGTACAGAAAGTTCCAAAGTTTGAAATAGATCTTTAGAAAAGTAAGTATGTGCTATAGAGAATGTTAGAATGGCAGATAAGCCTGAGAAAAGGGCCTGTGTGTGTCACACCCAAGTGTGAACACCACTCTTGGGAGTATTCAGACCAGATAGGAGGAAGTTCCTGAATTAGCACAATGGAAAATGGAGGAAGTGGCATTTCCAGCAATCCTGTTAGGTAGCTGCAGGACTTCCTGGGCAGTGGGATAAGAGCTAGGGTGGAGAAGAGGCAAATGATAGCTTACAATCATTCCCTAGTCCTCAGGCCAATGAAAGCACCTGAGTCAGGTTTTATCTCAGGTTTCCCTCCCTTTTTCTCTGTACCTTATGCAGGTACATATTTCTGTACCTGCATGGTCATGGAGAAAATCCTATGGTAATGGCATTTCAGAGAAAGCAGAGACATGTGCAAAATATTAAACTTTAATTTATTTTCTTATAGCTTTACCCTTCCATGTTCATGGAAATGTGTTTAATGACCAATAGAACTCGTTTGGAGATGTAAAAGGCAGCTCATTAAAAAAACACAATCTGGTGATTTTTAATTAACACTAATATTACTTGTAATCACTGTAACTGATTTTTACGTAAAAATCTGTCTTTTCAGAAACATCAGCATTTGGTTATCAACTACTCTTAGTTTTTGGGCCCCCCGCTAAGTTTTGTTTTCAATTTGAATTTTAAAGAAAGCATACTCTTTTCCAGTATTGTGCTTCTTAAAATGACTGAAATATACTTAGCCTCCTGCCAGCATGAAGTTCACCTTTGAACTAAGCCCAGGCAAGGAATGCCTTGAAATATTTAAGGATGTTCTGAAAGCAGGGGATTATAGGAGAACGAATCCCATTTCTTTTTAGCATTTTGAACACATTAGCACTTCCCAGAGACAAATGCTGTGACTTAGCAGCCTTGTCTTTTTACTACATAGGGTTTTTTCCCATCACTAAGACCTTACTTACTCATTAACACGTGACAAAGGATCCCAGAGAGTTTTAAATGTATCATTGTTGAGTTTCTGATATCTAAATCTTGTGCTCTGTTTTCCAGTATTTCTTGGGGAAACATGAAAGAAATTTGATTCATAAATTTTATCCATGCTAGTTTGTTGAACTATCCATTCAAATGTGTGTTATGATGATACAGTAGTCCACCACACCAAAGAATAACTGGCAGCCACATCAAGTCACAGTGTTTTTATTGCTATGATGAAACACCACGACCAAAAGCAACTTGGAGAGGAGTTTATTGCAACTCTCAGAGGACACTCTATCACGGAGAGAAGTCAAGGCAGGAATTCATAGCAGGAATCTGAAGGCAGGAACTAAAGCAAAAGCCATAGAGGAATGATGATTACTGGCTTGTGCTTATGGCTTGCTCAGGCTGCTCTCACATGCATCCTGAACCACCTGCAGGGGTGGCACAAACCAAAATGGGCTGGGCTGTCCCTTGTCAATCACTAATTTAGAAAACACAGGGGCTTGCCTACAGACCTGTCTTGTGGTAGCATTTTCTCATTTAAGTTTCCCTCTTCCCAAATATGTCTAGGTTTATGTCACATTGACAAAAAGCAATCAACACATTTAGGAGGCACCAGACAGCTAGAGAATTATTTTACCAACCCAAATAACTCACTGAGGTTCCAGTCAGGACCACACACATGGTGCCACTAGTTTACAGGTTTCTGTTTCCTTTTAAAAGTCTAGTTGACTCGCATACAGGTTTAGGCTCCCTTCAGGAGGTGGGCTTCTGGGTCAACTGACCATCAGCACCTAGAGCCTCCTTTTGTGTGTTCTTGGTAGAAGTGCCTCTGACCCAGCTGAGTTTTAAAGTAGCAGAAGACTACCATCTGGCTTCAATTTCGATTCAGCTGTGGCCCCTCATTTAGGAGTGCACACATCTCCTCCTTTTCCCATCCTTGCACCAGGTTGGGGTTGTAGAGGGTTTTCAGGATATAGCTTCTATTTTTCTTACTCTAATTCTCTCACTTCTTTCTACTTACAAAAACCTAATTGGCCTTTCTTGTTGGTGTTTTTGTCATTTTAAAGCTGTTTTATAGCTCCTGTGCTTATTTCAGACCTATTTAAAATGTTAATTTTGAAATTATCTAGAGCAATAGCATTTATAATACAAGTAATGATCTAGGGTGGTTTCCAAGTGTGATGCCTAGCTACACATCATCAAAACAACAGCCAGCATCCATTTACCTTTGAACTATATATTTTTAACTAGGGCCTTTCCATTCCTACCTCCCTCTGTTTTAATTAAAAATCATTCTAAAATTCTAGCAGGTAAAGCAGACTACTTTATGTATAGATATTGCAGGAGTTTGACAGGAGGGTAGAAATAAACAGTTCCTTCCTGAAAATGTTTTTAATGGGGGCATCCTGATGCACGGGAAAATGCTAGACAATTTAAAAACTATGCCTCTTAAACAAGAAAAAAATAATTTCAGTTTTCCAAAAGCATCCTTTCATGCCTAAGTTGAGGTGTGAGGAATCAGAGGTTCCCCACCAGGCTCAGTGGGCTTCCCAGAGCCCCCAAATCTGCAAATCTGTTCCACCCCTCCTGTGCTGTAGGCTCTTCAACTGTCCCTTACAGCTAGCCCTTTCTTCCATGGGTGGCATGTACACAGCCAGCCAGTGCTTTCAGCTTTGCCTCACTGTCCAGTTCCAGCATTAGTCAGTGTAGTGCATATGACTTTGAGTTGGCCAGAGTGGGCAGAATGATGGATCTGGGATATACTTGAAGGGATAATTGTACACAACCATTTTAAAAGCTGGTAAATATTTAAGGGTCAGGGGTTAAATGTTAAAGCCACTGCACTTGGGCTCAGCTCCATAAAGTATCAAGAATGACTGCTAATTAAATACAGGGTATATTTCACCAAAGGGAAATAAATTTGACAGCTAACAACCAATACTGGATTACCACCTTATAGAGGTTAGGGATCATGCTAGTAATTGTAGGTGGGTCTCGGTGTTTAACCCGCTACTAATCGAAAGGATGATTGCTTACAGTTACAGATTACCAGGCTATACAAAGTTAAGTCTTGTAAGCCAAAAGTGTTACCAAAAGGCATATATAGCCAGTTCCCTGGCTCACTTTTTGTTTAAAAATAAATGCCTTGTGGCTGTTACAGACCAAATCTCAGAAAGAAATGTAATCAAAGGATATATCCACTTAAAAAAAAAAACTGAAAATGCAGTAATTAATAATATGGAGCCATAGCCAAGTTTGATTTTAAATGAATTAGACTTACAAACCAGTGCAGCAGCTTGATGTAGCAGAAAAATAGCTTTAAAACAATCTAGGCATCTCTTTCCTAGTCACACTGTGTCATTATGTGTAGGGACTACAGCATTTATGTAGGCTCAGCATTCCTAGAGGCATATGTAATTTGGACGCTACTTTGGATGCCCCACCTCAGGGAAGAAGCTATGATGAGATATACCTTATGAGCACTAAGTAAACAGAGTAATTGTAATATTTTAATAGCTGTGTTTACATGCAGATCTTGAGATTATTGCTGCATTAGGTGATTTATGGGGCTATATTAAATAAATCACACTTGGAATGCTGTTCCAAAGCATGAGTCACTGAAGGCTGTCCTTGCCCCCTTCCTCTTTCCTGAGGACAGAAAGAAAAGGAAAGAATTCCTTACTTCCTCTCCCAGCTTCAATGCAGAAATGATCCTAGGTAAATGAGCATCTCGGCTGCTTTTGATACTTTATTTCTTTAAAGAAAACCTGTCAAGCTCTGAATTCACAGAGGTAAATTTATGGGAAAGGGGGTGGTTGAACTAATTGCTGCATAATCATTATTTGAGGTATTCACTAAATCAATTAAGTTGTTAGAAATAATTCCAATAATACTAGTGTTTGAAAGAACGACATGGCAAATAGGATTCCCCTTAATTAAACTTTTAAATTCAGAACTTTATCTAAGCCTGGAGCCGACTACTCTGTTTCAAGTCTGTCTATCTGTGTTCACTTAGCTGCAAAGGGGAAATTTTTTTTTTAATATGTCTGGCTCTAAGTAATTAGTTTGCAAATTTGTAACATGAGATGTTGGAGGAGCCTTGCTGGAAAGGAGAGCAGAGCCTCCTCCCTTTTCATTTTATTACCTTTTCCTGAGTGTAGAGGCTTCTTACAAGGACTAAACATTCCTGTTAAGTTCAGCGGTGGGAGGTTTGCACATAATACCTGCAGACTGACACCTGCCCCTAAGCCTTACTCACTCTGCAGGGTTTGTGTGTATCAGTCCCTGAAGAGAACCTGGGCAACTGAGCCTGGGGCTCTCAGGCCTCCTACCTGCTCTTTGTGAGGCCTGAATGTCCTCTGAGCAGTGCACCCAGACTTGCAGGCCCTGTGAAGGGTTGTGAGAAAATGCAAAGCTCCTGTGTGCAAGTATTCTGGGCCTCTCCCCATCACTGGGGAAGGAGCTCTGGCCATGAAGGCCTCATTAGCCTGAAAACATGGAGTTCAGCCTTAGCTTTAACTCTTTGGCTCCTCTGGAGTAATCCACTGATGGGGTCTGAGTATTTGCTGTTAAAAGTTGAAGTCCTTCCCTTAGTCTTTACTGCTTGACTCCTACTGAGAATTTCCTCCTATCTTTCTCTACCAGACAGAGGTTAATCCTGATGCATTCTTGTGTTTAGAAAAGCCAGGTTTGTGTCCAAGGAGTCCCACACGGGTTTCCATTTTGAGTAATAGTATTAAACAAATAACAGACTAAGAAGCTGAAGCATTGCACTGTTCTGGGATCTGAATCTTGAATAAAATGCAATATTTGGAGTTTTCCATTTGGTATTTATCTAATTTTATGGTAACAGTATGCTGTGGAGAACTCGGTACTGCCCTTCCATTATAAAAGGTCTTTTTCTACCCCTACATTGAATAGACAAATATAATAAACATTTGATGATCTTCCGTTTTCCAGGTTTAGCTTAATCTGAACACGTGGTGAGCCTAAATAAACAAAATGTCTTTTCCCTAAGATGCACTATTTCTACACATTTTAATGTTATTTAAAAATTATTTTTAAAAGACTTAAAATATCACAGTAGAACATTCTAAAAGTTGAACCTGTTATGAACATAATTGCAAGGGTTAGAGGAAATTGAACAAATAAAATATGAAGACCTTCACTTCCTCTATATGAATTTTTAGGCTTTTTCTCAAAACTTTCTCTATTGTAAACTTAAGACAAAGCCTTATCAGTAAGTAGCATAGAGTTGCAGCTGGATTCCATTAAATCCCCCTGTCAAGCTATTCTTCTTCATTACCTTCCTCCTGACAGCTCTTGGTCTGCACAGAAAATGTAACTTTGTGATAGAGATTTATGTAATTCAGGTGTCCTCAATTCTGAAAGAGAGCTTGGCTCAAAAGAACGAGGGATTTGCAAGAGACCAGAAAATTTTGTAAAAAAGCAAAGGGGAATTCTATAAAGACTTCAGGGGAAAAGCAAAAATCAATGGGACCATTCCATCAACTACTTTCATCCAGCCTCCCTTCCAGGCAACTTTCAAACTGAGACTGTTCCTCTGCAAACTGAAATAACTCGTTGATTGCATTTCTACTGCATTTCTGATTAAAGATGGAGCTCTTATTCATAAGCTGACACAGCAGCACTTCCCGAGTATTTTGCAGATTCAGTGAAACTCTAAAATCCTTTACCTAGTAACACAATAGAAATACTGCACCAGATGCCTAGCAAGAACTGCAGATAAGAATTAGAAGGAGCAACGTGGAGGCCTCCCAGTTTAGTGACACACGCAGCAGTGGTAAAGCTGATGGTGATATAGCACACGTGGACCTCAGGCAAGCACTTCTGAGGCCTCTCCTGCCCTTTATATGTCAAATCAGAGTCCAGGCTTAAACATTATGTTATGTTGTTTTCAACAACATAACAAAACCACTGGGGAAAAAGATTTGAATGTGTTCAGCCTGATAAGGCATTGAAATTGTTTTTTAAAATACATGTTAAAAAAGTTGAAAAACCCTGGCCTTCTTGAACATATCTTCCTGGATACAATACATTTTTACCCCCAACTGCTGCTTTAAAGTATTGCAACATTCAAAGACAGATTTATTAAAATTTTATTCATGAGGCTTCGTCATTAACTATTTATATATTTCTGCCACTAACCTGTAGTTATTATTTAAATAAGAAATACTTTTTACATCTAAAAATTTATAAAAATAGGTTATCTAGACTAAACAGAAACAAGCCTATTTAGCAATGCAAATGTGATTATTAGTAGGCTTTTTTACTAGCTCGCACTATCATATCTTTGGCTATTTCTGATGGTTGCTGCTGCTCTTTATTTGTTTGTTTGTTCATTTGCATATTAAGAGAGGATCTTACCTGTAGCTCAGACTGGCCTGGAACTCATTACGTGTAACCAGATTAGCATAGAATTCATGGCAGTCTTTCTTGTCTCAGCCTTCTAAGTACTGTGATTACAGGCATGAACTATCATGTTTTCCTGATGTATCTCCATATTTCAACTTTGTTTCACATTATTTCCTATAAAAACAAAGCAAAATTTTACATACCCACTCCCCAAAAGTTATGGGTTTCCTTCTACTGCTCCAAAAATGGAAAATGGAGATTATTGCCCTGGATTTGTCCTTAGCCATAACCATCTCTGCCCCGTCCTAGGCCATCTATGTCCCTTTGTGTTCTTGATCTAGCTGACTCTTCATGTTCTGGAGACAGTGTAAACTCATGTCCTCAAGATGTTAGCCCATGAGAACACTTAGCCCTGGTCTGATATCCCCACCCCTTCCCTCACTTTCCCAGTCCTCTGTTAAGTAAAAGATACATGCTTTTAGTCGGTGTGGTGATGATGTTTTAGAGGATGTCTTTGGGACTCAGGAGGTATATAGAGGCAGGCAGATCGCTACAAGTTCCAGACCAGCCTGATCTATATGGTCTATAGATAGAGTTCTAGGTCAGCCAGAGTCACATGGTAAGACCCTGTCTCAAAATAAAATAATGAATAGACAGATAGAAAGATAGATAATACATACATGCATGCATGCATGCATGCATGCATGCATACATACATACATACATACTCTCAAGAGTTTTGGAAGCCATTACCTCTTGCAAAGTTGTGTGTTGTCTTATCCTCTCAGAGCAGACCTATGTAGGGGTCTTCTTCATATGTATGAAACTGAGGGCTGAAGAGATTAAAAGGAGTTGCCAAAAAAAAAAAAATACAGCCAGCAATTAGCAAGTTCTGTATTTGAATTCAGTACTTCTAACTAATATCTTAAACAGCTGATATCTTAAACAGCTTAGAAATGTTTTTATAGAACACAGAAGTGGATGCTCACAGTCAGCTATTGGATGGATCACAGGGCCCCCAATGGAGGAGCTAGAGAAAGTACCCAAGGAGCTAAAGGGGTCTGCAACCCTATAGGAGGAACAACAATATGAACTAACCAGTACCCTCTGGAGCTTGTGTCTCTAGCTGCATATGTATCAGAAGATGGCCTAGTTGGCCATCAGTGGAAAGAGAGGCCCATTGCCCTTCATATGCCTCAGTACAGGGGAACGCAAGGGCCAAGAAGTGGGAGTGGGGGTGGGGGGGGGGACTTTTGGGATAGCACTGGAAATGTAAATGAAGAGAATACCTAAAAAAAAAAAAAAAGAAAAGAAAAGAAAAGAAATGTTTTTATAGTTTACTGTAGGGCATCTGAGCTCGAGCAGCTTTTATTTGACCCTCAAGATATTACTGCTTATAAAGCATTGAAACCTCTTAGGGGATAGTGGTGGTTACTGTCTTATCATCTCTACTTAGAACCAAGAGGACTACTAAAAGCTACTTGTTAGAAGGTATAAAAGTTCAAAATAGGGTGAAGCAATGTTTGTGATAGAGATAGATGGCAAACTTAAAGTCCCAAATAGTGCATAGTTCTACAGCTGCAGAACAGAATCATAGGAAGATTTAAAAATTCAAGGCCTTTCCCTTAGATTTTTTTGTCCCCCGCCCCCCCCCTTTTTTTAGCCAAGAGGAAAGCCCATCCCCATCAATAGAAAGCTAATGACTAAATTCAACAATTTAAATGATGACATATTTATGATGTGGTTTCTTACATCTGTCAAAACGTAAAAGGATATCCATGAAACAAACTCCTTTCAGAGATGATAAACTGAAGTGGCATGGTTGGGATAGTATGCAGATTGTGATGCAAATGGGGAGTAAAATGGGAATTAAACTGTGGCTGCTTGATTGCAGAAGGAAGAGATGTTAATTAGGGGAGATTGCAAGGACATGCCTTGTTAGCTTTTGAAGTTTTAACTATATGAATGCAACATCTGGCTTTTAAAAAGTAGTTCTTAGGAGTTATTGCGTGTGATATAATTTAATTAATTGCTCTTCAATTAGTGTGCTTTAAGAATAGTGTTCTATGTTCATATCAAAAGTATACTGTTGCTTCAACCTAAACTAAATCTTACAAAAGCACAGCAAATGAAGGGTTTTGTTGTGTTTTGTTCCATAATGAGAGAGGAAGCTGCTGCCTCTCACATAGATGTCATGCACTAAAAAGAGATGGATCCCAACTGGAGCCACTGTACAGAAGATGTATCATGGTGCCTGTGACACTCAGTAACCCCACGGCACCCTGGGACCTAAGAGCAATTGCTCTGAAGCACAGCATTGTAGGTCTGGTTCTGCTCTGCCAGATGGAAATTAGCACCTTAAAATAGCACAGCCTGTCTACATGGAGCATTTTAAATAGAGTCTCTTTTACATCTAATTGCATTATACCTTCAGTAGTCCCTTAATGAAACCTTGTACAATATCTTGAAATTTTGTGTTAATTGATGAAATTCCTACAAAGTAGTTCAATTTCTAACTATGTCAAACATTTTGACCTTTAAATCTGTAACTTTCCTAATTTCCATTTTAGCTACACACACACACACACACACACGCACACGCACACGCACACGCACGCACACACACACACACACACACACACACGAGGACAAACTATTCTGCTGTATGGCCTGGAACTTACTATGTATACCAGGTTAGCCTTGAATTTAGAGATTGTGCTGCCTATGTCTCAGTGTTGGGGTCAAAGGTATGTACCATAGGCCCAGCTTCAGCCACTGTATTTTAAAATACTAATCCTTCATAAGTTTTCTAAATTTAGTTAAATAAAATCTATTTATATATTGTAAATTTTAGCCAAGATCTAAACTTCACTTATGGATTCAGTTGTTGGTATGCAGACATCTTCCTTTACGAATGAATAGGAGGAATAGTGGGGCTGTTCTCAGGATTTGGGAGAATGTATGCATTGTGACTCTCAGGGCAACACATTTCCTGTTAGAGACTGACTAGAAATAGAGAAAAACTCACTCATGGCCTCAAATTTTACTTTGTTTACTTCAGGAGCAATTAATTCCTTCATCCACAGATTATCTTACCCTAGAATTGTGAATTTTTTCACTTCACTACCCTTTCATCTGATGAAAATTATTCTTTAAGCAATCATGGTTATAGCGTTAAACTTTGCTGGAAGAACTAGGCTATCAAAAATACGTGAGGTGTATAAAGTTTTGTTTCTGCACAAAGATTTTTTTTCATGAGTCTAGACATTTCTTTCTTGAGTAATTTGCCATTTAATTACATTGTGTTATGTTCTCTCAGGAAGGGGAGGGGAAGAGAAAGAAAGAAAAAAACAAAACAAAACAAAGAAGAAAGTTTTTTTAAGGTGCAGGACATTCAGGATTTAGATTTCACCTTATAAACTTTTATTACAGTGTCCTCCTCCCTTCTCTGTGCCATGAAATAGTGAATCACTCCTGCTGGTCTCCAAGGACAGATGCTGTTCTCATGTTTTATCCTGACACCTCAGAGATGAGCTTTCCATATGAAGGAAGGGAGGACATTTTATGCATGCAGTGTTATTCTGGGGCCTCCCCTTTTCTAGGAGTCTCCTTTGCATGGAGTTTTGGTAGTGACATTTGATCAATTCCTTGCTGATTAATGTGCCTAAGGGTGTACGCCAGCCACCCTTTGCCCCCTTCCAGTGTGTTGGCTATTTAAAAAAAAAAAGTGGCTTTCATAGGCTCTGCTGTCCAACAGGCTGGGCACAGGGCCAGCGGCGCCAGCAATTTTCCGTCCTTTGTATGAGTGATCAGAGGCCAACCCCAAAGCAACTGACAGTGGTTGCACTCAGCACTGCTAATGATCTTCAGTAGCAGAAGACTTCCTTCCTCCTGAAGCCTGAATGTTCTGCTAGGGAAATGTGTGATTTGGAAAGTTGCCACAGAGACAGTCTGATAAAGTTCATTGTATGCTTCACACCTCCTGGTCTGTAGCAGGCCAAGCTTTGCTCAAAGGGAGAGAGTGAAAAGTTCACTTTTAAGTAAAAGGTTCTCTGTAAATGTGTTTTCTGTAAATGTAGTATGCTCCCATGCTTACCACACACCCCAACATCCAAGCCAACCATCAGACACCAGATGATTTTTAAGCCCTGCTAGTCTTTGGCTCTCTCTATCTTCACCTTTTCCTTTTTGCTTTTTCATCCTGAGTATGCAGTTAGCAGGCTAGTGTTGCTGTGTAGTAATGCCTATTCAGAAGCTATTCCACAAGTGGCTGCTGCATGTCTGCTTCTCCCTAAGACAGAAAAAGACAAGATGAAACTCAGTGGAATCTCTGACTCTCATGTAGTTCTAGCTCAGTTGTGTAAGTACTAGTCACCATTCATTTATCAAAATTCCCAGCTTCCCTGTTTCTGTTAATTTGTTGTGGGACATATGAGCTGTGACCAAGAAGAAACCATGCCCTAGGATCATTTTTAAAATTCATGAAGAGATAGAAATGAAGCAGAAAGTTGCTATAACTACCCCAAAGCCTTTTGCACTGACCACATAGATCCTAGTGTATACGAGAACTAGTCTGCCACAGACAGGACACGTGGCTTTGGAGTGTGCTGCCAGGCCCTGGTCATTTTTACACCAAGGAGTCCTCAGCAGGCTAGAATAAAGGACTGTTTACTACCTTGACTGGCATGACATTCTATAAAGGTGGTTTTTAGTTTATTAAGTGGTGTTTGCCCTAAATGCTGCCTCTGGGACTTTTCCATCTCCCATAATCCTTCAGCTGAGTACTTCATAATCATACCAAGCACACTGACATTAAAACTAGCCTCTGTTTGGGATTCCACAGCTCTTAATGCCAACTGTACAAGGAGGAATTACTATTTGAGTCCTCATTTTTCCAGAGAGACTTAAGAAATGACCTATTGCTATGCATCACAGTAATTGTCTAAGGCCAAGACTTTCATGATAGTATCACCCAATCAAGTAAAAAGAGCACTCAGCCAATGATTTGTCCTTTGGCTCCAGAGGTACAACATGAAGAAATGTGTTCATGCTGGAGCATCAAGCTCGTTGTCAGGAGGCCAGTGTGGCCAGTGATATGATTTGGAGGGAAGAAAGCCATTAACTTCTTCTAATCCTATAATGATGATATGGCCTTGGTAGCCTATCAGGATACAGTTTACAAATGGCCTCAGAGTAACTGCTAGGTTACTTTGGAAATATTAAACCTGTTCCACAATGGGATTATGTTTGTGTTTGTGGAGTTGCTTTCAAGGAACAACTTAAAACAAACCGTAGTACCCTGTCATTTTCTAGATCTGAATGAAGAGGAGGTACTTTTTTCTGAAGTATTTGTGAAAATTCCCTTATATCAGGGCAAGCTACATCTATTATCAGTTGCCACAGCACTTTTGCGTTCCTTATCTCAGAGATATCCTGGTACTTAATTCTATATCAATGTCAGACAATATTAGCATATGGCTAATAATTGTCAAGTATGGATTTCTGAAAAGATGCCAAGTGTATTTTATAATGCTCTCTGTCTTAGGCAAAAATGACTATATCAAAGAATCTCTGTTATCTGGTTGTTCTTTTCTTAACAAGAAATTTTTTTTTAGTTTTCTTTTTTTTGGAAAATACCAATTTCTTTTTTTCCCTACCCATCACTTGTTTCTCAGTCCTAATTATATATTGATTCTCTGTGGTATGCCAGGAATTGCAACTGATTATAATCAGAGTGATGGAATATGTGGACACATACCTAAGCGCACACATTTCTACATGTTTGGTGCAGTGGCTTTGAATGGGGTGCAATGTATGCAGATATCTTTGTTGTTATTAATGGGGAGAGCCACTTTACCTGTAAAGGGTAGAGGCTACTAAAACATCTGAAATTCATAAGCTGAAGATTAGGGGTAACAGTGATTTGATAGACAATTCTAGTAGAATTAAGGTTGCAACCCCTGATCTACAACAAATGCACTTAATGGAATTTAACTAGACAATGCATATTCTTCTGAATTTATACTGTTTTCAGATGGTGCATAATGTGTCACTTGAAGAATTTAATCACTTCATATAGGGTTATTGTAACTAAATAATTGGTTCCTTAACTTTATTTTAATTAATGTAGTTTTAAATTTTAAACGAGATAGAAATTTTAAAAAATACTAAATAGATACCATGTTGGACAGTACTAATTCATAGGAAAGAGTAATGGATCAAGAACACTGTTCCCTGGGAAATAATTCTTAAATCCAAAGGCGAGGAGGAAGATACAGTACTATGCATGTGTGTGCACATGCACAGAGAGAAGAGGCAGAGACACAGAATCAAACCAAGCAACCTGAGTTAGGGCTGAGAAAAGTATTTCAGAAACAATATACAGGTTATGGTTCTTTTATAAAAGTTTTATATTTTAAGATTATAATATAATTACATGATTTTCCCTTGGGGGGGTACTAATGAAGCATTAAGCATCATTTACACCTCTATCTAAAGTGACTTCGAATATGATGTGACACAGTCCCCTCACTTTTCTGGAGAGAATATCCATTCATTAAATTATAAAATTATATGGCATTGGGGAAATATTTCAGTTAGTCAATCGCTTGCCACACTAGTATGAAAACCTGAGTTTGATCCCCAGAACCTACTTAAAAGTCCAGGCACAGTGAGTGGTACATGCTGTCTTCCTAGCATTAGGATGCTGAGGACCAGTGGATCCTTGAGTCTCACTGGCCAGCTAACATAGCCAGTTCAGTCAGTTCCGTCTAGTGAGAGACCCTGTCTCAAAACAAAACCAAAAATCCACCAGGATAGATTAATAGTTCTTGAAAAATGATATCCACGTTTGTCCTCTGATTTCAACATGTATATGCGACCACATACAAGTGTACACAAAAGTACAATTGGAAAATAGAGTGAAAAGGCAACATTGGTAAGTAACCATTTGGAGAAGTGTCTACTCATGATGTATTTTCAACATTGTTATATAGACATTTAAAATCACACAAGTAGACACACATATGCATGGTTGTATATATAGTCCTAGAGAAATAGGTATATTATACTTTTTCATTTTTTAGTTTCTGAAGCAGTTTCTCCCTAGTTCTCTGTTGTCGCCTGTTGCCACCATTTGTCCCCTGATGTTACCTGCAGGCTTTGCAGGACTGTATCTTCTAAACCCATTTAAGTTACTTGAAAAGCACAAGTTTTAAACTTGCCCTTGTATAGAATGGAATCTTGGAGTCTTTGTTCTACAGTGTAAACCATCTTATATAACATTGATGTAGGTACTTTTTTTTGTTCTCCATATTCATTGCATTTTAACCTTATCTTTAAGAGACGTTACACCATTTAGTATCAGCACTATAAGATCTTTGAAGTTTGTACTACATCTTTTGATAAATTTCTTAGCCTCCTTTGTTACAAGTTGTATGACTCACTTATACACTGGCATTTAAAATTAACATTCAAAAAGTTTTCTTTTCAGTTGCCTAAATGTTCCATTAAAAAAAACAAAGAACAAAACAAACAAACAAACAAACAAACAAAAACACCTGGGTGTTCCAAATGAAATAATTAAGAAAATATAAAAGGTCTTTTGTAATGAGATTAGGATTCCAGTTCAAAAAGTTGGATGAACACATGCATTGGTTTCTAACTCCATAGGGTCCATTCAAAACACAGTAAAAGAATAAAAGATGTCTATACTTACACCTTTAAAGAGAAGAATGGGCCAGGGATTTTGTCCATTTGTTCAAAAAAGAGCAATTCAGTCTTTTTTTTTTTTTTTTTTTTTTTTTGGTTTTTCAAGACAGGGTTTCTCTGTATAGCCCTGGCTGTCCTGGAACTCACTTTGTAGACCAGGCTGGCCTCGAACTCAGAAATTCGCCTGCCTCTGCCTCCCAAGTGCTGGGATTAAAGGCGTGCACCACCACCATCCGGTGCAATTCAGTCATCTTAGTGGAGTAAAGAAAATGTAAGCTGAGATTTAAAACAGTATTTTTCAAGCTTTCACACATCATAGTAGCAGTTCAGGCAGCACTGGGATTTTCTGTGCTGAGGAAGTTAATGGTTGATACATATGGTGCTGTTTGTAGGCCATATCTTGAGTATCATAAAGGACAAAGACAGGAGGATAGAAGATTCCAGAACACAGAGGGTAAAACATGCATGGTGTACTCCTAACACTAAATGGTTGGTCTTGCCTTTGGAGATCCTCAATTTAACAGCTGAGCCCTACTCACATTGTCAGAGTACAACTCATACAGAGGTCTGCAGCTTGGCTTGCCCCCTCCATAGAGAGATTCAACAGAACATAATCTTTATTACACAGAATTAGATGCTATAAAAGCAATAATCAAGGGACAAGTAAGAATACTTGAGTAGTAAAACATATAATTGCTAAAATAAACACTTCCATAAAAACATGAGAGCTAAAACTATACAAAGACATAAAATAAACAAACAAAGATACATAAGAAATTGAGGGTAAAGATAAGTACATGCAGATAAATTAAGGTGGCTCAAATCTCTCACTAAGAGTCGTAGGAGGACAAAACCCCACAAACCTGTGGAAGGGCCTGTGAAATCTGATGAAGATCAATGAAGCCAGTCCTTCCATACACTCAGCCACCAAGTATAACAGAATGGCCAGGAAGATAAACACAGGCCATCCCCACCCAAACAAACAGACTAATATGGATGCTTCCTGTCACCAACAACAGAAGTTAATGAGTTGAACAAGACCTTTAGAATTCTGAAAGAAAAACTAAAACTTTATCCACATATAAAAATTATATGTGATTAATATATAATCTAGCCATACTGTTGGTATAGTAAGAATGTCAACATTGGTGTTAAGATATGCCTCTGAAAGTGTAACAAAGATGTAAGATGCAGGAATGGTACAACATAGGGTCCAGGAAGAGAAACCCAAGCCTTATAGCTGTGAGTGAAGGTTAGAGCTTTATCATCATAGGCTAGAAAACTCACAGAGCAATTTGAAGCTTCTGTAAGGCTCTGATCATCCACAATAGGACTTCGGAATTGAAAATGCCATCAAGTATTATGTTTAATATAAAGTTAGGCTGGTTTAACTGCCTAATTGGAGTTGAAAAATACCTATCTTTAAGGAAGCTTCTAGCAATTTGCTGATGATGTTCACAATTTAGTAATGCACAGGGATACCTTCCCACAACACAGTTAGGCACTCTGGTAATCTTAGAAGCTCCCATTTGCATAGAAACTGTTTGCTAATGTAAATGCTCTACTTATGCATGAATATGCATCCCACAGCCCCACAACAGAAGCTCTTGCCCCTCTTTTAACAGATATTCTAAGGAGCTTGCCAGTTAAACTGAATCCTTATGCAGAATAGCTTAATAAGGCCAATTTTTAATGTATATGTCTGCTTATTTAAAAATGAAGTTTTATACTACATTTGGTTTGCTACCCGCTCACAAAGTTAAGAGAATGTATTTTTTAATAAAATTGAAAAATGCTGAATACCCTCTGAATGTGTGCTTGAAAAATTCAGAGTACATTTTGAAAGATAGCATACAAGCTAAACTTCATCAGGAATATTTTCAGCTAATGCTTTGCTTTAGTATATGGAAAGAAGACCCCAGGCATGTTCAATTTGCAACTCTGAAATGGTGACTGCTCTCGAGAACAGATTTCCTTATTTGCAAGTAAAGGATTTAGATGGGGAAAAAGAAGCTTTAAAAGCTCTTATGTGGCATCTTTCTCACTCTTTACCCCATTATCCTTTAATGAATTGTAACCCAAAAATGTGTAATTTTAGAAGAGGCAACCACATATTTCCTAAGTACCAACTATGTATATAATGCTAAAGGAAGTTTTTTATGTCATGACATATACACTGACATCTGAAATCATATCTGAGAGATGAAAAGCAGGAAAAGTCCAGTACTCCATTCAATTCAGAGGATAGAGTCAAATCATTAGTGAGAATGAGTATGTTAAACTGTATTGAGTATTGTTGAGGATAGGCCTGGTGCTGTTTGTGTGTTGATGCTAATTCTGCTCTCCTGACGGGCTGCAGACAAGGAGTGAGTCATACTCAGGTGACTTAATGTAAACCAATCCCCTAATGAATATAGGAACCAGTCACTGAGCTAGTAGGCAGGAGTTCCTGGTTGGAGAGGGGAAGAGAGGAAGCTGGAGAGAGTTAGGTCCTTTTGGACAGGGAAAGTGTGAGGACAAGATGTAATTACAAGATCCGTTTTCAATGGCGGATCCTTCAAGATTTGCCACCAGCGGATTTAGACTTAATAAGGCTTACAAATTAGGATTTTAGTTGTTGCGCCCAGCGATTGAGTTGCCATTGTTTCTGAACTAAGTTTGTGTTGCATTTTCCTTCACACAGTGGCTCCTCTGGGTTCAAAAGAGAAAGGTACACAAAGCATGGGTTTGCCTGTTGTGCACCACAAAGGTCATGGCAGTTTGAAGCATGGGGCTGGCATAGTAGTAACCCACCAGTGGGAACCTAGCAAGTAGAGATGTTTCAGGGAGCTCCAGGCCAGAGAGTCTCCACAGGATTATAACAGGTCAGCCATTGCCCACCAGTGCATGTCCAGCCAGGTAACCAGGGCAGAGAGTTGCTGGCACAAGCACAGGAACTTGCCAGTTCTTTTTTTAGTATTTTCCACAACAGTGTATTTAAAGCTTCACATGCTTTATCCCAGTTAATCACCCCATCCTTACTCTTAAGCTGATCTAAATTGGAAGGGAAGCCTTGGTTGTTGGCAATTTAAGTAATTTACAAATGGTTCTTTAGGTATTTCAAACCAGATCAGGAGTCTGATCTTACTTTTATACCCATTCTTACTTCAAGCACTTTGCCATCCTGAGAGCCTCACAGGAGAGACAAACAAGAATATAGGGATATGAAATGTGAGAGTATGGTTACTTTTCTGATACACAGCAGGAATTGTGGAATGACAGCACTTTTAAAGGTGTGGGTATATGCAGGCATAAATAATAGTTGATTGCTGCAGGCTGACAATCAGGCCACAGATAGAAGTGAGAATGCTGTTGTACAGAGCAGAGGACTATACATGAATGCCTCAGCTGTGCACACAGCCCCAGCACGTCAGTCTAGTAACATAGAGATGTATTACATTTGCAGAGTAGGGCATTAGTGACTTCCCTGGATAGTGAGTTTGGAGGGGAAACTCCACATAGAAAAGTCCAAGGGTCCAAACTAAAGAAGTAGAAATGAAAGCAGATGAGAGTAGTGTATCATGGGAGTATTAGATGAAGGAAAGACAGGAGAATCACATGGTAACTTCCAACGTGAGACACTGCAGAGGTGGTTTTCTCAGAAACACAGACAGACAGACAGACAGACAATAGAATCTAAGCATGCACTTGAAGTACTGTTGGTGCTCAGAACACTCAAGTGAATATGTTTTGATTTGGCTATTAGAGCTGCCATTCTGGGGCAAGAAGGATGGCTCAGTTAACCACCACATGCTGCCCTTGAAGAGGACCCAACTTTGATTCCCAGCACCAATATGGCAGCTCACAGCTGTCTATAATTCTTGCTCTAGGAGATCTGATGCCCTTTTCTGGCTTCCAAGTGCACATGCACTCAAATGCACATGACACAGACACACACGCACATCACTAAAAATAAGAATAAATCCTTTTTTTTTTTTTTAAAGAAATGCCATTTTGGTGTGGGAGGGGAGAAAGAATGGGAAGGGAGAAAGAATGGTAGTGGTGTTTTGTTTTATGAGGCAAGCAACTTTCAATGGAATTTTTAGGTTCAGAATTAAAAATGTACATCTACCAATAAATTTTTGAACGATTGCAAGAATTAAAATGGGCTTCTTGAAGTGTTTCTGTGTAGTGCCTGTGTCTGAGTTAAACACTGTTGAGACAAACTGGGAGTGGTGGCACACACTTGTAATCTAAGTTCTTAGAAACCTGAGGCAGGAGGCTCACCTGCTCTAGACTAGCCTGACCTACAGAGTGAAACTCTGTTTCAAATGAGCAAGAAAAAACCATGTAGAAACACAAATATAGACATAATAGTTGGTAAATTTACCAGAGAACAGCATGTGAAAGGAAAGGAAGAGCAATGGGGCCACAGGTTTAGAGAGTTGAAATGCTAGGTGCCAGGAAAGAGATGGTGTCTCCTCAGTGGGGCAGGGCCTTAGAGACCAGGCTCTTAGCCAACAAGACTGCGATCAGCTATGACTTCAAGAAGATGGCTTGTGAAGAGCTGTAGACCTGATGAGTCTGTTCATATTTTTCCATTTTCCATTTCTACACAAAGCTATACAAAATGTTGCCACGTTTTAAATTGAAGAATTGGTTAAAAAAAAAAAAACAAGAGAAATAAGGGATGTTATTAGATTTTTATCAAAATCTAATATAGTGTCTAGTTCTTTATAATAATCTCTCACCCAAGGGAAAGATCAACTATTAATGGTTTTCTACCATCCTGATGAGATTCTAGAGTTAGGTAGTGTAATGCAGCTTTATCAAGTAGATAGATTTTGTTTGTAAATAAGCTTCTCAAAGTATTTTACACATTTCTATATCTGTCCTAAAACTTTTTAATGAGTTTTAAATTTAAAAGGCACAAAAGGTTGCTGAAATTGAGAGGATAAGACGATATTGAGAAAAGTGGAAATCCTAAATTATAAATGAGCACACTGTAGTATTTTCACTGTGAGAGAACTAGGTTGAATTACATTCACCGACATTTTATAATTAAAACAACAGCAAAAAAAAGAAGCCCGAACATCTCCTCCCAGGATTCTCTTTGTAGGGACAATATTTTTGGCATAAAATACATGTAATATTTTTTGTATTTAAGATAATTTTATACTGTAGACTATTTTTTAAATAGTAATACTTAAGAGGTTGAAATATTTAAAATTCCTTTTACTAAAGTCTGAATAGATAGAGTAATCTGACTTTATGCACGAAAAAAGCAAGTCTGTGAGGACGTAAATATACTTCACAATGAGCCAGGTAGTTGCACAAGCTGGTGACTCCAGCACATGGGAAACTGGGGCACAAAGCATTGCAAGTCTAAGGCCAGCCTGAGGTTCAGAGTGTCTGAACCAGAAGTCATCCTAGATTATATATAAAAATATATACATTCAAACATGCTTCTATTTTCAATTTATGTATCCATCATGACATTTTATCAGATACTCTCTCTCTTTCCTGTCTTCTGCCTGTTGGAACTTTAAATACTAAGAGGTTTTTTTTTAAGTAATCTTGCATGCTAGAAATATTTTGATATATCTTAATGACACAAAATAAATTGTCAAATAAAACTTATCTTTCCACAATTCCTTTCTTCATAAATTTGTAAAATTACTAGTTATTTTGGGGTATTTTAAAGTTTATTTCCCCCTCATTTTCATCTTAAGCAACTTACTTCCTGTGAAAATAATCAGACACTGTCAAAACTACTAGGGATATGTGACCTAACCCTTACTCTGGGGGCTTCTCAGAATGAGTTTCTTACTGTCTTTGGGCTTTGCCAAGCCATCACACATTTTAGAATGTATCTAGAATACATCTGTGTTAAATAATTATATAATATGGATATTTTGAATGGAAAAGTGTGAGTTAGGTCAAAAGCTTGTCTTTTCTGAATCCATCCTGCTCTGTTGAGAGTGGCACCATTTTATTACACAGGACTCGGTGAACAAGCAGTCAGTTGTCATGGCCGTCTGTTTCCTGGTAGTTTACACACCAGAAGCTGAAATCTGAGAACGGCACTTGAAGGAAAACAAAGAGCTTTACAGTATTTTTTTTTTCTTTTCAGGAAAACACACAGAAGCTAATTTTAGCTTCTTGATCAAATTGACCCAGCCTTTAACCCTGGCAAACGTTACCACAACACACTTCCAATAGACAATAGTTTGCATACCAGCATCACACTGGAAACAGATGTGCATACAGAACTGGCCTCTTTTTCCCCTCCAAGACTGAGCTTGCTGTTGTAGTAAAGTCTGAAAAGCTGTCCTTCCTAATTGAGGAATGAACCAATGCTTCCTTAAAATTTCAGACTACAAGCTTTCAAGCTTTCTTAAGGAAAATTGTATTATGTCATAGTTATGTTCCGACAGTTTTGAGTGCCATTTACTAGAGAAACACCTCTATCTTCAGCATGATTTTTAAAAGGAAAGAAAGAACAAAATTGTTCACAGCCGGTCTGTAAATGATAGTAACACAGTTTATACATTAAGACATTTAGAATGTGGACAATCAATTCTTTTACTTTTTCATTGAGTTTCCGATAGTTTATATATACCAAGTTTTCATTACCAAAGAAACGCCAGTTTCCTCCTCACTTCTGTCCATCTTGGCCGGCTAGGGCCTGATGCCTGAAGCCAGCAGCAGCAGCCGCTCTGCCAGAGCCCCGGACTTGCTTGTGCTACAACTGTCTTCCTCACTCTGAAGGAGCGCTGGGGTGGGGATGCTGGGGGAAATAGAGTTTAGAATTATTTTTCTTCCTGAGCCGCCGGGAAGGCCTACTGTTTTTTGACATGCTAGTTCATTTTTTTCTTTCAGTTTTGCCAGGGGACAAGAAACAAATGTTCCCTCTGTTCACCCAGCAATGAAAAGGAATGTTTCTATGCTGTTTGCTGAAGTAATTATTTTCCCTCAAGATAGCCTTGCTTTCTGAGATAGCAATAATTGGGAAGTGTGTGTGTGTGTGTGTGTCCTACAAATGTAAGCCATACTGGGTAACTTTTTATAAACACTTTTCACAAATATTGTTTTGTTTTAATTTCTTATATGAAATATATGGGCTCTGCAACTTTCCTGTGTTGCCCAACAAGTTAAAGGCAGATGGGTCTGAGCTTAAGTCCATTTACAACCAAGTGTACAGAGCCACTGAGGAAGGATGGTGTGTAAGCAGAGATGTCTTTAACTGGTAATTTATATTGGTGAATTTTAGGAGGGTACATTTCTTCATCATAGTTGCAGAACATTGTGTAAACTGTTACTTATTAGAGTTTTAGAAACTAAATGAAGTTTTTATTCTCCAGTAGGCACAGATTAGTTGCCTACCTGTAAACATTCCTTTCTCCTGGAAACACCAGGAACATTGTGTATCCCTGCAGATAATTTTTTTTAACTTTAAATTTTAAATAAATGTAGGAGCCTTAGAAATACACTACAGCTGTATGAAATTTCTTATATGTGAAATTGCATGAAGTAGATGAATCTTGGGATCCTGCAACAATCAATAATTACATATTGAATATATTAAATAAAAATATGTTTAAGCTTTGTGGGGTTATATAAACAGCCATTGATGATATCCACACAATTTTATTTCTTATAGTTGCAAATAATGTCTACTAGCTACCCTTGAATTTTGTAAGCAGAATTTAAACTATTTTCCTGGAATTTTTATTTGACTGCCAAAATGTAAAATTCTCACTGGATTTTGATTGTGAAATTCAATGCTTTTTGTGTGCATGATTTTATTACCAAAAGACTTTTTTATTCATATTTTTCTTTTTCCTAATAAAAGTTATGTCTTTTCTTTTAATAAAACATGACAGATAGCTACTCTAAATACTTTCTCCATTTATAATTTCTGCTAAATATATTTTAAGACTTTGAGTTTTATTTTGTTAATGCTTAGTCAAAGATACAGAGCTTATGTACTTTAATCATTAGAAATATGTACTAATAAAATAATGGTTTTGTGATCAAAGAGAGCTTTCATAATCTGTTCCAGACAGAAGTTTTTATGTAATGCATATATTTATTGTTTCACAGATTACTAAAATAAATATTCAAGTTTATAGTACTAATTTCTGCTTAGCATGAAGCATCCGGATCTATATTTGCCCTCCCTAATTTTCTCCAGTGATGATAGTATTATCCCTACTGCATTCCTTTCTCACTGTGTGACTTGATAAGAAGCCTAGTCCCAAGTAAAGATGTGTGAATAGACATGAAGAAATGTTCTTTTAACAAGAAATCTCTTCAGCTTTACCATCTTGATATGGCAAGTTACAGCCAGAGACTTTTCACAAATCATGGGAAATGCACTGAATAGTTTCAGCTTACTTTATGCATAGAATAGGTACTAACAGTTGCACTGTAGAATACTGAGTCTTTCCTATGCTGACTGTTTCTTAGTAGCTCTGTAAGATAGGTGGTCTGAGCCCTAATTTGAGGCATAGAGGGATAAAGTGACTCATGTAAGGTCATGTAAGTAATAAATCATTGATACAAGATTTAAGCCCAGGTTTTCCACCTAACTCCAAAATGGAAAACAAAACAAAAACAAACAAAAAACACTCCACTTACTTAATACCATTTGTGTATATGTATATGTTTATAATACATTTATATAGGTATGTGCATCAGTGGTTTTTACTACAAATAGCCAGCATTTCTTCCCTTGTCTTTCTGCAGGAAAAAAAAATTCTTAACTTTAAGAAAAACTGACTTTGAGTCATTCAAGCAATCTGTCATTGATATTCTAACTTTTTACATCTTTGAAACTTAGGTTCTGAAGAAATGTAGCACGTCTAGAAGGTAGTTGTATGTTTGGTATTGTGAACACTTATTGCCATATTTATCCCACAAGTAGACATGTATCAACGTGCATTCAGGTGACAGTTACACTCTTTACTCTGTAGATCTCTGTTGTTCTATAATGGTGAGCTGTCTTCTTAAGGCTAACACTGCACTGCAAACACTGGTGCATTCAGTTATGGTTTTGTTTGGGGGGGGTTGTTTGTTTGTTTGCTTTTGGACTCATAGCATTGCAGTGTCTTATTTGCAGTTTTTGTTTTAAAAACAAAAGAAACAGACTGAGTTCATCCATCTATTTTAACTTCCTGTAGAAGGTAGCCTTTCTGTTTGTCCTGCCAACAATACTTGTCCTTCTTCCTGAGGTACGATTTTAACTTGGTACTTAGGGAGAAGCAGAGAGAAAAAGCTCCCCACAGACACAAGGTGCCCTTACCCTAGCCACATTAGGAGCTGTTTGACCTCACAAGGACTGAAGCAACTAAGTCTTTTTTCCTTTTTGATTTGCTGCAGAAGAAAGAGCACGCAGAGCACTTGTTTGTATTTTCATATGTTTTTATGGTTAATGTTTTCAGTGACCCGTGTTATAAAGTAAACTGTAACTACTTCTATAAGCATATTACAGTAGGAAAGCAAAACTGTATATTCCTAGATATTTATATCATTTCACTCAAGCTCTCAGAGTAAAACTTTAGGGGAAAGAAGAAAGATTTCTTCCCAAACATTTCAGTTAGAAACTCAATTTCATACTCTTGGCAGTCTTATGTATAGGTTTTCTTACATGATTGTTGAATAACATGTTATTATATGAGAGGGAAGAATAGCTCTTTGTTGGCTGTATTACATTTTGTGGTGAAATTGGAGAAAACAAATCATTAAGGAAGTCTATTTTGGTTCAAGACATTACACACTTATGACGAGTCTGTTTTTTAACCTTGCCAAGTTAAAAGAAAATGTAGACCCATTTGTATTAGAACAGGAAAGCATGTTCTAGATTGCAATCTGTCAGTAACATCATGTGTTGGGGGTGGGAGGCATAGGAAAGTGTGTAATGGACTAAGTGTCCACACACATACATGCCAGCTTATACAGAGCCATGCTGATTTTCTTAGATGTGGTCACTACTAATTCACTAATTACTAATTTTCTAGAACCTGCTTCAGAAGAAAGAAAAAGTATTTTTGGGTTTTTGTTTTTGGTTTTTTTGTTTTGTTTTGTTTTGTTTTTTAATGAACTGTTAAACTCTTATAACCCCTGTCTCCAGGCTTGTTTCCCTCTGGCAGGTTCTCCAGTTTTCCAAACCTCTATCGCTATCTCTCCTTTGAAACCATCAAAGAATGCCTTATGGTCAGTACACACACACACACACACACACACACACACACACACACACTTCCACCACTTAAACATAAAACAAATAAACAACAACTAAAAAAATCTGTTTATCTGTTTGTAGCAGATAGAAAGGGATAAAAGAAATGTGTAGAGTTCAGACATGATTTAGGTGAACTCAACATCAGTTAAAACAGGTAGAGTAGGCCCTTAACTCTTAATATAATTCTTTAACCTTTGGTTGATTACAATAAGAATATTAAAGAGTTAATCATAGTAAAATTATAAAAATATAATACATACCAAAATGGTTTACAGTATATTCTGAATTATCACTAACAGCTTACCATTTTACATCTCTTGTGTTTTAGAAGAGAGTTTTGTTCCAGACCCCACCAGTGAACGAGGAGCTATTTTCAGTTGATGGCTACTAAGAAAAAGATTTGAGTATTTTTGCTTTAGGACTGTGGCCTCTGCCAAATTGCCCATACTCTGATAGATAGTCCCACACCCATTTCAATGCCCATATATGTAGCTCTAACTAGGCTTTCTGGGTTTAAAGAACAAATTTAAAGTACTTAAAGTTAGAAGGAGTTGTTGAGATAAGAGTCCAGGAGGAGTTTTCGGGAGGGAAGTTGATGGGATTATAAAACATGGTATTTAGAGATAAAATTCTCAGATAATAAAAAAAATTATTTAAAAGAAATTTGTTAAAAAGAAACAAATGCTATAATTTAGTGCAGATATATATTAACTGTGCTGCTTTGTGGGGCCATCATGTTGCAGTGATCATTGAGTGCTGAGATTTGGAATGAGACAGAATTGGAGTCTATTTCTTGTTTGACATGATCTAAGATAAGTAAGACATAAAACTATTGCCTGAGATGTTACAGTGATGAAAAGAGACAGCCACTGCTCCTGGTGCATGGCCGACGTCACTCAATGTCACCCAGAACTTTCCTAAGAACAAGGTTCTTCTGAATAATGAGCAGATGGGTGGGTGGGCAGATGCATGGATGGATAGGTGAGTGGATAGATGGATGGATGGATGGATGGATGGATGGATGGATGGATGGATGGATGGTTGAATAGATGGATAGATGGATGGATGGTTGAATAGATGGATAGATGGATGGATGGTTGAATAGATGGATAGATGGATGGATGGATGGTTGAATAGATGGATAGATGGATGGAAGGTTGAATAGATGGATAGATGGATGATTGCTGTTCCTCTCACTCCCTTTCCTTCCCAGTCATCCTACCAGAGCAGAGCCAAGAACACAAACCCCAACCACAGCCCTCAGCTCCCTTGGATATATCATGATGAAAAATCTTAACCTCCCTTCCTCCCTCCTCCTCTTCTTGCCAGCCTCCTTCCCTTTGGTACTTTAACCCAGAGTTTACATACACGTTAAGGATGTAGCCTAACATAGACTCTCATCCTAGCTTCTGAGACTCACATATTTCTTATTGTTAACAGTAATGACTATTAGCAAACATGGCTTATCAGAAGTGAGAAATATATTTGGTATCACATGGGAGATTATTTTTTCAACCAAACTTCTTGTGTTTCCTCTTTGCTCTGTGATCTTTCATTAGCCCAAGTTTTCTTGTAGAACAAATGGGAAAAATGAAAACAAAGCTAGAAACCAAGAGACTGTCTATGATAGGCCATGGCCATCAAGGGGGCTGGCCTCAGCACAGCCAGCCATTGTAGGACATAGCTTCCTTCACCTACTACTGCAGTTCTTTTCTATTTAGAGTTAAAAAGGAAGAGGAAAAAACAGGGAGTTGGAAGGCTCATTCTATGTGACTAGGAATCAGTTTACTTTAAAATTTTTAATTGAGCACCCATACTTTTTAATAACATGTTTGAAAGTATGTGATTTGTCACAAAGAAAAACAAATACAGTCCAAATTATTTTCCTTTTGGTTTTCCAAAGAGATGGATTATTCCATACTCTCGATCACCATGTACATAGAGCCATTGTCTTTGTGCAGGTATCAGTCACATGTGGTCAGAGAATAGAACCATGAACTGCTTTTTGTTAGAAGTGGGAGAAAAAGTGAAGCCCTGATATTATCTACCACAGCTCTTCTTCTGCAGAAGTAAACGAGCTACTTTATGTTTTGCTTTGTGGACACATCACCTGTGCTGTTTCATTTGTGCTTAATGCCCCATTGAAGCAAAAGGTGACATATAGTCTCATGTAGGTAGTAAATTGGTGCACTTTGCCAGCAGATGAATTGGTTTTTGTTTTGTTTTATTTGAATTTGTTTTGTTTTGTTTTATGGCACATGGTCTAGTATTTCCACATACAAAGGAGTGGCCTGGTTTCTGTGTAAAAGTGATAAAGTATCTTCATGAGGAATTTAATAAAACAGATTTTTATTTCACATTAAAAGGGGTTATTTTTGCAATTGTAGCACATATGTAGAAAGGGGTACTTTATAAAGATGTATTTTGTCTTTTAACTTGTGGTTTCTATTGCATACCTATATTGTCTCCAAATATTACCTGGTGTTTTTATTTTGGTTTTCCTACATTCAATTTAATGTAAACATTTTCTTTTCTTAGTACAAATAAGTTGAATTCAGAATCTTTCATTCTATTTGTAATTGGGAAAGATATTAGAATATTTTTTAAAAATCATGAAAGAAATAACAGTAGTTTATTTGGTTTTCTATAACAAATGTTAAAACAGTTGGTTTGTGCAAGTAAATTTTGTGGAAAATAGTTTTGGTGACCCTCAAATCTAGTAGAATTTAATTAAATGTGAATGTGTAACTTTAAATTATCATAAACCTAATATGCATATCACACTCATGTTCTGTAACTCAATAAAAGCATAAAGTACCTTCACATGAAATTTGTTTTTCTACCCCATAGTCCTTTTGAACCACATACATAGCTTCCTCATATTGTCTTCGTTATTTAAGTCTTTATAATATCCCACACATGTTTAAATTGCTCTTTCACCTCATGGCACATCCACAAACACAGAGGAGACAGCTTGGGTGGTCCCAAGTGCTCCAAAACCAGCTGTACTCTTTTTTCCCTTCTGGGGTACTCTTATCTTGGGCATTAAATGTTGAAAACATTGTTAGACTTCACATAAGGTCCCAAAAGACTTTCAGGTCCCAAAATGTGCATGTCCTTCAGGAAGTAGGAGGCAGATCTTGTAGCCATGGCCCCTGGGCTGTGGGATGTTTCTTCCTGTTGCAGAGGTCCCTGCCTCGCTGCAGGAGGAAGAGTGTTTCCCAGCTCTGCTCACTGGAAGTCTTCTTTAGACACTCCAACTGTACTCGAGCTCTTAGGCTAGAATCGACACTGATATGGCTTCAAATCACACCATCAATCTTGGTTTCTCTAGTTAACATGTCAGAATCTGCTAAGATGGAAATGGAAACAGAAAGGCTAAGTAGGCTTCACGTTGCCTTGGAGCTCTGCTTCATTCTGGGATTACAATGCTGCTTCCATCATACTCAATTTTATAATTTGCATTTATTTCCTTCTGTGAAAACAAACATTGCTGTTAGTGTTAAGCAGTGTGTACCATTCTGTGATTTCCAATAACTCATTGGGAGGAACAGCAGAATGAAAGACTCTGTATCTGGTTGACTTGTGATAAGAAAACTCTAGGGGTGAGGAAGGTTTGTTAAAGCATACATGCAGAGCACAAATGAGTAGAGCCTTGATCGCTACCGGAAAGGCAGATTGTTTCTTCTCTCTCTGGAGGATTGGCAGTGAGTCCTGGGGATGTTGTAATCTTTGGAAAGATGCTCTTTTTAAAATCTCTGGAGTATTCTCTGCATTCTCGGCCATAACATTATTAGCTATCAAGAGCTAATAACTCCCAAGGCTCGGCTTTAGGCATTCTATGATTCTCACTGTCTCCTGGAACACCGTGTAAAGTTTTCAAAGCAAAAGGGAAGCAGAAGCCAGCCTATACTGCTTCTCAAATGAAGTTAGAGATGGCAGAGGGGTAACAGTTTCCTCAGTAGCTGCTTCTGGCTATTGAGTTCCCATTTCAATTCTGACCCTTGTCTAAGAACCTGCACAATGATTAGCCTTTAGAAGAGCTAGCCATTACTTTTTTCAAGATTCTTAAACTTATTTTTAATCTCATTGCTGAAGCATAGTTGCAAAGACTTAATATAAAAGATAAATGCAGGAACACTCTAGCAAAATAGAGTTGTGTTCCCAGTGTGCTTCTTCTTTCCTTTCCTTTCCTTTCCTTTCCTTTCCTTTCCTTTCCTTTCCTTTCCTTTCCTTTCCTTTCCTTTCCTTTCCTTTCCTTTCCTTGTGCTGGCATGTAGACTTCATGTAAGCTCCTGGGCCGGAGGGTGGGGTGGGGTTGCACTCATCTGTCCTCCATTCCCATCCTCTGGGTTACTGTACCTCAACCTGCCCCAGGCTTCCTCTGCTCATCTTCTACTTCTTTCAGCTGCCTTTTCATATTGCCCTCATATTTTATTCCTGGACTTCCATAACAATTTCACAGCCACCAACGTTGCAAACCTCAACTTTTCTCTTTTTCTAAGGATTCCTTCAGCTACAGAAGGTCCAGAACCCCCTGTCTCATCATTTTTTTCTGATATGTCAACTCTAATCCTCTTCTGAGATCTTTCCATCATTCTCTTGCCTGTGTTCTACAACCTCTCTCTGCTTGGGAATCACTCTTCATTCTGTAGTTCCTCAGTTAAAATGTTACCTTTTATACCATTCAAAACTGACCCTCCCCTTCACTGTGCTGCCATAGCATGCATGCAAATGTTTGTAGCATTGATCAAACTTCTTCCTGCTTCCCCTTCCTGTCTAGTCTGCTCAGGCTCTTTACCCCACTTTCACCCAACACATTCTACCTGCATTGGCCCATTTCTCCCACATTGTCTTGCCCACCTGTTTTCTGCTGATATCTTAGATGCTGCTTGCATGGTTCCAGGACCTATCCTTTAAGAGTACATGGGACACATCTTCATAAGCTGTTACAACCAGTTCTCTCTTCAGAATGCAACACCCTCCACTGGTTATGCCCTCTTAATTTTCCACACTGCCCTGACCTATTGCTGGCATATACCAATTGCTCCATATGCCCATAAGAGGAAAAATTCCTGATTGCATTTAAAAAGCATTACAATGCCATATTTTTTGGGACAGTGAGATACCTGGTGTTTCCTCTATGACATTTTCTGTGAATATTCTAGCTGCTGGGCTTATTTCAAGTGTGGGCCCAAATTCCCCACTTTCAGGCTACCAGGTGAGTTCAGTCATTGTAATACAATCTCACCAACTGACATATGTCTTCTCTGCATGGTTGTCCCATCACTTTCCTTCCTTCAAAAATATCACTCTTCTTAAGGCTTGGTATTCTTCACTAGTCTCCTTCCTAGCTATGTCTGTCATTTACACATGTGCTTGGCTGGTTCCTGTTACTTGGCCTACAAATCTGTCCTATGTCATCTCCTTTGAGTAATTTATAACCTCTATAAAATTCACAAAGAGGCAGTTTTTTACTTTTTGAGTAATGGCAAGAAAAAACTGCCCTGGGAATCAGAATCCAGTGAGTCATAGATTATTTTGTTATTTATGACGAGAGAGTGGTCATTGACAATATTTGGCAATTTTACAGCTATGAACCTAGGCTATTGTGCTTTAGAATGTAATTTATTAAGCAAATAAAAGTTGTACTGGTAATGGGTTCTGTTAAGTCTTGGGGAGCATGTGAGCTCGAGGCCGGAACAGCTGTAGAAGTTTCATAGTAGTCACATACAGCTCAGATGTCTGGACACTAATATTTTACACTTACTTCATGGTTTTATTTGTTCAGTTGCCTTTATATTCTTGATTGGATTCTAACCAACCATTTTCATTTAAGATGTCATCAACTTTGAGTAGTAAGGGAGGAGCCTGAAGAAAATGAAATTAATACATATTTTAAAAAACCATCAATCCCTCTTTCTTAGATATGACATGTAGCTATAAAGAAATACCAGGTGTGTTTGTGGAAAACACTAGCAAAAAGGCTTGTCAGAGAAAGAAAAGGACAAGGGTCTAAAGCTGTTAGCTCACGCCACAGAGAGACGCAGTGAACACAGAGAGGCAGGGATATGTAGTTTGTGTGTGGTTACTTAGACAAGAGGTTGCAGGCACCCGTACAATTATGAATAAGAAGACCTAGAATTTTACTTGAAACTTTCATCTCAATCACAATGTTGTAAGCTCCACTTCAGCTTAATAATTGATGACACTGGAGCTATCCTTACTTTTAGTTTGTATGGAGAAAAGGAAATGTTAAAATTCTTAACAAAGAAAGTTAATCTTTTTCTAAATAGTAATGTTGGGCAGCACTTACTAGTTTTCATAATTTTAAAGCTAGAAATTCATCTGCTTTGGAACAATTATCCTTCAGAACATCTGCGAGCACTGAGCATTGGAGATGATCAGTTATTTAAAACTTACCAGTTAGAAAAACTCTCAAGAAGTTAGGCCAGGGTTTTCCCTTCTCTCCTCAGTGACGACCTCATGTATAACAGCTCTGTCTGTGTGTGTGTGTGTGTGTGTGTGTGTCTGTGTGTGTGTGTGTGTGTGTGTTTCTTTAGCAGAGGCAGGTTCCAGGAACATTCCTGAGCAAATGCACAAGTTACTGTGCTACTAACACTTTTTAGGACAAATAGTAGTCGTCATTTAGCTTTTCCTTAATGACACCTAGGGGTTTGTTTGTTTGTTTGTTTTTTCATTAATTTATTTATTTACTTGACACCTACTCTAGAAAACAATGTTCTCTACTAGTTGTGGCAATATCTGTCTACTGAATTTCTTTGTGTTTTCTTCTAATGAACAGTTTTTAGTGTCAGAAAGCTAGTTTTTCATTCTTTTCTTTATGGTCCTTCTTAAGAAATTCTGGCTTGGCTTACAATCATGAGAAGCTACTCTGTTTCCTTGAGAAGCTATAGTTCTACCATTGCCATGTATGTCTTGATCTACCCCAAGTTAATTTTATGCATGGTAAGTGGGTCAGCATTCTTTCTATCTTGCTGCTCTAGAACCTGACTAGAAATGTTTTCTCTTTCACCAGTGAATGACTTGGACCCCTTTGCTCAGTTAAAAATGAGAATAAATACAGACATGCCAACCATGCTGTTATACACCTGTCAACATAACACTTGCAGGCTGAAGCTGGAGGGATGTGAGTTATAGACTTGAGCTACGTGAGACCCCATATCTAAAAAAGAAAAACTAGAATAGTTACTTTTAAGGCTCTTTATTAATGAATGATATCTTACAGTGTACTATAATAAATTTTCAAAAAGAAGTACAAAAAAGATACCATCCTTTGTGAATTATACAATACTTGAAACTATGTTTAAGGCTGAAGCAGGGAGGGAATTGTATAGGAGAATAAGAATCTGACATTGTAGGTATAAAACTCCAGTCAGTAAATTTCACTGCTTTTGATCTGTTCTTGCTATTTGAAGAAATAAATATTGTGTCTAAAGCAAAGCAATAATAATACTGAAAAAGCACTTACTTACCAAGTACTTATACCTCCATAGCTCTGCATAATGAGATATCATGAGCCAAATAATCATATGAACATTTAGGTTATCTTTGTATCATTGAGATAGTATATATCAGCAATTCACAGGGACTGAAAGCATGTATACAGGCTGAACAGAGGGCACCAGCCAGGTGAAAGAACTGTTTGCTGGTTCCTCAGGTGGCAGGAAAATATGCTTCCATTTCTGAACAATCAGCTGATTAAATCAAACACTATGTCATGATAGTAGGTGTCAGTATAACAACAGAAAAGCCCTTTTCCTATTTGTAATCATTGAAAAATGATTGTCAATTCATTCTGTTACTAACAAATATTAGTGGCTACACTAACAGAAAGCTTTAGTTCCAACGCAAAATAGGTAGTATTGAATATAATTTGTCAAATTACAAATGAACCTACCCAACTCAAGCGTCAGTTAAGAACTGGGGGCCGAGGAGCTGTATACATGTATTTGTGTGTATATTTGTGTGTATCTGCATGAACATGTTTGTACCATGTGGAGAAGGTCTTTCTTGACAATGGATAGAACACCTGGACCAAAATCTGGTCTTTGATTTACATTGTGAACATAATTCCTATCTATGGTAGCCCAAAGTTGAGTTTCTAAGAACTATTAGTAATGTTCAGTATTTAAACAGACAACAAAAAAACAGTAGGAATACCTTTCTTTCAAATCTGTACAACTACTTTTTAACATACTACATACTTCCCCCAGTGTATGATATACTTTTACTTAAAGTAAAATTTTTTACCCAGATGCATTTAACATACATTTTGCAGTCATATCATCTGCATTTTTATGTAAATTAAAACTATATTGTAGAATAGCCCAAAATTAGACCCAGCCTTCAGGCTCTGTACAAAGTTAAGTCAAACTAACTTAACTAGTTGTCTCAGAATCCCTTCCTACTCTAAAATAGAATGGAGCACGAGGCACTTTGGTTTCTGTATATTATTCTTTCAGCCATACTAGTAAATAAATAAACAACCTTAAAAGATATTATTGTGTTAGTGCATAGTACATTCCTATGCATAACATTTAAAATCTTAATTTCGGAACATGTACATATCACAAGAAGAAGAGTAGCATTGTTTCGGGACTTTCTAATGAAAGTCTTCTTACAGGCACGATTGATAGAAGGCTTTGGATTCCTTTTCTGACACAATACTGAGTCTGAGCTTCACAAGTGTGATCAAGAGACTGCCTGTGCATTAGAAATGCAGTCCTAGACCCATTTTGCAAAACATTTTTCATTATAGAGTAGATAAAAAGCAGTCCTGACTCCAGAAGCCCCAGGGTCACACTATGAGGAGCGCTACCTGGTGCTTTCAGAATGCCTATGGGAAGTACATATAGCATTTGGACATGATACCTATGACCTTGTAAAAACACCACATATGTAGAGACTGACAACACACCAAAATTTTTAATATTTTTGATTTTTAATATATGCTTATCCTACTCAGAAAGCAGTCAGCATATCTTAAAACATTTAAATGCATAGAAAATACACAGTGGGAAAAATAGTACACAAATACTAATTCACAGACGTCAATATATAATAAAACTAATTTATAGAACATTGAACATCTGAAAGAGCTCAACAAATAAGTTTCTTATAGAACTTGTTATCAAGACAACTGGTCAAGGTGCAGGGAAAACTGATACACTTGCAACACACACCTACACCTAAGGCTCAGGGACATTACAGAAGAGTGGGTGGGATGAGCATGTGGGCCAGAGGACCAGGACATCTGCTGTTAGACACTGTCGTCTACATATGCCAGGGAAATTACACACATTACATTCCAAAAATAGTCACCTAAACAAGGCTGACACAGTAGCAATGTCAGTAGACATGCTAGTGTGGGTGAGGGAAATCTCACAAGGCCTTACCCCTAGATGAAGAACAGTTCGTCAGTCTTCTCCAGGGACAAGACCGCTGACAGATTATCCAGTCTAAGCAAGTCCATAAATGAGCAGAATGAAATTCACTCAGCAGGTGTGTGTGTGTGTGTGTGTGTGTGTGTGTGTGTGTGTGTGCACGCGCGCTCTCGTGCGCACGCATGCACATCTCTTTCTCTGTAGCAATAATTAAAGAAGAGATGACATGTATTTAAGAGGGGGGATAGTGAGAGTTGTAGGGGAAGAAGAGCATAGACTTGCTGTAAATAGAGTACTCAGATATGAAAAACTCAAGGAAAGATTACATTAAAAAGACAATATAAAGATAGAGTTATAAGTTTTATTCAATTGAAGACAGACCTATCACTTCACAAATAAGATGAAATGGGGGCTAACTGTTCCTTGCTGATAGCCACTAAGATACCTATTTTCATTTTATTGGAAATACAAAGCCATTTAACCTATTTAGAAGGTTGACTACAGCGTAACTGAAATCTAGCCTAGTGTTTTCTCTCAAACAAAGGCCTTGATATTGTTGAAGCACTTGGAAAACTATTCTACTGACTTACTAAAGTTCTGTGACTTAAAGTTTGGCAAAGAATGTCTCAGCCTAGACAATGTTAAGGAGGGATAGGAAGATGGTTCATGAAGAAAACCTGACAACCTGCGTTAGATCTCAAGGTTACACACAGAGAAAGTGAGGGCCTACTCCTGCAAGTTATCCTCTGTGCTGTGGCATGTGTGTGTGTGTGTGTGTGTCTCCCCCCACCTCTCTTTCTCTTACACATTTAAAACATAAAAATTTTAAATAAAAATATTCTGATATTTCAGCTATCATTGGAAATAAGCAGATGACAGTAAGCATTGTTAAAATTTCAAAACAGAAGACAGATAAGCATGCCCTTGGCATGTAAAAATGAAATTCCATACTTTGAAAGCATATATGGAAATAAAAAAGGTTTGGTGGTGTGGTAGAAGGAGTGCCTGGCAGCCTGCTGGGAAGAGCTTAGAAGAATAGTGTGCTCTGAAGATATGATTCACTAGCAAAAGGCAAAAAATGGCTATGGTTTCCACATACAATCCTAGAAGTATCTAATAGAAGAGCAGAGAGTAGCAAGGGAAGTAGGAGTGTTGAGACCAATTTCCATGGTGATGCCAAACTTCAGAGTAGGCCACAGTAGTCCTGGTGTGCCAGGGCCTGAGGCCACTGGTTGGCTGTGAAGGTCAGTGCAGGGCATCACGAAAGCTTCCGTTAGAATCATGTCAGGGTGTGATCGGGTTAAGCCCTCCAAGGAGCTATAAGCACTAGCAAGCTACAAAAAGAGTTTTATTGTTCCTGCTTCTTGAGAGCAAATGCATTCTGAATCAAATTGACCATAAAGCAGTTACATAATGAAGACTATAAAAGAAACAACAACAACAAGAACAAAAACGTAACAAGTTCTTTCCAGCCTAATAGTGGTCTGTACTTGGGAATCTAAATTCTGATGAACAGCCACATTTTACCTGCCCTTTCACTAAAACCCCTAGGATTTTGACAAGTTTTTAAAAGTGTTCACTCACACTCAGAGACACTAAGTGATACTTGTGAGCTGAAAACAGCAAAAATAATATACTGTTGAATTCACTCTGTCACTAGCAGCACAGCCTCTGTACCCTGTGGCTCGTGTGTGCAGGGTTGGGTTTTGCTTATGAATGCCCCTCCACTCTCTCCCACATCATTTCCCTTCTATGTAACCAAATCCACCCAGCAACTGGAGGCCCAAACAATCTTGTTAACTTAAAAGTTTTCCTGCAGATTTATTGACCCAGTAGAGTTAAACAGAGTAAGTGTTGATCAACACCTCACAGGTATTTCTTTAATTATTGGACTGGCATCTCTGGGGCCTAATAAAAATTTGCAGTGAGGGTTAGTAATAAAGTGACTATTATATTTATTTATTTGTGGGGGAGGAAGCATTTTGGTTTTTCTAAAAGGAACCTCTACTTCTTCCCATAAATTGTAGCTGTAGCCTTGATAACACTTTTGCTGAACAATAAGGTCTCCAGGGCTACTCACTGAAAGAGATTAAACTATAATTAAACTACACTATGAATAAAGGAGAGTTGGAAAAAAGAAGGAAAAAAATTGGGGGGTTTCATAAAGCAGAAAAGAAGTACATTGACTGGTGTTTACAGCCGAGAAACTTTTCCCCCCTTCTTGACTACAAAACAGTCTTATTTTTAACCAGCCAAGGTTTTTCAAGAATGCCGTATCAGTCCCACAGTTCTGTGCTTTGAAATAATTGCACCAAGCTGGTCCCAAATCAGCAGTAACTGACTGCAAGGCAGGAGAGAAACATTGCTCAAATGCACAGTGCTGATGAAATTTGCCATAACACTATGAGTTATGTCGGCTGCCTGCGTGAGGTTCCACATAACGGGAAAAGAGAAGTTAACTAGTTCTTAATTGAACGTACAGCTACATAATATCCTTTTGTTTAGGCTTAAAAATGGATTTTTTTAAACCTCCTTATCAGTACAGCTATTAAATATTGTGGCTCTCCCGCTATCAGTCTCCGATCAGCACAGTTAGTGCATTTTACCTTCCAAGGAAGTGCACTCTGAGCCAGCTGGAGCACGAGAAATGGAGGAGCTGGAGAAAGTCATAATTGAAACAGGCGACTGCACAGTACAGACAGGAAATAAAAGGAAGACTGGCCCTCCAACGGATTAAATTAGATGTTTCAGATTCAGACAGTATCAGGAAAAAGAAGACTTATGTGAGAGGGGAAAGGTAACAGTGAGTTCATTCAGATGGCCCCTCCTCCTCACACTACACATGTTTGTGCTGGACTCTCACTATGCCGCCCTGTAGGGCAGCCTCTGCACTGCCTGACACTGCCAAACAACAGTGAGCAGGTCCCTGCCTTAATGTCACACTATCCTCTCCCTCCTGTCTGCCCTCTCCCTCTTAGAGGCCTTTGGTATTCTATTTCCATAAATTAGGCGTGAAATTATGTTGGGCTGAGGATACATGATTTCAGCTGTTTTATAGTTGGAAAAGAAAATCTTTTAGACCTAAAGCAAAAACATTTTTTAAATATACTTCCTGCCTATTAGTTTGAGATATGCCTATTACAGATAATGCCTGCTTTGTAGGAACTTTCTTCTGTCCTTTTGATCTCATGGAATTCTGTCTTGTCCTTCACTTCAGATAACATTTATTGAGTACCAACTGTATACTAAGACTAAGTGGCAACTGCATTTTTGTACACTAAATACAACAGTGTTAATTTATGTGCAGTTCATTCACATTCCTGAGTGAAGACTTGTGTTTCAAATTTTTTTCTAAGAAGATTTTATTTTGCATTAGACTAAGCTACGGAAACTTGTTCAACATTTTCTTGTTTCTCTTTCCTTTTGTGGTTCTGTATCAGTTTTTTTATTATTATTTAAGCAAATACAGCCTCTATTTAACAAAATTTTCTGTAAATACCCAGTTCCAAAGTTTGTTGCTGGAAGTGGCTTAGACACTGCCTTTAAAGGTCAGTACACATCTCAGCATTATAGGACCCAGTGCCCTTAATAATAGACTAGGACCTCGCTCTGTGATGAGTATGAACACACTGGATGTAGAATTTTATGCTCAGAAATCTTGACTTTCTCCATGGTCTTCTCTAAGCTAATAGCGATGCTCTAGAAAGTAGATGGAGTTTTGCCAGTGAAGGTAGAAGAGTCTTCTTTCCGACTTTCTGTGACTTTCTTTGAGCACCTACCACATATCAGCGGAGCATGGTCCTTCTGCAGGAGGTTGACATGGAGTCTGCTCCCTCTACTCAGGTGTGGTGGTTGTTTAGCTTCTTGAATTGAGCCCTGAGAAAATTCCCATGCAGACATCTGCTTCGTTTGCCTTGTCTGCTGGTGAGAGTGGAGTGGGACCAGAAGAGCATCATTTGAGTAGGTTTTGTATGGAAAATATTGTGGGTTGCCTCCACTCCAGCTGGACAGCTTTATACAGCTATAAACCTTTATTGCTGCATTAAGTTCTGTTCGAAGGGTATGAATCTCTGATACTCATGGTCCAACAAAACTGCTACCAATTATCTACTGAACAGCTACCAAGATCAGCAAGTTGGACAAGAGCAACAACCAAATGTATGTACTGAGCACTATCCAATAAGACAGCATCCTTATTCTCAGAGAAAAGGTTACCTTTATAAACTTTTTAAAAAGCTATTGGATTCAGCCCAAAGCCTGTCTTGCATTGCTACCTCACAGAGAATATGTCTCCATTCTTGGAAAGTAATTTCAACATAAATCTCAAAGAATGAGATTGTGTTACAGCAAACACTTGTTTCTGATGTAGTGAACATTGCTCTTACCACTGGGCAATATTGAACCATTCCAGGAGCACAAGGAAGCAGATTGTGTCATCAGAGTGTCACTTTCAGGAGCAAGGGTGGAACAACAACAGCTGCTGGCTGCTGAGATCTGTCACCTCTGTAGAAGTAAGCCCAGACATCCACTTGAGAATTTACAGAGCCAGAGCTCTCTTCTTCTATTCTTTCCAAGAGTTGCCTCAATAACAGGATGTCCTTTGGTGGGGCTTTGCCCTTAGATGCCCAAGCCTGTGACTGCATTCAGATTCAGAATTACATCCATTTATTTCATTGCTGTGAAGTGGCTGTGTGTTTACCCCTCCAGAAGAGCTGGTTTTAATGCAGCACCCTGAAGAAAATAATGATAGTAAGAGCTGTAGAGTGTTGTGCCATTTGCTTGTGAGTGGTACCTCTTTTGGACCTCATAGTAGCACTCCTGAGAAAAATTGCTGTTGTTATCACTTTTGCAGATAAGTAAACTCAGACTTAGAAGCTTTGGGAAAGGGCCAGTATTGTCATAATCTACATTATGAATACAAACCTGGGGTTGTTGGAATTAACAGATAGAGTACCCAGAACCAAAAGATTCATTATTTCTGGGTATCACATTACTTAAACTAGACCCATTTTACTTTGATGATGAAGGCCTTGATGTTCAGATGGAATGGATTACAAGAACAGCCACTAAATGAGAGGAAAGGAGAAGGTGAAGGCACCTCCAAGAAGCTGACTCCATGGTAATTCTCCTGGTCTTTTTTTCTTTCAGAGCTAACCTGGGAATCTCATCAAGGTGTTAAGTCCTATTTTTAAAAACAAGTGAGTTCTAGAAAACCTTCTTTCTAGAGTCTTCCTCTGGGCTTAATCCTCTTCTCCCTTACACCTTGTCAGTTATCTTCATCTGCTTTTTATGATCTTGGGTCGTGGGGTCAGTGAAATACCAAAGCAGTTAAAAGTATCTGCCACCAGGCCTGAAGAGCCAAGTTCTCTCCCCAGAAGGCACATGGTGGAAAGCGATAAGTAAATCCATCTGTTGTCCTCTGACTACTAAATACGCATGTGCTCTGTGTGCCAGGTGAATGCACATAAACACACACACACACACATCCACAAAAGAAAGAAAGAAAAATGAAAGTGTGGCTGGATAATAATTTTCCTACTGTGTTGATTCAAATGAGAATATACCCTATAGACTCTTGTGTTTGAAAGTTGGTCCACAATTGTTGAAAATGTTTTAGGATCTGAAGGTGAGACCTTATTGGAGGAGGTGTGCCATAGGGGACAGGCTTTGAGGTTTCAAACAATGTACAAAATACAGAGAAGCTTAAGTGGTTCTTATCTAGAAATTTCACCACTACTGGCTAGTATTCATGGTGCTGGAAAGTATTCTGCAGGCTGCTGGAAAAAAAAAAACAAAACATACTCTCCCATCTTTCATATCACCCAGCTACAAACTCTGCAAGATACTGATACAATAATGGCACAAATGTTATAGGAGTAACCATCAACTTTTAAAAATTGGATTTAAGGTCCTTTCTGTTAGATAGAACCCACACCTGTTATTGCTAAAGTGATTAAGAACCTGAGACTAGATTTGTCATTGGGCCAATGGGAAAACCTTATGATATTATCCTGCTAAAGAAACAACAACAAAATGACATCTAATGACATATTGCTGTACCCATAGATCAATGCCTTGCCCAGTTCACATCAGAGAAGCTGCTGCTTACAATAGATGAAAATTAACAGAGACTTACAACTGGACAACAGGCAGTGGGTGAGAGCCTTTGGAGCCCGCAGCCTTGGGATGTCTTCCTCCAATCCCTCTCCTCAAGGCTAGGGATCTATGTGAAAGAAGAGGTGGCAGGATTTTAAAGGCAGAAGTTGGTAGACAACTCCAAAGACAGTGTCATCCTGAAACAACGGGACTGATGTACATATGAACTCACAGAGACTATGTAGCATGCACAAAACCTGTACAGGGTCAAGCCAGTTAGCTCGCTGCATGCACTAAGACAGGGAAGTGGACATGGGTTCCCACCTCTAAACAAGAAGCTTTTTGAAATTGATACCCATTGGCAAAGAAAATGTGTCTTTTCTCCAATGGAGCATCACTGGTTCTATCAGCAGTACTCCAGAGCAAGTGTCATGCTGAGGAACAGTGGCCAACACAAAACAACCTCCATGGTGTTTTGTGTATTCTTCTCTTTCATTCATTTTGTTTTGGTATTTTTTTTGTCATAATGTCTTTTGCTTGTTTGTTTTTATTTTTTTATTTATTGGGGTTTTGTATGTTTGTTTTTGAGAGAGGTGGGGAAAGAACAAAGTTGGGTACATAGGGAGCTGAAAAGGCTCTGGAAAGAGTTGGGGAGGGAGAGAAACATAATCAAAATATACTGCATGCCTAAAATGTAATCAGGAAAATAATGAGAGTACAAAAATACTCAAACCATCCCCAGTATGCTCTGTCTCTGCCTCCTCCTTGAAGATCAAGATGTGAGCTCTCAGCTAGTCTTCAGGCCACCTGCTGCCATGCCTTCAGCGTGACATCACAGACTAGTCCGCTGGAACTCTAAGTCCAATTAAACTCTTTTATAAGTTGCCTTGGTTATGGTGTTTTATCAGAGCCATAGGAAAGTGACTAATATGTTGCCTACTTTAAAAAAAAACAAAACAAAACAAAACAAAAACAATTTGGCTCAGCAAATAAAGGCACTGCTATCAAGCCTGATGACCCGAGATTAATCCTTGGGACCCGCATAATGGAATTAGAGAACTGAGTCCTGCAAGTTGTCCTATAATTTCTACAAACATGCTGTGGCATATGTACAAATACATACGTATGTACATACATACCTACCTATAATAAATAAAATAAATATATAAATAACTAAGTTTTTTGAGATTTCTAATCAAAGTTATCACAGTTTCAGGGCAAAAGCAGATCTTAGTTAGCTGGCATAAGTGCTTTAGGGCTGAGACCTTAATGTGCCTCACTTTCTTTTAAAGAACTTCACACTAAAGCATGGGCTTCATAGCTGCCCACAGCCAGCTCTGTATCTAAGCACTCACATTTATCATCAGGGATTAAGTACATACTAAGTCCAACATTTTAAAGGAAGCCTGTTTTTAGCCATCTGTACATGGAAAGGGTGACATAGTCCTATCTGCCAAATACTGGGCCTGTCTGCCCACTCTCCTCCCTGCTCACCACCACAGCTCCCCAAAGCTATTTCAGGGGTTGGCAGGAGGGAAGGTGTAGAGATTTCAATTTAGAAGTAGTGGCCACTAAAGAATCTCTGATGGCTCATGGAGTATTACCAGCCAGAATACTATATGTATGACAGAAGTAAATAAGGGTGTTCTAACCTGGTTCTGCTTTCTGTCTGACAAAATTCATGTGACTGCTTCCTTAAGAAGCATGCTTTGAAGCAAGCAAAATGCAGGTTTTGTTGCTATTGATGTGTCATAGCCTATAGTTCACACTCAATGTATGGGTGTCAACAGAACTGTTGCTTACTCCCTAGGGGCATCAGTTGTCAAAAAAGAAAAAAAAATTTTAAAGGGGCCCCTATTGCAAAGACTGTGCTAACAAACAGAACGTTTTAATGCCCTCTTCTGTCTGACATTTACAGAGCATTCATTTGGAGGATCCCAAATGCACAACACACTCAAAGAAAGGGAGTATGAGATATGGAGGCTAGAAGGAGGCATGTTCTGCTGCTGCTGCTGCTGCTAATAAGAGGTCTCTACACTCCTCACCACATTCCAACTCCAGTATGGCCAGGCCTCACAGTATCCAGAGGCCCACACAAGACTTCTGTTTTTGCAGACTTGGGTCTTGCATATGAACAAAGAGCAAGAAGATTCTCTTTGTATTTCTTATAAAATATGGATGCTTTTATAACTGCCCATGATAGTCACTTACCATGTAGAAGTGAAATTCTTCCATGAAATGTCTACAATGCTAAAGCCTTTCCCTGAAGATATGTGTGTGTGTGTGTGTGAGAGAGAGAGAGAGAGAGAGAGAGAGAGAGAGAGAGAAAGAAAGAGAGAGAGAGAGAAAGAAAGAAAGAAAGAGAGAGAGAGAGAGAGTGTTATGCAATTAGAAATAAAACAGGAAATCAAAATTTAGGCAAGGCTAAGCTCCATCACTATGCAATCACACTTTTTGAAGTTTCTGGAACTACAGAATGAATATTTGTCTGAAGGTAGTAGAGACAGAGAGGAACCAGAGCTGAAATGTGGCAATATGGCCTTCTTTAGCTACTTTGTTCAAAAGCTACCTGATTCCAGAAGGACTTATGAATGTGTAAAACCAGGGAATAACTGTGACATTCCTAGCATTAGAACCAGAAAAATAAGTTAGAGACAAAATTGAAACAGAAAACACCAATGTCGTGCCAGTCACCAAAACATAAGATCCCTGGTCTGTTAGCAAATCTGTCCAGTTACGTGCTGAGGCATGATCTTCTAATCATGGAGAAGTCCCCACTGTAGCCTTCCCTGGTATTCTTTGGAGTTAGTGTCCTTTAGAGCATAAACCTGGGAACCAGACTTCCCAAGTACTGGCTCTGCATTTCCTAGCTGTGATATGCCAGGTAGGTCTAAGTTGTTTGTGCCTCTGTTTCTCCATTTGTAAAGTGAGATAGTAGTTCTTTTCCCCTCACCACAGGACCACAGTACGGAGTAACACACTAATGCACAATATGAACTACTGGATATAATAGTGCTGATAATGTTAGTGGCCAGATGAAGACATGGTGACTGCACTAACTTAACCTGCCACCATGTTTGTACCAGACAGATCAGGATATCCCTGTGTAAGCAGAGTCAAGCCTATGATCGTGTCTGTAGCCAAAACTCAGGAGAGCATTCTTGAAGTCTTTTCTTCATTGTGAATTACCTGGATTTTTCTTGTGTAGCTGTAAACATTAATCATATCCTCTGTTGTATATAGACTAGCATTTATCCTTCGTAAATTCTTGCACAATTTGAATAAACACTTCTCACCAGAGGCAAGAAACTTTTTTCTGACTTGTTATTAGAGAAAGTTTGAAAAATCCCAATGAACATATCAAATAAACTACAGTTGGAGGGAACAGATCTGAGGAAATGGGGAAGGGGAAAGGGAAACCGGGCTCTCCGCTTCCAAGTTTTCTGGTTCTAAAACAAAGACGGCTTTTGGATGGAAAAATGCACTAAATTAATATTATACATTAGCTATTTTAATTGAAGTAAGATGGCAATCAATTAATTATTATGTCACCATGGAGCAAATATATGCAGGAATTTAATATTCCACAATTGAAATAAATTTGAGGGTTGTGATTTGAGGGGCAACTTTCCAAGAATGCATCAAAGGTGAAACCCTAAAATAGCTTGATTGCTAAGAGTATTTATAGAAGAGGTGGGGTGCATCTCAGTGATTGACTACTTGCTCAACAGGCATGCCTGGTCTGGTCTCCATTCCACCCCAAAATGAAAGAAAGAAAGGGGGCATTCATAAAATCCCAGATGCAAGTGTCCCTTTTTATTTAAATACTCTGTGTCACTTCAGTTTGTATGGTATTGCTGTTCCAGGGTTTGTCTCAATGAAGTGGTTTTAGAGAACATTTTAGCCTGAGAACTCCTCAATGGCATAGCTTTAAGTGTGACCAAGCACAATATTGGGAATATGTTGTTTTAACTGTGAAAGTTTGTGTGATATTATCAAGAAACAGAACAGAACACACTCTGTGGGTACAGCTTGGAAAAGAGAGTGGTTGGTGCTTTTCTTCTGATAGAATTTGCACTTGTGTGAAAAGCATATACTTTTCCGCCTGTCTGCTTACTTGGAGTTTTTTGTTGTTGATGTTTTTTGTTTGCTTTCTTTGTGTTGTTTTTTAATGTGAGACATAGTCATGGCAGGCCTGAAGTCTCAGAACTCAGAGAGATCTACCTGCCTCTGCCTCCTAAGTAGTAGAATGAAAAGTATGGGCACCTGTGTCCTGCTGGAGCCCCGTCCTTTCTTTAGAAGAATGTAGTACCATTCTTTTTTTCCATTAAGAACTAAATTATTCACACATGAGCCCACAAAGCCCTTTCCATCCATTCACCTTCCATCTTTTGGAAGCTCCTCATTTTTCTAGACCCAGGTATCTTGCCTTTAGCTAAATAACAATACCAGTTCATTTGGGTTACCCAACTGTCTTTTTTTTTTTTTAAACATTTTAAGGCATGAACATTTGAGAGAAGCTCTGAAAGATGAGCTGTGCTGAGAGTATGTATGGATTCAGGAACACTACAGAAAATATACCTAAAATTCCAAGTGGCCATAAAATTGTAGAATATGGAGGAAATTTTTGGTAACTATACAGTTTTAAAGTGAGAAGCATCTCTCTGCACAAAAGGCAACCCAAATATTTTCTGGGATGACTCAAGGGCATAAGGGTATCCTGAAGTAGATGCTATTCACTTTACACAGATTAGGTTTCTCAAGTTCATAGATATCTTAAGGTCTTAAGTTGGATTTTTATCTCATGAATTAATGTCAAGGAAGTATTTATACTTTCCTATTCTGGTTCACATTTACTTAAATGGGAACTTACAACTTTACCTGAATTTAGCCAGAACTCTTAGATTCAGGCTTACCCATGTCTGTGTCCCTTGAATTGTCTCATGTTTCCTAAAACCATCTTGAAGTAGATAAATACATCATTTAATAGAGATTGTTTAGACTAATATAAATCATGAGATACCTGATAATTTCTAGAAAATTTCCCACAGTGCTTTCAAGAGACCTCAGGAAGTCATGAGGCTGTACCCATGAAAGGCATAATAAAAGGCCTGAAGACTAAAGATATGAGAGCTACAGAAAATGTTGAGGACAAAAGCATCTAACAAGAATTTCTTGAGAGATCTGAGCATGTTGATGCATACCTGAAGACCCTGAACTTAGGTAGAGGCCGGAGAGTAAGGAATTGAGGGTCTTCTTTGCTACATAAAGGAGTTCAAGGCCAGCCTGGGCTATATGAGAGCATGACAACAATAATAAATAAAAGGGACACCCTGGGTAAAGATATCTGCTAGGCAAGTCTTGTGTTTAATCTGCAAACCCCACATAAACAGTAAAGATAGGAAAAACAAAAAGAGGGGGATTTCTGGTTTTTATTAAGGCTTAGTACTGTTGGCTTTGTGGTATGTACATGGAATGTTTTAGTTAGGTTAAAATTTTATTTTAAAACAAATATAACTAGACTATGATAGCATATACTATATTATTATTAAGTGCACTGCAATTCTAAATTAATATAATGCAATGACATAGGCAGCAGTAAAAAAAAAAAAAAGGTCAACCTTCACCTTCACTAAAACACTAAGATGTACATTTTATTCTAGGAATAATTATTTTATAAAAAGGAAGAAGTACATTAACTGCTCATTACTGCTGTAATTAATTACCATAAACTTAGTGATTTGAAATAACGTTGTTGTGAATTAGGTTGTATTTCTCTCCCAGACTCCTGTAGTAAAGACCTAACTCCCAGACAAACCTTTTTTTTTTGGAAATGGGGCCTGTAGAAGATCAGTATATTTAAATAAGTTCATGAAGATGAAGCCTTCATCATGAAATTAATGGCTTTGCCAAAAGCCTTTAGAGATACTCAAAGACATACCATAGGAGGACATAAAGAAGGGTCACTACCAAAAAAGAGGGATTTTACTGGAAATCAACTGTGCTAGCTAGCAATGTGATCTTGGAATGTTAGCTTGTGAAGCAGTGAAAAACTACTTTTTGCATACCTTCTACGGAGCCAAGCAATATAACCTATCTTGTTTGGGCAACACAGGCAGACTAAGAGAAACACTGAGCTAGAAATATGGCCCAGTAGTAGAATACATGCCTACCACATTATGTCCAGGGTTTGATCCCTAGCAGCACCAGATTCAGTACCCATCCTTACACACAGACAAACTCATCAGCTTGCAATTGAGATTGGTGTGAAAGCTTACACCAAGCTCTGAAGCAGTTCTGAATGAACTCTGTAGGTTCTAAGGACGACTCTGTTTCCTTGTCTTTTCCAGCATCCTTCATGGTACATCCTTCACCCTCTGCTTCAGTAATCACTTCGCCTTTTCTGCCCCAGTGATCCTCCCAACTTTCTTACAGCTCTGGGAGATAGTAGGCCTTCTGAGAAAAGGTTCATCTCTAGGTTCATCTCTCCTACTCAAAACCTTTCCTCACTTGGACAATGGTCTTTAGCCATGTGAAGTAGCATTCTCTTTAGTTTGAGACTAAAGTGCAGAGCAGTTGAAGGGGGTGGTATTCATCCTGCCTCAAGAGGTGGGGGGAGCAGCAGTAGGACCTCTGCTAGGACTGTTGTGCATAGATGACAATTCCACACTATGCTATAAATTCCATGCTATCTGTGAATGTGCCCAAAACTCAGATTTAATCTTAGCTATAACTAGTATTGAAATTTTATGTACTTTGTTTTGGGAACTTCATAGAAAATATGACTGATAAAATTGTCTCTTTTCAAACAAGTAGACAGTCAAATGGTGATAAAAAATTTAGGTGCTACATCAAACAACTAAGTGTGAGCACAAGCTCTACCATTGGTCTGCATTGGTTTGCATGGGTTCCTCCACCTCTATAAATCCCTCTCTGCTAATTTGTAAAACATAATTTAAGAGTTTCTATAATGCTGAGTTTTTTCAGCCCATGCCCAAAATACTCACATGCTGGAAGCTTCCTTGAAAATGACAAAATTCTGTCTCAAAAAAGGAAGAATTACTGTTGCTGTTCTTGTTGACATCATCATCATCATTTGGCCTCTTTCCTCGTTTCTAGGAGGGAGAGGAAGTAAGCATTCTGACAAGGGTAGATGGAGAGTGTGGGTCAGAACTGAGCCTCTGCCCCAAGGTCACCTTTTCCTCCTCCTCTGTACTGTCACTGACCAATAAGTATCTGCATTTCAATCCTCCATAATGTTCTGCTTTGAAAACCATGGCAGCCACCAAGACCTTAAGTAAAGGGGTTTATAAGCTTGGTTACCACAAGAAAGACATTTCTAGTAACATTCTCTTTCCTCTACTCAATCAGTTTGAACAGTTTTGGGTTTTATTTCTCTTATAGGTCTAAATTCTCTCTTTGGTATCTGGGAAAGTATCTTTGGACTCCCATCCCCCAATTAAGAATGTTCAGGTGTCTAGGGTTTGTTCTTCCATTTTCATACATCTGTAGCTAGAGACTTTACATGTTAATTGTTGTGCAAAAAAAAAAAAAAAAGTCAAATCAACTAATACAGATATAAAAGCAGGCAACTTAAAGCCAGATGACTATTCTAAAGCCTGTTTTCCCCCTTATTTTAAGAGGACTTCCCATTTATGCCGCCAGGTCAGAGTAGCAATGAGAAGGGGCCTCTCATGCTCCAGGATGGACTTATCGCATGGTTAGCAGCTGGGATTTACATGGAGGCTCATTAAATAAAACAGCAGTGGTGGCTCCCTCCTGCTGAGTCCCGTGGAAGTACAGTACCTGAGCTCTCACAAGCCTCACTGCTCTTTGCTACTTTGTTTTATGCCTTTCCCATTTTTCTGTCTGTTCTTGACATTTCCTGACCTCACAGTACTTTTATTATTATTTTTATTGCTACTATAACAATGATAACTTAAGGGTCTGATTTATATGATGGCAACTTGGCCAGGGGAGACTAAGGCATGCCCCCAAAAATGCAGTAAATGTTCAAGTCTATTAGCCTTTTGTTTTTATTAAGTGGGAAACTTCCATTTTGTTTTGCCCAAGTGAGTGTGGAGTCGTGAGTAACTGCAGGATTGTATTTACGAGTGGATCCATCACTGTGAGTGAGTAGTGGAGTGAAGAGGGGACTGCAGTTGGCCTACTCCTTGATTAGATCTCTTTTTCTGGAGAATCAATAGTCATTCTTTCCTTATTATTTTACAGTAAAATTATTTTTAAATTATTAAAAATAATAGATGCACAAATTATTGACATAGTGTCCTGATTGTAATAATTCCACAGTGTAATGTCTCATTTGGAATGTCAGTCCTGCTGTCACAATAGAAACAGAAAACAGGGTTTGTGAGTGCCATTTTGATCTCCTGCTGATCTCAGTCCATAGGAAGCTCAAACCTAGGCAATACCTGGGTATAGAACACTTGTCCAGAGGTAAAGGTCAGAATTCAGGTTGATCATCCCAGTAGATGGCTCATGAGCCTGGGATGCTGAGGTCTTACTGCCCAGGAAACTTTGCCAGTGTGACCCCCTAGCATGGGCATGTAATTGGGCAAGCCATTCCCAGAGATGGAGCCCTGTTCTTACCCTAGCCTTTTGGCACAGATTTCTCACAGGTATTGGCCCACAGTGGACTTGCCCTCCTGCAATCTGTCTAGACTATGCATGTTGACCTGATGTGGTGAACATTGCCACTTCCATTCTTCCAGATAGCAGTATCTGACTTTATAATGACTGTGACTTTAACATTGGTAAACTAAGGTGAACTTTAGTTTTACTACATTGTTGAACATTTTGGTTTTCTACTAAAATACCATCATTCTGTGAAGGATGTATGGCCTTCAGCCCTCCTGTCTTGGGATGGAAATGGTTTGTTTCATCACACTTCCAGCTCACAATCCATCACTGAAAGAGTCAGGGTAGGAACTCAAGTAGGAACATCAGCAGGAACTATGGAGGAAAGGTACTTCCAGGCTTACCCCTGAACTACATTCTGCTACCTTTCATAATTATAGCATAGGTTTACCTGCCTAGGGATGGGATGGCTCAGAGTGGGCTGGGCCCTCCAATATCAATTAACAATCAAGAAAAAACCCCCAAAACGTGCTCTCAGAACAGTTTGATATGCTCACAGGACAGTCTTGTTGGAAGCAGAGCTTCAGTTGAGGGTCAGTCTTCCCAGATGTGTCAAGTGATAACAAGAGTAGCTATTGTGGGCTCTACTTTCTAAGACCTATGTTCCTTTGTTGTGTTTCCTCAGAAGTATTTTCTGGTGCATATTTAGAACAAAATGGTATTGGTCACTTTTAGTCTTTATTCTCTCTCTTATTTCCTGTTCATTGACTGGAAATGGAAGTCTCTGAGACCCTAGGAATATGAAAAGTCACAGGTTGAAAGGAGCCTGGCCTCTGACTCTGCACAAGGAATACTCTTTAAATATCTAAAGGTACTTGCTGCTCTTGCAGAGAACTTGGGTTTGGTTCCTGGCACCCACATGGTTGCTTACAGTCATCTGTAACTCCAACCTGAACCAAGATCAAAAATGGAGAATCCATTGTGAGATTGCCTTCCAGCTCCAGCTCTGTAACTATAGCCCCCTATGACTGTTGAGCACTTGAAATAAGGCCAGTCTGACACAGTCTGATGACATGTAAAATACACATTGGATTGGACTGCAAAGACAACCAAAAATATCTTACAATTACATGAATTACAAATTGAAATGAAAATATTTTAGACATATTAGTTTAAATAACATTGAACTCATCTCACCCACTTCTTTCTTTCTTTTCTTTTTTACAGAAATGTCACTAATTAACACTAATGTCACATATATAGGATCTCTATTAGACAGTGCAATGTTAAAGAAGAGATTTTAGGGTTTCTCTGTTCTAGCAAAATATAATCTGAGCAAATGAATTGGTTCATTGTTGTATGATCTCACTGACCAGTTCTTCTAGATCATGGTTTCTTATGCTTTTCTAAATGTGATCTCTTCTTGCCCAAGGAACATACTTATGGTCCTGTTATATAGGAATATGAAATAAGTACACAAATCAGATATTGATATTAATTCATATAGAAATTAATTTTAAAATGGTTTCTTGGTATACATATACTTTTACTACATATTAAAGTTCAAATTTGCGTAATACTGACACAGATGTGAGATATATTTTACATAAAGAATTAAATCTTGAATCTGGCCTTGGTGGCACATGAGTTTAATCCTAGTGCTCAGCAGAGATGGGGATCTGTGAGTTCAAGGCCAGCCTGGTCTACAAAGTGTATACAGGACAACCATAATCTACAATTTCAAAATTACACAGAGAAACCCTATCTTGAAAAACAAAACAAAACAACAACAACAAGAAGTAAATTTTGGCTGAATATTTGACACTGTAGGACACAGTATAGTCCATGCTCTTCAGAGTTGATTAGTATTCTGATTTTATAATGATCAGGACTGAAAGTACTGCTTCCTATAAAGCCATATTATTAAAGGTCAGAAATATATTTGAGAGCATTTTAGCATTACTTGAAATTTTGTCATAATCCCAAGCCAAATTTATGTAATAACTTTTTATAAAAGTCAAATCAATAAGTTAAACATTCTAACAGTGCAGTCTAAAGGTGTGCTGACTTCAGACTTTAATCTGAAGAATGAGAGTAAGAAAATAATACAGACCTTTGATTTTCATGAAGCCTTTCTATAAAGTGTACAAATCTGAGCTGAGCCATCCCAGGAAGTGCTCATTGGCACTAAGTGGCATGATGGCGTGCAGAGTGCCAACTGCTCCGGAGAAGCTGCATAACACATCCCTGGTGAGCATCGCCAGAGACACCTGGGATTCACTGCACATTTGATTCTTGGGTTAATTTGGTATTTCTTGTTGGTTGTTCAGAAATTTTCTGATATTGCTTAAAATTTTCTGACCTCCACATTCATCACACAACTGCTCATGGAGTCACGGTCTACAATTTTAAAAGCTGCTCTATAACAATACCAAGACATTGTCTTAAAAATCCACTTTTCCAGGATAAATTGTTGTCTATAGTGTATCTTAGCATAGCTTTCTTGTGCTGTTGTTCAGGAAGAAAACTGTACATAGTGGATAACATAATGGTATCCACTCGTATGTAACTTATGACTCATCTGATAAAAGTATTTTTTCTTACTACTTGTCAGCATTTTTCTTAGCTCACTAAGTATAGTTCTGGGTTTCTTTCTTTTTAATTTCATGCTCAAGATTTATTAAGAGTACAAATAAAAACATCATTCAATCTTATTTTTCAATTATAAACCATCTGGATTTGTTATAGCCAAGCAAGGAGCTTCATGAATTATATCCTTAATCCTTCTTGTCTAATATAGCTCCCTGCTAGGAAACAAAGGGCGATGTTTTAGGACTTAAGAGATGCCACTGCAACTTTTATCTAGCGTATTTTCATTCCTATCCTTGCACTGTGAAACTGCAAAGTCATCCTTTGTGCCTTTCTTTTTCTTTTGAAGAGAGAAATTATTGGTAAAATACAGAGTATTTTCATACCCAGCATACTGTGGAAGCCTTTCCTCTCTTACTGCTTTTTGAGTAGTGATGTTCTGCTGCCTCACCGCCCTGAACGCGCCCAATCTCTTCTGCATAGCAATGTCCAAAGAGGGTTTCAGTTTAAAGTAGTGTTGGTTCATCGCCTACATCTGCAAAGATGTATTTGTAGCAAGTCAAAGCATAAAATCAGTCAGTGTTATATGTAGTGCAAGAGCGCTCAGCTGCCCCATGTCTGTCTTAGTCAAGATCTCATCTAAAAGAGGCCTGAGCCTAATTCTGTGGGAGCATTGAGTCATTTTATTCTGTGTTCTCTAGAATAAGTGACAGAGGGTACCAGTCACAGGATAGAGCCTTATATCCAAGAGTTTCTCTTCAGCACTCTACCTCCTGAGAAGCCTCTCATATTTTAATTTTTTAAGCTTTCTCTTTGGAGTCAGTGTCCTGTATTTGATCCCTAGCACCACCAAAACCAAAAAAGGAAAGAAAAAAGAAGAAAAATCTGCCTTTTAGTACAATAGATTTATCTTGTAGTTGTTTGGATTTTGATCTTGTTTCTTGTTGTTGTTTGTTTGTTTGGGGTTTTTGTATGTTGTTTTGGTTTTTGTTTTTGTTGATTTTTTGGGGGTTTTTCTTTGTTTTTTGTTTTTATTTTGGGTTTGTTTTTTTGATTTTGTTTTTTGTCTGTTCGTTTTTTGAGAAGGAGGGGCAGGGGTGGGTCTACGTAGCTCCAGCTATCCTGGAACTCTATGGAATAAACTAGCCTCAAACTCAAGAGATCCACCTACTAATGCCTCCCAAGTGCTGGGATTAAAGGTTTCTAAATCCTTAACCTATCTCTCAAATCACCAAAGAGCCTGTGGCCTTTTAAGATATGAATCTGAGCTCATTGGTAGGTTGAAGTAAATTGCATTGTCAGATAGCCAATACCCAATATTTTCAAATTCTCTCTAGTTTGCTCTCTATAAGTTGCCTGCTTTTTAAAAAAAAAAAAAAAAAAAAAAAAAAAAAAAAGGCCAGGCGTGGTGGCACACGCCTTTAATCTCAGCACTCGGGAGGCAGAGGCAGGTGGATTTCTGAGTTCGAGGCCAGCCTGGTCTACAAAGTGAGTGCCAGGACAGCCAGGGCTACACAGAGAAACCCTGTCTCGAAAAACCAAAAAAAAAAAAAAAGACTTGTTTTTATCTTATGTATATGAATTTTTGCCTGCATGTGTGTTTGTGTACCGTTTGCAAGCCTGTTGCCCATGGAAGCCAGAAAAGGGCCTGGAATACCCTGGAGCTGGAGTTACAGATGTTTATGGGCTGCCACATGCCTACTGAGAATCATGGTCATTTTTTTATGTAAAACAGCTCTTTCCAAGGAATAGGGATAGTGAGTAAATGCAATATGCATTTTGTTATTTTATTCAGATTTTATAGTATAGAAAATAAGAGCACCATCCCCTCCTTTGGCATCTTTGACTTCCAGATTTAGTGTTCATCTGGTATTCATTGAGTTGAGCATCAGGGAGACAGAGCATTTAATCATCCTCGGGGAATGTTCAGTCTCTGAGGTAGACCTAGGTGTGTAGACAACCAAAACATCAGCATTTCCAGCCCCATGCACACTCAGGAGAAAGACCTCACACAGAAAAGTCCTCTTGTAAGCTGTTTAGAATTCAGCTTCCCAGTCATTTCCGTTTTGTTCTTTCTGACAGACATAATACTCCCTATCACAGGCTTGCACTAAAGACAGTAAAATACCTTGTGTGTGGGGATCCACCAGCCACACTGTGGGAATTTAGTAAAAAGTGTTCCATAAGTATTCATTTTATTATGACCTAAGTTGTCGTCTCACCCTTTTTTATCCCTTCCTAATAATTTCTAATATTTGCTTTTGCCAGGATTTAGACTGAGCAAGGTCTAAGACTCAGACGTGGAACCTTGAAGCGTTTCTGTCCAGAGTCTCCTGGTGAAGACCTTTCATCCCCCTGTGGGTGATGCAAAAATTGTGTTTGATGTGGTCCCATTTACTCTAAATGTGGATTTTTATTGGTCCTAGCCAATAAAAACCTAAATTTAGAATAATTGTTAGGACCAATAAAAGTCAGGAACTTAAAAGAAACTATTAGGAGATTAAGGTTCTGGGGCTTTTGGTGGCCTCTGATGAAATAGTAAATAAGTTTGCTGTAAAGGAAAAAATTAATGTTCTCAAAGTTTGAGTTTTACTAAGAGCTAGGGAAAATGTTTCTCAATATTCACCTAGGTTAGGTGTGGAGCCTTCGGTGCTTTATTTTCTCATCTTGCTTTAAAATTAAATAAGTCTTTGGGGCTAAACTGGAGTTGGGGAAGTTAATGAGAGAATCAGGTCAAATCCTGTGCGTGGGCTAAAGAGACTGAGTTCTCTCCTGACCCTTGAAGTTTCAATAGAATTCCATTGAATTAATTTTACTCATAATAAAATCCATGGTGTTTCAAGGCTGCCTCAAGACTCAGATCCTCTTGATCCAAGCACAACAGCCTGTTGCTGTGCAGTCTGTTGAACTTGGCAGCTAAGCTCAGGGCCTGGGATTCCTGTTTGAAGTTAGCCTATTACACCGTGGTCATCAGTATTTCAGGACAGCTGGGATTCTCTGAGAATCAACTTTGGAGGGGGTAAGTTAGCTTGAAAGGATTGTGCCCCTCTTAAATTATTATTCCTACAACCTAAAATTATAAAAAAGGCCCCAGGACCATTAAGAATATTTGAATCTGGTGACTCATCTTCCAGTACTAAGTTGAAAGGAAAGGAAGTTCTACCCAGCAGGGTTCATTCCTGAGGAGGGTCACAGCAGGATGTTATTCCCTGACAATTCAGTAGGCTGAAATCCTTGTGGAAGAGCCACCAAGTGATTTACATGAGGGGACCAGGGGACATTATCCTAGGATGAAAGTTGGCCTGAAACAGTAGAGGAAGCCTGTCCTAGAGTTGGCCTCTAGCCCCAGCACCAGACCCACTGGGCAGGACCTCTAGGGAATAGGTGGGAGGAAGGACGGACAAAAGCAGCCCATAGTACAGAACAGGGTAGCTCTTCCAGGGCCTCAGTCTAGAGAGAACAAACAAGTAGGAAGGGCTATCTGCAGCAACCGAGCCCACACTGAGCTTTGTCACTTGACCCAGAATCTGAATCAGCACAAGCCACCGAAGGAAGGACTTGAAACTAGAGTGCCAGGCAGGGCCAGAGAATCCACTGTGGGAGACCCAACCATAATCCCAAACCCAAGCAGGAACCCACTTGCTTATCATTGGTTAGCTCTTTTGCTTGTTTGTTTCGGTTTGGGTTTTGGCTTTGTTTTGTTTTGAGACAGGGTCTGTCTATGTACACTTAGCTGTCCTAGAACTCACTCTATAGACCAGGCTGGCCTCAAACACAAAAATCTACCTGCCTCTGCCTCCAGAGTACTGGAATTAAAGGCCTGCACCACAATACCTAGGCAGAAAGCTTTTCCCAGCAGTAGATTTTTGTGTTCCCTCTCAGATTCCTGCCTCTTGCCAGCCTGTGATTTACCACTGTGACAGTGTTTGTCAACAGGAGGATTTTACAATGCTGAGCAGTGTTCTTCTACCTGCAATTCACTTTCCACAAAATGTTCCAGTTACAATGTAAAGAGGAAAATGGACCTGCTTCTACATGGTTTGTTGATTTTTTTGTTTTGTTTTGTTTTGTTTTGCTTTGCTTTGCTTTTTGCTTGTTTGTTTTGATTTGATTTGATTTGACCTTGGATTTCTTGTGAAACTCATATATGACAAACAAAACACAGGGGTAAATCAGACATCTAAATGTGCAGAGCCCCTTTAACCTCTTTCTGACTGTACATGTAAAAGATGTCTCAGGTTTATTTAGGGTCTAAAATTAAATATTTCACCTGAGCAAATGCTAATGCATTGTGACATGACAAGCCCTTCTCTGGTCTATCATCCTATCAATACCTGAACCACTGTCAGGCATACATACAACAAGCAGGTGGTGGAAATGATGAACTGGTCCAACATATATGCGGGGGAGGGGGAGGCAAGGAGCAGACTTCTGGCCTTGTCAGGCTGATAACAGGGAGGCTCCATACTAAGACTCTCCAGTTCTTAGGAGCAGGGAGGAAATAGTTTCCCACTGACAGTCAAAGCTCCTGGGTGTGGTGAATAAACCAAATATTACTGGCAATCCCCAGGCAGAAGAGGACTTCTCTGGCTCTCCCACTCACAAGCCAGTAGGGATATTTCCCAGAAACCTTAGCACTACCTCTGCCTCTCAGGCGTGTTCATGGTCTCAGGAGTTGTTGCTATTTATTGAGTGCATTCTGTATTTCCTACCATGTTTAACAGTGTAACTTAATTGTAATAATAATCTGAGGCACTGCTTCCCCGTTTTTACTGGTGAGGAGACCAGCATACAAAGAAGTAAGCAATTTGCCAAAATTTAAATGTGTCCAAAGGATTAGAAATCATTATGTAGAAAACAGAGCTTTATATGTTTGTATTCACAGATGAAGTTTCAAAAAATAATAATCTTTCTTCCATTCCAGCAATAGGCCAACAACGGGGGAGTATATTAAACATACTTTTTTTTTTTAACATTTGTCCCCTATCCCTACCTCTCCCAAAGATATGCTTCTTTCTTGGGATGGAGAGATGGCTTGCTGTAAAAGAGCACCGGCTGTTCTTCCAACACACCTGAGTTCAATTCACAGCACCCACATAGTGGCTAACAGCCATCCATAACTGCAGTTCTTGGGAACCTAACACCTTCTGACCTCCAGCCTCCAAGAGCACCAGAAACACAAATATGCAGATATACATTCAAGCAAAACACCCATACATATAGAATAAAAATAAATAAATGATTATCTCTGTGTATGTGCACATGCATGCACTTCTTTCTCTATGGCCCCTGGCCTACAGAAATTGTTGAGGCTTCTATACTAAAGTGAAAATTGGAGTTACTCCACACAGGATGGACTTGAAGAAGCCATGAGAACTCTGAGAAAGGGTAATTTTTTCAGCAACTCTGATACCCAGCTGATGTGTCTGTTGATGTTCCAGGTCTGACTCCTCTGTAGTTTCAAGCAATGAAAATAAGAGAGTAAATTTAATTAAATCTGTGGCCCTTTACAAATTAAAGAAGAAATTTAATTTGACTAGTGTTTTCATTATATGTCTCTTAGAGGAAGATTTGTGAATTTGCTCAGTCCCTCCATAGATACTGTTCATCTGGGGGCAGACAGCAAACGAGCATTTTCTGGGAATATCCTGTCAGAGACATTTCTTTTTACACAGATGTGTGTATGAGATGAGAGTGTCAGCGAAAGTCAGGTATATCATCTCTCCCTGGGAAACTGTACACTAGGTCAAGACCTAAGTCTTAATTTCTAGAAACTTCTCAAGTCACTCACAGTCCCAGTTAACCAAAAAGTTACCTTTATCTGTGGTCAGTTTAGAAGAAGAGCTGGAAAAAGAGGCTCAGCTGAATCCAAGGCTTTTTAACTCCCCAAGAGGGAACTCTAGTCTGAAGGAGGTCATCTGGAAGCCATGAGGACAATTGCAACTCCATAAGCAGGCTGATTGTCCTTAATCAGCATTCAGGATTGGTTAAAAGGCTTAGGTCTCCAGGCCTCAGAGAAAACTTCTAGGGCTTAGACACTTGCATCTGACGTTTTCCCAGCAAAGAGCATCTTGGGTTCTAAATAGAAAACCTGTGGAAATAGAAAACCTGTTAGAAAGGTTGCCCTGCAACCAGGTTGTAGGGTAGAGAGCAGTGACCACCTCTGCTCTCATTTGGAAACAGATTCTAAGATCTAATGAGCACCTCTCCTCACTCTCTCACCTCACCAGACCAGGGGGACAGTGCCAGTTCTCTGAGGTGACTGGCAGGCTTTTGAAGGGCCAGGCTGACAATAAGTAACCAGAACTGGGATGGCAACAGGGGTACTGAGGTTGGAAAAACATTTGTGATTTTCTTTCTGCTGTGAGAAGGAAAAAAAGAAAAAGAAAGAAAGACAGAAAAGAAAACTCAAATAGCAGAGTTCTAGTGTGGAAATGGTAGAGCCTAGGCCCACAATGGTCTGGGCTGCCTATGTCAGCAGGCTTTTTCCTGGCTGTCAAGAAGGAAAAGTTCCCTTCAGTGACAGACAAAACTAATGGATTTGGGGCAAGTCTAGGCCTTCAGAGGTTATAGTGAAAATTAATGGAGGGCCACATTAACTAATGTTACTCTAATCCTGCAGTTTGGGGCATTGGGCTGAATTTCTGTTTTACTGCATGTTTTACAAACTAACCTGCTTTAGATCTTGGCCTACTCCAGGCTGGAGTGAGCTCTAGGTCAGGAAGCCTGCCCCCTCTTGCATTCCACAGTTGCTCAGCCACCCTGTGTGTGCTGCCTGCCGGTTCACTCCACAGCCATCTCCCCTGAACCTTTCACATCAGCTCATTTATCTTTCAGGTGTTATAATCATTGACTTCAATCAGTATTCCATTATCCTAAACAGGCAATTACCCACATTGTCACTTTTGCATTTGCTCTTTTGACCCAGGGGTCACAGGGGCCCTAGTGTAACAGAATCCCGCAAAATTATTCCCTTACCTGTCATATAAATAGTCATCCCAGCAAAATGAGACCCAAGGGGGCTTTTCAGGAGGTGTTGAGAAGGCCAGTCTAACTCGATCCTTTATCCCACTCTTTAAGGAATGCAGCGCTGTTTTGGCACTCTATCAAAATAAAACAAAGTTCCATTTTTCAGCTTCTTTTTTTAATGCATGCACCTCTGTGCTTACAAATGCTTCTTTGTGGTCCTCTTTATTGAAATTTCCATTCAGCTCTTCCATCTGTTAGCTGTGTTTACCTCTATTTCTAGGGAAAGAATTCAACATTTCACCTTTATTTGGGGTGTAAGGTCATAAAACTGTCTGGATTATTTCAGCTATATTTATGCCAAGCTTAATATTGCTTCTTTAACAGGGTTAGCACTTTTAATTCCCAGGTTCGTTATTCCCAGTGTGCAGGCTGAAGAGAACAGATTGCAGCTTGTAACAGGGAAGGCATGTTAGGCCCTCTTGTTATCCCTCCAACATCCTTCAAAGAAGAATGTCCCACAAATGTGAGCTTGGCCCAGAGAACACTGAATTAAACTTAAGTTCTGTCCGCTTCCTGTGGCTGCTGCTGAGTGTACCTGGTTGCCCTTCAGGAGGAACGGCATGCTCTACATCATTCCTCATTTCCTAGAAATATCAATGCCCCCATTTCCTACAACTTTCGGTGTCCCTGATTTGATATCTGAGTCGAGAAACCTCTGAGCTTGGTGGTGGGATCACCACTGAAGTAGAAGTACTCAGACAGAGTGGTGTGCACATACTTGAATTTCTCAAAATAAAGCCCTTGGCTTTCAAAAATGAAATGGAAGTGCACCAGGAAGGAATGCAGAAATGTTATAAGATAAAAGCATGACCAGCTCTCCTTGTAGAATTTTCCTCATTAAAAAACAAAAAATCCACACCTTCCCCATGACAGCATGTGCTCTAAGGAAGTAACATGTGCTAATGGAGTGCCATGGGTAGGAGTCAAACCCCTAGGTTGGATAGAAGCTGCCCTGTGATATTAGCACAGCAATGCATCTGGCCTCTGATTCTCCTGCATCACAGAGGAACAGTGCTATGTCTTCAGTAGTAGTGTGGGCACTTGGATGTTTGGGCAAGATGTATGATACCTGACACCTGATTGGCATCCATCCAGCAGTAGACTCATACCTCATTTCTTAAGCCATTCCTTTTCATACTGGTGGCTGTGTGAAACCTTGTCACCTGTGACCCATCACTAGAGTAGTGACCTCTTATGGATCAGTAATATCACCTATGACCCATCACTAGAGTGCCATTCTCTTGTGTACCAATAATATGACCCATGACCCATCAATAATGTACCGTCCTCTTATGTACGAATAATTTCTGCTGTTGCTGAGCTTGGAACCATGTCTTCCAGGACTTGGAGGGAAGCATGTTATTCTTCAGCCACCTACCTATCTCAGGGCTTCCTGGGTTCACAGTCTTTTTTTTTCTGGAGGACTTGTTAAGATCCAGGGAGATAGGCATAAAGCACTCCTTTGTTGCCTAGCTCAGTGAAGGTGAGCATGTACAAGGCCCTGAGCTTGAGATGCTAGTGTTTGACATTTGGGTGGCAACAGTACTGCACTCCAAACCAACATTCTAAGATTCTATAGATTTTGTGAGCAGTGGCATAATAGCAGAAGTGCTTTGGGTTAAATTGCAATTCTTTGTATTTTACTGTAATTTATTTAAAGAAAAACAGCAGCTGCATCATACTTTCCAACCTGACAAGAAATAAAGATCAGGAAATTGTTTATTGCTCTCCCAGAATGTGTTAAGACAGGTCTGTGTCCTGTGTCCCTAGAAAATGGTCAGTTCCAGGCTTTCAGTGGTCATAGTTTTCAGTGTAGCAAGGAATAAAGGACCATAGCCCAGCCTGTCCACATTAGTCCAGGGTGGTAACTATGGAGATGCTCAGCAAGCACAGAAAGGCAGGTGAAAAGATAGGCAGTGTAACACCCAGAAGACATACCTTAAAACCCTCTATTGCTCATTACTTTTTTTAAAATCAGAGGATGATTTCTTCATCCTGGAGATCTACCCCAGGACCTTGTATACCATGCAAGCACTAGATAACCAACCCCTTGGCTCTTCCCTAGGGCCAGTGTTATGCATTCACTTATTTGTTTAGTGTGTATGTTTGTAAGTACCTGTATATACACACAGGCTTCAATACTGTTTAGACTCTGCTAGGTATAAGACCAGGGAAGCTGAACATGTCTAGTATAGATGTTAGTCTTACAGACAAATCAGTTTGTATACTTGAGATACTTTTCTAGCAAGTAGCAGAATTGTCGTATTATAAGTCACCATACTCATAAGTTTCAACAGAGTAAAAGGAAAATTCCCTTTTCTCTGATGCAAGCAAGCATCTCTTTTTTGATAGTCACCATCCACTGTAAAGGTGATGCTTGTAAGAGGGTTAGCATGGACACTGCCCTAGTCCTGGCCTTTCCTCTGCCTCCAAAGACTATGCTGATAAACATGAGATTGAGTTGAGAATAAAGAAAACTCAGGAGATCTCACTGGAGTTACTCATAAAACTCCCCACAAGGAAGCCGAAGAGATAATTTAGTGGCTAAGAGCACTTACTTGCTGTTCTTAAAGATAACCAGGGTTTGGTTCCCAGCACCTACAGCTGCCCAGCAACTCACAATCCTTTTTAACTCAAGCATCAGAGGACCTAGCATTCTCTTGGCCTTCTCAGGGACCCGGTGTGCACATGGTGCACATACAAACATGGAGGCAAATATTCACTACGTAAAATAAATAATCTTAAAACTATATTTTTAAAACTTACACACACATACACACACAAGCAGAATACGCTCAAACTATTCTATGAATAAATGTGAGGAATCCCCTAGGCTCCTGGAACTTATTACTACTTTTCTCAATGTCCTTGATAAATTATTATGTGTTTTAACTAAATTGTTATCTCTAATACACTTGATGTTTGGGGAAAGCCTGTGCTGGTTAGATTTTTGTTATTGTATGTTTGTTTATGTGTGTTTGTTTTGTTTTTTGTGTTTGGTTGTTTTTTTGTTTTTGTTTTTGTTTTGTTTTATTGTTTTTTTTTTCCTGAATCCAAGCTGGGGCCAACTGAGAAGACAACCTCAGTTAAAAAAAAAAAATGCTTGTGAGACAATATATCAAAAGCAATAAAATCTTCTGGACCACTTAGTGGGGATCCAGGCACATCCCTTTGAAGCCTATGCACATGGAGCCATTCACAGATGATCTGATGCCTCAGTCTAGCAACCAAGGGACAGAAAAGAGATAGGCCCTTGTTACACCCTCTCTGTGGAGCTGTGAAATGTGAAGAAGGCAAGTGACTTATCCCTTCCTGGAAAGCCCTGTGTTCCTTATAGTTGAAGGCTCTGCATCCCTGGGTAGACAAAGGTAACTGCAGAACAGAAGGGACTTCTTTCTTGGCCGCGTTTTTCAAGCACTCAGAATCGTACACAGTAGCTTAGCAAGTGGTGGTGTATCACTGAGCTAACCTCCCACCCACTCCAATTTTGCTGCTTAACAAGCACAAAGGAGAATCTGAGGAGAGAATCTGATCCTTTTTCTCTTTGGGTCAAGTCATGTTTACCCTGATGTGAGTCTGTGAACAGGAACTTGCTGCACATATGTTTTCAATGTGGCCATGGCCTGAAACATCTTTCCTAGCTAATGGTTAGAGAGAAGGGCAGAGTGGATGCAGTGGTGCACACACTTGTCTGTGTCTGCACATTTACACAAAGTCATCATCTGAGCATGCTGATAGGCCCTAATCCACTTTAATAATGTAGTGAGAGATTGCATCATGCTTTGTTTTACAAAATATGAAAACTATCCACAGCTGTGAAGGGATAACCCACATAATTCGTCCAAGAGACTGCCTCTCTTACTTGTGGGATATATTCCATATCTCATATCAACTCACTGATGCAGGGAGATCACATGATAGATGCTGTAAAACAAGCATGTCATTTCCACAGCGGGGGAGGTTAAACCCTGTGACATCTGAGTGATGAGGCACAAGTGAGTTGGAAAGACAGTATATCTCTCCTCACCAGATAATATACTGTCCTTCATTCTGCAACTGTATTTGTATTAGTGAGACAGCTAAGAGAAGAGCTAAAGGATGTGGAAATCTTCAGGTTTTGACTCATCTGTTAAAAGATCTTTCCTGTGTAGACGGTGTTCGTTAAGAATTTTGAAGAAAACAACAGTGGCTATGGCATTTTCCCTATCAAGATTTCCTTTACTTCCTTTTTTCCCATGTTGTTCTAATACTGATTTCATAGTTTTGTAATTTCTGTGCTCTAAATTGGAGCTACTATTCAGTTTTTTTTCCTGTGTTCCCAAAAATGTATAATATTGAATTAGTTGAGTTTTTGAGCTAGTGGTAAATATTTAAAGTCTGTGCTCATAAATGAAGGGATCTTGTGAGCCTAAAGGATGTGCCTGCATCCTGTGATGCTTCATAAGGAGACTGCTTCATAAGGAGACTGGATTTTTGGCTATCCCTACATTCTTTTAACAGGAATGCAGTAGTTAGAACTCAGGACAAATGCTGCTTGAGGAGGACTGAGCTGTCCCTACAGGAGCTGCCAGACTGCCTAATACATGTCCATTTGTTATCTGGCTGTGAGATACCCTTGTTGCCACATGGTAAAACTGGCATAATCTATGTGTTAAGATTTCCCTGTACACACATACACCTGCCCAAGAGGTGGTCCCCTTCTCTATTTGTATCTTATTGTCTCCAGATACTGAAACTCTTTCATGCAGTATTTTAATGCAAATACATCCTTGGTGCCTAGCCCTTTGATAGCACTGAATCTGTGTATCCTTCGCTTTGGTTAATAAAGTTGTCCACAGCCCGGAGCTTTACTTGCAGCAATGTTAATGCTTTCCAAGAATATCATAACTGTTGAGAAGCCCAAGGTTAATCCAGATTGATGAGCTATCTCCCTCACCTGGTTAACCTTTCCTTTATTTATCACATGACCTGAGTTCTCTGACTTCCCTGAACACACATAGAGTGTCTTCTGCATATCCACACTGTTTCCTCTGTGGTTCAGAGCTTTCAGGCATCACCATTTACAAAGGAAGAGGAATGCTACTTTTCAGTGTGTCCCAGCTTGAGACTGTTAAAAACTCCCTGTGTGGTTTTTCACCTTCTATTTCTCTGTGAAATTGTATCCCTGCTTGATGAGAAATATCAGATTGGAGTGTACAGATAATGTGCTCAATAAGACACCCCCTCCCTTTTCCAGAAAGCAGCTGTTAGAACCTGCACAAGAGCACCGACAAAACCAAGACTGCTCAGGCCTTCAGTGATGTCATAGATTTGCTAAACTGCCCTCCTATCTTGTCTTCTCCACAAACTCTGACTGTGGCCATGTTTATAAAGTGCCCTGCTGCAGACTAGACAGCACAGTGCATGACATTAGAGGCTCAGCACTCAGAATGATGTTCTTGTCCACACAGGCTCTTCTCCTTTCAGTCTACAACTAAGTGTGATTTATAAAGTGTCTCTCTGTTTCTTGGGGGCACTTCTGACCTTACAGGCTGGAATTCTCTGAGGGCTCCTGTTATACTTACACGTGTCTTTTTTGCATATAGAGTCAAACCATGATCTGTCTCATTTTTTTACTGGAGCTTGGAAGAACACCCCAGGAAGTTATGTACATCAGAGTATCTTCCTAATCATAAAGAGTCTTTATTCTCTTTATTGTCTTCTTTTGCTTCATTTTCCTCGTGGGTCTAATTAAAAGTAGCATGTGGTTCTGTAGAGTCTAAGAGAGCAGTGTACTGTGACTGTTGGATATTTGATGAAGTTTGGTAGGAGAACAGCATCAACTGCAAGCTGTAGTAACTAGTTTCCTTGATTTGCTACTACATGCCATCCATCATTATAGAAACTTTACATTCGGTTTTCATTTTATTTTTCAAAAAGAAAATCACAAGGGAGGCATTACTACCCCTCCTTTACAAGTAGGATGACTTGGCCAGCATCCTCATCATGAAGTAACAAAGCTGGGATCCAAATTTGGGTTTGGCCACATCTTTGACCTTCCTGAGTCTCTCCAGTCCTTTTAGGAAGAGCAGACACCAGATCCCAGCACAGCCATCCTCAATGGGTATAATTGAAAGTGAACATGGTATCTTTGACTGTCTAGTACAGTGGTTCTCAACCTGTGGGTCATAGACCCTCTGGGTTACATACCAGATATTTACATTACGATTAATAACAGTAGCAAAATTACAGTTATGAAGTAGCAACAAAAATATTCTTCTTTTATTCCACAATTTTAAATTTATTCTACAACAGGAGGAACTGTACTAAAGGACCTGCAGCATTAGGAAGGTTAGGACGGAACCAGACAGGTCAGGACAGATCTGGCAGCTGCTGTGCTACAGAGGAATTGTACTTTGGGCTCAGAGGTCTCAGTTCCAAAAGATGATAATGTTTGGGGAAGATGCAGGAAGTTTTTAGCATATAAAATATAATTGCATTTTTAAAATGTCTTTGTTTTATAAAAGTCACTTTTACATCATTTTAATTTGTATAGTACATGAAACTAATAAAGGATACTTGAGTAACATTTTTCACAGATCGAACATGCCTTATATTGTCTGAAAATGAGGAGGAAAGACCATGTCAAATTTTATATCAAATAACAAGTTGAACAGCAGGCCAAGTTCTCAGGAAGACCCACGCAGCTAGCAGGCAGTGCTGTTTCTCACTAGATCCCAGTTGTAAAGAAGCATTATCCGAACAGTTGATTGGTGGCTCTTGCTTAGGCTGACTAAATGATCTTCTGTGCTCATCAAGAAGACACATTTAATGATTCCAGTTACGAGTCTGATGGCTTGCTTTCACTTTTCTAATAGACATTTTTGTTGTACTATTCAATAGTTGGCTCTCAAAACAGGAAGCCAAGTTTGAGTTCATAAAATCAACAACTAACATTTATACAGTGGCTTCCCCTGACAAAGCAAGCACTGTTCCACACACTGTCTCTTCCCTGTGCTGGAGGTCATGTCACAGCCTCCAGATCTGTGAGGAGGAAGCTGCCATTCCACAACCACACTGGGCAGTCCTGTGGATGATGTTGCCAGTTTTAGTCAAGTCTTGTAGTCAAGTCTCCTCCGCTGACAAGATATCTCTTATAATCCATTGAATCCTTATAGCTTTTAGTAACTTAAAGTTGGTCTTCAGCAAGTCTAGTAGAAATCATGGTTTTATTTCTAAAATTCAAAAACGTATAACCCAGGGCCTAAAAAGTCAGTCATTCCCATGAAACCTGACATAGGGACACACCCATCTTTTCATGAAAGAGGGGATTTTCGCTTTCTCCTTGAATCAGAGGATCCAGGACAGAAGTCAAGTTCATAAGCACTTTTAAAAACTATAGAGGTAACTATGAAATTCTTAAAGATTTTACTTAGTGTTCTTAATAAAAATGACATCATCAGGAATTTAGATTTAACTTGACTGTTATCTGTGCTAACAGTAGTAGCTAACTAGGAACTAATTATACCAGTAGTAGCTAACTAGGAACTGATTGTACCAGTAGTAGTTAACTAGGAACTGATTATACCAGTAGTAGCTAACTAGAAGTTAACATAACTTAAAGTAGCAAATTTTTTATCACTATACATTTGCTGCCTACAGAATATAAAACAACCAGAATATGCCACTTCCCTCCACCTACACATACTGCATTTTATCTCCTACAGTCATCAAGCACTAATGAAATGAATCCAAAATGGAACTGTTGGAGCTAGAGGGGTGACTTAGCAATGAAGAGTGTCTGATGCTGGCCTCAGATGTCTGCTCCCATGTCAGATGGGTCACAGCCATTTATAACACCAATTCCAGAGGATCCATGTACTTTTCTGGCCTCCATGGATACCCACACTCATATGCACATGCCCACTTACAAACACACACACACACACATATGGATTAAGTGGAAAATATCTAAAACTTTACAAAATTGAAAAACCCAAGCACATTTCTTTTAGTCTATAAATTGTCAGTAGGTAAATAATAGTTATAATTCAGTTTTCACAAATTACAAATATTCAAAAGGAACAAAAGATGTTTTTGAATAGCATGGAAAAGTTTTTCATCCAATTCAATAATTTATAGTCTTCACAGTTTTTAATGTAATACTTTTATTAATTTTTGAGAATTTCATATTGCATATAACATACTCTGATCAATTTCACTCCACCCCTCTCAGCTCCACCCCTCCCACCTTGCTGTCCTCTTCCTTTTCCATAGGCCCTTGCTTCCAGTCTGTGCTGCCCATATACTCACAGCTGTGGGGTGGCTCTTCAGACTGTGGTTAGCTTACTGGAAAGCTAAGCAAAACATACAGTGAGACAGTAGCTAATAAAGAACATCCCTTCACTAAAAAATTAGTATGCAATGTATTTCCTTAGTAGATAAAAATCCAAGAAACACATACAAATGTGGAATCTCAGCTCTTGTGGACAACTGCTACTTCTGAAAGTAAAATTATTAGAATGCAGAATTACGAAAGCCAGTCCCAGCAGATCCGCCTACAGCACAACTCCTGCACCTAATGCTCAGGGATCATTTCAGAAGAGGCATGGAAAGATTAGAAGAAGTGGAGGAATAGTAAGTTGACTGTGAGATTGTGTCTCCTAGAAATGTCAGTAGCTACACCTATGAAGCCAAACCAAACTGACTGTCTAAGCATGCGTTGAACAAGATTGATACCAATAGACATAACAAATGCAGAAAGGCAAAACACTTGAGGCCTCAACCCTAGACAAAGAACTACAGACAACTAAAAATGCTGAGAGCAGGAGAAACAATCTTCTCTGGCAGAAGAGCATACCAGCTGGTTATCCAATACCAAGTGATCGGCCCTAAGAGCACACACACACAACTAACATCATATGGACTGAACAGGTTGTATTTGTGTATTTTGGAATGTACACACATACACATATAAAACAGCAATTTAAGAAAAGGAGGTCATGACTTTGAAAGAAAACAAGAAAGGGTATATGGGAAGGTTTAGAGGAAAAGAAGGAGAAAATGATATAATTATCTCAAATTGTTTAATATAATTTTTTAAATTTTAGAAGCAAGTGATAAAATCACTAGGTTTATACATATCTCATTGTATTGTCATTTTAAGTATTTACAATGTATTCTTTCAAATATTCCTGGATTTAACAGGAAGGATTACCCCATGTTATTTTATGCCTTACTAAGTTGACAATAGATACTTTATGTTTGCACACATACATATGATTAATGACTATAACCTATGTTTCTTTCGTGTTTTGTAATTTTAAAGATATTTAAACCAAAGTATTGAAATATTTATTTTTTGACCTTTGGATCTTCTGCATCATAAAGTAACACGATAAAGTAATGAACAAATAGCCCATATGCCTATTTTAGCACTAATATATTCACTTTATACCTCTATTGCACTGATGGTTTTGCCACCAATGGTCAATACATACATCACATGGATGGCATTGCAATCAATGAACTGTCACAGGAAAGTCAAAATATAAACACCCAGCATTGCTACAGCAGCTTAAAGCTGGGATTAGCTTGGATCACCTAGTCTTCTGCTTTTAATGAAATTCCCTCCCTTGTATTTTCATGTTTGGGAAAAAGTCCAAAGTTATCTCATGCTAATTTAGTTAGGCAGTGCCCTCCGGGGATGTCACAGGCTTCCCTGACCTCTCCAGAGGAGATGCAGTGAAGGGATGAGGAGAATTAAACATTCCTCAGAAATTGGAAAGCAGCAACCCCCAGAGAGTTTGCAAAGAAACTAGCTCCAGACTCGGCTGCCAGAGCCTCAAGTCACCTTTTCAGCACTTACTTGACGTCTCTCTCAGTCCCATCTGGCTTGACTCCGGGGTCAGCCCGGGGACTAGGAAGAAGTGGCAGCTCAGAGAAGAATTCAAGGGAGGTCCAGCTGAGGCACATGCTGTCTCTGTCTTTTGCTGTTATCTGAAGTGTTTAAAAAGATGGGCCAAGTAGAGTTAGGTCTTTTGTTCTTTAAAACACTCTGAACTGACTTTAGAAGAACTAGAGTTTAAGCTTCTCAGATAGGAAGCTCCTTTATTCTTCAAAGCTAGAACTTAACAGTACTTGTTGTTTGTATTTCATAAGACATCTATGACCAATTGCTTCATAATTATGTACGCTGCAAAGAATGTTTTCTCTTATGCATCTAACAAAATGGGAAAGGGGTCTGGGAAATGTTTCCAGTTCTAAAATCATATTCCCATTTATGGTATTTACATCCTTTTAGAAAAGTAGGAAAATAGCTATTATTAAATATATAGTCCTACTATAAGTACAACTAAAAATCAATACTTTATCACTGTTCATTTAATTCTCTACTAAGCTGGATGAAGTTCTGTGCTCACTGAATTGACGGTATAAGAAGTTGGTGTGGTCCCTGCTCAACTTTACATCTCAGTCAGATTCCTTAGAGGAAATAACTTCTCAGGGAATTCCTCCTACAAGGCCAGATTGCTGAAATGCCCCAGATCTCACCTTTCAGGGTCGTCAGGGCATCAACCAATTGTTACGGTTTTAAATTTATTTCTAATATAACCTTGTTGGTTTTTTGGGGGGTTGTTGTTGTTGTTGTTTTTCTTTTTAAAGCAAGATAGAAGGCAGCACATGCCACATTAACCAAAAGTTCTGGTGAGGCTGATTCAACTCCCTTTATGGGAACAATCTTCTGGAAAGTCTAGCTGATTACATCTCAGGAAGGGATCCACCTCAGGGGTAGCTGGACCCATCTCATATCCTTTGTCTGGTTCTGTGCAAAAGTGAGAAGTCACTTTCCAAAGCAAGGCAGTTTGTTCAGGAGAGTTTGAGACTTAACTATACCGCCCCATTTCTTCGCTGCTTTCCATTGTAACTCTGAAGGTATTCTTTTTCACCATGTGACCTAGGAGACTTGGCTCCCAAGACAGGTGTGGGTTCTGACGCTGAGCATGGCCCCAGCTGGAAAGAACTCCTCTTGGAGGCCCACTTTCCTAACTGCTAGAGTCCAAACAAACCCTCCAGTTCTTACAAGTTCTTCTGCAATACTGAGCCATTAGCCTAAGCTCCTACTATCTACTTTCTCTGTCCAAAGAAGGGGCTGGAGGAAGGGAAGGGAAAAGGAAGAGAGCGAACCATCACAGTAATCATCGCCATCACAAAATCAAGCACCTTTATTTTTTGGAAAAGACAAAAATCGTTCTTTGCTGCAGACACTTACCTCCCATTCCACATAACTTTCAAAAAGGATAGCCATCTAACCACAGTGAGAGAGGAAGTGTGCAGCTTGGGGCAGGAGTCACAAAGCTCAGCAGGGGACTGGGCTTTTTTCAAAGGAGCCAGTATGGGTCAGGAAGAAAGAAGGGCTCTGTATGGAATCTTAGAGAAGGCTTCCCAATACTTCTAGATCTCCTGCTATCTCCAGACCCTGCATCCAGGGTGTGAAGGAGTTAACGGGCTCAGTGAGCCCTCACCCTCATCAGGGAGTGTCTTTGGGCACCAGAGAGAATCTGGCACAGAATGTGTTTTCATGCAACTGCTTATCAAAAACTAAGCTTCTGCTGTTTCGTTTCAACGGGTAGAAAGGGTGGAAAACTGGCGAGGGAGCAGGAAATTTGCCTTGTGTTCCTACTCAGTCTCTCTGTGACCCTGTTGCAGGTCAGACTTCTAAGCATGGCTCAGTTTCTCCATCTGTAAACTTAAACAATGGAATGAACCTTACTTGATTTTCTTACAAAAAGTGTTGGGGAAAACCTCCTGATGATTCTCAGCCAAGCTACAGCCAAATGAACACTTAGGAAGCTTAGCCCTGCTCTCCCCTAGGTTCATGCTGCCCACTTGCCCTCTTATCTGTTTGAAAGGATTTCAGCCACAGCTCTCAAGGCCTATTAATGGGTTGTATTCCTACCTAACCTTGTTAACACCATCCCAGCTCTAGGAAGAGAGAAGAGGAGCTAAGAGGCCTTTTGCCAAAGTAAACAGTAAAGCTTGGAAGCACTTAGGCCCAGATGATTAGGAAAATGATGTTGAATAAAGGCTGGCATTGGGTTCTGGTATGATTACGTTGCAGTCTGCTTCCACACAGCACAGTCTGCACCTTGGGATCAGTTTTAAAAGGTTTTGCTGTTGGTTTGTTTGTTTGTTTGTTTGTTTGGCTTATTTTGGTTTGGTTTAATTGGTTGTCTACCTTTTAAAGGATTTGATTTGTTTAAATCTTTTGCCCAACCTTATGTTTAGATGCTACTTATACGTCTTTCTTCCTCGCTGAGAAGTCAAGGTGCAAAAATATTTTCGTTAAAATCTAGATTACTATTTAGACATGGTTTTTAGCAAAGGAAAGTCGTTTATCAATGAGTAACACAGCTCACCATTAAGAAAACATGGCCAGCCGGGCGTGGTGGCGCACGCCTTTAATCCCAGCACTCGGGAGGCAGAGGCAGGCGGATTTCTGAGTTCGAGGCCAGCCTGGTCTACAAAGTGAGTGCCAGGACAGCCAGGGCTACACAGAGAAACCCTGTCTCGAAAAAACCAAAAAAAAAAAAAAAAAAAGAAAACATGGCCATCCCCTTAGGATTGTTTCCCTGTATAATATAAATTTATTTTTTTGAACAGAAGAAACCTACATATAAGAGACATAACATATACATACATACACACATACAGAGAGAGAGAGAGAGAGAGAGAGAGAGAGAGAGAGAGAGAGAGAGAGAGCGCCAGGAGTTTGTGAATTTTTTTTCAAGGCCTGTTGCTACCTTACCAAGTTTGGGCAAAGAGTCAGAAATTCCTAAGGATGAGATGTTGAAGGTCCAGATTCTGTTCTACAATGTATTTTAAAAGAATTAGCGCTCTGAAAAATACTGTGTTTCTATGTTTGGTTTGATAACATCCCAGGAAATTATCACATCGTATCTTGAGGATCATTATGGAATACTGATCTCTTAGATAATAACCCAGGAATTCTCTCCAATAATATTATCATTTATAGTAGCAATAACATGTGGTAGATCACAAAGTACTCTCCATATATTATTGGATTGGGTATCTAAAACCCTCTAACCTGTGTAAGAAAATCAGACTTGAAGTGAAAATAACCAGCCTGCCCAATGACAATCGTAGCCAAGTCCTTCCTACAACAATGAGGAGACTGTCCTTTCACTGTGTTTGGATAAATGAACATCTCAGCTCACACCTCTTCTACAAGTTTTGGGTTCTTTTTTCCCCGGGGGTTGTTAAGTACACATGTACATACAAGTGCATGTATGTAGAGACCAAGGTCAACATTGGGTGGCTTTGTTTGGGGACTGTCTTTCTGAGGCAGTCTCTCCCTGAACCTAGAGCTCACTGTTCTGCTAGGTTACCTACCAGTGAACCTTGGGGATCCTGCAGTCTCTGCTCCCACCCCTAGCATTTCCATTACAAGCACATGCCACTATTTCTGACTTTTCTTGTTGGTACCAGAAAAAGGACTCAGGTGCTCGTGCCTGCACGGTTACTACTTTACCAAATAAGCCATCTTCCAAGACTCACGGTTTTGTTTTGAGTTCATGTTCTCACATTTCCTCTCCCAAGACAGTTTACAGGTATAAAGACTACCACCTATCATGTACAAAAGTACATGTGTGATTGCAGAAAAGCTTCCTAAGTGGCCTACACTGCTTTCATTGTTGAGAATCAGATTATTTAAAACAAATAAACACAGCATTTCTTAACTCTTAAACTCTGGTCCTAGCGGTTATGCTCCAAGAAGTAGAGTGAGGGAATAGTTAGGACTAGAATGTTGTCCTTTCTTGTTGCCTCTGAGAGATCCTCTGATTGGCAGAGGGTTGCAGGGGCACCACCAGCAGGTGGCGCCGTCTCCTCCTGGTGTGCATCTCTCTAAGCCCTGTAGTAATGGGCAATGTACATAGTTTGAAGCAAATGGTCAACCCCAAGCCCTTTCCATAATAGTTCTAGCAAAGTTCTAGTATAACACTGAGTGGGAAAAGTAATGTGTCCTGCAAACAAAAACGGGTTCCCACTGCCTTACAGATCTTGGAGCCACCATGATGCCAACTGGGATGTCCTGTTGTCCCCACTATGTACCCCTAAACAAACACGCAGTCTATTGTACTGATAGGAATACAATACTTAGGCTTTCTTTTACTTCTTTTTTTTTTTTAATTTCTGTTTTTCCTGGAATCTGTTACACACAGGACAATCTATGTGAAAGAAAATAAAAAGGAAGGAACAATCATGTGCTGTCACTTAATCAAGTTTGCGTGCTCTCACACTGACCCCACTCTCTAAGATCTGTGCACACAGTCTGCAGCTCAGCCTGATAGCAAGGAGAGTACCCTGAAGGGAGTGTTTCTCACTAGGCAGGCGGAGTACTTACTCTCAGGAGACTCTGGAGCGTTCTGTCTGTATCTTTGAAGAACTGATTTACTGGACGTTTATATGTAAGACTTAATTCACCTACTCTTCAGCTTACACACCACCCACCTCCTCCACTCAGAACCAAGTTTGTTCTTTGTTTTTGTAGCTTAGCAGATACATTCTAGGGTACAGAATTTGGAGCTGGTCAGTCGGGAAGGGACAACCTGGTTTATGCTCTCATGTCCCATGGCCTACCTTGGAGCATCCCAGAGCAGGGCTGGTAACCTTTCATCACACTCACCTACCTTTCTATTCCTTCCCAGCCTTAGAAGGAAGTCTATAGAAACGGCAGGGTGTGTGGTGTGATTACCACGCGTATCGGCCACCTCACTCGAAGGAGCAGTAAAAGTGTGCCAATGGTCTGGGGAGGCATGTAGACTACTACAAAATTGCCTGCTCTTAAAAATACTTAATTTTTAGTTTTCTAGAATAGCAAGTAGATTCTCTATGATGACATTCATTCATAAAATGAATCATAGCATTCCCTAGGATCTCAAAGATATACTCAAATCTAGAGAAATTGAACTAAAACTTAGTTTGAATCCTGACAGTTTGAGACATTCTGAAAACATTCCTCCAAAGTGCAATGTAGTGCTAATACCATCTAGTTCTTTGAGTGCAGTGAGTGTGAATGCACTGCCACGGGAAGGCTGTCTACTGCCCAGCTCCACAGGAAGGTTCAGATCACAGTTAGTATCTGCCTTTCGTAAACACTACTCAAAGTGCTCTTTCTCTGAAGGTTGGAGGCTGAGAGAATGAAGCACACATCCTCTCCAGGCCAAGAGTTGCGTCATTAGCCCTGTGTGATCAATAAGTACATTGTGGTGGTGATTTCATAGCTGATTAACTGATGTGTCTACAAGCCAACACTTGACTTGAAAGGCTGGTCTGGCTGCTCGCTATTTGAGCGTGGCCTTCACTAGCCTGCCTGGCAGCCAGCTCTGAGCTGTGCTGTCCCAACCGCAGCCTGGGTACAGCCCTCAGTTTCATCGTGAGTAACCCATCAGCCAGAGCCTTCCTTGGTGAAAGAATGGGCATTTTGTCTTTTCAGTTAGTACCAAATGACAAGATAATTAGTATTAGGGAAGAGAAAAAAGTGACTAGAAACTACTCCCAGTACCTGCTTGCGGACATTTCCCCTTTGGCAACTGAGATAAATAGAACAGCAAGCAGTAAGTGCGTGACAGTGCAGACACACTAACTTTAGAGAGACTACCAGTGTGTCTCTGTTGCTGCTAAAAGACAGATTTACATTTTTGTGTGACTTTTCTGGAATTGATTTCCACTGTGTTGCTCTTGTTTTCTGTCAGGATCTTCGAGCTTCATCTTAGGAGTTTTTGCATTCCTTTTCCTGACTTCCTGTTTCATTTAAAAAAAAAAAACGATTTTAGTTTTATCCTTTTTAGTTTTCTGTACACCCCTCACCCCAGCATTTGTGGGGTAAATAAATCATTGTGTACTTAAAGGGAAAAAAACTGTCAGGAAAACTGAATGTGTTAAAGACTCTTGCTTTTCATTACTGTGAGACTTCCTGCCTGGAGCTTCTCTGTGGCATTTGCCTCCAGCCAACATCTGATAATCAGTAATAAAGCTCTATGAGGATACTTTTATACATTAAAAGGAACAATATTTTAAACACTCATTCACAGAAACAGAAAAAGTACAACACTCAGATAGTATTCAAAAACAATGAAAATACTGTTTGTTCATTCACATGAAATAAATGTTAAAAGTTTGTTATATTAACAAAAAGAGAGTCCTCTAAGATCATAATCTTTAACATTTCCCTAGGTTATGTGTTATATAAATTTTATATATTTAATAGCATTGAACAATCATTGATACTGGCCAAACTATTGAAATTTTAGTTGCCAAAACTATATAGTAATCTCCTAGGACCTAATAAATTGTAGATTTCTCTAAAGATTACTTAAAAATATTTTTGCTATCTCAAGGTTTTCAAATACTCAAGAGCATATTTTTATAATGCTAATTTATCATAGGCTTGGTGTTCTAGATTTTATGTAGTTATATATGCTTAAAATTCTTTAAAGTCTCCTCTGACTCTGTGTATCTTTTAAAAATTGTATTTATAGAACATACCTTTCATTTGTATTTTAAATATCAAAGAACAAAATGGACTCTTTTGTTTTTTAGTTTTGATTTGTTTTGTATGAATTTGCCCATAAATGAGGAAGGAGCCATGTGTGTTGGGGGGGTGGGTGTTGAATGATGGGTAATTTCTCCAGGGTCAATGTCCTCACACAGAATTGTTCTGATGAGGAGCACAAGCTATTCCAAAGTAGATAGAGCAGTTTGACCACCCATATTTACAGAGCTTACCTACTGATTATAGTGGGTATTTCCAAATTTAGCAAATAAAATTAAAGGAAGAATGATCACAGCTATTCCATACAAGAGTATTTTTGAGAGCAGAAGAATAACTTTCAACTGGATTTTGTGACTTTTGTACTTGAATTCTCTCTAGATACATATTTGAAGCGTTTCAGTGAGTAAGGCAAATGGGACACTAGATTTTCAATTATAAAATGGTGGCCAACCTTGCTCACTATTGCTGTTACTGTTACTCAGGATCTGAAGGATGGTCACAGACAGTAACACACTGAAGAACGACATCCCTGCTCTCATGCTAGTACCTCCTCCATGGCAGGATATAATTGGGTTCCCACTAGGTACATGGTGCTTACCCACTGAATCCTCCATTCACTCCTCAGAGAAGATATGTGCCTTGTCCCTTGACTCACAAGTCTATAACTCATAAAGACAGCCTCTAGCTGTCTTCATCTGAGTTTGTTGGCACACAGAACAGAAACCAACTCAATAAAGTAGAAAGAGATTGACATAGAAGCCTTGAGATACTTCTCAGGCACAGAAAGTAAGAACTACTTTGCTCAATAGCCATATCTTCTTATGTCGCTCTCCGTTGACTCCTCTACTTTTTACAAGTTTTCTCCTTGTGCTGGGCTTTCTTCCCCTGGCAAGCATTCCCTCTGTATCAGTAGGTGCCAGGTTTCAGCAGCCTCAGTGAACACTTCCTGTTGACTTGGCTCAGTGACTGTGTCTGATGCAGGCATCTTTGAAACTGATTGATCTAGATTTGTGAGGTTAGCATCCATTATAAGTAGGTTGGTTGGTCAGGAAGCACAGTGACAGGTCACCTAGTTCAGTGACAGCTGCCTTTGATTCACCTTCAGCTGGAGTGGTGGGTGGGGCCAGTCTTCCTTATTGGGAGGATGCTATAGAAAGGAGCTAGAACTGCTGGCTTAGACACCATCAAGAGTTTATGTCTTCTCTGTGTTGAAAGTCTCTAACCCAGGCACAGCATCTACTCTCTTCCTTTCTGGGACATCTCCAGAGCCTACCATCTAATAGGAAGTCCATAAATGTCTTAACTACATAGTCTGCCTGCTACAGTTCCTCACCTGCCCTTCTGACATTTTCCCGAGGAAATGCTTTAGCATAGAGCAACAGAAAGCGCCAGCCCCAGCTCTGCTCTGAAGTAGGTGTGTGACAGTAGGCGAGACACTTAATCTCCCTGGTTTCAGTTGCTTCATCTTTAGAATGAGTTGAATTGAATGAGAGCATCTCTGAGGCCCCTTCCAGCTATACAATTCTGTGGCTCTGACTAACTGACTGGGGTTTTAACTCACCCCACCCAATAGTCTGACCTTCCCTTTGCCATTTATGGGTACAAGAGTTTTGTCATGGGGGGTGGAATAGTCATTCTCCCAAGCTGCATAATCACTGTCATCACCCTTCTCCTGATAATAAATAATCGGTTTTGAACACTTCCTATGTCCTGGGCACAAGTGCACTTCTGATGTTAGCTTATTTAATTCTTACAACAACCTCATAAAAAATATTGTTTAACTGAGTGTCAGATTAGCTTGCCATCAGTTACCTGTAAGCAACAGACTGGAATTGAATCCTGTGTGGTCTGGTACCAAACCTGCCCCAGTAGAGTTCTGGGTATATTCAGAGCAGCACTTCAGCATCCCTGTGACCTTGTTTCAAAGGCATGCTCTCTGGAGCCATCCAGGCCTTTCAGTTAGACTCTCCTGGGCTAAAGAGAGCCAACAATTTGTTTTGGTCTTCCAGATGATTTTGAAGCATGCCAAAATTTTAGAATTCCTGCCATCTTTATCACATTTCACCCAAACCATAAATGTTCTTTAGGTGATTATCACAGGTATTCTGGTAGGAAATAGGTTATATGCTATCCTTGCCTCTTTTAGGGTAATTGAAGCAGGCACTCAGATACCACTGCCAACAAAGGAGAACCTAGATATACTGTTTTTCAAGCTCATTTGCTTTCCTAGGTTGACATGACTGATGAAATGGATTCATCAGAGAGTGGACACAGTCAGTGAACATAGAGGAAAGGCAGGATTATCTCTCCAGATGTGCTCTTCCTCCACAAAGCCCTGTAGTCTCTCAGCAGGATAAGCAGGCAGGATGAGGGTAGTGTGTCATATAGTAGGCTAACATCTTTCTTTCATCTGAATCCTGTTCTTTGCTTTGCACTGCTCAGCATGACATGTGACCACTGAGATCTTCTGATTTGAGCTATGCTATAAATGCAAAGATTTAGAAAATAATAAAGGTATGTGAAATACCTGGATAATGTTTATATCAGAATAAAGTATTATTTTGAGTTAAATAAAACAATTAAAGCTAGCTTCTTCTCTTAACTTTGTATTGTTACAGATAGAAAAATTTATTCCCTTTATGGTTAAGCTGATCTCTCTCTGTGTATTAGCACATGGAATAGTTTTTTGTGTTTTGTTGTTGCTGTTTGTTTGTTTGTTTGTTTACTGGAAAGGAGAGGCCTATGGCAGCACCAGAACTTATTAAAAGAAATGTAGAATCAACCCAGAAGTTTTAGTATCTAGGTCAGATTCGGGGGGTTTGGACAAACGTGATGAGAATGGTCATTGAAAGGCAAAGGGGTTAGAAGATATTTACATAGCACAGCTAGGAGCTAAGAGTGGGGAGGCCGTTGATCAGGTCCTCATAAGTGTAAAGAAAGTTCTTAGGGCTTCTATATCATCAGTCCTGAGCCAGATACTAATTCTAGAATGTTTTATCTGAGTATCTGAGTGGGAGCAGGTAATTGGAAGCACCTGGTTGAGGTAGGTGGTTGGGTGTGCTCCAGGAAACAACTACTTCTGGGAAGATAATTGTGACAGTGGTGATGTTAGGGCCAAGGTAGAACATTTGTCAAATTATAGTGACCTGAAAGTTTGCTTGTACATCCCAGGTTCCAGTCTTTGAATTATTTTTCCATCATCTAAACCAAAGATTGGGCAGTTTAAGGATATATGTGAAACTTTGCATAGAAACTGAAAGTGCAGAGGCAAGATTGACAATTCATTCCTGTAATGTCACAAGGAGGCACGGCAGGACTCATTCCAGTACCAGGACATCCTGGGCTACATGAAGAGTTCTGGGCCATCCTAAGACTCTATCTCAAACAAATACACATAGCTATAGGATTTTGCTGCAATACCTAAACATTGCTCCAGCATTACAACCCTCACACAGTACTCTTTCGTGGTAGATTTTTCTAGAAATAGATGTAATAACTCCATCCATCCTGCACATCTTTTTGCAGAATGACTTTATATCCATTAAAAAGAGAAACCCTATATTATATTTGATAGTGAACTGACTGACTATAGCCAAAAGCTTACATAGAAAGTGATAGCAGCTTCCAGGACAAGCCCTTTAAAGGAAGGCTGTCAGCTCTGTTTACCTTCCTGGGAACAGTAACCATGTAAAAGAAACTTGGGCTATGCTGATAAATGATGGGAGACCATGTCAGTGAAGAATGGCCATGAGGAGTCCTGATGAAAGTAATACTAAGCACACAGATCCTAATCCACCTACTCAATATCACCAGGAATCAAGGTGAGCTATGTACTCTGAGCCCTCCAGAAGTTCTGGGAAACAAAACAAAACAAACAAAAGCCACAGGTCACTATGTTTTGGAATGCTTTTATGCAGCCATAATTGATCAGTTTAACATTTATTTTCATGTTTATTTTTCACTCAGGTTCTTTTACATATCACTTTTTTTTTTTTTTTTTTTTTTTTTTTTTGGTTTTTCGAGGCAGGGTTTCTCTGTGTAGCCTCGGCTGTCCTGGAACTCACTTTGTAGACCAGGCTGGCCTCGAACTCAGAAATCCGCCTGCCTCTGCCTCCCGAGTGCTGGGATTTACATATCACTTTTTTAAACCTGGAAGTTTTACTTAGAAACACCATGGAAATTATTCACAGATTCAACCATACATGTGTTAAGTATTATCTCAATTATCTTTATATTGAAAGCCTGTCTATTGACGGTAAACCAAAAGTGTTTTTTTAAAAATTGTTAATTACACTGAGCGAGAATAAAACCACTGCCACAATTTTTGAACCAAATTTGAAGCATTATTTGAATTCAGTATTCTTTCCTTGAAACATTCTAAAACAAACAACATAAGCTATGTTAAGAAAAGGTAAACTAGCAGTATTATAACAGTGAAATTGGCCATAACTTGAATTACAAGATACAACTGAATGTGGGGCAGATGTCATTAAATTTAGTGGGAAACACACACACTCACACAAAGAGACAGAGACAGACAGAGGTAGTCTGTCCACTAAGTTCTGTGTTTCAATAGAAAATATTTTTAATAAACAAAACAATATTTAAAAAAACAAGCTGGTATTAATCAGGGATGCTATGGAAGATAAAAAAGAAAAATCAAGAACGAAATTGAAGTCACATTCACAAGAAAATTGAAATATCACTGAAACAATCAAGTGAACAGGTTGAGGAACTCAGATGAAATGAAAAGAGGAAGCAAGCAAAGGCTGATTAGATAGGAGAAGCTACATATGGGAGGGAGAACAAAAAGAGTATACAACGTGTGCAGAGTAGGTATGTCTAGAAAAGAAATGGAACAAGCAGAAGAGGCCAAATATATTCAGAGTTGAGTGGGCGTATGCTTTTAGTTAAGTATGCACTGTTCTATTTGCTAGAATAACTGGTATCTGCTTACCTGATGGAAGTGCATATATCCTAGGGAAACTTACTCAGAATGATCAACACACATGAGGCTCTTACCGGTTTTATGTTATAGGTGGGAGAAATAAAGATTCATTAAAATCTTGGAATTTGCTAGAATAAGGCAGGATGGTAGCCACTTTCTTTCAGAATATATATTGTTAATGAAAGGTACACAAAAATGGGGGGGGTGGGAAGGGGGAAGTGTACAAGGCTAAATTGTGCTCTATTGCTTGGGGATGTTTCAGAATATCTTTTTAGTTGTCGCTTGTTTTGTTTTTGTTAATTAGTATGTATTAATTTTCCTTCTTTCTTGAAAATAGAGTCTTTTCTCATACACTATATCCTGTTATAGTTCTCCCTTCCCAGTCCCTCCCTACCTTGACCCTTCCAGATCTCCTTTTCTGAGTCTCTTTAGACCACAACAGGCTTCTAGGAGATAACAAAAATTAAAATATAGTATTATAAAACAAAACGGTAACACCAAAGTCGCATAAGGCAAACTTTCAGAATAAAAAGAACCAAGAGAAGGCATCTGAGTCAGAGACCCACTTGTTCACACATTCAGAAATCCCATAAAACCACACAACCGGAAGCCATAATATATATGTAGACAGCCTAGTGCAGATGCCTGTAGGCCATGAGCTCGCTGCTTCAGTCTCTATGAGTTCACATGAACTTTGCTCAGTTGACTCAGAGGGCCTTGTTCTCCTGGTATCCTCCATCCCCTCTGGCTCCTCCACTCTTTCTGCCTCTTCTTCCTTGGGGTCCTCTGAGCTCTGGGGGGAGGGAATTGATGAAGACACCCCATTTAGAACTGAGTGTTCTAAGAGGTGTGTGTGTGTGTGTGTGTGTGATGTTTGACTATGGTCTCTCTCTGTATTTGTTCCTATCTGTTGAAGGAAGAAGCTTCTATGGTGGTGGCTGGAAAGGGTTCTGATCTGTGAGTACAGCAGAATGTCACTAAGAGTCATTCCATCACTCCTTTCTTAGCCAGTCCTAATTGGTTTTATCTTAGGTGTCTGAGTTATCTAGTCTTTGGTTCTTGGTCACCAAGAAATGTTGGGTATGGATTGCATCTCATCATTGTCTGGTTATGCCCACAAGCTCTGTGCCAAAATTGCCCTAGAATATTTTGCAGGCAAGATAACATTTTAGGTCAAAAGTAGTAGTTGGGTTGGTGTATACGTTTCTCTTTCGGTTGCTTGCAGAATACCTTCTCATACCAAAGACACTAGAATGCACGGATGAAGGCTCTATGTAGGAACCAGCTCAACCTCTCCACATTCAATAAGTTATGTGGGTGTTGTCTTCAGCAATGGGGCCTTGCTGTCAGTTTGTAGAGACAAGCCCACTCTCTTGGCAGCAAGTGAGTTTTGGGGGAATGGGCCCCAGTTATTCTCAATTGAATGTAACCCAGTCCCTATACTGAGAGCTTCATTTGTTGACAAGAAATAGCCTGCTTGCTATTTAGGAGACTTCATTAGGGTCACCTTCATATATTTTAGGAAATTATCATTACACTAGGTTTTCATACATTCCTGAAATGACTCTCAGTTCTAGCTGTCATTCCCTGCATTTCCTAAACCACCTGATCCTCATTTTCCAGTTATCCCTACTCTCAATCCACCAATAAAATCTATTCTGTTTTCCCCTTCCATGGAGATCCATGTGCCACACCCCCCCAGGCCCTTCCTTTATACCTAACCTCTCTGGTCTACAGAGCTTGGTTATCATTTACTTAATGACTAATATTTATTTATAATTTATTACAATAAAGGTCATGTATATCTTTCTGGGTCTGTGTTACCTCACTTGGCATGATTTTTTCTAGTTCCATTCATTTACCTGAAAATTTCATGATGATATATTTTTTATTAGATATTTTCTTTTTCTACATTTCAATGTTATCCCCTTTCCTAGTTTCCCTTCCAAAAATCCCCTTCCCCCACCCCACTCCCCCTATTCCACAACCCACCCACTCCCATTCCCAGTCCTGGCATTCCCCTATACTTTGACAAAGAACCTTCACAGGACCTAGGGCCTCTCCTCCTATTAATGACGGACTAGGCCATCCTCTACTACATATACAGCTAGAGCCACAAGTCCCACCATGTGCTTTCTTTGATTGGTGATTTTTTAAAACTGCTATTGTGACTAGATAGCAATGAAGATGGCTGAGCGAGTGTCCTTTGTGGTATGGTGAAGCATCTTTCAGGTATATGCCCAAGTGTGGTTGTCTGATTTAAGGTTTCTGTTGCTGTGAAAAGACACCATGACCACAGCATGGTTAAATAGAGATGGCTCACAGTTTTAGAGGTTTAGTCCAATAGCATTATGGCTGGCTGGAGAAGGAGCTGAGAGTTTTATATTTGGATCAGGGGAGTAAGAAGAAATTGTGACACATTGGAGAGGCTTGAGCATCTGAGACCTCAAAGCACCTCCCTCCCAGTCACACACTTTCTCCAAAAACGCCACACCTACTCCACCAAGGCAACGCCTTCTAGTAGTGCCAGTTCCTATAAGTCTATGGGATCATTTTCATTCAAACTACCACAGTGGTATAGTTGGACTTTAAGTAGATCAAAGATCTTTCTGAAGAACACCACACTGATTTCCATAGTGGTGTGTAAGTTTATAATTTCCCCAACAATGGATGAGTATTCTTATTCCATACCCTCACCAGCTTGAGCTGTTACTTGTGTTATTGATCTTCGCCATTCTGACAGATGTAAGTGGAAATCTCAGTCATTTTGATTTGCAATTCCCGATGAAGAAGAATGTTGAACATTTCTTAAAGGATTCTCAGCCATTTGAGTTTCCTGCATTGAGAGTTCTCTGTTTAGATCTATACTCCATTTTTCAATTCAATTATTTGGGTTGATATTTCTTTCTTTTTTTTGTATCTAGCTTTTTGAGTTCTTTATGTATTTTGGATGTCAGTCTTCTACTACATGTGGAGTTGGTCAAAATCTTTTCCTGTTCTGTACACTGCTGCTTTGTCCAAATGTCATTGTTCTTTGCCTTACAGAAGTTTTTCAATTTCATAAGGTCCCACTTATTAATTGTTGATCTTAATTTCTTATCTATTACTTCTTCTTGTTCAGTAACTGTATCTTTAAAATATCTAAAGGACCCTTTCTCAATGGAGTTTGTCTTATGCCACTAGTTTTGCCCATGAATAAATGGAGAGGGTCATCATACTAGGCATGTTTTATGCTACTTCCTTTTGTTAATATGGTTTTTATTTGTCTTAATTGGGTTATTGGATTTATATTTCCCAGAAATGTCGAAGTGCTAGGCATAATTGCACATACCTGCAATTCCAGCACTTGGGAGTAGAGGCAAGGAGAATCAAGAGTTCATGGTCATCTTCAGCTACTTAGTATGGTTGATGGTAGCCTGAACTTCATGAGTGCCTATCGTGATACAAAAACAAATAGTAAGTTGTAGTAGAGGGATCCTCCTAGGCTAATTCTGAAGCTCACCTAACATCTAACATAAGGCTTGGCCTATCTTTACATCCATTGAGATGCCAACCCAAACTGACTACCAGGCTCTCATTAAAGAAAACAAACAAACAAACAACAAAAACTTGCATGAAGTAAAGTCTAACTATAAAGTGTACACAAGAGGAGTTCCATGTAGCACCTTGTGCTTCAAACTTTATTTTTTGTTCAAATTTATCCTTTTTCTTTTTTGGGGGGGGGTGTTGTTTGTTTGTTTGTTTGTTTGTTGTTCAAGACAGAGTTTCTTTGTATAGACCTAGTTGTCCTAGAACTCCTTCTGTAGACCAGGCTGGCTAGCAAGAGATTCACCTGCCTCTGCCTCCCAAGGGCTGGGATTAAAGGTGTAAATCACCACTATTCAAAACAATTCACATTTTAAAAATCATTGTTCTATTACAGATTTTTGTTCAGTTGTTTGGTAAGTTAGTCCATTGGTTTGGATTGATTTCTTTTTTCCTTACTAAAGATTAAATCCATGGTTTTGTATGTGGTGTGTGAATGCTTTAGACGGAGCCATATCATCAGCTTTGATGATCTCTATTAGAATTGTTACCTAAATTTTTTCCTCTGTATTATGTGAATGTATACATGTACACATTGTATGATATTTGGCACATACATATATATATATATGCACACATAGTAAATAAAAGTAGCACATAAGCATGAAAATGCCAAGCTTTAAAAAAAAAAAAAAGCTGTAGTCAAATAAATACACATAGTTAAACATCACCCTGATTAACCAATCCTGTTATTCATGGGTGCCAACCCAGTTAATAAGTGTTTGTGGCCTGGATACTGAGCTGGAGATTAATGGCAAAGTGGAAGCAATTGTAGAATCCAGATTTTTAAGACAAACACACATCATACCCCCAAAGGCATGCATGGAATCAGTGTAGTCAGTCGTCTGTGGTGATGTACTTAGGGTGTTCTCCTTCACTGGGCCACCGTGATCAGCCGCTAGAGTTGGTAACTTACTGAGCAAGGAAGACTGGCCTCTCACCAAGGCCTCCAGAGCATCTTATATTCATGTTTACTTTCAAATGTAAAGTTTTATATTACTCTAAATTAGATTTTTAAAGCATACAAGTTAACTATATAGTTATAAGCATATTACAAATATAATATCTACACCCATCTTAACTTGTAGGCCACACGTTAGATTTCCCTTGACCTCATAGGCCTTTAATGAAAAATAAATTTGAGGTGTGAGTTGAAAACTGATCTGTTTTCTTCCACTGAAGGACATTTTCTTGGAGAAGAAGGTACATCCCTTAAGTGAGTTGCTTTCCTCCCTGTGGGATAGATGAAAAACCAGGAGGGAGGTACAGACAGACAGACAGACAGAGAGACAGAAAGAGACTGTCTGTCTGTGTTTGGGCTTATATTCAGGTCGAGACGGGTGGCTAAGTCAGCCACATCCTTGAAGAGCATCACAGAACTCAGAATGATTCCTTCTTTTGCTCTTTGACCTTTGAAAGACAGAAGAGAACACTAGCCTCCAAAACATATAACCTTAAGACTGCTTCTGCCTTCAGAAGCCAAAGCTATGTGGCAATTTGCTCACAGCCTGTGGCCCATCCTGTCATGGGTCGTATGGTCCCACATGTGAACAGGAAGGTGAGAATGGGTGAACTCTTGCCTTGGTTGTGCCATTCATCAGAAAACAAATGGAGCAGATCAATGTGTGCAGCTGAACACGGAGGTGAGGGCTGTGTCCTCCTCACACTGGGGCCTTTGTTTTCTGGACATGATCTGGCATTAGGAGGGGATGCACTGGGCCTCGGCTTGGTGGCAAATTACTAACCCATTATCACACCAGAACACAGAATCGTTTATCTTCTAATCCAGAATGTCACCTGTTCTTCATTTACTAGTCAATAATCATTAATTATGCTCTGTGGAAATTTAAACAAAGCCCTTTCCCTCCGTTAAAACCAGTAAACTCTTTAGCAATAACAAATAGATCTGGAATTGTATATCCTTTCCCTCCCATTCCCAGACTGGAGTCTGGCACAGTATGAGCTGTAGAGGAAATGCCTAGAAATTGATAGGTCAAAGGCCCCAGATAGTCTGATGGAAAGAAAGCAGCAGACTCTTGGCTCTGGTTCTCATGCAAGCAGGAGGCTCCTACTGATCTCCATTCCTGCCAGGAATATACAAGTCCCACCTAGCCTGGCCTCATGTAGACAGACCTACAGTGACCAGAGGCCACACTTGTCCTTTCATTTCTACTAAGTTTTCGTTTCCTTCCACATGAAAAAAAAAACAAAAAAACAAAAAACAACCCACAGGATATTTGAAGAAAAAAATCAACTGAGTGGTCCTGAAATGTCCTGAAATGTCTATCAAGAAATTTGGTTTTTAGTGTGTGTTTCTGTCTCTTTATGTGTCTGTGTGTGTATGTCTGTCTTTTTATGAGTCTATGTATGTGCTCACATTTCTATGCATACATGTCTGTGCCTTGGCATACTGAGGGGTTTCACCCAGTCAAGAGAAGTAAAGGGTTGCCTTAATTGGGATAGGCACTAAATGACAGTGTGTAGTCATGGTAACTGTAGTATAACAAAAAGTATTCTGACTGACTTTATTTACCGTGATCATTTAATATAAAATGAAACTATAGCTATTTCATACACACGAATAAAACTGACTGTTCAGCTAGGCATAGTGATATGTCCCAGAGCTTAGGACTGGGCTGAGGCAGGAGGATCACAAATTTGAGGATAACATAGTCTGCTATGTGTTGTATTTCCTCACAAGACAGTTTGTTCTGCCAGTGTCTTTATAGTATTTTACTGACTCAAAATCAAGGACATTTCCATTGTTCTACCCAAATGTGCTGCAAGGCATGGAAATTTATCTGAATTTTTGTTCTCCTCAGATCACAAATATGATGTAAAACAGTAGTGAACCAAAGGCATTACCCATATAAAAAACTTCAAAGGAAAGAATATATAAATTTTTTTGTTAAAAGGTTGTGCATGAATGAATGAATGAATGAATAGGAATTAAACTTGTAGTGACATTTTATAAGAGAAACTGGGCTAGCTCACTGGTTTGAGAAACTGGTTTCTACTCTTACAGCAGTTGACAGGAGAAGCTCCCTGAAGTTGTTCTCTCTGAATTAGCACAAGTGCTATGTAAGCAGATCTCTGTGGTTGTGTCATACTGAAATGCAGATGCTTTTTTGCTTATTTTTACTCTGAGAAATAGGTAATAATAACGAAAACAAAACTTTTCTTTTTTTTTTTTTCTTGAGATTTGGGGTGGGAGCACATTTACTAGAGATGAAACCCAGAGCATGAACTGCTTCAGGAACTATATCTCCAGCATTGCTGGGATCTTTCCTAAAGAAATATGAACATGTTCTTTTCAGAGTCCAGCTATGTGGGTCTCCCTTATTCTTGGAGGTTGTTGGCCACTGGTCCATGATGGTGGGTGGACAAATGGCAAGCAAGGTTTGGGTGGCTGTGATGACTAAATTACTTCTGGAGGCAGCTTCAGAGAGACAGATCTACTTTATTGTTTCATGGGTAGGATATATAAGGGTATATAATATAAGGACTCTTAGGGGTACAGGTAGAGAGGGCTGATTTGCCATAACTCAGTAACTAATTATCATATGATAAGAAGGTAGAATGGAACTCATGTGCTGAGTTACACAGTGCTTATTGAGAGTTCTGCACAGGGTCATCCTCCAAATAAGGTCAAGCATATATGCTCAGAGATACTCTCAACCAAGGCCAGGAAAAGAAAGGGACGCCCCACTGAAAAATGGAATTCTCCAATTTGCACCGAGATGAGAGAGGTTTCTAGACAGGCTGGACTGTGAGCTTAATAGCAGAGTTCTTCAACACCTATTTTTTAAGGACTATTTTTAGGTGTGTTTGTGTGTGTGTGTACATGAGTATAGCTGCCCATGGATGATAGAGAGCTCAGATCCCTGAAGCACTGGAGCAGGGAATTAGCACTGCCTGATGTGAGTTCTGCGAGCCAAATCCCAGTATTCTGGGAGAGCAGCAAGTAGTCGGCAGCACTAAGCCCCATCTCTAGCCCCATAGTCTGTATCGTAGACAGACAGACAGACACATACAGACATACATACATACATCCTATATAATTGATATATAAACCTATGGAAGCTATACACCTACATGCTACTGATCAATGTTTTTCTAAGCAAATAGAGTCACAATGTAGTGGTTTCTCTTAGTCTGTGGTTCAAAATGTTGCTTCATTTGTGCCAACCATCTTCTCTAATTCTCAAGATGTCCATTTCTGTCACAGTATGAAGGTTGGACTCTGACACTGACAACCTGTTAAAATGCTAGTCGTTCCTATTATGTGACTGTTTCTCTGTTAGTGATTTTTGTTTCTTGTTTGTTTGTTTGTTTTTACTGCTGAGTTTTCAACCTCAGTGTTAAAAAGTGGAATTTTACTTCTAAAATTTGAAAAACTTTTTCTTGCCTGCCATGAAGAACAATTAAACATTCTGGGATTATTCTTGCATAATATTCTAGACAAAGGTTATTCACTGGCTATTGATCAACATTTCCTCTTAGCCTGTTGTATAGCAATCTCCTGATCTACTGAAAAGAAAATTCCCTAGATTCTGTGATTGGGGCCAAGTATTCACACCAAGATGTTTCTCAGGTTTTTCTAGTGTAATTAAATTATAAGAACCATCTTGAGTAGTTAGAATACTACTCAAGTAGTTAACATTAAGTTAACACTCATTGTCAAACTATATACTTCCCTATTCAGTTATGTGCTTTGATAATGTTACATTTCCACAGAGATCACTAAGTGCAACTCTCACATGACTTTACTTCTTTCTCTCTAGGCAATGTGGCTCATGTTGCAGAATGATGAGCCAGAGGACTTTGTCATAGCTACTGGGGAAGTTCACAGTGTCCGTGAATTTGTTGAAAAATCATTCATGCACATCGGAAAAACCATTGTGTAAGTACGCCCGCTGGTTGCTTACTGCTTGCTCTCCAGGTATTTATTGTTCATGCTCTTCTACTTGATTCTGCTTCCCATCACCTTCTCTCAGCCTCTTATAAGGTGATGCAAGAAGCCCTTATGAGTCTCATATCCAACTCCAGTTAGTGTGTCAAATCTTTATCACTTTCTAAACCTAGTCTTCTCAAGATTTACTTCAATTCAAACTTTATGATAAGGTAAATTCTGTGTCATATGACTTTACTACAGCTAGTTGTATCCTTTTAGGAGACTAATGTGAAGATGTACACAGTATTTTGCAGTACTTTCATATGTGTATGTGTATTGGTTTTTTTGTTTGTTTGTTTCTTCAAAGATTTTTTTAACTTTTCTTTAATTCTTTGTGAGCTTCACATCAAGCACCCAATGGCATTCACCTTCTTGTCCTTTCATATCATCCTCTGCCCTTGCAACCTCCTCCACAAAAGATAAGAAAAGAAAATAGAATAAAATCAAAAAATTCTTGTCATGGAAGCTGTAATATGTGACAGTGGCTAACACCCTTTTTTCTACACATTTTTACTTGCATTATGTTTATTGGAAAGAGTCATCAATCTATTTCTAACCTTCTGTCTTCTGCTACATAATCTATACTGGATCCTCGGGAGGACTCCTCTCAGATATCCTGCTGTTGCCCTGTGTCATAGAGATCCAGCAACTTTGGATATGCAGGACCCGCTCTTTCATGGGCTCCAGCAGGTCATAGATGGGGTAGATGTTGGGGTGGGCCAACCCAAAGCCCTGGATCTGGCCTCAGGAAGTAGATGAGTTAGATAACCCGCTAGCTTTCCTGCACCTGCACCATCAAGGTGAGCCCTTCAGCACTGCCCTGTCTAGCTCACCGAATGCTGAAGTTGGCAAAGGGCACGTTCATCTCTTCTGCTATCATGTCCTTGGGGATGGCTTGTCTACACCTCTGCCACCAGAGCCAGCTCTACTGTGATGCCCAGGAAAGGTGCAGAGTCTGTTATTCTGAGTGCTACAGCCAGTGAGGGACAAGGTCTACTCTCCAGTTTTCATGACCTGGAGTCATCTCAGCTGCCTGCCACAACTGGAGAGGAGAGGAAGGAGTGTACCCCTCCCTCACCCAGGTCACCCCACAGCATACAAGAGGCAGGATAGCTCTATAGTTGGCATTTCCACACAGCATTTCTCTGTGTAGCACTGGTTGTCTTGGAACTTTTCTGGTAGAATATGCTGTCCTCAAACTCAAGAGATCCTCCTATCTGCCTTTGCCTCCTGTGTGCTGAGATTAAAGGTGTGCGCCACCACTACCAGCTTTTATTTTATATTTTAATAATCTCTAACCATTAAAATTCCACAGGAAAGTTTCATATGCGTCATACTTTTCTTTTCCCTGGACCATTAGGAATAGCTATGACTTAATACTCCGTCATCCTGTATTTGTGTGTATTTGCTACAAGTAATGACACATAAACACAAACGTGATAATCTATCAATTCCTGGAACCCCAGACTAATATACTGCTTCCATCTAGCCTCCCAATTCCATCTGTGTCCTAGGGGTTGCTATGCTGTCCTTCATACAGTCTCACCTAGAGAAGCACGATGGACCACTCATGCTTGAAGCATTGCACAATGTTTTTTAGAATAAGCAAGCAATGTGATAAATCCCTACAGAGAATTACTTTACAGTTTAGTGACATTTATTACATTTACAATATTTTATGACCATCACCACTATCCATTTTCCAAACTTTTCATTTACATTAAACAATAAAAACAATATTTCCTTTTTATTCTCCTTTCTCCTGCTACCTAGTAATTTCTATTCTACTGTCCATCTCTGTGAATTTGCTTGTTATAAACAGCTCCTGGCAGTGTAATCCTTCAATTTGTCCTTTTGCTCTTATCATAATGCTTTAAAAATTCATCTATGTGGTAGTGTTTCATTTTCTTTCTGTTTCTTTCTTTTTTAAAGACTGACAAATAGCTAGGTGTAGTATAAGCCTGTAACCCCTCAACTGCAGGAGATACCAGGAATACTAGGGGTACAAGCCAGTCTGAACTACATATCTAGCAAGATCTTTTTTCTTAAAGACAAAATGACTGAATACTATTCTATTGTGGTTATAGGTAATATTTTGTTATCCATTCCTCTGTTGATGGACCCCTGATTTCTTTTACCTTGCAAGCTATGGCCAACAATATTTTATTTTATTGGATATTTTCTTTATTTACATTTCCAATGTTATCCCCTTTCCTGGTCTCCCTCCAAAAACCCTCTCCCCTTATTCCCTCCCTCTCCCCATGCTCACCAACCCACCCACTCCCACCTCTTGGCTCTGGCATTCCCCTACACTCGGGCATAGAGCCTTCACATGACCAAGGGCCTCTCCTCCCACGGATAACTGACTAGGCCATCCATTGCTGCATATGTAGCTGGAGCCATGAGCTCTTTGTGTACTCTTTGGTTGGTACTCTTTAGTCTCTGGGAGCTCTGGGGGTACTGGTTAGTTCATATTATCAACAATATTTTTAAATTAATTAATTTATTTTTTACACTCCATATTTTATCCCCCCATCCACCCTACAACTATTCCACATCCCATACCTCCTCCCCACCCTCTGTCTCCACGTGGATGTCCCCACTTACCACCCTCCTGACACCTAAACTTCCTGAGGCCATCAGTCCCTTGAGGGTTAGGTGCACCATCTCTGAATGAACACAGACCCAGCAGTCCTCTATTGTATGTGTGTTGGGAGCCTCATATCAGCTTTTGTATGCTGCCTGTTTGGTGGTCCAGTGTTTGAGAGATCTCAGGAGTCCAGATTAGTTGAGACTGCTGGTCCTCCTACAGGATCACCCTTCTCTTAATCTTCTTTCAGCCTTCCCTAATTCAACAACAGGGGTCAGCTGCTTCTGTCCATTGGTTGTGTGCAAATATCTGCATCTGACTTTTTCAGCTGCTTGTTGGGTCTTCCTGAGTGCAGTCATGCTAGGTCCCTTTTTGTGAGTGCTCCATAGCCTCAGTAATAGTGTTATGCCTTGGGACCTCCCCTTGAGCTGGATCCCACTTTGGGCCTGTCCCTGGACCTTCTTTTCCTCAGGCTCCTCTCCATTTCCATCCCTGTAATTCTTCCATACATGAGCAATTATGAGTTGTGACTATGGGATGGGCCCCCTCTCTCTCATTTGATGCCCTGTCTTCCTGCTGGAGGTGGACTCTATAAGTACCCTCTCCCTACTGTCTGGCATTTCATCTAAGATCCCTTCTTTTGAGTCCTGAGAGTCTCTCACCTACCAGGTCGCTGGTACATTCTGGAGGGTCCCTCCAACCTCCTATCTCCTGAGGTTGTATGGCCAACAATATTAATGTAAATATTAATTCACAAATGTCTGTGTTGGTCCTGCCTTCAGTTCTTTTATGTGTTATATTTGGGTGTAGAGTTTGTGTGTGATGTGGTAATACATTTAATTTTTTAAAGTGCAGACAAACTATTTTTCCAAGATTTTTTTTAAAACATATAAAAGAATTATGGTATCTATCCATGTTGAAATATAGGAAACTAGACTACAGCTTTTATTTTTATTTACTTATGGTTGGTTTTTTGAGACGTGGTCTCTCTACAGAACCCTGGCAGTCTTTTTGAGATGTGGTCTCTCTACAGAACCTTGGCAGTCCTGGAACTCTGTGTGGACTAGATTATCCTTGAATCCACAGAGATTCTCTTGCCTCTGCCTCTGCCTCTGCCTCCGCCCCTGCCTCCACCTCCCAGTGTGTTGAAAGTAAAAGCATGCATCCCAATGCCTGCTACACTTAACCTTTTAACTGGTAAACTAGATAAAATACATGAAACAGTTATTTTAGTATTGGACAGAGACAATACAGGACTATGGTCCCTAGTAGAATATCAGGGTTGAATTCTGAATTTCTCTGAGCCCCTTCCTGTGGTTGTAGTGAATTGTGAGTTTAGAAAGGGTCCCCCCAAGATAAAAAGTTCCCTAAAAGTCTGAAGGACCTAGACTTTGTGGTGCAGAGCTTTAGAAAGATGGAATACACACGCAGAGAGAGAGAGAGAGAGAGAGAGAGAGAGAGAGAGAGAGATCTGCACAGAGGTCTGTCTGCTTCCTCAGATTCACCCAACACTAGATTCAGGCATCTGTATGAACCATTCTGAGGAGAACTGGGTACAATCAAGATTTCAGAAGACTATGTCTTAAAGATAAGATAACCTTAACAGGAAATGCTAGAACAGACAAACAGAGTTTCAATAGAGGTTTGCAGAGGATCTAATAGAATACAAATAACAGCATTTGGGCATTGTGAAACCTAGCAATCATCAAAGGAAATGGTAAAATCTTGACACTGGACTACAATGAATTCATTATATTCAGGTTTTAGTAGTATGTCAGAAAGCAAGAAAACATAACCACATAATTCACAGCCAGAATAGCAAACAATAAAATCAGACTAAGGACTAATGAGAAGGATGTAAACACACAAAGACATTAAGAAACCTGTTAAAACTGTGTTTGTTTATTTTCAGAAAGACATACGCATCTCAGAGAGAACATATATTTAAAAATAGGTGAAACTTATAGAGATAAAGCACTAAGCATCTGTAATAACAATTTTACTATTGACATTGAGCAAATTACATACTGGAAACAACACAGAGAATGTGTAGACACAGTGGTAGAAATGATCCAAAAGAAGCATACAAGGGAAAGAATAGTTAGGAGGGAAAAGAAGTTTCATGTGGGGCAATTACCAAGAAATGGGGTGGGGTGGGGTGTCACTGAAGTCACGGGCTCTTGGGGTTTGCACAAAAAGAATTAAGAATCATTTTCCCCGACTGAATGAAAGTGTTAGTCTGGGACTCATAGTAAATCCCAAGCAGAGTATATACGAGGAAGTATCAGTGCACTATGTCAAAACCAGGGAAAGACATGCTAAAAAGAAAGGCTTGCTTTTTTTGTTTGCTGTATTGCTTTGTTTTCCTGAGACAGGTATGTAGCCCAGGCAAGTCTCCAGCTCTCTAAGAAATGGAGGATAACCTAGAACTTAAATTCTGTCACCTCTCCCTCCAGAGTCCTAGGGTTACAGAGGTGTGCTGTGCTAGAGATCAAGCCAAGGGTCCTGTGTATGTTGTTTAACACACTCATAAGATGGAGGTCCATATATAAAAACTCAATTATATTTAAGTATAAAAACAGCAGACAATTATAACTGAAATAAAAATGCCACTCACAGGACATTAGAAAACATGACACTTTCAGTGGTGAATTTAACAACACGTGAAACATTTGTGTCATCAAATTTTAGAAGACTTTGTCAAAACCCTGAATAATGAGAAATATATAGTGACAATTTTGGCATTTTAGCTTCTTTTAACACAGAAGTATTATAAGAATATGTTATCATTTTAATCCCAAGTATGGAATATGAGACTGCTTCAGATTGTCCACAACAGCTGACTATGATTTGCCTTGTGCTCTAGCATGGGCATGATTTTGCCAGCTGCAGATAGTTTCTGTGGTTGTATGACTTTCAGAATTCTGGGAACTTTCAGAGCGTATATAAATGTTAGGGCCCCAAGAGCCAGGGTGGGTTGTTGGTTGGTGCTAGTTTGCTAAGTAGTCATTGTCAAAGAAAAAGAAAAATGCAGGTATCATGACAGGGAAGATCAAACTTGCCCCAAGGAACTCAATGACCCTAATCAGCAGGAAGCAGTCTAACGATAATGTCACTTTACTTTCTATCCACTTTTTCTCTCCTATCTTGTGTTAGGAGGTTGAAAGGGTGGGAAAAAAAAGAACCCACAATGCAGCCAAAAGACAAGGCTACAGAAGCATCATGGTTTTGGCTTGAAGAACTCATTGTTGATTGCTGTTTTCAAATGAATCAATAGATTTCATGCAATCCAGTCAAAGCCATGTGGTGTTTTTAAAAGTAGAAATTAACAAGCTGATTCTGGCCTGGTAGATCACATCTGTATTCCTGCCACCAGGGAAGCTGAAGCAAGAGGGTTGTAAAAGTGAGGCCAGCCTGAGCTACACAGCAAGCAAGATCTTCAGATGAAAGAGAAGGGAATGGGAGGCACATAAATTTCACATGGAAATGCAGAGTTGTTTTAGAAAAGAACACAACTGGGGAATACTTACTGCTACATTTTAAGATTCCTTTAAAACTTGAGCTGTATGGTGTTGTCATGTAGCCGCACTCACAGACCAACAGAATGCAATAAAAATTGCATAAGGAGATCCATGTTTATGTGGTCAACTGGATTCTTGCAAAGATGTCAACGTGATTTAGTTGGAAGTAGATTGTCTTTTCAGCAGATGGTGCTCAACACTGCAGAAATGGTGGGAGGAGGTGGGACTTAGCAGACATTTCATATCATAGAAAATGGATCACAGATCTGAGTGTTAAGACACAAAACTAAAAGCCATCTAGGTGAAAATATAGTTTTAAAAAAAGGTTCATTATTTTGGTAGCTTTTTTAATGGTTTTGTTAGTAATTTGAATTTTTGACGTTTTTAATTTTACTTTTTTAATTATGTGTTTGTGTACGAGTTATGCCTGTGACTGCAGATGAACTCAGAGTCTAGAAAAGACCATTGGATCTCCTGGAGCTGGAATTATAAGCAGTTGTGGGTGCTGGGAACCAGACTCAGGTCCTCTGCAAGAATTGAACATGGTCTTAACCACTGAGCCTTCTCTCCAGTTCTGGTTAATGAGTTCTCATGTTTGATATATATAGTATCCTAATCTGTTGCATTACCTCTCCAATTTTGTTATGGTACTTTTCCAAATAGCAAATACTTTATATTTTATGGTTTAATTTATCACTTTTTTTAGCATTTATGTTGTGTACATGTTCTTGTTGAACATATAGGTCAATATGGAATAAAGGTAAAGATTTCCTATGCCAGGAAAGGCAAGAGACATTTTTAAATGGTGATTTGTGGTGTTAGGTCAGAGTTAGTGCCTGCCAGCCTTGTGTGAGACCAGGACTGAAAGAGAAAATGGTAGTTTTATAAAATTAGGAATATGACTTTAAAAATCTCTGTTCTTTGAATGTGACCTGTAACAAAATAAAAACTTGAGGCCATGGTCTGAAAGAAAAGGGATGGATGTGTGTGTGTGTGTGTGTGTGTGTGTGTGTGTGTGTGTAATGAAATAATTAAATTGAAATTTTTAACTCCAATAATTCAACAATAAGAAGATAACTCAAGTCCAACATTGTTGTACATAGCTGTAGCTCCAGAATTAAGAAGGTCAAGGCAAAAGAACAAGGTCAAGACTTTGTCTCAAAAGAAAAAAAGAGTGTACTTAAAAAAAAATGAGCAAAGTTTTGTATAAATATCTGTGCAAGAAAAATAGGGTCAGTATAATTGGATATTTGAGTAAAGTACATGGAAACTATAAATCAATACCAACATTCTCCTGTTAGAATGGCCAGAATACAAAAACCATCTATAACTATGCTAAATATTAATTAAGATATGAGAATAGTGAAATCAATGATAGTGTGCAATTTGAAAAATAGTTTTGCTTTCTTTTAAAATCTAACCAATATTTACTATGCCACCAACAATCCTTGACTTTTACTGGGGAATATTGAAAACATATACTTTGCAGCTTGTGAATATGCATAACTAAGTTATTTCTAATTACACATCATCTCCCCCAATATTTAATCAAATGTAACATTACTCAGTGAAGAAAAAGCATAAATTATTGATATGTGTAACAATATCAATGAATCATTAAAATCTTAATTATGCCTAAATGAAATAATAAGACACAAGGAAGTACAAGCTGTATGATTTAATTAGGACTGTGTGATTTAAATACTGTTTAAACAAAGATGAACTGGTAAGCCATAAAACCAATCAATGTTTGTCCAAAAATGACTTCTGGGTAAATAGCCATCTCCCACACCAAATCACAACATAAGAAACACATACCTAAATCTGACATGAGTGGCTGGGGATGTTCTGGATGGCAGGAATTTTGAGCTTGATTGTGGTGGTGGTTACAGGAGTACCCGAGTGTTTCAGAACTCACCACACTACGTATCTGTTACACATTTTCAGCTTGTGGATTGTACCTCAATCTAATGGATTTTGTACAAATAGAAAGTGAGGAATGTCTAAGACATCATCATGGAAGTGTGTAAGTTAATTTATTATGTAACTATGGAAAATAGTGCCATGGGAACACAAATACAATAAACCATGGTTATAGTGACATTGAATGAAAAAGTAAGCAGAACACAGGTGTAGACATGGTTTGACTGCTCTGCAAACGTGCATGTGACAGACCACAAGAAAACATGCCAGGTTTTATGGAAGTCTCTGTTGACTTTAGCTTTCTGCCCTATACTTTTCTTCTTTGAAATTTTTTCTTAGATTTATTTTATTTTATGTGTATGGTGTTTTGCCTGCTTGTGTATATGTACACTTATTTGCACAGTACCTGAAGAGGTCAGAAGAGATTGTTGGATCCCCTGGAACTGGAGTTATAGGTGGTTGAAACCACCATATGGATGCTGGGTATCAAACCCCAATCTTCTATAAGAGCATCAAATGCTATCTCTCCAAACCTCCCCCACTCTCTACCACCATCTATTTCCCAAATTAGCATGAATGCTTTTATAGTAAAAAAAAAATCATTTCAAGCACATTTTTTAAAAATTGAGGACAGGCTTATGAATGTATCTCCAATGAAGTCACTTTCCTGGAAAATGCAGGACAGCTTCCTTTCTTCCCTGGAAATGACACCTGACACAGTCATCACTGGTCTTCTGTCCTGCAGACATGAGGCTCAGTTCTTATTTCTTGACATCTTGTTGTCTTTCCCAAAATAGGATGCTATTCTAAGGTCTAGTTCATTTAGAAAATACTGTGTGGCAATCCACTCAGAGAGAGCTACCAAAACATAATCAAAAGTCAAAAAACTGTTTAACTTTGTTTTACCCAAAATCTTGTAAGCTTGATTTTTATGTATATTTTTTTTAGTTTTAGTTTTTAGTCTTGGATAGAGGACTGACCAAGCGTCTTTCATATGCAATATACACACTCTCCTCCCAAGCATAATCTTCAGATTTATATTAAAATCCTACACAAGAGAAAGTATCCACTGGGACCTGGCCTCCCTCCTGTAGTTCATATGACTCCTTACCAACCGCCTTGCCAATCCTGGCTTCTCCTCTGCAGAGAAAGCCTAGTAAGGTAGCATAGTCAGTGTCCCTAGACTCTGATAGAAATTCTTGGCACTGAGCTCTTCTGAAAGTGTTGCCAACCACCATTTTCTGGTGCTTGAGATGATAGAATAAAATATAACAACTTTTAATGGTATGCTAAACATTGACTTTAATTGTCTATAACTCTGGTAGAATTCAAAGCTTTATCACCCTTTTTTGGAAGGGGGGATGCATATGAGGTGTCTCTGTAAGATGGGCCCTCAGAGTTGCAGCCATTTACACTGGTGACTCTTGATATTTGCCTAATTATCTTGTGTCTGTTTCAAGTTTTCTGTTTTATCCTTGGAGTTGAGAGCCTAGAACCACATTCTCCCAACGGATGTTCTTCAGGCAGGAGGAAAATCTCACATTTGACCTCACATGAGTAGTCATATTAAACACGGCTATCCTAAAAACACTGTTTAAAATTACCATCACTGCTGAGATGACTTAACAGGTAAGGCACATGGCCAAGCTTGACTACCTGATTTCAGTTCCTGAGGACTTCTGTGATAGAAGGAAAAACATCTGAAAAGTGTCATCTGACTTTGCAAATATACATAATAAATTTTCTGCCAGGCTATGCACATATGATGTGTGTGAAAGATAAATGAACTTTTAATTTACTTAATTTATTCAGGTACATATCTTACTTTATGTAAGTGTAAATACTCTAGAATCCCTCCAAAGAAGTGCTCAAAATTCTAGTCTGAGACATTTCAGATAAAGTGATAGTCAACCTATAGTTTGCCCAAATTATATAAACTTATTCCTCCCACCCACCTAATAAAACCATACTATCTACAACTTATTTTTCACTGTTTGTTTTTTCAGCCCCATACATCAGCATACCAATCTCAGGGAAAACAGAGGCAATGCCATCTGTTTGAATCCAGCCTGCTGTGAGCCATAGCTGTGAGCTTTTAAAGGGGCAGTGAGCCTTTCTTGGAAATAATATCCATATAGTAAAAAAGATCGACAAAACTAGATAAAGAAGGCACACTAGGCCTAGAGAAATCTTAGATGGCTGTTTTTCATGATGTGAGAAACATGCTTTTAAGGACTTCAGGCATGTAGTCATTCCCCCATATCTGCAGTGTCAATTTCTGAATTTTATTAGTATTGAGTGAAACTTTCCACAGATAGACAATTCAGAAGTGTAAGTAGCAATATGAAATTCACTCAATGTGTATCTTGCCAAGATAAAGATCATCACTTTGTCCAGTGTACCTGAACTGTCTCTGCTCCCTACCATGTAGTTGAGTAGTAGCCACAACTGATTTTCTGATTAACTGTCAGGCTCAAGTTATCCTTTTTTTACTTAATAATGGCTCTTAAACTCGAGTGGTAATGCAGGTAATGTTGTTATATATTATACGTGTTCTGTTTCATTCAATACTTGTCAATCTCTTGTTGCAGCTTTCAAACCTTATCATAGGGGTGTGTGTGTGTGTGTGTGCGTGTGTGTAGGACAAAAGAGTATTCTGAGTTCAGTGCACTCTGACTGCAGGCTTTTCAGTAGACTTAGGGTGTGAAGGGTTAGGGAGACTGCTATATGCATTTCTTTCTCCCAAGGATACTTAGTTTATCTCATGGCCTAAGCAGTTCCATTTAAAAGCACTCATCCCTATCTGCACACATGTGCTGAAACACTATGGTTGCAGGCCAGGCTCAGTGTCACTTTCCTGGGATGGAATCCCAGATTGATGACTTTCTAGGGCAGCTATTTTTTCCTCCCTGTCTGTTTTCCCAGCTACAACAGGGTGTTACTAAGGGTCTACCACAGAGGTGAGGTAAAGAGAGGTAAAGGCTAATAGTATCTATCAGTGCCCAACCAAGCTTAAGCTCTATTACAGAATCTGCTGTTAATGACTGGAATGATGACTGAAAAGGATAGTTGTGTCTTGTGATCATCAGCACACTGCTCTCCATAGCCGAACTGTGAGGCTGGATCCCAGGCTTCATCCTGTGGTCAGGGAAGGAAGTCTGTGATGGACAGCACCATGGAGAGTAAATAGTTAGATGGGAGGGGAACAGAATCGTTGCCAGTAGCAGGGTGCTGTTTCTAAAGAAAGGTGTTAGGTAGACAAAAGCTGCATGTGTATACAGGTTAGTTCCAGAACTAACTGTTTAAATGAGGAGAAAAACTAGGCAAGAGGTTCAGTGTCCTTCTCACTAAAAGTGGAAGAGCTGGGACCCAACTGTACAATTTCTGGTTCAAGTGGCACCCTTAATGGGCTATTGCTAAGCACTGGTAGGTAAAGTGCTTTTCTAGGCTTTAAAGCCCTAAGTTAGATACTTAGCACTACTTACACAAACACACACACACACACATAGACATATACACATTACATACATATGCACATGCTATGCTTACAAACACACACACACATAGACATATACACATTACATACATATGCACATGCTATGCTTACAAACACACACACACATAGACATATACACATTACATACATATGCACATGCTATGCTTACAAACACACACACACACACACACACATATATATATATATATATATATATATATATATACACACACACACATATACCACACTCATGCACATATACACATGTACATCACACATTCATACACAAATATATAAACACATGCTTGCACATACACATATATACACATATGCACACATACATATGCACACATACACAAACATAATATACCACATATCCACACATATATACACATTCACTCACACACATGCATGCACACATACAGCCACCACAGAGACACTCCGAGTTACTTGCATTTCCCATTCTTCCTGACATATTCTTTTATAATTTTGTAGAGTGCATCAGAGTTTGTGAAAGACTTAGCCATGTTACTGACAGACAAGGCAGCAGTGCTGGGCTTACACACATCTAAGACAGCACCAGCTGAATATGAGAGAACAAAGAAGCTACACTTGCTTTGAGGGCTTTCAAGAACTGGAATTCTGGTAAAGTAAGACCTAAAAGGCTTTGGGAGGGCAGTTTTCCTTGAGTAGTTTAATCTTAAGTGCTTGAGAAGTGCTCTAAGTGCTTCTAGACTTACTAGAGGCAAGTCTCCTAAACCTCAACACCTCTCCAAAGTGGCTCAGCTCCTCCTTGCCCTCTTGGGTCTGCAGGTGGGAGGAACTGCACAGTACCAGCATCTGTCTCATAACCTCAGTGCTCACAACAGCTGCCACGGTAGGCATTCTATAAATATTCAGTTGAGTACAAATGGGTGTTCCCCAAAGCCAGCCTGGGCCAGAGGTCCTTCCAGCCTTGCTCAGCATTACTCTGATTTCTCTATGCTCATGATTAGCATGATTCACCCAGGCATAGTGTTGAGCTTGCAGGCAGCCATAATGCTACCTCCCTAGAGGCGTGCAAGCTGCTCTACTGAAAAAAAGGGGAGATAAGAATTTGGATTCAGCTTCAGGCATGGAGAAAGAGGAATGGGATTGACTCAAAAGACAGAATCAGCAGGGTTCGATCAGACATAGGATAATAGCCAAAGGTTCTAGCTTCTGCAGTGCTACCCTCAGCTGAAAAGCCTGTGTCAAGAGTATTTGCCTTCTGTGCCTCCCATGCTTAGTTTCCTTAGAGTCTTGAATCTTTCTGCAATCTGATCGTACATGACTATTCCTTATCAGGTACAGCAATCAGTATCTGGAACATTCTTATTTAACTGTTTTGAGATCTGTTGTCTCTTCCCAGTTGTTCTACTGTTTATGAAAGCATACAAGCTGGGCGGTGGTGGCGCACACCTTTGATCCCAGCACTTGGGAGGCAGAGGCAGGCAGATTTCTGAGTTCGAGGCCAACCTGATCTACAGATGAGTTCCAGGACAGACAGGGCTATACAGAGAAACCCTGTCTCGAAAAAAAAAAAAAATAGAAAGCATACATGCTAATGTTCACTGAAAAGGATTTGCAAATAAGTGCTCTGTATTAATTACTTATTTCATTGCTGTGATAAATTACCTGATGGAAATAAAGAAGGAAGGATTTATTTGGGTTCATAGTTTCAAAGGGTTCCAGCCATGCCCTCTTGGGCCATGTATTTGATCAGAACATTATAATAGCAGGAGAATGTGACAGAAGATAGCCGTTAATTTAATGGTGAGCCTGAAAGCAGAAAACAAAACAGGATGTGACCAGGGATAAATAACGTACCACAGATCCTACCATCAGTAACCTACATCCTCCATGTAGACCCAACCTCCCTAAATTTCTTGAACCTCCCAAGATAATGCTTACAGCTGGTAAGCAAGCATTGAAAAAGTAAACTTGAGGAGGAGGTATGATTCAAGCCATACCACTGTCCATATACTAGAATTACATGCATATTACCATATGAGTAATTTTTGCTTTGAACCTATTAGAAAACATGACAGTAATTCGAGCTTAAGTTACTATAGCATATCCTGATAAAATTTATGATGCTTATATTTTTATGTAGACATTTGTATTGGGAACCTTATGGAAGGACCTATCTTCTTCTAGGAGTATTACAGGAGGATGGTTGCATAATAGGGGCTCTGTTTACTATGGTTTTTTGTTTTTGTTTTGTTTTGTTTACTTTCATGTCTATCTATTACTAAGTAACAGGGAAAGGAGACACTTCTCTCCTGCAGCTGAAATGATAGGATAAAAAGCAAATACCTGCCTAGTTTTCTCGTTAATTTGTGTGTGTGTGTGTGTGTGTGTGTGTGTGTGGAGGGGGTTGTTTGTTTGTTTTTGTTCTGGAAAAAATCGTAAGGATAACGGTAGTGTGCGAAAATCTACATCTGCTGTTGGGAATAAAGATGTGTTCAATTTAGATTGCCAGTAGAGAGCAACAGGGAAAAAAATCATTGTATAATTAAAAAATAATCCATTTCTCATACCCTCCTAAGTTAAGAAGTTCTATTGTGTGCTTACACATGTGAGACAGTGTTCCTTGTAGACAGAAGTTCTAGACACTATCCTATAGAGAATGGCCCTGGGGTTGTGTAAGGATGTATAAAGGAAGCAGGCCAATGCATGAAAGTTCCGAGTTGCAAGTCTAGTGCCCCATGTCCAGGTTGCTACTATGAACTATTCCTTAAGTTTACTAGGCCTGTGACTGTTCATTTGCATTTTAAAGAACAACCCTTTCAGCCATTAGTTATTGATGAACAGTGGCTTTCAAGGGCTCTCTGCTTAGGGAATATGGGAGAATCCCTGTGGCTCTGCATTTCCCTGGGTGCCTTCAAAGGTGCCTTTTAGACCATCCGGCTCGGAGCTCTCTGGGAGCTTGGATCCCACTTCAGCAGCTTGCCAAACCTTTGCTGTGTACTATCTAATCGAGTTGAGTGTGGGCCTCCAATGCAAAAATCTAGTCCCTCTCACTCATCCCGGTGACTCAGAAGCTGCTGTTAGAACTAGGAATTATCCCTAGGTAGAACTGCCAGTTCTGAACATTCTAGAGTCTACAGAGATGCGTGCCTCCAAATGTGTCTACTCTATTTAACGTTCACTTAACCTCCAAGCTCTCATTTAAGACAGTTCCCATCCCATCCCCTTCCTTTCACCTTTCTCTCTCCTCTTTTGCTTCCCCCGTGCCACTTCCCTACTCCCCGTGTCCTATCTCCTCCCCAAAGAGTCTAAGTGCTGTTGTTACTTAGTTCTAAGAACTTCTAAGATTCTTGGAGTTTTAATCCATTAAAATGTGATACAGTCTTTGGACCACTGTTGTATCTAAGGTCTGGTTTGAGCTGTATGTGATAGGTGCTCTGCATAGGCAACCCTAATTCTAGTCCCTTTACAGTTGCTTCAGATCAGTAGGTAGCAGATTGCTTCTGGCTTTTAACCTAGAATCTAGTAGGTCCTGAAGTAGCTGTTATGCACCTGACTCCCAGCACATACTTACCACATGTAGATGCTCAGTGACTATGTCTTTGCTCTCCTCATTTTTTTTTCAAAGACAAGCTCAGCATAGAGAATCAGAAGATATTTTTTGTCCTTATGATTGGGTAACAGTTAATACGAACACATAATTTATAAATATGAACATACTGATGTGGCCTTTTGCAAATGACATCAATCCTGAAGTCATAGCAGCATGATCAAGATGAGATAGATGTGTGCAGAAGGACAGACTGAATCCAACTCATACCCAAATGGGAGATGTGGATGAGAGGAGTTGAGAGGAGGGAAAGCAGCCTAGGTGGGTGGGTCCCATGAGAAATGCACCACAACATATGCCAATAAACTGTGTTTGCCAAGTAAGCTGGTGAGCTGGGTGGACCAGCTTGACCACGTGGGCACACAAAGAGCTATGACTCCTACAATCCCCTCTTTTCCCCAACTACTGCCCACTCAGCTCTCAGCTCTTAGCTCAGACATTTTCCTTTGCCAACACCCTCACCTCAGCAGCTCTGCCTCTTCTGGGCCTTAACAGTATCCTGTCTGTCTCCAGCCATCATTCACTCAGGGGATTGTGTGGCAGTAAGCTCTAAGCTCCTGAAAGACAGATCTCAGATCTAGTACCTGGCTTAACAGAGTGACTGGAGCACAGATTTGTAGAGATGAGAGGAAGGCAAATGTGTATAGAGGTCACTACAGGCCAGTGCTGGGGTGAGAGGCATTCCTCCCCCAGACCTGTAGGAAGATTAACATTCTGCTTCTTGTGAAGCATAACAATTCCACCTGTACCCTTTGGTGTGTGTAGTGACACCCCAACCAAATAAAAGAAAATAAGTAAAGCAAACCACAGAGTATGGTCAGCAGTCCTGTCATCTCAGGGCAGAAGCACTTAGAAGTCTCTGCCTGCAAGTTTCAGCTGAGGAGAATCATCCCTGCCCTCTTGTTCTTTTCATCTCTTGCCATTCGCTCTATAGGCACCCACATCTTTTTATACAAATCAGTCTGATGTATTTCCTGGAGATAAAGCATAAGAAAAGGTGATTTGAAAGTGCAGTTTCCCTCTTCAGCAGTGTCTCAGTCATACTGATAGAGGATGAGGAAAGAATGGAACATCTTTATTAAAAATGTTAGACATGACCTATTCTCACACACACACACAAATGTAGTGCCCTTCTCATAGGGCACTAGCCCCACCATCTCATGCTAGCCACAGGAGGAAAGGCACCTGAGTCCAAGCTGATGCCCCACCCCAAGCCCTGGCCTTGCTGTCTTGGTTTCAGTGCCCCTTGTCCTTGTGGCTCCCATACATCATTCAGCCCTCAGAACTTCTTTGTGCTGTTTAACACAAAGTTTAAGTTCAGGTGTCTGATAGGTGGCAGAACTTAACAGTTAACATTCTTAAGGGCCTAATACAATAGCAGGATAACTGTTAACAGTTAGGGAGCACCTTGTATATTCAGGCTGATTTAAATTTTACATTTTGTCGTTATTGTTCACTAATCACAACATAAACAGCTGGACTTCTTGCTGCCAGAACCCCTTATGAGAGATTATTGTCTTTAATGTCATAGGAGAATTCTGAGGAGGGATAAGGAAGGCTGTTCTCTATTTCAGCATCAATGAGAAAGAGTGTATGTGGCTGATAAACCAGTATCTACAAAGGGCCAAGTAGACAAGTACTGTCTTCTAACATCAGGGCAGGCTACAGCTAGGTCTGGTTACTCCCCTCTCTTCTCTCTGGAATCAAGCTCTCCTTCTGCCCTCCCCCTGCCATCCCCAGGATACTGGGCCTGAACCCCTCTAACCCACACTGTTCTTCCTCCCCTTGCCCTCTACTTTGACAATAGGCAGCCCAGAGTCCCTTTTCTACTTCATTTCAAAGCTTCAGCATCCTGTGCCAACAACTTTTCTATTAGTCCCTCATTCTCCTTCATTTCTGGCCATTGACATGGGATATTGCTACTAGATCTCTAAGGTCACACTGTACCATTGGCCTGCCTCTTACAGGCAGCTCCTCCCCAGGCTTCTTACAAACTCAGCCTCCTGCCTACAAGATGTTTCCTCAGGTGCTATAGCTGCCAGCATGTTGATGCCTCCAAAGGCATTAGCCTACCCCTTGTCAAAGGCAAAATTTCAGAAGACCTAGGAGGAGTCAGAAAGCCTATACCTGGAGAAAATTTCTGACTAGGCAGGATGAAGTCCCTCATAGATCATTTCAGAATGTCTTCATATGCCATGGAAAAGGACTGCCAGGAAGAGCTGGCCTATCATGGCCCAAGCCTTGTCAAGCTCATTATTTATGATTTTCTTACTCCATTTCTTACTTCAACTTACAAACTGTTAGTTGTTTTTGTTGTTGTTGTTTTAAGCACATAATTTAATCTCCATTCTTTCTCCAAAAATTGTCACAATTCATACCCCCCCCTCCATCTTCTTAGCCAGCCTCTTGTGTTATTAGGAACTCTTAGCATTTTGTGTTGGAAATGTGTCTTGTTCTACTCTGGTAAATAGTCTTGATTTAATTATTTACTCCATTCTACTTTTCTTTCTTTCTCATATGAAATATCTTGCCATTTACACTTGTGCTTCTAAATGATGTGGTTCAGGGTCTTGGTTTTCCCCTTTTAGGCATTTATCTGTTGACTTTTCTTGTCCAACATGACAGCATTGTTCTCTCTTCCTACATATGCCCCAAACCTTCATTTTCTTACTACTCTATTATTATTGTTTAATTTTTTGTTAACTCAATACTCTCTTTTCATGACTAAACCTTCAGAAAAATATGACCAGTTTTGCTTTTATGACCAATTATCATTTGTTTATCATACCCATCTTAGATGTATTTTATCCTTTTGGTTCATTTTCTATGTATTTATCACTAACTTCACCCTAAACATTGTACTCACTTTCTAAATTACCTATTAAGGTTTTCAGATCACACATGTTAGCCTGTTTGCCATGTTTTTGTCAAACAGAAACTTGGTCTGACTCAGTCTGGACTGGCAAGAAGATCAACATTCATAGACTTCTCCACACACATCTAATAAGCTCACAGCTTTTCTCTTAAGTTGGAACCCCTATTTGCTGACAAAACTCCAGGAATATATCAAAATATCCTCTAGTGTGTCTCAGAATTAGCATCATACACTCACTGCTTCCAGAGTCGGAATAATTTTAGTTCAGAACTTTGGAAGCACTCCTCTATTACCCTTGTATTTGCAGTGTTAAGCTGAGCCTCCAGGAGCAGTCTGACTCCTGGCTTTGTTTCTTCATTCAGAAATGTGAAAGTTCATGTCAGGCGGGGTCTAGACCCGCCTATGATGTGGTCACTCTCTGTCTACAAATGCATGTGCTTCTGCTCTGATCAATTTATTTTAAGATAATTCACTTTGTTCTGATTTTCTATATTTTCTTCCCAGAAATCCTATTATACTACTCCCCTATACAGTTTTGAAATTCTCTTAACTTCCTTCTTCCCTATGATAATTTAGCATGTTCCATTTCTTATGCACTATCGAACTGGAAATTTATTATACTGGCTTCTGTTGAATTTCTTTTCTTATGTCTATACATTTTTGTACTATTTTTTAGGAGAGATCTTCAATTTTGAGTTCCTTGTTTTCTTATTCAAGTTTTAAAATTTCTTGTGTTTCAAGAAATTTTGTACTTTTTCTTTTAAAGATTTAACTATTTTATGTATATGAGTATACCATTGCTATCTTCAGACACACCAAAGAGGGCATTAGATCCCATCACAGGTGGTTATGAGCCACCATGTGGTTTCTGGGAATTGAACTCATGACCTCAGGAAGAGCAGTCAGTGCTCTTAACCGCTGAGCCATCTCTTCAGCCCTATATATTTTTTTAAATATAGTAGTTTTTACTGTGTTTGCTAGCTTTACTATGTCCCTGAGTATATGAATGGTAGTATGTGTGAAGGTTTAGTTTAGTTTTTTCTTTTTTTTTTTTTCTTTTTTTTTTTTTTTTTTTTTTTTTTTTTTTTTTTTTTGGTTTTTCGAGACAGGGTTTCTCTGGATAGCCCTGGCTGTCCTGGAACTCACTTTGTAGACCAGGCTGGCCTCGAACTCAGAAATCCACCTGCCTCTGCCTCCCGAGTGCTGGGATTAAAGGCGTGCGCCATCACGCCCGGCTAGTTTAGTTTTTTCTTAATTCTTTTCTGCTCATTCTATTTCCTCCAAGTGTTTTTTGTTTATTTTCTTGCTGGCTTTGTCGTAGTTTTTTCTTTTGTTTTGTTGTTCAGCCTTCCTCAAAATATGTGGCTTTTCTCACATACCTGGTCTAGTAATCCTTGACTTTCTGTTACATTTGAAAATGAGGATTAAGAAGCTAAATGGGAATTTTGAAGACATAGTTAGAACTTACCTATAGTTGTGTATGTCACTATGAGGTGGCCTGACATGGCCATTGAGGTATAAAGTTTGATGCCCTCTTAGTCTACTCCATGGAAGGAAGTAGACCTGACTGCCATCTGCTGGAATATGGACAAGAATCTCAGTCCTCAGCATTCACTAAATTTTTTCCATTTTCAGTGTCTAGACCCTTCCCTTTCCTGGACCTGTGACCTTCAGGCCAGTGACCTCCTTTATCCAGCTGGGTGAAGCGGTTGCCCAGTGGGAAAACATGAGGAGATGAGGGGCTAGCTGCTCTCCCTGAGCATGCTGGGGTTTCTGAAATGCAAACAGGTCCATTCTCAGGTAGCCACCTGTGGCTTCTACTGAGTCTTCAACACTCATCCTCATGTCTTCTAGCTTCTGAAATTTGAGTCTTCTAGTCTCTTCCCTGTTCTTTCAGTACTTGTGAATTTGTTAATTTTGAAAGGAAGCTGAGGACCAAGTGAAGTATACATGTTATTGTTCCTCTTCAGATGCTGGCCAGTCTTCCAGGACCCCCTCTTGTATCATTTCCTAAACTAGGCACTGACTCCTCCTTCATGTCTGAGGAATAAATATTGAGTTTCTGGGACATTTCAGTTACTAAGAAAAGTGTTGCCTCTCAAGTCATCAGGTGCAATTGTCCTGAAATTGAATTTCTTGGTTGGCCTTGCTCTTGTTACCTCAACAGGACTTTTGGATGACTAGATTTCTTCTCTTATTGTGCTGGGGATGAAAGCCAGAACCTTGAACATGAAATGCAAGTGCTGTACCCTGAGCCACACGAAATTCCTAGCCTCATAAGTTAGTAGTTTTTTAATGTTTGGTTTTAGCACCTATTATACATAATTATATGTATAATTATAGGCTTCATTGTGGCATTTTTATATACTTGGACTGTGTAATTTTTTATTATATTCAGCCTCATTACTTTTTCTTGTTCCTCTGACACTCCTACTGACCCCCTTCCTTTTCCTATCTAGTCTCTCCTATTTGTCGTGTGTGTGTGTGTGTGTGTGTGTGTGTGTGTGTGTGTGTGTGTGTGTGTTGCTGTGTGTGTGTGGCTGTGTGGCTGTGTATCAGAGAGGGGAGGAGGCTCACTAGTTTTCACTAGGGCCACTTACTGGAACATGGGTAACGATTTGCTTACAGGAGAATGAGTACCTTGCCAGTGGCTTTACCACTGAAGAAAATATTCATTTAATAGATTAATAGGACTTCATTCGTTGGAGTGATTGTGTTGTTCCTACAAAAAGTAAGTTTTAGAATTGAATTATACAGGATCTGTGCCTAAAGAACTGCCAATCTAAATTAGTAAGTAGTAATTCCTGTTAACTAGCTGAATCCTGTAGTCCCTGTTAAGACATGGTCATTTTATTGACACTGAAGTCTGCTTTGAGTTACAACTTCACTTGGTACGACAAGGTAGCAATGACGGTTCACATATTAACACAAGTGTTTCTTGTATTGTAACTGAATGATTTTGGCCCTTGGCTGAAACTTTTGCTTACTGCCCTCATGAAGATCTAGTGCAGGTGAGAAGGTGGTTTCTTTGAACTTGTTCTGCTGTGATCCATTTCATGGCTCTATTTGCTTCTTCAGTATGGCTGAATCAATTATAGAGGGCAAAATACTCTATTTGACTGTAATAAACAGTTTACAAGATGGAAGACCAGAAGATAGTGCTCAGATAGCCACAAAAAAAAAAAAAATAGGCTTCTTAGGTCCTTGGACCACATGTGCCAAACACATTGTAACCCTAAATCTGCCTTTGCATTTAATAAGAAGCCCCTGCCGTGGGGAGGGGCCTTCCCCTTTTAGCTAGTGTTACACATCTCAACTATTTGCTGTGATAGCAAACCAACCATGAGAAACAGTAGTCAATTCTAAATTCTTGTTTACAACAATCAAGTATAAATAAGAATGAAATGCTGGCCAACAAGGTGGATCATCCAGGAAAGGTGCTTGCCTCCAAACCTAATGGCCTGAGTTTGATCCCTAGAATCCACATGGTGGAAACAGAGAATAAACTCAAAATTTCGCAAGAGTGCCACACACAGATATAGATACACACACGGTAAGTAAATAAATGTAAGAGGAATAAAAATGTTTTCTTTCGTGACTGTAAAAGATGGTCATGGCCAGATCCACTGAATCACAGGAACAACTCTGACCTTGGCTGCTTTTTCTGCCCTTGAGAAAAGGTTTTACAGAATGAAAGGGTGGTTTGGAAGAAAAGATGGTGATGTGGAAGAAACAGGGGAAGATATGTAGAAGAAGGAAGAGTAGAAAGGAAGGATATGGAGCATAGTGTATGTAAAGTACAGGGCTCAGAGTGTTTACACTCTGGGTTCTTACAAACAAGTTTGCAGTCCATCGGGCTGAAGCTTTTTGTCTGCCCTCATTTCTTTCTGTGACCAAATGGCAATCTGTCTGGAGGCCTTACCAAGGATTTATGAGTTTAAAGGTAGGGAGAGGGCAGTGGGGGGATCTTTTTAAGTGTGCATGTATTTATGTAGTTAGTGTGTTGTGTGTATTTGTATTTTGTGTGTGTGGTATGGAGCAGGGGGTATTGAGTATGAGGGTGTTTATATGTATCTGTGTGTGTGTGTGTGTGTGTGTACAGTGTGTGTGTGTACAGTGTGTGAAATCTGTGTGTATATAGTAAGTCAGTTTGCTTGTCATATATTAAATGCTTAGCTACAAAGGGAAAAGAAAACGTTTCTGTTAACCCTTTGGCTCAGCTGGAGATCCTGTCGTAGAGGTATCTAGGACAGTTAGAACAGTATGAAATGTAGACAAAAAGATGCTTTGAAATTGTCTGCTTTGTGTTACTTGTCTGACTATCTACTCAGCATTAAAACGTTAGGCCTAATTAGTAGATTACCAAATGCTTCTGTTTTAGTTGATCAAGATAAAATTCATGGGACATGACTGCTTATATAATTTATATAGTTCAACATAGTGTCCTATTACTATTTTCATATCTGCCTTGAGTCCACTAGGAAAATAACAAACCAGCAGACTGAGTGTTTCCTCAAGAGACAAATAGTTCCCCTCTGCTGCCAAGTTTATCTTTTGGCAGAGGTGACTTGACAAAATATTCATATACTTCATCAAAAATAAAGTTTTTGAGCCTAGACTGTATTCAACCTGTCTTGATATATAACATTCTTCAGTATTTAATGTTCATTTTTCAGAGTAATTTGTGACATAGTCAAGTAACCATTGACTGTTCTTTTCTTCCCTTTGATCCTTTCGGTCAGTGATGTGAGGAGCACACAAAATTGCCCTGCGTTGAGTCCCAGCTGATAGCAAACTCATTCTAAGGATCAGCACCGAAGCCAAACATTAGCCAGAGTTTTCATTTCTTTTCTTTCCTTGCCAAAGAAATATTTTTTATGAAAATAGCTTAAACCACATAATATATTCTTTTATTGGGATATTAGATTATAGAAATCCCAAGGTCAACAGTAAATCAGGAACTTTCTCTTGTCTTCTTTCTTCAGAGATGGAGAGGTCACTATATTGCCCTTGAATTTAAGACCCTCCTGATTCAGGCCCCAGCCTCCAAAATAACTAAAATTACAGATGTGCACCACCAGGCCCCAATCTAGTTGTTCCATTTAGTGAAAAATGAAAACATAAAGCAGATTAGTAGAGTTTCCCACGAGAAGCTCTGGAAGCCTAGGAGCCTCTTATGCAGCCCACTCAGTGTACCCCTGGAGGGTCATAGTGGCTCCTGATTGTGGTCAACTGCAGATATTTACTGAGGCAAGCTCCAGTCTAGGAACATCCCAGCTGAGTCAGGGGAAATCTTGCTAGAGGACAGGAAATGAACAATTAGTTGTATGCTTTGGGGAGGCTTCATCATCTGTGGCGAGGTGGTAAGGCCTCCTTCACAAGGACATAATGCAGGGATGAACTATAGAGCCAGCAAGGTACAGAACTTATCACGGAATGGGGTGCCATGGACTCATACTAACTAACATATGAAAGAAAGGGGTGGATAAATGACAATAATTAATTCATAATAAATGTCTAAAAAGAATCTTTTAAAGTATAAAAATTCTTTGAGATCCCTAAAAGTTATTCAGTTCCCCCCACAATCTATTTATGTCTAAAGTCTCAGTTTTGAATTCATCTTGATATTCTTTAAATGGAAGCAGGGTGGGGGGTTAAACTTCCTTTCAAACAAATACAGAAAGTTTTGAAAGCCACAATTGCTCTAATAACAAGGTTGAGGGCGGGCCTGCCCCTTCTGTTAATGTGCTTATGCCCTCCTGCTGGGAGAAGACTGGCAAGCCATCCTGAGCATCACAGTATGGCCACATGCTACTAAGCAATTAAGAATTGATTGTTTGTCTTCGTTGCAGGTGGGAAGGAAAGAATGAAAATGAAGTGGGCAGATGTAAAGAGACCGGCAAAGTTCACGTGACTGTGGATCTGAAATACTACCGACCGACTGAAGTGGTAAGGACTCCTCACCACCCAAAGTGTGGCCACCCTTGGCCAGCTGGCTGGGAAAATTCCCTCCTGGAATGCCTGCTGCCAACCTTCAAAGCTCTCTAATACACCTCTCTGGCATACTCCACAGGGCACTTCCCAAGTGAGAATACAGAGAATTAAGTTTGAGATACCATTCTCACCACAAAAATCTATTGCTATATAAAGAAAAACAAGAATAAAATACACCCAGGAAAATACTGATTCTAGAAATGGAGATCATAGCTTGGATAAATCTATCTCATTGGTCTGGCTTGCAGAATAATCCTTGATACCCATAAGATGTCTGCTTTCCCAATCCCTAGACCTGTATGTATTCTAGAGCCAGAGGCCATTTTTCCCAGCCTCCTGTCTCTTGTTCACTGTGTGTGCATACTCTCCCACATATGCCGACTAGCCTGCTCATATACAGTCACATGAGTCACACGACTCATGAAAGTGCTCCCCTACCCTGTAAGGCTCAGCTCAGACAGCATCCTCTTCATGGATCCTTTTCTAACCAATGTTCTACTGCCACTAACATTTCTCCTGTCTTTGTCATTACCCTGAACACTCTAGGACATCGGCTCTCAGTCTCCCTAAAGCTGGGACTCTTTGGTGCATCTCCTCACATTGTAGTGACCGCCAATCCTGGAATTATTTTTGTTGCTACTTCATAACCATAATTTTGCTACTGTGATGAATTGTAATATAAAAATGTGTGTTTGACTATGGTCCTAGGTGACCCCTATGAAAGGGTCATTTGACCCCAAAAGGGGTCATGACCCACAGTTTGAGAACCACTGCTGTAAGACCTGTTAGAATCATTTGTTTTTGTGTTTTCCTTCCTTTACCAGATTCTAACTTCTTTGAGGATAGGAACTTTGGGGAGGAGGAAAAAGACAAAGGAAGAACAAGATGGTTGTTTAATCGTGATTGACTGATCAGTAGACAGAGAAATTTCTAAATACATAAGTTTCAATACTAAGAACTAATTTAGAAGCCAGGAAAGTGGCCCAGTGGGTAAAGGTACTTGCTGCCAATGCTGATGACCTGAATTTTACCCCCACGATCCAAAGGGAAGAAGAGAGAACCCACTTCTAGAAGCCGCCCTCGGCCTTCCGCAGGCACGTGCCAGGCAACGTGCATACACGCATATGCAATCATTCTTTACAAGAGAAGTAGATTGTTAATGTCAGTGCTGTATACTGTTAGTAGGAAACATTTTCCTTTTCTAATTTGATAGCACTGCTTTGACATGATCCATATTCATGATGACAAAACTAAAGGTGTTTAAAATGGAGTATTAAAGATAATGGCACAAGGTGTCTTCAGAGAGAAAGGGTCAAGGTGTGTCCAGTGAGTGGCTGTGGAATGGCACCTTTAGAACCTGTTTTCTCTGGGAAAAGGCAGTGAAGACAGATTGAAAGTAAAATGTACGCTCATTAGCCATCCTTCGAAATGTGATGTTCTGTGCCCCTCCCTGCTACCCTCTCCCCCCCCCCCCGCCCCACCCACGAAGGCCATACTCAAGTTTGCCTCTAACACAGAGAAAGAGTCCACACAAAGGAAGTGAACTGTGGCTTGGGAGAGGTAGGCCGTTCAGTCCTGCATTGCAACCCCCCACGGGCGTGGCCAGGCTGTGACACAGAGAGTGATTGTTCTTAGCTAATGGTGAGTGGGTGTGCCTATGAGAGGATGTGCCTGTCCCTGGGGAAGGAAGAGACTAGCCATGCTGCTGCTGACACAGCAAGGACCTCCTCTAGACTCCCAGCCCTCTGCACTCACTCCCCTGGCATGACCAAGGGCTGCAAGGGCCTCATTTCTCTCAATTTCTTTACAAGTCATATACACGGACAAATTTCTGTTCTTACTATTAAAGATGGTTTCAAAGTAAAAATTTCTGTTCTTACTATTAAAGATGGTTTCAAAGTAAAAAACTTTACCATGCCAGCTAAAGCTTGTATTCTTACAACAGCTTAAGCATGCCTCTGTCTCTGATACCAGAATAATTTTAAGAGCAAGTCATTAAGAATGGCGTGTCTGTCATTCTAATTTAGGCAAGATGTGGCATTGATAAATCAGGACCAGAACAAAAGAAGGCAGAGAAAAGGAAGAGGACCCTCTAACAAGACTGTTCTTGAATCCCCACCAATTCCTTCCGTGCCCCACTGCATCCCTCCCATCCCATCCTTTGTTCATTCAAATGCTATCATCATACCTGTTCTGCAACTCTGTTGACACCAGCATAGTGTGAATGTAGAGTGGTGTCAGGTTTCATATGCACGCTTGCTGCCCCCTTTCCCTTGGCTGGCTCTCCCCACAGATTCCCATCACTACCAGATTATAGATCCTGCTCTGTGTTTCGTCTTTTCAAGCCTCTAGGCTGCATTTGCTTCATTCCCCACACTTCACCTTCAGTTGGGCATGCTTTCCTTGCGTAGTGAAACTAAACTTTTAACCCCATTCCTCAAAGCAAGTTCTCTGAAACTTGGATCAACCTGAAGTGACAGGCTTTCTGTGGAGTTGCCTCGAGGGTGACAGTGTTCTTCCAGTTGAAAGGTGACTACATTATAAACAAGCTTTTTCCAAATGGGAGCCCTGTCAGCCATAGAAGTCATTTCCTCTGAACCTTGAGAAACACTAGGTCCCTCAAAGGCTGGCAGCTAGACCCAGTGGACACATATGAAATGAGCATACTCTGAGAAAAAAAGGAAGAATATTGCTTCTTCTATCCAAACATAGTCCTTTCTTCTCAGAGTTCCATCTATCCATGTCCCAAAGGCTTCTTGTTAGGTTTCTTGGGATTCTTTTCACAAGTTAGCAAACTTGTAAAAGTTTGTTTTTATCAGATTTGATCATCTGTCCTTCAAGATCTCCATCATATACAGGTACTCAAAGCCAAAGCATAACCCAGGGCTGAGGGTATAGTGCAGCCTCACTATAAATCTTGTCTAGCATTGTCACTATAAATCTTGTCATAAGGCCCTAGGTTCAATCACTACACTCCCAAATAATTAACTAATGTTCTAATGTATTCATTCTATTTTTTTAAAGATTTATTTATTTATTTATTATATGTAAGTACACTGTAGCTGTCTTCAGACACTCCAGAAGAGGGAGTCAGATCTCGTTATGGATGGTTGTGAGCCACCATGTGGTTGCTGGAATTTGAACTCCAGTCCTTCAGAAGAGCAGTCGGGTGCTCTTACCCACTGAGCCATCTCACCAGCCCTTCATTCTATTTTTAAAAGCATAAACTATATCGTCTATGGAATTGGTTCTAGAATGATCAAAGAGAAAAAAATAACATAAAGAGCCGGGCGTGGTGGCGCACACCTTTAATCCCAGCACTTGGGAGGCAGAGGCAGGCGAATTTCTGAGTTCAAGGCCAGCCTGGTCTACAAAGTGAGTTCCAGGACAACCAGGGCTACACAGAGAAACCCCGTCTCGGAAAAAAAAAAAAAAAAAAAAAAACACACAACAACAAAAAATAACATAAAGAAAAAATTTAAAACAAGAAGTAATAAAGACATACATACACATCATATATTTTAAAACAATGATATCTTAGAGCAAGACAAACAGAAAATAGAGTTTTCTGTTGTTGTTTTTCTAAATTAGCTGTGGTCTTATCTGACAAGGCCTTTTCCTCAGCAAAGGTAGATATTAACCTAAGAGGCCTCTGATGAACCTATAGGACACAGATAGATCCACGTGTGCCAATGGTTATTCTCCTCATAGACTGCAATACCACGAAACCTTAAACCTTGCTTTTGTATTAGCATGAAGGGTATAGAAGGTTTTTCTTCTGTATCAAGGACTCCAATTTGTGATTAGAGCTGAATGGCACCATATCTTTTATGCTCTGCCTATGACTCTTTATGACTCCTTTGGGTGCTGAGGAGTTTTGCTTCCTGAGAAATTAAGCTGTCCACTTCCCATTGCCCCTGAGCTCCAGAGAATTTGGTGATGACAATATTGAAACCTGACTTGTGTGACACTTGAGACTCCTGCTTTAAGCTGGATCATAGCTCAGTGGTAAAGCCTTTGTCTATATGTGCAATGCGTCATTTTCCATCCATAGACATGTAAAATAAAATAAAACATTACTGCCTTATGTATAATTTCTTTACATGTACTTAGTAATATACAGATTTATTTCATAATACTCTCATTTCTGTCTTTACTATTTTTACTTTTTATATCTGGGTGTTTTGTTTGAATGTACATATACCCCAAGATGTCCATGAGAGTCAGAAGGCAAAGAAGAGTCCCCTGGAATAGGAATTACACTCACTTAGGAGCTACAGTGTGGGTCCTAGGAGTCAAACCCAGATTCTTTTGGAAGAATAATAAGTATTGCTAACCACAGAACCATCTCTGTAGTCCCAGTGTGTTTATTTCTGGGAAAAAGTATTATTGTATTTAAATGTGGGCTTTAAGTTAGAGTGTCTCCATTTAGTACCTGTCAGTTATAAGATGTATATATAACCTTAGGCAAGTTCCTTACTTAATTTCTCAATGCTTCTGTTTCCTCACTGTTGAAAATAGGATTGATTAGAGAATTCCTTTCAAAGAATTATTTGAGGATGAAAGGAGTCATTTATAGAATCTGACAAACAATAAATATCTAATACCATGCCTACATTCATTTCTTATTAATTCATTCCCTAAAATTTATGCCGTGCTTTTAGACCCTGATAATGCGATGGTAAATGAGACTGACCTGCCCCCAATAAATGTAGTAGATGTGCAGCCTCGGTCAATCTCTAGAATCCAGACTTGAAGAAAGTAGCCTGTCACAACCCCAAAACTGTGTGTGTGTGTGTGTGTGTGTGTGTGTGTGTCTGTGTGTGTGTGTGTGTGTGTGCTCATGTGCACATGTGGATCTGTTAAGTTATATAAAGTGTATATATTTTGTTCTTTTTTGGTTTTCATTTTTTCTTAACGTTCAGTAGCTGTTCAGTGGTGGAGACATATCAGAGAAATATGAGTATTGATATTAGCCTAATACTTATAGAACCATAAAGATGTCTTTTTTGAAAACTTTTAAGCTGAAAAATTCCAAAAGGAGAGATTAATCTAGCATCCCTCCTCTTGTGCCACTTTTTAACTGTATCGGTGTGCGCTTGTGCGCGTGCGCACACACACAAAATGTATTTTGCTTTGTTTTCAGTTTCACACAAACTAAAGTATGTTTTTCTTTTTCCTTTTTTTTTCCTTCAGAGAAATTTAGGAAATGAAGAGAAGGACCAAAATTAAAGTATTTTTCTTTAAAAAACAAAATGGTTTAAACTTTGCTCTCTGCCATTTATTAGCATTTTTCTCTCACGATATCATTACTCTTTAACACTCATTTTTCCTCCCATTGTGTTTTCATGTCCTTGAGTATGATTGGTTTTGTTTTATTTAGACATCTTAAATTCATCTCTAATGACTATATATATTGAGAGGGGAAAATACATGGATTAATATATAGAACTGAGAAGGCAATAACTTCAAAGAAGCCCAGCAAGCCAGCTAAAACTTTTCTCCAGTGACAGCATGTGGCCTGTTCCTAATCAAATTACCATATGCTTGTCGAGTTGTCCCCTCTGCCCCCCATAAACTTTTCCTAATATTTTTCTGTAAATGATGTTAAGCTAAATGGCCTATAATTGCTTGCTCTATCTCGTAGGCTTGTTTAGAATAATGGTATGTAACACTTTCCAGACCTCAGGAATCTGATCTGTCATCGGAGGACTTGTGTAAGTAGCAGTCAGAGCGTCCCTCCACTCTGTCTCTAAGTACCTGGGTAAAGCTCTTGTGTGCTGGCCTTTTGTCCTGAAACTCCCCTTCCCTATACTGCTGTTCTCACCACCTTCTCACACTTGCCTCTTAGGGCAGGAAATGAGATCCCTCTGTGCTATGCCTCACCCCAGCCCTGGTGGTGGTCAGCCCATGGCTGAGGTCCTGATCCTGTGACCTTAAAGTTCTCAGGCCCCCTCCACTCCTGCTTGCTTTTGTTCCTTCCTTTGACTGGTAGAACTGGGGTCAGGGAAGGCATAGAGACCTGATTATGGGCTAGCTCATCTCTTCCGGCACTGCTGACCCTGTAAAAGAAGTTAGGCTGCTGGTTCTGGAAGGTCCTTTGCAATTTTAACATCCTGCCACATAATGTTTTCACAACTACATGACCATGGTGGTTGAAATACTCAGTAGTGCCCGATTATAATGCTTCCTCTTCTGAATTATTCTCTGGCCTTCCCACTACTTGATTTTATAAATAGTTTATATCTCTAAATCACTGTTTATTTTTTTTAAGCCTCCCTCTTAGGCTCCTCATCCTAATCTTTATATCCTTCCTTAATCACATTGCCCTTTCCTGCCCCTTTCCTTCCTTGGACTTAGAAGGAGCTTTAAATTTCAATCTCTTCAGTTGATTCTCAAATATTCCACTGTGTGTTTTCTATACTTCATAAACTCGCATTGAAACCCCTCTGGGCATATACCTTTCCTGCTAAAGCTTGTGATCATTCCCTGGCAGCTGGCCCCCTTGAGAGCAGTTCATATCTAATGAAATAGCAATTATAATTGTGTACAGAGTATAGTGTCCTCAGCTTTTCTCCTGCCTCTTGTATATTTTTCTTATAATGTCAGTAAGGACTCAAAAATCTGTCTATACAGATATATACATTCCATTACCTAAACTTTTGTTTTTGATTTATTCTTAAGCTTAGCTGGTATCCTTATTGCCAGTACTTTCATAACTTACATCAGTAGAGAATTGCTGTCCCTTTTTCCAGTAGAACAAAAACAAACAAAAAAATCTTCATTTATAATCCTAATACTAACTGCTTCACACCTAAAAAGTAATTTCCAAAATGTGCTTTAGCATGTGCCTATTAACTGCGGGGAGAATAGTTAGCCTAAGCTTGACTCAAGCTTCAGCTAGCTCTAATGTACTATTAGCCTCTCTGTTACTGGGGCAAACTCCTGTGAGAAACGGTTTAAAGTCGGAGGAATTTATTCTGTCTCATGGTTTCAGTCCATGACTGGCTCACCCTGCTGTTTCTGGGTTTGTGGTGAAGCAAAGCACCATGGTAAAGGGTGACCTAGAGTAGACCTCTGAATGACAGCCAGGCAGAGAGGGAAAAGGAAAGGAATAAGAGAGGGCAGAAACAGAGGGGGCAAGCTGTATCACATGTGACCAGCTTCCCCTAACTAGCCCCACCTCCCAATAATGCCACGAATCTATCCGTGAAATAATCAGTTGATTACATGGGAGGCCTCCAGATCCAATCAGCTCCCAATGACGTACCATGTCTTGCAGCAAAAGCCTTTTGAAGGACACGTCACACACCGACCAAAGCATATGCATCACCTAGAGCGCTGCAGTTTCCTATGGGAGATCCGTCTGTGGCCAGGTGTGGCCATCTTTCTCATCCCAGCAATTATTCTGAAATCTAAAACACCATTGGCTGGTCTTTAAAATCAAATACGTTCTTTCTGTTCTACCAAGCCATATGAAATAACTAATAATACCATCTAAAATAACTAATAATAAAAGAAAAAAGAAAAACCTCTGTCGATAGAGGCTTAAGCAGTACCCCCAGAGCTCCTTAGGACTAAACCACCAATCAAAGAAAACACATGGTGGGACTCATGGCTCCAGCTGCATACATAGCAGATGGCCTAGTCGGTCATCAATGGGAGGAGAGGCCCTAGGTCCTGTGAAGGCCCTGTGCCCCAGTATAGGGGAATGACAGGGCCAGGAATGGGAGTGGGTGGGTTGGGAAACAGGGGGAGTGGGGAGGGGATAGGGGATTTTGGGAGGGAAAATTAGGAAAGGGGATAACATTTGAAATGTAAATAAAGAAACTATCTAATTAAAAAATAAAAAAGAATTATTGTCTGCAGTACTGCAATAGCCTTCTCCTTTTCTATCTGCCTTATGGTTCCAATAAGGTAAATTTTCTTTTCTTCTTTTTCTTGCTTGTTTGTTTGTTGTTTTGAGGGACAGAATTTCTCTGTGTAGCCCTGGCTGTCCTGGAACTCACTCTGTACACCATGCTGGCCTTGAACTCAGAGAAACATCTGTCTCTGCCTCCCAAGTGCTGGGATTAAACCCACCCTGGCTAAGGTTATTCTTTACCAGATGTAGTTTCTGCACAGCATATTCCTCTAGAAACAGTTTTATTTAATAATTCATTTGTTTATGTATATGTATGTTTTGTTTGCATGTGTGTCTGCACACCAAAAGAATGCATGAGATCCCGTGGACTACAGTTACAGATGATTGTTAGCTGCCAAGTGGGTGCTGAGAATTGAACTCAGTGCCTCTGGAAGATCAGCCAATGCTCTTATCTCCTGAGCCATCTATCCAGGCCCACTTTGTAAATAGTTTTACTGTCTAGGTACCAACTACCCTGAGTCTACTAACTATAGCCTGTGTATCTCCTTTGGGCTCTACCCTGCTGTTATTCTGATGCTTTCTCTCATCTTCTTGCACTGTTGTCTCAGGACAGTCTGGTTTCTTCATTTGCTGTTACCTCTACTAGCAGAGTTGAGATGCCATCTGACTAATTTGTCATAAAGCTCCAATATGAAGCATCCACAAATGATTATTCTTTGATATAGCTCTGGTCTACTTCCTAGACAAAAGTGTTCAACATGTGGTTCCTTTGACCTTTATTCAGGGAAAAGCATTGTCCTTGATAGCAAATTGAGTGTGTGTGTTTTGTCATGCAGAGATAAAGGGCTGGTTTCCTGGCTGAGTCAGGTGTTCCCTGCTTCATGAAAACTGGTTTGAAAATGTTGGACTAAAAGCCTAGCCTAGACTAAACATGATTGAAGTACACGTTAAAATCTAGGCTTTAGTGGCCACAAAGGAATCCTGTAGTATATGGATGTTTGCCTCTATATGTGCTCAGTGCCCTCAGAGGCCAGCAGAGGGCATTGGGTCCCATGGAGCTAGAGTTATAAGTGGCTAGGAGTTGCCATTTGGGTGCCAGGAATCAAAACTTGGTATGCTGGAGGAATAATCAGCACTCAGCAATCATTGAGCATCTCTCTAAAGTCCCTGTTGATATTTTAAACACCATTCCAATTCATCTTCACTTTCTCAATATTTAAAAATACAATATGCTGTATATAATTGAGGTCTTAGAGATCCGGTGGAAAGAGTGTTTGTTGAATACCTTTCATGGAAACTATTTCCAATTAGTAACATCCTGAAGCCAAACAGCAGAGTCTACAGAACTGCAAGGGAAGATAAATCACTAACATAAAGCAGTAGAGGTGAGAAAAGCAGGCCATTGGAAAGATAAGGCTATGAGATTAGAGATTACACAGAACAGCAGCATGTGGGAAAGCAGCCTGAGCAGAGAGAGTCACCAGTACCAGAGAATGGGGGAGTGGGGGCCAGCCCAGATAAAAGGTCAAAGAGAAGACTGATGTACAGGAGGAGTGGCTTTGTCACATTCGCCTCAGTGCCTTGGAGATATCCATGTGGCAAGAACAAGGAGGCAGACTGGGCTGGAAGCCTTCAGCAAGGGAAGGAGGTCAAAACTAGGGATAGACATACAAGAGGCAGAAGTGGAAGCCATTAAGATGAACTCCCCAGAAGCACATTTCTGGAAGATGGGGGAAAAAGAGTACAGAGAGTTAGTCTCAAATCCAGGCAGACCTGAAGTCCAGGAGGTGAGTCTGAGAAAACATGGCTTAAGAATTCTTAGATTTAGGCCAGGCTTGGTGGTGCACACTTTTAATCCAAGCACTCAAGAAGTGGAGGCAGGTGGATCTCTCTGAGTTTGAGGCCAGCCTGGTCTATTTAGTGAGTTCCAGGATGGCAAGGGCCATGTAGAAAGACATTCACACACACACACACACACACAGAGAGAGAGAGAGAGAGAGAGAGAGAGAGAGAGAGAGGCATTTGTACCCTAGGTCCACTGGCCCAAACAAAACTATCTCCTACCTCCCCTTCTGTCTTCTGGCTCAAGGACAAAGCAAAGGGTTTCTATTAGTAGATAGGGACAACCCATCTCAAGCAAATGAACTTCCAGAGGTAAGCAGGTGCCCTACTATTATTATACCTGACCTAGAAGTTGGGTTGAGAACGTTTTAAAGTTCTGAAAATAAAAGAGCTATATAAATATTATTTTCTTGTGCTCTGTGTTATCTTTTTCATTAGTATACTTGTTAATAATTATCCTCCTTATCAGCATTTACTCTTGTGAGGTCAGTAGTTATCAAAAGACACCCTCTAGAACTTGAGATTCAACTCCTGAGATTTTCCTCTAAATATTTGTTTTGTACGTAGATAGCATAATACAGAAAAAAAAATGGCTACTCAGTACTGACAGATCTCTGCTTCTTGAATCTGGGGTAAGAAGATCATGGTAAAAGGTAGGAACATGTTGGGCTGTTAACCCTCCTCAGATTCTACCTAAGCTGTATCTTCCTGGACTCTGTGAGTGAATGGTGATAAGATTACATTCTGACACTGCTAGAATAGCCTTAACATCGCCATCAGGGAAAGCATTCACCCAGGACAGTTAACCAGCATCCACTTCCAGTGTTTAACTTACAATACCCCTTTCACCTACAGCTCATCAATGTTCTAAAAACATGTCTGTGCTTGTTGCTTGTACCTTAATGATGTCCTTTCAATAATATAAAATCTATGTTTAGTTTCCTATTGCTACTATTTCTAATTACCAAGAATTCCTATCATTTTTACAGAAGTGGGGTCAGAAATCCATAACTTGTCTAAGGTCAAACTTAGCAGGGACACATTCCTTCTAGAAGCTCACTGGAAGGTTTCAGTTTCAAAAATGAACAAGTTCATTACTAGGACACTCATTTGTCGTTCAGAAAGCCTGTCAGAAATCACTTTGAGGAGGAAAGAAGGACATTGAACCTGGCTCATTGTCCGTTGATTGATTCATAATATCCACTTTCACACCATACAAATGGTAACAAACCTTCATAAAGTCAGAGAAAGATTTCCTCAAAGCCCCCGGACTAATTTTCTAAGGAAAGAGAATTTGAAAGTAGGTTTGGTGAGTTTTCTATCTAAAGAGAGTTGGAAGTCAGTAAGGGAAAGGAAGATTGCTTCCAATTGGATCGGAGGTACCACTATTATACATCAGCAGTTAGATGCAGACTGCCAGGAACCCTAACAAAGGAGGCTGATCACCACGTCTCCCCACCCACCCTTGCCTAACCTCCTACATGGCCTGAAGCAAGTCCTTCTGTCTGGATCTCTGGCCTGTATGGCCTTCTAAATGTCCCTCCCTTTCATTCGTACCTTCCTACTTCCTATGGCTTCTTTCAGTCTTAGCCTCCTTTTGTTCTGCCCTTCTCTTGGGTTCATGCTGAATCTTAAGCAGCCATCTTGTACGGCACATGGCAGAGCTGCTTCTGAGACCAGCAGCCTGTCTAGATAACTGGCATCAGACCCTGGTACACGCAAATCCCAGAGAATGGCCCCTAACTTGTCCCATTAAGTCAGTTAAACACTTTTGTGTTTAAGACAGATTCTTAAACAGTTCCCAGCTGTTCTAGAAATTCAAAGGCAGAGTGGAGAGAACCCTCTTTGCATGGGAGAACTGTTTATATCAAAAGCATGAGTCCTTAATAGTCTTTTCGATAAAATCATGCTAAAGACTCTAAATTTTCTCTTTTCTATATTTCTCAATGTCATAATAAAAGTTTCCCTCTCTTCCAGAGATTTTGTTGAGAATAAGTCTGACTCCAGGTGTGCTTCTTACATTTAAAGTCAGGTTGTTTCCACTGCATTTTAAAAATAGGCGAGAAAAAGGTGTTCATAGCATCGTTGTCTGTTGGAATGTGGGGTATATGTAAGTTTTCTCTGAGACAATTTAATAAGAGTTTCTTGTTTCTTTTTTTCTTTTTTCCTTTTCTTTTTTTTCAAGACAGGGTTTCTCTGTGTAGCCCTGACTGTCCTGGAACTCACTCTGCAGACCAGGCTGGCCTCGAACTCAGAAATCCACCTGCCTCTGCCTCCTGAGTGCTGGGATTAAAGGCGTGCACCACCATGCCTGGAAAGTTACTTGTTTCTGAATGAGTCTTCATTTTAGATTATGAGGAAGTGCAATAATCCCTTACTGGAATTATATTGGAAAGAAAATATAGTGATAATTTGGATATACCTTATTACTTACATTATAAATCTCTAATGCATGTCTCAGCACCTTTTTCTCAATATCCATACTTTAGTCAATCTCCTAAAAGCTCCTGATCTCCATTTAATCCTATCTTCCTCCTATGACATAACAATGGGAATACTCCAGCCATCTCAATGGACACCTTGTAGAAATGGGTGGATTCTTAGTTTTGAAGTATTGCACTATCATCAGCCCCTAGGTGAAGCTATCCCTTCCTCAGGCTGAGTCAGCTGACCTCCTGCTGAAGCACTTGCTCCACTGTAGTAGAGTGTGTAAGTTTTGCCTGGGAGGAGAGTGATAGTGGTGGCCTTGATGAAAGGATGTGTACTCAGCAGCAGAGCCACCCTCATGCTTTCCAGTCAGCTCCAGCACCACGAAAGTTACTCCGAATAGTATATTAAATTATAATAAAACTTCAAATAGTAGAAGTAAGGAGAAATTTCTCCTGGTTTTCTTCTTTAAATTCTTTATTAAAATGACTGCCGAAATTCTTTCCAGCCTTTAAAATATCCTGATTCTATCTATCTTTATCTTTTCCTTATATTTTTCCCTGGTAGTTCTTTTACTTTGTGACCCTCACCTTTTAGCATTTTTACAGAAGAAGTTCCCTTGATTTTTCTTCATATATTCTAAAATTATGGCTTCATTAGCTTTCCTATACTCAGCCTTGCAATTTTCTCTTTAATTTATTCTATTCATCTCACACAAGCTCAACAAAGCCGGATTGATTCTCAGTTCTTCCACCCTATTCTATAATTTCATCAAAGCAGGGTACCACTGTACCCACTGTATGGGGACACTCTGTGAACAGTCTGGCCACATCTTTGAAGATTAAGGGTACTGTACCAATAGGTACAAAAGGTACCTTATGTGATTTCTATCTAAAGAAAGTTTTTTGCTAAAAATGTTCATTTATAGTAAAAGCATTAAGAAATAACCCTGCTGGATCTACTAGTCAGATGAATGGAGGGGATATGGGTCAAAACAGTTAATTTTTCTTTTGGTTCCTTATGCTTCATGCTGTCAGGCATGCCTGTTTGTTTTACATAACATGGGTTAGGGAGTGAGTATGGGGCATAGGGAAGTCCGTTGATCCAATCCTGTTTTACTGTTGGTGAGATGAAATACTGTCTTGGTGAATCAGCACCTCCCACTTGTCTTAAAGGTAGGATGGTTGCTTATGCCAATGCATTGTCTTCTCATTCAGCTGGTGAGGAGGGGAGTGGGAGGCAGCCACAGGGAGGAGACTCTGAACAAACAACCCAAGCCCTGGATCCCAGTGTGGGTGGGTAGTGGGTGCTGGGAGCAACCAGAGTTTGTGCCCAGTTGTCACATGTGATGCTGAGCAATCACTAAGTGATTCCAGAAAGGAGGTGAAAAGATAACATAGGAATTCACTGGAGAATAAGGGCATTTCATCCCATGCAGAGAGCAGTGGCTAAGGGAGTGTTTTTAATCGTGGTCTCATGTAACTCATCTAGGAAAAGACTAATGCCTACCCCATTGTTCAGGTTTATCTGTAAAACATAACATAGAGTTAGTTGCTAATCTGTTCCGAGTTCTCCCAATGAGTTTACCATGGTTCTTCCAACTCCTCAGCCTCCTGTCAATCGATGGCTCTGTGTAGTCTATCTTTACAGAATTATGCTTTTTAGAAGCACAGATTCAATGCTGCAGTTTTCAAACAGCCTTACATATCTGTTCTTTGTCCCCATTCACTGCTGAACATTTGTCAGACATTCTGTTTCATCTTACCTTCTTTTGCCCCTCCCCCAACTAAATAATATTTATATTGTTCAGCTACCAAACTCTGTCAAAATCTAAATTCAACAGAAACATTTGCTTACTAGAAATAGTCTCCTCTCCTTTACTGCCTCTGTGTGTGTGTGTGGGGGGGGGGGGGGGACGGACTATTTTTCTAAAACAGCTCTTTCTTAATCTTTATATTTTATCAGCCAGGGTAACTTTATTTTTGGACCCTTTGAGGTCACCATACATTGACGATAAGTCACCATTTATTTATTCTGCCTGTTGTATGTTTGAGTGACAGTTTGCACCACAACTCACCTAGGAAAGTATACTAAGATTATATTTTATGTATTTACTTATTTATGTGAACCATTGACAATAATGTTGGTTTATTCCTGTAAAGGAAACAATGAAAAATATTTCGGTCAAAATAATTAGGGGTTGAGGTGGAAGGCAGCATTGCAAAGTTCTTTATTTGGTTACCTGTATCTTCACCTTTGTACATTATCTCAGTTTTGCCAGCATTTAAGTTAAGAATGATGATTCTAAACTTCAGAAAAACAGTAGGAGATTAAACTAGTGTTTGTGAAATGTGTTGAAATTATATGATCAAGGATACTATCGAGAAGTGATATGATTGCTCTCAAAGAAAAGAACACCTCAAAGGAGTCTGAATTCATCTACCTAAATTATCCATCATCTTCTCTATCTATCAGGAAGCTTCAGACTTCTAATCTCTTTTTCTCTCTTGAGCCTCGAGTCTGTTTCCAAGTGTTCGGGAGGGCTAAAGAGGAGGCCACTTTTATGGAATCATAAATAGAAATGTGTCAGGCATTAGTTAAAGCTCAGGTTAGGACTTAGACAAGGTTTGTAGGGTGTGTTCAATTGACTATGCAGCAAAGCAGGTATCAGATAGCCAGCATGTTATGTTAGCCCCAAATGCTCACAGTCATATTTTCCATGCCAGAAAAATTTGACCTTTTACCTAGCTCATCCCATGTAGCCAACAGAGACTTTGATCTACACTTCCCGAAACTGGCTGAAAAGATGGCCCTCCCAAGTCACTTCCAATGCAAGAAAGGGAGTAGCAAGCAGTTTAGTGCCTCAGAGGCAGATAAACTGATAGTGTAGAGATAAGCAAAGAGAGTGTGAAGAATGCAAAGGGACACCTCAACACCACAGGCCAAATACACACAGGTTCAGTATAAACAGGACCAAGATGGGTTTCTCTTTTATTTCCCACCAGAGTATTTCATTGTGAGTTAAACTTAGAACAACTGTGAATATAGTGTTTCCCATGAGTTCTTAGAAAATTACCCAGAACCCCTTTCTCCTTGGGCAATATTACCAATTTAAGTAGAATTACTGCCATATTTTGTAAAAGGTCACCACCTTAGTCCATAGTTCTTAGGGTGGTCTTTCAGACTTAGGCTGAAAGCTGTTAAGAGATTTGTCCTCCTACCACTAAGGCAGTAACTTTGGCAATTCAAATTAACAAGAATCTGAACAGCCAGCTTCAAGGCTATCCAAGCATTGGCTCTTGAGCAATCTGCATTAAGAGCAATGGAGATAGCTTGGTTGTCCTTGAACTTTTCAGTTTCATTAACTTTGTTTAAACATGATGAAATCTGATTGTGTCTGGGAAAATGCTCAGTTTAGCCTTGTGTGTCTAATGGTAGGGGGCTTCATTCCTTCCAGTCCCCATGCTTAGTTAGATTACAGGGCCATGTACACCCCTTCTCTTCTCCCTGCCAGAGGTTTTTATCTTTGTCTAAGAATACCCTTATGTAGATTTACATCTTTGTAAATATATTTTTACTGATCTAACTTATACCTGTATCGCTTCTGGTCTGTGGCCAGCCCTTCTTAAATTTGTAGTTAAATACTCTACATGAATCTAAATGAATGCCATAGATACGCATAGAAAAGAAAATCAAGAATCAGCAGGCTACTTATCTATGAGACAGATGAACTCTTTAGCCAGCCAGTAAGTCCTTTGGGCAGCCTGTGGTAAAGTGTCTTGAATCTGTGCTCAGGCTCCTCCCATTCAGTAGATAGTAGAATAGAAGCTGGGCATTCTGGAACATAGGCAAAGTGACACACAGCGTGCAGGTGAGCAGCCCTCCTGCAAGAGGGCTGATGAACTGTGATTCTTGGGATACATCCAGCTTTAACAGGAGCCCTAGCTTCAGAGACTCGGGCAGAGTAAGGGGAATTTTTAGATCAGAAATAATTTACATGCAATATACTTTGGGGTTTCATGCAATCTTTTTAAATATAGGTGTAATTTTTATTGACCATTTCCAGAAATGAATATGCAGTTAAGCCAGAGCTGCTCACAAGGTGCTGGCTTGCACAAGCTATGTTGACTAGATTCTTAGGCTTCACCTCAGCTGAGCCAGGCAGAGTCACAGCCAAACAAAGCACTCTCTCTCTCTCTCTCTCTCTCTCTCTCTCTCTCTCTCTCTCTCTCTCTCTCTCTCTCTCTCCCTCTCCCTCTCCCTCTCCCTCTCCCTCTCTCCCTCTCTCCCTCCCTCCCTCCCTCCATCCACCCCTCCCTCCCTCAGATCTCAAGTGCCTATTTGGATGTATTTTTAAAGATTTGTTAATCTGTGTATATGAGTGTTTGGCCTGGGCTTATGTTTGTGCACCATATGAATGTATACCTAGTGCCCGTGGAGGTCGGATCCCCTAGAACTAGAGTTGCAATCGGTTGTGAGCCACCATGTGGGTGCTGGGAGTAGAATTTGGGTCCTCTGAAAGTCCTCTTAGTCACTAAGCCATCTCTCCAGCCCCTCAAGCTCCTGTTTTGAAACATATCTCTCAGTTCCAACTCTAAATCCCATTTAGAGCATTTTTCCATGGTCATTTCCTTTTGTTCTCTAAGGTGAACAAGCAGTGACTTACTAACTGTGTGAGCGTGTCCAGCTAATCAAGTTCTTGTGTTAGAAAATAGAGAAGTGCCTTGGCCATGTCAGTTGTCATTTCTCTTCATGATGATCAGCTAAAAATATAAGTGAATTGAAACTTCTCCCTGGTTCCTGAGAACAGACAGTGACGACCCTTGTGGAGCTGGGACGTGTGCCATGGTTTGAGGGTGTGGCTTCTCTTCCCCATCTTCAGAAGCATGGATCCTCCGTATGATGTCCTACTCTGACCTAGGAGCACTGCCTTTACTGTCCTCATTGCAGAGGAGGAAACTAGCCCAACAAAGGACCAAAGGACTTCCCCGAGGATGCACTGTGTGACACTGGCATTTGCCAGGCTATCCTTCCCCATCCTTTCCTTTTTCCAGGACTATGTTATTCTGGCTGCCTAATAATCTTAGTTCCTCTACCCTTTAGGCCTTCAGAGATACCCTGTCCCTGCCACCACTCCCTCTCTCAGTTCTTCTGCCTAGGACCTCACAGCACTATGGAGATGGGTGCTGCCTTCCCACTTCGCTAAGGACTGTCCTGTCTTGCTCAGCCTCTGGGCACCTCCTTAGTAGGCTGAAACTACAAACCATATTCAAACCTAACTTGTCAAGACTACCTGTGGAGCTGGAGATCCCAGCTGGCTATGTGTTTTCTGCCAACAGTGCAGGCACCGAGCCTGGATGGAGCCTCTGAAGAATGTTCTGAGAGTGGGAAGTGTCAAGGCCCAACAATGGCTCTTTGTCCTTTCTGTGTGTAATTGACACATTCTCTTTCAGAGCAGAGCTACTTCTGAGCTGCATTAAAGGAAAGCCCAGGGCCAGTGAGATGGCTCAGTAGATAAAGGTGATTGCCACCAAGTCCACCAACTTCTGACCTCCATATGTGGCCATGGTGTGTGTATGTGTGTATGTGTGTGTGTGTGTGTGTTATATGTACGCATATGCGTGCGTGCACAGGTGCACACACACATAAATAAATAAATAAATAAATAAATAAATAAATAAATAAATAAATGTGAAAAAAAGACCAGACAATAGAAAAAAGCAAAACCCAACAGCTCTGCAGGACATAGACTGTGACTATGTGACCACTACACATATTAGTCCTTTGAGATTCCAGTGCCCAAAAGGTGTAATCAAGGCCCACCTATTGTCACTATCTTTCTTTAAGGTGTCCTTGGGATTTCTAACATAGATCTGAGCTTTCGATTTAAAAGTCTATTCTAGGGCTGGGGATATTCTAAGGTTCAATGAAAGAGCACTTACCCAGCATTCTTGCAGCTCTGGGCTAATCACTGCCAGTGCCAAAAAACCAAAATGGAGTAAAAGGAGCACTCATGTAGTGAGGTCACAGAAGACACTGAAGAAAACCCAAGCACACTTTCCCATGTTCTGAATCGTCAGCCCACTGTGATCCTAGGTTATGGTCTTGTCTCAAGTGCTGCCTTCAGCTAAACTGTTTGTTGTTAATAGCCTCTTCTGTGGCACAGTGACTTGCTCATCTGTGTGCAGAGGAGAATGAGGCCCACTCCCGTGGTATGTTCATCTGGGAGTCCTGACAGGACCTCAGGAGGGTTCTGACCGCAAGCCCACTACACTGCTCCTCCCTTCACCCTCCATTGCCCTTTAGTTTCTCTGAGCACGCCTCGCTGCTTAAAGGGAATGCTGCCTTGAAGTGGGGTGATACCTCAAGTGTCAGGAAAGTTAAAAACTTCTTGATGTTTCTCTCTCTAGCTTTGAGATACATAAAGATGCCATGTTGTGTTCCACATCATTTCTAAAAATGGTTAATAAATGGCTCTGTCCTTGTCCTTCTGTTGCTAGTGGAGTATGGATGGTCTCCTGATTCCTCAAGGTGCCTTGTCTCTATGCCATTAAAGTTGAACAAGTAGTGCATTTGTTTATACCCTTTTTATTTGCATATCACTTATATTGTTTATTTTTAGATGTTTAAGAGCATTTAATTTTCCATATGGCCAGTGAGGGAAGTCTAGTTCAAGAACAAATTTTGAACTTGAAAACATTGTTTTAATGATATTAGTACCACAGCACTCTCAATGAAAATCTGTTTGTCTCATAACATATCTAAAATAAGATCAAGGATATTTTAGCTACATTTAGTTACTGTATGTGATATTATTTTTCATATTTGTTCTGAATTCCATATCTGAATACTGATGGCATGTGTCTCTCAGGAAGAGTAGAGACAGAGAGGACAGGAGTCCAGAAGATGGTGTATAATATAAGACCTGTCCTGGGAGACAAAGGTACATCTTTCCAGAGCCTTCCCCAGACACAGCAGAATGAGACAAAGCTCTAGAGCAGGGCCTTTGACACAACTGTCCTCCTCTCGTTTTGTGTCTCTTCAGTCTGCTATTAAGTCTTTCCCTACCAAGAAGTATGTTTATGTTATGTGTAAATAGGTGCATAAACAGATAATTTTTTAAAAAATCAGAATCTTTTCACCTTAAAACCTTACAACTTGATTTTGTTTCTTTAAAGTCACACAAGTATGGTTAGCAGAGACATGGTTCTGGTGGGTACCGTGAGATATAATTTTAATTCCTTCTATTCCCAACCAATAATAATATTGAAATTTTGAGTAAACAACATTTGAGAGGTACTGAAACCCAAGATCCACTTAAATGCTAAAATACTACTCTGTTATCCACAAACCACTAGTTGTAAGTGGTTCCATGCCCAGTTCTGTTGACAGCAAGCGAATGTGGAAAGTTACAAGCTAGGAACCAGTAAGAGATGCCAAATGTTTCCTCGCCTTCCCCTAAAGTATTGGCATGTGGTTTTGCCTTTAGAGTGATTTCCTTTGATTTTTGAGATCTGTTGGACGACATGATGTCCAGCCACAGAGATCATTAAGCATAATGCTTCCCTTTTTGTGCTAATGTGCTGGGTGAAAAAGGAAGTATAACAGATATGCAGTAATATGGCCAAAACTGTGTGAGAAATCCTGTGTACAGGTGGGGCATCATGGTCATGCCCACCCCTCAGTATCCCTACAGGAGGAGCTCTGTTCCTGCACAACCATCAAGTGTCTGTGGTGTTTAGAAGGCAGACCTCACCGGGCAGTGCTGGTGCACACCTTTAATCCCAGCACTTGGGAGGCAGAGGCAGGCAGATTTCTGAGTTCGAGGCCAGCCTGGTCTACAAAGTGAGTTCCAGGACAGTCAGGGCTATACAGAGAAACCCTGTCTTGAACAAAAACAAAAAACAAAAAAAAGAAGACAGGCCTCCTGTCCTTCTGTGTTCTCCATATGTTGCTGGTGGATGCAAATGACTTTCAAAACAGTGAAATCTTATGCTGCTGTTCTTATCAGTTTGTTATTCTACCTTTAACAAGGTCCAGGTTAGAACAATCAGGCTGGAAATCCTGAGTGCATCACTTGCCTTGCCTTCCCTTCAGCATTCCTTCCTCTAACCTGAACCTGGATCTTTTGCCTACTTGTCAATCAGACTCATTGCCCTTGACTCTCATTTTTCTACCAGCCTCCAACTCTGACTTGGCCTCTGCCCCATTTGCTTCTCAGACTCATCACCCTGAATCTGACCCTGTTTTCCATTGCCCAACACCCACAGTTGTGCCCTGCGTTCTATCACTGTTGCATCCAGCCATGGATGATCTGGTAATGCCCACTACATCCAGAGACCTCAATTTCATCACCATTTCTATCTTCCTTATTCTAGCCCCTCTATAGAATTTCCTTGCAACTTCCAGGAGTGAAATAAACAGTTTGGTCTCATGAGACGTATGTATACAGTTTCATGCCTTCTGTATCCCTTGACCATAATTCCAAGGTACTTAAAAGTAACAAATATTCTCTCATAGCTCATTTGACTATAAAACATCTAACACTGGACTATTTGTTGCCTGGTTTTGTGATTGTGTTTCATTGAGACAGAGTATCCCTTTGTAGTTTAAACCCAATATATAGACCAGGCTGGTCTCAAACTCATAAGAGATATATATGCCTCTGCCCCTCTGCCCCTCTGCCTCGATGTCACGCTGCTCCCCAAGTGCTGGAATTAAAGGTGCATGCCATCACTCCTAGCAGCTATCCTTTTACCTTTTCATGTTAAGTATGCATATATCTTGCTGAAAGACTTATAATAAATAGATAATATATTGATTTTCCATTTCACTAAGGTACTGGTGGCTTAGGATTCACATAAAACCAAATTAACCACCTAGATACTGAGAGTGAAAAGGGGACCAAGTCAAATATAGGCAAGTGTAGGCCAAGAATGTCTGTGCACGTGGGCACATTCTCCTGCACTGACTTCCCTGACCATCAGAGCTTTGTGCAGCCACAGCACTACAGTTTCTAATGTTCCAGAAATCATTTTTAGTTATGATCTAGTCAGAGAAAAGCCTACTGTATGGCCAAGGTATTTGTAAATAAAATGTGAGTCTGACTCTTATTTCTGGAAGCATGGAACTGTGAGGAAGAACCACCTAACTTTTATAGATCCTAAAGCTACTTCATGATCTAGTTCTAAAAGGACCCTTTAGGTCAGACAAAGGTACAATTGCCCATCTCCATAATCAGTAGAACAAGAGCTGTCATAATCAGGCATCCAGAATGTTAATCCCAAAGCAAGCCCCAACAGGCAGGGACTATGCTAAAGTTAATTACTTCCTGCTTGTTCACTTTTCTTTTCAGACATTGGAAATAACTATTGCAAGTCCATATACTGCTTTTACTGAGCATATATTGCATCCTAGGCACTGTTAGCTCACTTCATAGCTAGCTAACTCTCTCTCTCTCTCTCTCTCTCTCTCTCTCTCTCTCTCTCTCTCTCTCTCTCTGTGTGTGTGTGTGTGTGTGTAGATGCACTCACCTGTGTGTAGAGGTCAACTTTGGGTTTTCTGTTGATTTCCATCTTAATGTTTTCACTCAAGAAGGTAGAGTTCACCATTTCTGGTAGACTAGCTGCCAGTGGGTTCCTAGGCTCTGCTTATCTCCACCTCCTGGCCTGGAGTTATAGATGTGTGCTACAAGGGCCATATATCCAGAAGATGTTCCAACTGGTAAGAAGGATACATGCTCCACTATGTTCATAGCAGCCTTATTTATAATAGCCAGAAGCTGGAAAGAACCCAGATGTCCCTCAACAGAGGAATGGATACAGAAAATGTGGTACATTTACACAATGGAGTACTACTCAGCTATTAAAAAGTATGAATTATGAAATTCCTAGGCAAATGGATGGACCTGGAGGGCATCATCCTGAGTGAGGTAACTCAATCACAAAAGAACTCACATGATATGTACTCACTGATAAGTGGATATTAGCCCAGAAACTTAGAATACCCAAGATACAAGATACAATCTGCAAAACACATGAAACTCAAGAAGAATGAAGACCAAAATGTGGACACTTTGTCCCTTCTTAGAATTGGGAACAAAACACCCATGGAAGTAGTTACAGAGACAAAGTTTGGAGCTGAGATGAAAGGATGGACCATCTAGAGACTGCCATACCCGGGGATCCATCCCATAATCAGCCTCCAAACACTGACACCATTGCATACACTAGCAAGATTTTGCTAAAAGGACCCAGATATAGCTGTCTCTTGTGAGGCTATGCCAGGGCCTAGCAAACACAGAAGTGGATGCCCATAGTCAGCTATTGGATGGATCACAGGGCCCCCAATGGAGGAGTTAGAGAAAGTACCCAAGGAGCTAAAGGGGTCTGCAACCCTATAGGTGGAACAACAATATGAACTAACCAGTACCCCTCTGGAGCTCGTGTTTTTAGCTGCATATGTATCAGAAGATGGCCTAGTCAGCCATCATTGGAAAGAGAGGCCCGTCGGTCTTGCAAACTTTATATACCTCAGTACAGGGGAATGCCAGGGCCAAGAAGTGGGAGTGGGTAGGTAGGGGAGTGGGGGGGCGGTATAGGGGACTTTTGGGATAACATTGGAAATGTAAATGAAGAAAATACCTATTAAAAAAATAGTTTTTAATCAAATTACACTCAAAACAGAAAAGGCAGTTCCCAGAAATAACTTTTAATTAGTCTTCCTTCCTTCCTTCCTTCCTTCCTTCCTTCCTTCCTTCCTTCCTTCCTTCTTTCCTTCCTTCCTCCCTTCCCTCATTCCTTCCTTCCTTGCTTCCTTCCTTCTTTCCTTCCTCCCTCCCTCCCTTCCTTCCTTCCTTCCTTCCTTCCTTCCTTCCTTCCTTCCCTCCTTCCCTCCCTCCCTCCCTCCCTCCCTCCCTCCCTCCCTCCCTCCCTCCCTCTCTCCCTCTTTCCTTTCTTTCTTTTTTTCTTTCTTTCTTTTCTTCAATGAAAATCTCTATACTAGCTGCCAGTTTCTTTGGAGTGATTGGGGAATGTCTGGATATACTGTGTTATATTCAGGAGAGCTGGTAAAGATTTAAAAGATTAACTCAGTAAGAATATTTACAAAGTAACAACTAAAGCATTGCTTTCCCAGAAGCAAGTGAAACAGAGGCAGCCAAGTAGAGAAAGGGTGTAAAGTGAACCTTCCTATGCCTGTGTGCTCACCCCAGCTCTGTCATTTCATAGGGCATTTCCCCAACTAGGGAACCCACTACATTACACCAACCACCTTGAGCTTAAGAGAGAGTTCAGCATCCTCACCTAAGGTTTGTGGCTGCATCTCCATGAGGGTGTCAGTTGGCCCTTGTACTCCTCCTTGCATGTATGGGCTTAGATCCAACCACATTATGAAATCTCCCTTGGATAGTAATCTGGAGCACAAAAACCTGCAGTCATAAATCAATACAATGAATTGTCTCTTTTCTTAGTGTGGACTAGGGCAGAGTTGTTCTCCGAGATAAAGCCAATTCCCCAGGCAGGAGAGAAACTAGTTCTCTGGACCTCAGTGTTGATGCCCAAAGCCCCTTAAGCACTTAAATGACTGTAAAAACTTTACTCCAGAAAAGTTTAAGGTTCCTTAGTATTCACCAGCATACCCAGGTGCAAGTATAATATATTAGGCTCTTAAGTAGGCAGAGAGTTTTTAATCAAGTATGATATAGAAGAGCAGATACTCTAATAACAGTATTGGCTCTGCCAATGTTGCTGTGTTTCTTTAAGCCTTACTCTGACTCTAAAACTATGCCATGCTGAAGAGTCCCTGTTGCTCACAAGACTTCTTTTTATTCTCCAATGAGTACGGAGTGAGTAGCACCTGATTTACAGAAAGTCAGTCTTATGCTACTCTTATCAAAGTCAGGTTGTATGGGGTTTTGCTTAGACGTTGGCCAGTTTGACCATGTGCTGCTGTGGCTGCTTGCTTCAGAATCTGCTCTGAAGTGTCGTTGGGGATTCAGGTCTTCCCATGACTCTGCTCAGAGAACGTGAATGTGTAATATATCTAAATTCAGTCTGCCTGTCATGAGTCAGCTTGTAGTCACATTGGAAAATCTGTTCCTCTTTATTTATACGTAATATGAAAATAACAACTCTAGGAGCCTTAGGTTTGATGCCTTAATATGACAAAGTAAAATACAACTAATTAATTCATTTTTAATTCTATGTTCAACAAAAATAGTTATTTATCAGCAATAAGGATATATCTCCTGTAAAATTGTGCAGACTTGTATTTGAATTTGCATTTAAGTCTTTGGATAGATGAGAGAGGCTGTTAAAACAGGTGGATCTTCTATCCTGGAAGTGTGTAACCAGGCCATAAAGGAAGATGAGAGAGATAAACACCAGGAAAGGACAGAGATTATGTGGTTTCCATTCCATTTGCTTTGAGAAGAGAATATTGTGTATATACAGTGAAACAGTCAAGAAATGCAGCTGTATTTTTAATTATAAATATACATTATATGACAGATAAAAACCAATTGATTAATTATAAACCAAGCCCACCACAAGCCCAGTTTGCACCTTTGAGAATAGGGTGTCTTCCTTTAGAGATAAGGGATGGCAGAAACAGAGAAGAGGAGGGAGAAGATCTAGCAGGGATAGGATGGTGTTCGTGGTACAGACAGACCTCCAGCCTTTGGCAGGGGATTACTGATGCTTCTTCAGCAGACTTCTGATGAGTACCAGGTCTTGGCTATATAGCACTGGCCTCAGCTTGAGCTAAGGTTTTATACACTTTGCTATTCTGATTTATGAATGGGGTAAATTACCACTGACCCCTCTTGACTCCTTCTACCTTCCATCAATTATCGTTCCAAGTATAGTCAGGGTCTCAGGTTTCCAGAAAGTAATCTGAGATGGATCTTTGAATCTTCCATTTCTGTGCCTGACCAAGTATTACGCAGGTTGGCATTGTATCCCCAGGAGAGATAAGGAAACTCACAATGTGTGGCTCCTTTGCCTCCCTCCCAATCCCAGCCATCTGTGTCCACCCTATGTGTGATGCCTGCATCACACTGTAACCCAACTCAAATCTGCAGCAAATCAGAAGCATGCACTATTGTCCTAGGCACTCATCTTCCCCTCAGTCTGGTCCCCCATACCCACACAGGTCATCTCTAGTCCCATCCTCTGTTAGCCAACCACAAGTATTTAAAGTGCAGAATAAACTCCGCCACCACCACCGTGGCTTCTGACTCTGCTCAGAGTCACCAGGATTCAAAAATTGTAGCTTTGCTGCTCACCAAGGGTAAATTCATGATTTGGAGTCCATGAAGCTTACTACAGGCTCTCCATTTCCCTCTTCCTTAAAAGGGTATAAGGAGGTCATTTGAGTTAAGCCTAAAATCAGTTTCTTGTGATGCATTTTGTGACTATAAAAATGGAATTAAGGCACTGCAGGATTTTTTTTCCACCAAAGAGAATAATATAATTTGGAACAAAAATAGAACCTCCTGAAAAAGTAGTTTAATATACAAATGAGAAAATTTTAAAACAATATTTTTAAAATTTTTTCTTATACAAGTAAGTTAGAGTTTTCAGAGTTTACATTTAAGAACTGCTTCTTTTCTTGGTGGTTCTGTCATAAATAATTATGCAGTATTCAAAGAAACAAGAGCTTATCTCTGAGAGTATGATAAAGGAAAAAATGAGCAAGTTGGGGCTGCTTCAAGTTTCTGGGAGCTCATGTCTTTAGGGAGAGGGTCCCCATAGGACTGACTTTCATAGATTTCTTACAAAAGCATATGTACCTGGTGGCCTCAGACCTGCTACCTCTGTGCATAAAGACATGAATATGCTCTAGAGCCACACTAGAGAGGGAACTGTGTACCTATTAGGTGCCACACCAGGTCTCTGTGGTGAACAGTCCAGTATCCCCACCCTACAGTCATCTCCACCCTAATCTGAGAGCTATGATGCTGCCTTGCATGGCAGACAGTAGACGGCTTCTGCATGGGATCTTATGAAGGCTCTCAGGACAGGAAATGGTTCTGGATAGTCAGGTGGCCCTAGCTATAATGCAGCCCCAACCTTTTCTCTACTTACACTTCCCCTGCTTTTGGTTACCCATAATCCAAAATTATTCAATGGAAAGTTAGAGGAATAACCCACATATCAGGTATAGTAGGTTGTTAGCTACATTAGGTTGTTGTTCTCCTTGGCAGGTGTAATTCCAGCATCCCAGAGTTAGAGGCAGGAAGATCACAAGCTTGAGGATGGCATAAGCTGATACCATGCCTCAAAAAATAAAATGAAAATGAAAACAAGCTTTGTCACAGAGACACATGAGTAGGAAAAGCTTAGAAAGCATAGGGCTCAATTCCATCCACCATTTCTACCACCCATGGAGGCCTTTAAACTTGTGGGGAAGGGTACATCAGCAACTATGGGAACCTTTTATGAAACAGCCAAGAGAGTCAAGTCAGAGAAGGCAGGAGGTCAGAAGCAGGTGTCCCTGTGACATGAAGAGGGGCTATGAAACAGGCAGCCTCATGAAAGATATGAGAAAACAGTCTCCTAGAGCTCTCTTCAAGCCAGGCCTGCCCACACCCATGGCTAGTCATAGGAGCCCACAGTCTCAGTAATCTGTTAGGGCTGGCAGCCTGGTAAGATATTCCCTGTCCATTCCCTGCCAGCATTGCTGCTAGCTCAGTCCAGTACATGCCTCTGGCTGCCCCAGCCTAGCCTCTGCTAAGACTCTTGATGCTTTTTTCTCTCTCTACTTTGTCTTATGGGAGGATGTTTTTGCTGAAGCAGACACATGGTGTTTTTCGGGAAGTAGCCTAGAAAAGGGGCATGTTATGTTTGGCCAGAGTGTTTGCCTGGGAGAACATGTGATGTTTGGAAAGAATATAAATATAACCCAACAGACAGTGAACAAGGCTGTATGGTATTGGTTCGCCTTGCCATTCTTTGCTGGTCATCATAGGGCTTTGCTAACACTGGTCACTATTGGTCAGGACTTTCTAGAGAGAAACACCATCAAAGAACTTCTAGTGGTGTTCCTGCAGCGTCTTGCCATATCCACAGACTCAGATAGATTTGTGGTTGCTTCTGATCAAACTTTTGTTGCTGATTTGTGTAAACTGAACTGCTGATAGCCTAACAATGCAGATTGAATTTGCTCCAAAAAACTATTTCTAAATAGATCAACATCCTCCTTTGCCCTATTAACCTTTCTTTTCTACTCCCTCTGATATGTGGTGAGCTAAAAGAGAGGTTAAAACATTTAAAAACCCTTATTAAAAATAAGCATTGAAAAATATAAGCCTACAATCACCTGATGTGGGTGCTAAGAACCAAGATCCTGTCTTCTACACAAGCACCCAGTGCTGGTACCCACTGAACCATCTCTCCAGCTCCTCTTTGATGTTCTTATCTTCTCTCAGCTCATTTTACAGGCCGAGACACTGTCTTCTTCCTCTCACCTTTTCCTTCTCTGACAAGTTACTAGGTATAAGAGCTGTTTGGAATACCACACTTAACCATTTAACTATTTAACCAGTCTAACCACATACTGTTTAATCTGTACACAGACTAGTAGATCATGTCAAACATACAGCCAAACCCTATCCCATATTTCTACCTTTGTAACAGAGAGAGAGAGGCGGGGGAGAGGGAGAGGGAGAGAGTAAGACAGACAGAGAAACAGACACAGACACACTGAGACTTGCATCTTGCTGCTTAGGCTGGACTCACCAGCTGGTAAGTTCTAGGGATCCATCCTTCCCTGATTCTCTAGTGCTGGGATTACAAGGATGTGCCACTATGCAAAGTTTTGGTTGTTTTAAACATGGATGCTGGAGATCCAAACTCAGTTCTTCATGCTGGTGTGCCAAGCATTTCACTAACTGAGCTGTAACATTTTGTAACATTTATAATAGCTGAGCCACTTTTTTTATTTCCATGTAAGTTATCTTCAGGATACTGTTGTTATGTGTTGTTATGAACATATATAGAGAGAGAACCTTTATGGCTACATGTCCAGAATACTTTTAGAATCTCCTTTGGCAACTGCACCACCTGGGGATCCACCCCATATACATCACCAAACCCAGACACTATTGTGGATGCCAACAAGTGCTTGCTGACAGAAGCCTGATATAGCTGTCTCCTGAGAGGCTCTGCCAGTGCCTGACAAATACAGAGACAGATGCTCGCAGACAACCATTGGACAGAGCACAGGGTCCCCAATGGAGGAGTTAGAGAAAGGACTGAAGGAGCTAAAGGGTTTTGCAACCCCATAGGAAGAACAATAATATCAATCAACTAAACCCTCTAGAGCTCCCAGGATCTAAACCACCAACCAAGGAGTACACATGGAATGACCCTTGGCTCCAGCCACATATGTAGTAGAGGATTGCCTTGTCGGGCATCAATGGGAGGAGAGACCCTTGGTCCTATGAAGACTCAATGCCCCAGTGTAGGGCAATTTGAGGGTGGGGAGGCGGGGTGGGTGAGTGGGTGGGTGGGTGGGTGGTGGAACACCCTCATAGAAGCAGGAGAGGGGAGATGGAGTAGGAGGGTTGGGGTGGACCAGGAAAGGGAATAACATTTGAAATGTAAATAAAGAAAATATCCAATAAAAATTTTTAAAGAAAAAAATAAAATAATAATAATAAAAAGTCTAGAAATATACATGTGAATGGGGCACTTAGATAAAAACTAAATGTTAGAACAATTGAAAAACAAAAAGAATCTCCTTTGATATTTATGATCCTAAAAAACAATTATCTGTTCCTTCCCAAGGAAATACTTGTCTCTACCAACAAAGAGAAAGAAAAGGGAGGAAAGCAGGGAGGAAGAAACCAGACCCAGGGTATCCTAGCAGGCATGTCCAGCCACTGCTGACCTATGTCTGAATTATGGGGTCATGCATACACAAAGCATGGCTCCACTCCCACCTGTCTTGTTTCAAGACTCCTGGCACCACGTGCTTTTCTCTTCCATCTCAATTCTCTGGACTTGATTTAGATCAGAAGCCTGAGTAAACTATGCCCAGAATTCCTCATATCTATATTCATGTTCTTAAAGTCCCCAGAGATGAAAGGATGCCACCACAAAATGTTCCATTCCTCCTGGAAACAGAAGACAGACCCTGCTAAACTTACATGCAGTGAAGGAGAAGCCATTGCTCATGTCCCTGCCTGTGTGTTTTTAATGCACAGAGGCAGGGCCCTTCAGAGAAACCAGCTTGCAGTTACAAGATTTGGGTTTTAACTTCCTAGTGTCACTGACCATTCTAGGCCTCATCTTCAGGAATATTTCACATGCATAGCCTATATAAACACTGCAGTGTGTATATATGTGTCTCTATATACACAGAACTAAAGTATACATTAGCCAAGATAAACCACTTGCCAAAGCTTTAATCTCCCCAGCAGGGAGCAAGCTAAGCACCAGCTGAAGAGAGGAACCCCAATTCTGTGTCAGGCTAGGAGAAGCCTCTCTTCCCTTTCTGTCTCCCCTCTTAGATTACATACATAAATAATGTTCACATGTGGCCACAGACAATATAACAGTCATGAATTGCCCTCCTTAAAATGCCTTTATTATTGGTATGTTACTTCCTGTAGATATTTTACATTTGATACTTCCTAAGTCGTACTGGATTTCTAGGGAAGAAGGGGGCCAGAATATGCTGGTTGTTTGCTACACGTGGGTCTGAGCTATCATAACTAGAAACCATGAACATGGGTAGAGAAAGAACTGTCCTTATCAGTGACTATGGATTCCATTCTACTTGGCAGCTATTCTGATTTCTACTTCTACTCCACATCAGCACTTCTGAACTTGAACAGCCCACATACCCACAGCCTTTGCTTCATGAAGCTCCCCAACTCTCATTTTCCTTATGATTTTAGGTGATGCTTCTGCAGTTGACAGGGCTGGTGACCACATTTAAAACCACAAGTTTAAAAATGTGGGGTACAAAAATACAAGGGTTTTGCACTTTTTCTATATTAAGAAAAACTTGGTCCTAATCTAAATCTTTATATATTTATATTTTTAAATGCTTGTTCTTCAACCCACTCCCATTCTTTAATGGACAGAAAGGCATTCTGGGGCAGAATGTAGCCGACTTAGCATCAGCATGCCTGGGCTTTGGTCCTGCTACTTCCAGCTGCTAACTGTCTAATGTACATGAGCCACCTTTCCATATGAACTGGAATTTGAACAACAGCTTGGAGATGCTAATTATGTATTGTGCCACTGCGCTCTACCTGAACCACCTTTTACTTCCGTGCTTACTTTCCTTATCTGTGAATTGAGCACAGAAACTCCTTTTGCCTTCACTCATCTTATGGGAGAATGGAAGTGAGGCATGTAAAGTTCTCAGGCAAAACATACCTAAAGTACCCAAAATTATGAAAGAACAGAAGAAACTTCTAAAGGAGAGAGATGGCCCTTTAAGAAAATATCTAATAAAAAAAAAAAAAAAAAAAGAATCCAGCACTTGGGCCAGTGAGACGGCTCAGTGAGTAAAAGCACTGACTACTCTTCCAAAGGTCTTGAGTTCAAATCCCAGCAACCACATGGTGGCTCACAACCACCCATAATGATATCTGATGCCCTCTTCTGGTGCATTTGAAGACAGCTACAGTGTGCTTATTTATAATAAATAAATAAATCTTTGGGCCAGAGCAAGCAGGGACTGAATGAACAGAGTTCACCTGACCGAGTGGAGTTGACCAGCATGAGCAGAATGGACCTGAGTGAGCAGAGGTCCTAAATTCAATTCCCAACAACCATATGAAGGCTCACAACCATCTGTACAGCTACAGTGTACTCATATACATAAAATAAATAAATAAATATTTTTTTAAGTGGTACTGGATTTCTAGTTTAAAAAAAATCCAGAACTCATGTGACCCATCCCTGTTGCAAGATATTTGACCACACGTGAACCTTGAGATCGTGTTGTTTACTGGAAAAACATGTTTCTAGTTGTGTGATTCAGCCCTTAGTACATACTTTTAATTCTCTAGAAGGAATACAGATACACCCTTAGTACACACCTTTAATCCCAAATGATGAAGGTAAGGTTAGTTTGTAGAAGGAAGCACTCATGCCTGAACATGATTTCTAATTGAGTAGCAGACAAAGTGACAAATCAGAGAAAGATTTGACAGAATAGGCTATGCCCACCTTTCACTAGGAGAGGAAAGAGCAACAACATAAGAGGGAGCATAGCAGAGGGAGGGAAGAAGGAGGCAGTTTACAAAGACAGGTGAAAGAGAGAACAAACTAGACACAGATGAAGACAGAACAAGCCAGAGAATGAGAAGGAGCCATGAGATTAGATTGTCAAGAGTTAGTTTAAAGACAAGTAGAGCAATTTAGCCAGAGGCTGAGAAAGAAAGAAGCAAGATTCAATCAATCAGCTTGGAGATGAGTTTGAGCCAGCTCTCCTGAGCTCAGAAAGAACAAGAAAAGGTAAGCTTATTCTGCTGTAAGTCTCAGAGTCTGAAAACCTTCTAGGCCTGGATAAGATTGTACAGAAAGCTAGAAGCTTCCAGGACTATGCCCAGGTTAGCAGACTGAGGGCAGGCAGTAAGTCTCAGAGACAATTAGATCAGGCAAATAAAAGTTACTTTATATATCCTCAAATACACGTTAGGTCAGGCTCAACTTTACAGTGAGAGTGGCTAGCTTTGCAGTGTTCTCTTATAGCTTGTAGGTTAGAGATATGTAGGAACAGCAAAGCATGTGCTTCCTTGGAAACAAAAGTCTTTACACATTTGTTAACACTCATTTCCTTTTATGATAAAAAACATTGGGAACCCTAGAACACCAGACTAAGACCACAGGACAAAGCTGCCTTCCTGCATGATTTATTTTCTTTCTGCCTCTCCAGCTTTTCTGTCTTCTCTTTTCTCTGTGGGTATTGTCTTAGCAGCCTGCACCCACATTAAACACACCCCTGCTCCCACTTAGCACTGCTTTTCTCAAAAAAGCTTCAGCTTGGAAAGTATGTTTTATCTCACAGTCACATTCAGCCTGCTTCCAGGCCATAGGCTGCCTCAGCATTGTGTGTTGCCACAATAAGGCTCTAAAGATGAACCAGAGCAAATGTGGGTCCCAGGGTGTGAGGTGCAACAGAAAAAGTCCTCAGATGATTCTCCTAAGAGCTACTCCCCTCCGTTTGTCATGGGCACATAAGTGGATGCTCATGGCAAGAAAGATCTGTTGGGCATTATCTACCAGTGTGTAAGAGGGCCTTCTATAATTAACAACAGCTAGCCTTCTGAACATGTTCTCTGTATGTCACAGCCATCCCTGTAACCACTTACTCTTCTGAAACAAACTACATAAGCAAAGCATTCGTGTTCATTATAGTGCCTTGCTAGACCTGGTCACAGCACACTTTGCATTAAGACATCTGTCACTCTACAGAGCAAAATTACCAATGGACTAACATTTCATCTACTATTTCAGAGCTGTTTGTTTGCTCAGAAATTTTACAGAAGGGTCAGATATGTATATATGAACTCTTGGAAATTTACAATCTTTCTCAGAAGTCAAGGCCACAAATAGTAGTCAGTCTTCCACATCGCCTCCCTTAGGACACTGGGTGACGAGCTGATCCCGAAGCTTCATTGTCTTTAATCCCTGGGAATGATCTCCAAGGAAAGTTTGAGTTTTAAAAATTGGCTCACTGAAAAACTATGAATCCATTCATACTTTATATGTAAGGGACAGAATATTTATGAACCACAAAAGATAAAAAGAAATTCTACTTGAAGCAGCATCTTCTTCCATAGTGCTATGGAGACATTCTATATTGCAGAAGCATTAATTGTACCTATGAAGCAGACCTGTCCTACATACTTAACCTAAGTAGGCATCTAGAAGAGCAGTAGTTAAAAATTAAAAAGTTAAAAGCGTATACAACTCTTGCAGAAGACCCAGGTTTAGTTCCCAGCACCCACCTAGAAGCTCACAAGCACTCAACTCCAGTTCCAGCTAATCTGATGCCCGCTTCTGACTTTTGATGGCTCCAAGCATGCACATAATACACAAACATACATGAAAACAAAAACACTCATACACATAAAACTAAATACATCTTTTAAAAATAAAATAGACCCAGTTTTTAAAAGATATTATAACATTTGTGCAAGTTCAGATAATACTCATGGCATGATGTTCATTCACTAGATCAGAGGCAAAAGAGAAATTATGTTCAGCAATATCCAGCATTCCTAACTTTTTTTTTTACTTTATCTGCATTTATTTTATGCTGAATTTATTCCTGTGTCATGAGTTTTTGTTTCTTCAGTTTCTCCTGGGATATATTTTTCTTCTGTGCAGCTTCCTCTTCTGGCTCTGGAACAATCTGTTGCTTCTCAGGGAGGATCATCTCAATGTGGCAGGGGGACTCATGTATGGGTTAATCCGGCCATGAGCTCTGTAGGTTCGTCGGCGCACCTTAGGTGCCTTGTTCACCAGGATGTATTCAATGACTAGAGAATCTACGTCTAAACCCTCAGTTCAGCATTGCTCTCTGCATTTTTAAACATGGGCAGCAAAAATTCAGCACTCTTCTTTGGCTACCGTCCCTGTGTCCAGCCCCACTGTTTGGCCTGGGCGCACCTACTGACTCCACCATTATCCCACCGGAATGCAACACATTGCTTCTTTAAAGTGACATCCTTCAGATACTTGGTGGCTTTGTGGATATGCATACCCTTGATGGCCTAGGCAGTTTCCCAGGTGTTCTTAAAGTGAACATGAAGGTTTGAACCTCTTGACTTGCATGATTTTGTGGGGTTTTCTGGGTCAAGAGAGTAGCGAACCATCTTCACAGGTCACCTCTGGCTGCTTACAGGAAGAGGCGCATTCCCAACTCTTAGGACACTCTCTGAAGCACATGTGTGCACTCATACTTACTTGTGTCCACACAGAGGTTAATATGCTACATCAAACTCTTGGTACAGATGTTTATTAATGTGGAAATCTCTTCTTTTTAACAACCCTAAAATTGAGATCCTTATAAAGGTTGACAGTGTTGTATCATAGTTTAATGAACAGGTTTCCCCCACATTCAGGGTAATTAATAAAATAATAGTACCTGTGAAAGTCAGTGGCGACCAAGAGTTGAATAAGTAGAGATCACTATTCTGTCTTGTCATTTAAGAAGGTAGCAAACAATCAAGTGATGCTGATGATGATGTGCTGTTTGTCTAATAACTGTGTGTGTGTGTGTGTGTGTGTGTGTGTGTGTGTGTGTGTGTGTGCGTGCACGCATGTGTGTGCACATGCGCGTGTAAATTTGTACATGTGCACCCAAGATGCTTTCTTTCATGCAGTAAAAGGTATAGGAAATAGGAACACAGGCTTTGGAATATGACAAACCAAGTTTTTCCTCTCAATCCTGATACTAGGTTTATAATTTTGATCAAGTTACATGTCCTTATAAGTATTTGCTTTAAAAAATTGTTCTGACAAACTGACATAGCATATGTAAAACAGCACCATTGAAAGGCGGTAGGTAGCTCATGCTCAGTAAGTCAGAGGAGCACATCTAGTAAACATGCTTGAGAGGAGCAGAGAAGTATCCTTTGCCATTTATTTTAATTTAATTTTCCTGAAAGAAACAGACGTAATCCAAAGTCAACACTTGCCAAATTGATGATCCTATTGAGTGTTAGCCATGGTTACACTAAGATGGGTAATGGGAACTGGGTTTATCTACTGCTTGAAGAAAAAGAGCAAACCATACAAAATATATGAAATAGTTGGCTTCTTTATATTATATGTTACACTTCAGAGCATAGGTTCTCTAAAGAAATGTGGAACAAATTAGGTGAGTGCTTCTTTTACCCTAGCCCCACTGTGGGAGAGTTCTCAGATGTATCATCATCAGACAGTGTCAGCAGATATCTTAAATTGAAAGGGCAGCAGAAAAGTTCAGGAAGGAGAACAAGGAGGAGAGACATAGGACAAATAGGAATAAAAGGGCTTTGCTGTGAACCACTGCTAAACTCTGCAGACACCTCACTTCTACAGCGTTTGCTGATCCAGTCTGGGGCTGAGGAGAAACACCCACAGGGCACTGAGTGTTCACGTGGGGCTGGGAATGCAATCTGATCCTACCAACCAGACTGGGAAAGCTAGGGTCTTGCAGATGGAGAGAAGGATAGATAGGATCTCTACTCCATAGTGAAGATTTATAACTAAGGCTGGGCACAGCTCTATATTTTCTTAACAAATCATGAAAAGAAGCATCAAAAGGACCTACCTTCTAATAACATCACTATTTCCCACAACAAAGTTCAAGAATATAGGAATGTAAAAATGTGTAACACACTTTATGACAAAGTTTATAATTTATAATATCTGACCAAAACCACTCTGTGTAGTCAGATATGGTAGAAGGTGGTTGTAATCCCAGCACATTAGGGGCAGAGGCAAAGGCTTACTATATGTTCCAGGCCAGCCTGGCATACATAATGAGTTCCAGGATAGCCAGGGCTATACAGTGACACCCTGTCTGAGAAAACAAAACAAAATGTAGGAAATATATTCTTTAATAATGGGAAAGGGACCAATCAACATTAACCTAGAACTGACACAGATGTTAGAATGACCTGCAGTGGTTTTGAACCAGTTTTCTGGAGCCCTAGTGTATATGTTAAAGTCAATACAATGGAGAATGAACTGACAAAAACTCTGTAAGGTGGTAGTCAGGGCATATTAAACAGTGCAAAGAAGACAGTAATGAATTGGTGGCAGAATGAGTTCTGGGGAATAGCTTCTGGTACCTTTAATGCACAGATAATTACAGTACCTAAACATGATGAGAGACAATGTAAGATATTTTAAGAAATAATGACTAAGGTTTTTCAAATTTTATGGAACGTATAGACAGGAAGATCCAAGAAGAAAAAGGAGAGAAAACCAAACAAACTTAAGCCCAAGCAACATGAGGAAAACTGCGTTGTGATTAAACAAAAATAAAGAGAGAAATACTAAAGGCAACTAGATTAAAAAGATCCAGTATTCAACATTCAAACTACAGTAAGAAAGAGGATTCCTTAATGCATGTAACAATACACCAGAGTAAAGTTGATAAGCAGAACAAACTTAAAATCACTCTATGTAACTATGTAAACTGTTTTTGTGTTTAGGGTAAACTAGGATAAACCTAGGGCCTTGCATGAGCCAAGTAAACTACACTAAGATACACCCCAGTTTCTAAACCTGATTTTCAGTGTGACTTATAGACTCACGGTTAAAGCAGTTGCCATGGACACAGTCCAGAAATATCTGGAACCAAGACTGGTATAATCTTAGACTTCCAAGATGATTTCACAGTTCATTTGTATGTGTAAATATGTGCCCAGTTTTATTTTCTGTAACAAGAACAGTCTTATTATTTGTGGTCAGACTTTGATTATACCTACAAGTATTTCAACTTGGTGTCTATTCTAATGAAAGCTCATTTGGATATTCATTTAAGATTAAACCAAGTATATAGTTCATTTGACTCAAGAAAATCATGCTTCTTCCTGATTAGAATTTGTTAGTAACATTTATGAAGAGCCTACTTCTTTAATTTACTATATAGTTGAACTGTCCTCTGGAAGATGCAGCTGTTAGATAATTGGGTCAGATTTATGAATGACAGAATGGTAACTCAGGCCAAAACCCTGGGAAGGGAAACCATAGAGGATGCAAAAGCAGATGGGAAAGACTTGTGTCAAGTGATGACTGCACCCAGGGAGCTTAGGGTTCACTGTTCAGGGATGCCCAGAACATATGCACCTTGACTACCCAGTTGCATTTCAATTCTGCCTGGGTTGTAATTCAGGGGGAGTATCCTTCAATTGCTCCATTGCTAGATGGTATTAGTCATAAGGTACATCATTCAGAAAATAAAGTTACTTTATAATAGCTAGTGAAAGCTTTAGGTGTGCATTGGGAGGTAGTTTTAAAGGCCTGCACTTAAGGAATTTTATGAGCACTCTTGGCTTAGTTTGTAGTACTGGGTGTGGACAAAGTGAGCTGATGAAGATCAAGTGGTCATGAGTCTTTCCTTGATCATGTCCAATGAGGAATGAAATACGGGCTGCTTCACCAGCCATGCCTCCTCTCTCTCCACAGGCTAAAAATGTGTCTGCCACAATAATAGCTCAGTAGCACTTGCTTGGTTCATGCAAGGCACTGGATGCATCCTACCAACTTCCCACAAAACACACACACACATGAGTTTAGATGGCATAGTCACAGTACTTTTACATTTGTTCTGCTCATCAGCAGTACAAGGAGATACTGTTACATGCTTTAAAGCAGTGTTCTCAGTCTCTGGCTTACAACCCCTTTGGAGGTCACCTAACACTATCAGAAAACACAGATATACATACACATAACAGCAACAAAATTAAAATTATGAAGTAACAACAAAAGTGATTTTATGGTTGAGAATCCTGACAACATGATGAGCTGTATTAAAGAGTCGAGGCATTAGGAAGATTGAGAGCCACTGCTTTGAAGAGTCCTCCTCCTTATCACAGTTCATATGATGAGTGCTGACAAAGACAAAAAATCTTCCTGTCCACACAGTACGCTGTTGGAGCCAATGGATATGAAAGTTATAAGTGCAACCCTTCTAGCAAGATACAGTGCATACACACATGAATGCACATTCTCTCATAGGATTCATGCTGTCTCTCAGGTAAATGACAGTATTTTAGCTTCTTGTCATTCATTCCCTTCCTTCCAAAACATGTCTGAATATGAGGATAGATGATTTATTTTTCTGAAAAACTCTACTACTTGGGGGGAAAAAAGCCATATGCTGCCAACGGTGCCACTTCAGAAATCTACACATATCCTAAAAGTATTAGTGGCTATGTTTATACAAGTTTCACTTTTTCATATCTTTATTCCTAATAGTGTGCCAGGGAGGTCACTAAGCTGTAATGAAGTGTAAAGTCCCATGGCAGCCTATGTTTAGGAGATGGTCATCAGGCTCTATGGACTTGTAGCCCAGCAGCCCCATGGGTGCTTTGAGTAAGGTAGGTTTCAGTAAGGGTTCACATGGTGCCATGAGAAACATAAACCTAGATGGTACAGGAAACTCATGTATGGAATTGCTACAGACGTGTCCAAGTGTGACAGAGTTCGAGAGCTTTGTAAACAGGCCTGTGTAAGATCATATCTGTGCTATGTGGTAAGACAAACCTTCCAGAGTTCCTGAGACTATTAGAGGTGATAGAGCTGAGTAGGAGCAAGTTCCCAGACCGTTTGATTGTCTTCTATTGAACCAGAGTCCATTTAAATCCACATTCTCTCTTTAACACTCTTAAGTTATCCATCAGCAAACTCTCCCCTCTCTCCTGTAGAAACAAATCCAGAACCCAGGCTTCTCATTCCTCCTCCAGCCTTGCCAGATGGAGCTGCCATCCCATCTGCCTGACCTCGAAGCATCCTCACTTTCATCCTGCCTTGTAACAGCTCATTCTTAAGGCTACAGCTTTAGAGCCTCTCGCTGCACACCTTCTTGTGGCTTCCTATCTCTCCCAGAAAAGAATTGCATAGAGTGTTGCTAAGGCTACCTAGCCCCCAGGACTGAGCCTAGCTCCTATTTTCTCACACAATTGGCCTCTCTCCACCTACTCTGACCCATCCATCCACTTGCCTCAGGGTACTGACATAGTTTTCCTCCAGAAAACAAGCTGCTGCTCTCACACCTCAGTCTGTCAGAGCCTCAGTGGGACAGCCTCCCTGTGTCTCACCTGCATCTCCCATGGGCATCTCCTTTCTAGGAGGGTATCTGCTACAGTCAGCATCCTGCCTACTGTGCTCCTAAGGACTGGGTTGGTTTCCAGGATACAGTGGTGCTTCACCCTGTCAGGGTTAACATTGACACTACACACTACTGGGAAATAGGCCTGGGATTCAGTGGGAAGGTTCAGGGCTGAAATTCACAACACCTGTGGTTGAATCCAAGCCCTGACCTTGATACTTAACACCTGCCTGATCTTAGACAACACCAAGACCTAGTCAGTAGACTTGTTCTCCTTCTCTAAAGATAGCACAGAAATGCATTGATCTATAAAAGGCAGGAGAGTCTGTGCCATATGCTAACTAGTTGTTAACTTGGGGATGAGGTAGGACATGATAGCATGAGCTGTTTAGTTTTCTGTTACTGGAGGAATTTCCTGCCTGTAAGAAAATTAAGGGCACACAGGTGCCTCTGGAGCCTGCAAGTGGGGCAGCCTCCTTTCTATAGAGTGCTGTAGTTAAGCTGCTAAAACTGGAGACATAGTTCCTGTCCTACCTGTGATTCCAACTTTTAATCTCCCTTTACTTAAATATTTGCGAAAATGAAATGTCTTAATATTCAACAGTTTGCAGTGCCCATAGCTCTAAAACAAAGTTTAAATACTGCAAATTTCAGTAATCTGAAAATACAATGTTTTTCTGTTATATAAAATATAATTTTATTAACTCTTTAAAAAATTCACTTATGCATACAACATAATAGTTAATTTTTTGTTTTGTTTTAAGACAAAAATGTCTTATATGTCTCTCTACATAGCCTTGACTGTCCTGGAACTTACTACATAGACCAGGCTGGCCTCAAGCTCACAGAGACCTCCTACTTCTGCCTCCCAAGTGCTAAGATTAAAGGTGAGATTACAGGCCGCCATGCTCAGCTTATCATATCATTTTTTAAAAGTGTTTAATGCATTCTGGGATGATAACACTCATTTATTCATTCCTTTACTTTTCAAGCACCTCAGGATGACCCTAGCAGTGCCAATCTGGAAACATTGGTCAAATTGATATTTGAGCAACCTTTGTCAGCATGTTGTGTGGTCTTTCCTGGTACTGCCATAGCAAACATGCCAAGGTGCTTTCCTTACAGGGAGAGGGTGTCATTGGCACTAGTCCATCCATTCGATTTATAACACAAATACAAAGCACTGTGGAGGGTCTGTTTATCTACAGCCTTTATGTACAAAAACCTTAGTAAGTAGCTGCATGTACACATAGAGGTAGTGTCTCATCAGTGGGGCAGGAGGAAGTTTTGTGTCTACCAGAGTCTAGAGAAAAACATTTTGCAGAGAAAAAGAGGCAGAGTGTCACGGAGCCTGTTGACACTCATTCATCAGCCTCTACTCTAAGAGCCTTCCCAGCTGACCTTCCAACAAGAGCATTGTAATTATGCAGCCACACACTTGCTTCTGGGTGTGGCTTCCCTGATTGCATACTTAAGCGCAGATTACAAATATTTGGCATGATTCCTCCCTCTGTGGGAACTAGACAAGTCATAACGCCATGAGCACTCTACACTGTTGTGCAGGAAGGAGGCCTTGTCATCTCAGGTTTCAGAGTGCAGAGCTTGAGAAACTCAACTCAGCCCTCAGCCTGCAGCTCCTGGCTACAGACAGGAAAGGCTTGGTAATAAGAGTGACTGATGCCTCTTCCCCCACCACCTCCACACAACACCAAAGCAGGCCAGAACCCTCCAGAGAGTTTCCAGTATAGATTGGCTTTGTGGATTAAAAATGACTATGTCCTCTGCCTTAAGGCATTGTCACTGGGCATGAGAAATCTAGGTTCATTTCTATCCCTGTGCCAAAAGAATGACTTCAGTATGTGGTATTCAGCAATGTGCTGAAGACTTAAGCAGACTATCATTGTTTCTTAGCATTATAGAAATTACCAGAGCCAAGAAGTGTTGAGTGGAATGGCTATATTCTTTCCTCTTGAGATTTAGTGTCTGAAATTGCCACCTGGCCTTTCCAGTTGCTTTCCACGTACTTTATACAGTTCACCAAGGTAAATGTCACACCTCAGTCCCACTGCCTCTGCAGGCCAAAGTGTGGTTATCTGTGTACCATGGCATGAACATACAAACACACACAAATATGAGCGGATAATATCTCAGTCTACAGACTCCATTTAAGTCTAGAAATGTCAACAGCCTTGTAATGTCAATACAAAGGAGATAAAGAATATACTATCAAGTAGTATTTTAATATATCTTAATAATGAGAACATTGCTTTGCTTTATTAAAATTACTTAGCAAACCAAGAACCACATTGTTTATATAACTGAAACCAAAGAGTAATAGCAAAACTTAGCATTCCTATTATCTCCCTTTATCTAAGTGTCTGAGGTGGAACGTCCAGGGCTACATCATCCTGATTTGGGTGGAGGTTATTTTTGTTTTAAGGTAAATAACTTTTAGGGCAGTTTTGTGTCAAGTGCTTACAGAACATAAGCAACATACAGACATAAGAGCAGTGTGGCTTCAGTAACAGGTGGTTTTAACAGGGCTGTGATGTCATGACCACCAGCTAGAGGATGATTGGCAGGTTACCAAGTATATTCACTTGGTACCAGGTACAAAGATGATTTAAGCCCCCAGCTCTTACAATGTAACTAACTTAAAATTACCCAGTTTCTGGGCATAGTTCTGGATTTTGGCAATGTTATATTTGCCTAACCTCACTGCACACCCCTTCCTGTCCTCACCACCATGAAGCAGAGCGTTTCTAACAGAAAGTCCTTTTTCCCCCTACAGAAGTGTCTCCCCAGTTCAACCACCTGAGAATATCTTTTGTCTATGTCTCCTGTCTTTGAGAGTCACCTTGCATTTTCATGGTGTAGTTAAATGCTGTTTGCACAATCACAACCTGAAGGTTTGGGGGGAGGTTGTTTCCTTTTGGGATCTGAGCATTGGTGCTGTGGATATTTACATGCAAAGCTTGTGCTAAATGTGTTTTCATTCCTCTGCTGTGGATACTTGGGTATGGGATTGCTTGTTGAGGATGGATATTTGTAACTTGGTAGGAAGAGTCTGCCAAGACATTTCCCAAATTGCCTCTGCCCTTTCCCACTGCCACCAGCAACATGGGGTTCTCAGCTGCCCACAACCTAGTATTTACATGTCATTCAGGTGTCCTCATAGCAGCACTAAGTTTAGTCCTGTTGTTAGGGTTCCCATTTTGCAGAAGAGGAAATTAAAGAATCAGTGACTAATGTGAAATACCGACCTAAAAGATGGTAAAGTCAGTTTTTCTAACGGCAAAACCCCACTATTTTGAGGACCAAAATTACTACACTTCAGTATAGAACAGTTTTATCAATAATCCAGAAGATTTTAGACATAACTTGATTGGTTACATGTAAAAAACCAAGAAACTACTAACCTCATCTCATAAATCTGCACGTGCACAAAGGAACCAAAAAGTAAGTTTAGAGGTAAGACAGGGGAGAGAAACCAGGCGTGGTGGTGCGCACCTTTAATCCCAGCTGGTCTACAAAGTGAGGTCCAGGACAGCCAGGGCGATACAGAGAAACCCTGTCTCGAAAAACCAAAAAAAAAAAAAAAAAGACAGGGGAGAGAAAATAGCCTCTCCTATCTTCAGGCTTTATTCCGTGAATCAGTGCATCATGCCATTTCCAAATGATCACAGCCGTCCTCCTTAAAAGCAATTAAAGCAAACAACCACATTTCCATTGCTAAATTTAGGAGAAAATCCAGCACCAGAGCCCTGACCTGAGCTTCTGAAATCAACAAAGTTACTGAATTGAGCTCTAGTATGAAGGGGGCTTAAGGCCCAGATCCTTAAGCCTTGACTTCAGTGTGACAGATGTGTGCTATGGGAGCCAGTTTAGAAGCCCAGGAAACTGATACAGGCAGCTCCAGGCATGGTCACTTCAATGGGGTCATGTGGGTGTTTCCTCCTTTTGGGGGTCCATGCAGAGCCCCCTCTTGAGGAGTTCCAGGACCAACTTGGACAATAGAAGAGCTTCCTTTAATTAAATTTAAGTGCCTACAAATTTGACACACACTCCATTATTCAGATTTTGTTTCTGTGAAACAAGCCTTTCAACACTGGGCCCATATTTCCTGGTTGAGTTGTCTGCTGACTGGCCTAGGTCAGAGTAGATTGACAGCTGGCAAAGTGACTAGAACAGCTAAAGGCCACGCAGCAGAATCTCGTCAGTGTTTGTATGCCTGACCAGTAGTGCCAGCAGTGAGCCGAAGCTAAGTGGGGTGGAGGATGGGGAAGGGGAAAGGTAATCGCTTGGCTCTAAGTACTGCCATCATTCTATAAAGGTGTGCCATGGTGCAGAGAGTGAGAAGGTCTGTTGGGACAAGCTCCTTGTCCTCTTTGCTTCATGTTTGTCTTAGAATAAAATTGTAGACTAGGGCCAGGGAGATGACTTAGCCAGTAAAGGCACTTGGCCTGACGAACTGAGTTTAATCCCTGGGACCCACATAGTACACAGTGAAAGGAAAAAAAACTGACTGACTCCAGCAAGCTGTTATCTGCCTGTATGCTCACACACATGCGCGCGCGCGCGCACACACACACACACACACACACAATAAATACAAATTTTTAAAACCCATATAAAGTAGCAATTAAGAAAAGGAATAAATTATAAACTAAAATTAATGAGTCTCACCAAATTACAGTTGCGTCTAAGTTAAGACATACATTTTTAGCAAATGTGAAAGATTTGGAAGAAAGAACTTAAACATGAATGAACAAAATCCAAAAGCTGAGAAGCGTGTAGGTGAAAGAGCCATGGCTTGGTGACAAACAGCCCCATAATGTTTCCACACAGACGTTCTAACTGAATGACCAGTGACAGACAGCTCCATAATGTTTCCACACAGACATGTTAACTGAATGACCGGTTGGTTGAGTGGTTGTAGGTTAGTATGTTTGTTTTTAAAAATTCACCACATCTTCTATAGTTACCTTTAAGAGCTTTATTGTGATGGTTCAGATCAGAAAGCTTGGTAGGATTTGATGTTCCTTCTATACTCTGGTTTGCTAGAGGACTTGATACCACCCATTGTCTGCTCACTGCCTCTCTGGTAATGACAGACCTTCCTGTGTGTGCCCCTGCTGCCACCTGGGCCTCTCGCCTGACACACACTGTTTTCCCGCTTTGTCCTGAATGTTCCATCATTTATAATAACTTCAGTTCTAAACCCTGAAGGCTGCTTTATTCCTGTGGCACTTTTGGATCTATGTGTGCAAAAACAGCAGATTGAAAAGTTACCCAGCCATGTGACAGGATTTGCAGTGTGATGTCACACAATCCAGTCAGGCAGAAGCTTTTGCCAGTCTAACAGGTACCAGCATGTCTGGGTGGCAGGAAACTGCCAAGAGGCAGATGCTCAGACACATTCCCTCCTGCACAGACACACTCATGCCCATTGTATACATATGTGTGAAAACTGTGTACATGTGGGTAAGTCTATATGTATATGAGTATGTGTATTTCTTCTCATTCTAAGGACATGAAGATGTATTGAATTCCAGAACAAACCAAGAATTAGATTATCTATGAATTCCACATGTGACTTTTCTTTAGGGAACATTATCCAGGGTAATTGTTCATAGCATGAATGCTGTTCAGGGGGTCATTCCATCAGTGCTAAAAGCAAGAGGCTTTCTGAAATTTGCCTGATATCCTAAGAAATAAATAGTTGCTAGAGAAGCCATTGTGTGGCTCTGCCATATGAATGTGTGACATCATTGACACCTTGCCCCTAGAGCCCCTTTATTTAATATAAGAGTCACACCTGATCAGTGCAACAGCTGAGCCACCTTCCAAGAGAGGTAGAGCAAAACGCATCTGGCACAGGACAGGGTCAGAAATGATCTCCAACCCGCAGCTTAGGTCCTACAGTACTGAAAAGGTGGCAGATCTGTGAGGGAACATAGTCATCCAGGCACAGGGGTGCTGCTAGCTGTGGTTGGGGCTTTAGGACATTTAGCTCCTGGTACACTTCTGACCATACTCACTGAAACCTGCCCACCTATTCTGCCCACTAACTGTACTATCAGAACCGAGTCTTAACTTTTTTATGGAAGATACCAAAAGGCAGATTGATAAAAGATGCAAAGATGGTTGATAGCTTCTGAGAATCAGTGGAAGTTGCCTCTGAGGCCTGGTGATGGTGGGCCCTTGATGTTAAATATAGCATATTGTCCAAGGCAGCAGAATCTTTTCTTTGTGATTAACCAAAAACATAATCTACGAGGGTAGGCATAATTTCAGCATACTGAGCCTAATGTGTGAAATTATAGACCAGTTGAAATTAATGATCAGTGTAGCAGGATTTTGTGCAATATGGCTATGGGTTGTCCATGCTGTGTCATCTAAGAACAATATATTCTATTGTCAATCTTTTATTTTGTTTTCTTTCTTTTTTTTTCCTCTCTTGTCTCCAGGAGACCAATTAATTGTTCAAAGGTAATATACAGAGATTTCAAGAGCATTTACTTTGGCACAGTTTGTGCCCCTTTGTGGTCTGGCTGACAATAAAGCTAAAATTTGTTTTGTAATGACGGTTCCAGTTGGACTGGAATCCCTTTGAAGTCCCTGCAGTTTGCTGTTGTGAGAGCTCAAAATATTATTTGACTGCAATAAAACACTCTCTGTATTATCAAAATGTGGTGCACATTGAACTGCAGCCACTCACAGTGACTGAATTCTCTTTGGAGGTGTCTACCACAGAGAGAGAAGCATTTCTCCCTGCTCATTTAGAGTATAATCCTCACTGGGAGCCTTTCATGGATCTGCCCAAGGTCAGTACCAGCCAGTATGGGAGCAGAGAACAAATCTGAAAAGTGGCCTTAGCCAGGGCACACTTACCTAGCCTGATAATTATGAGAGAGTTCCATGCCAGTTGTTCTAAAGGTTTGGCTTCTCTTGCATCAGCTGACCTAAATTATTTAATGATGTTGTCACCTCTAAATAAATATAGTCATTGTCCTCTCTATTTATATTTTAAAACTCTTTCCCATCCACCCCCACAGCCTGGAACAGTTCAGGTACCACAGTAGAACAGGTGTCAGAAGCCTGTACTCACCAGTTTAGAGCCAGAGCTATAGTGGGGCTCACACAAGCTCTGTGGTATAGTGCTCTCAGGACAGAGTGTTTGGGAACTACCATCTCAAGCTTTTCACATTAGAGTCTCAGCAAAATGGTGCCTTTCTTTATCAGCACAGTGTGTTAGAAAGAGAATAATTTGTATATGTACGTGTGGATGTGTGCATTATGTCACACAAATCTTCTGAGAAGCAGTTTTCAGTGAGGGTCATTTTAGCAAATGGCATGTATTTCATCAGTGTTTTTCATTGATATCATATCCAGGTATCTGAATGTGTCATGGTGCATACTTTCCTTAAAAGATAACGCCTGAGTTCAGTGTTACCTGCACAGCTGTGCTATGTTCCATTTGTGTATAAATAAAAGGACTTAGGGGCTTGTTTGTGGTGTGCGTGTATCTCTCTAGTTTGGAGGACAATTGTGGGTGTCAGTTCTGTCCTTCCAATGCACAGGGTCTAGTGATAGAGCTCAAGATGTCATGGTTAGCAGCAAGCACCTTCACCTGCTCAGCCATCTATCCAGCCCCTGTCTAGGATTGTTAATGATAGGCTCTACAGAATCAGAAGAAATACCTGGAAAAATATTTTGACACAGGAAAATTTCTTTTTATAGAAATTATGATAGAATCATATGGAAAAATAACTAGAAAACTCATTTTAGTTCTTCATCTTTAACTGAAACTGAAGTTAAAATGTATAAACTTTGCCTGTTTTCTGTCCCATCCCTGTCTTGTGTGTTACTGTTGATTCGCAGCAAACTGGTGCCTTCCTTTATCAGCACAGTGTGTTAGAGAGGACATGCTCTGTATGTACATGTATTTGTCCAAGTTGCATTATGATAAGGACAAAATGATACCAAAAGTCCTCAGTATGCTTCAGATCAGGCTTCAGTCCAACATACATGGAAGCAACACTTTCCTCCTCAGCAAAAGAAGAAAGAGAAACAACTGAAAGTCACAGCCCTTCCAAGAAACACTAGAAAATCAAGGTTGCACAGCAAACCACTGCCCCAGCTGGAGATGTGCATGGCCCAGAGTTAGATCTTACCCAAGGCAGAAGCAGCTCCTGAAGGCAGCAGGAGCCCTGGAAGGCCAGTGGCTGTGGACTAACAAAGTAGAGCTCTCTCCAGGTTGGCCTTCACTGCACCTGCTTTACTTCCTACCACTTTCTCAAGGTAAAGATCAGTAGGGAAAAAAAAAACTTCTCATGCTTGTGGCAAGAAGAGAAGGAAAGTAATCATTTCTACATAGACAGCAGAACTCCTTAACAACAGCATTCCCTAAAGGAGAGATCTACCACAGCCCAGCTGACCTGAAGAAAGGCAAACGTCAGCTTCAGCCTTATTCCTGACTGTTGAAAAAAGGGAAATCAAATAAAAGGGGGGAAACAAACACAAAGACACTGTAGGAAAGTGTAACCTCTGTCAGGGCTGCATCCAGCAGTAAACACAGCCTAACTCCTGGACCTCACAGGAACCCACCTCTTTGCCTCAGTGTCTCAATCCAAATCCATCCCTCTGACTTCTGACTATGGGACATGCTAAAAGGCAGTAAACACAATGTGAAGAGGCAAACAGACGCAACCTGTAAAAGAACTACCAAACCTGGACTTTAGAATTGTTACTATGATTATATAATAAGCTCTGTGAAGGAGGTGGGGACAGTGTGTAAGAACAGGTGGGTAAGTAAGCAGAAAAGTGGGAACTCAGAAGGTAGTATTACAAATAATGAACATTGCAAAAAAAGTGAAAAATGCCCTAGGTGGGCTCATGAGGACACCACGCACTGCCAAAAAGGTGGAAACTGAAGGCTTGTGAGAAGAAACTTCTAGTATTTCAAAGCAAACAGAATAAGGGAGAGAACAGCAACAACAAAAATCCAAGAGAGTAGAGGACTTACAAGAGGTGTGACACATGCATGCTATGTGACATTTGTAGAATAGTTCCATCAACAAAGTGAAAAGTAGATTCTCTTCAAGCTCACATGACATTTCCACCAGGATAGATGACCCTAAGAAATGTAAAAGACTAGAAATCAGCTGATCTATGCTATCAGACAACAATGGAATAAAACTACAAATCAATAAAAGAAATATAGCTGAACACTTTAAAAAGATTGTTGATTAACATGATCAGAGGAGTATCAAGAGAGATTGATTTCTACAATATTTTAAACTAATCAAAATGTATGGGATACCACGAAAGCAACAGACCATGCTCTGTCAAAAGTCATATATGAAATAGATCATTTGAATGAGCCTGTATTTATAAAAAACACTGAACTGAGAATGAATAACCTTCTAACACAGAAGGCAGTAGGCTAAATGACTTCACTGCTGAATTCTGCCAGGTCTTTGAAGAAGTTGTACACACTTTCCACCATCTCTGTCAGAAAATAGAAATGGTTGGAAACTTTCTAAGTCATTGTAACCTAGTACTAAACCAAAGAAAGAAAGGAAATTTTAGCAATATCTAGCAAAAACGTAGGTATAAAATTTTCAAGTCAAATTTAGCAAATTAATACAACTATATATAACTAAAATATTATATACCATAACATAGCAGGGTTTCTAGTTATATAGGCCCTCATTGGAAAATAGGTCAGTAGGTTAAAGAAGAAAAATCATATGCAAAGAGAATATGTAAAACATTTGACTAAGTGAAATATCTAATGATAATCTTTTAAGTCTCAATGAGTTAGGAATATAGGATACTTCCCTTAACATTCTATCAATGTATCTACAAAAATACAACTAACACTTGCAGCCAAGCCTCACAGCCTGAGTTCAGTTTCCAGAATGCATTTGGTGGGAGAAGAGAACAGACTCCCACAAGTTGTCCTCTGACCTCCCCTTGCATGCCCATGTGCATACACAGTAATATAGAAAAATTAAACATAAATGTGAAAAGATGAAGAACAGGCAAGGGTATCCATTTTCACCACTAGTATTCAACATTGCAGCAGACACCATTGGCAATACAGTAGCAAAAGAAAAAGGAATAAACATCATACAGAAAGAAATAACACTGTCTTTGTTCACCTATGGCACAATGGTCTCTATAGAAAATCTTAAAGAATTCTTGGAATTCATAGGGAATTTTAACAAAGTTTCAGGATGCAGGGTTAATATATAAACATCATTTATTTTCCTGTATTCCAGTAACAAACAAGTGCAACTTAAAATTTAAAACATAATTTACATTAACACTATAAGTGGAGAAATAGTTATATCTTAAGTTGACATATGTATAAGGAATATATAAGGAAATATACAGTGCTCTAATAGAGTTTAAAATGGTCTAAATAAAAGGAGGGAAATTCCATAATAATGATAGAAAAACTCAGTATAACATATTATTGAGACTTTTCCAAACTTGAGCTATAGATTTAATTAAATACCAACCAAAATCATGAGAATAATTTATGGATTTTAATAACTGATAACAGTTTACATAGAAAATCTTAAGTCCCAAAATAATTAGCACAGTACTAGGTAGCAAAATCAGAAACTTGAGCTAAGAGACTTTAAGACTTATAAAACTAAGATGATCAGGACAAGTTGGTACTGGTAAAAGCACAAATAAAGAGTAAAAAAAAAAACAAAGATTCATACACATCCACTCAGCTGAACTTGGACATAGGAGAAAAGGTCACTGAATAGGAAAAGAGTGGGTGATCATTTGAATGAGTTGTACTAGACCAGTTGGACATTCACATGCAAATGATGAATACAAACACAGTCCTTATGTTGTTTATGAAACAAACTGAAAGTGTATCATAGGACTAAATACAGCAGCTAAGAAGCTTCTAGGAGGTAGGTAATACAGGAGCAAAATCTTGGGGCCTGGGTTTTGGTGGTGAAATTTACAACACAAAAACAGCACTGTTCCTGGAAGAAAGGGTGAGAAATGGAAAGTCAGTGAGTTTAAAAGGCCACAATACTTAATACCACCAAATTTTGGGGTGAGCTGTGGGACAATAGAACCCTCATCCACTACTGCTGACCAATGCAAAATGATGCAGCCACTTTGTTAAAAAGCTAAAAGCTTTATCTTCCAAAACACAATTGTGCTGATAGGCAGATAGATGCCCAATTATATTAAAACTAATCTCCATGTAAAAACCTATACATGACCTTTATAGCAACTTTATTTAAAATTGACAAGTACTGGTAAATGCACTTGAGGGTCACCTTCTATGACTAAGTGGATAAACTATGTTCCTAAAAGGGAATGCAATTCATTGATAAGCAAGTAAGATCAAGGCAAGGCATGGCAGCACTTCCCAGCATGTGATCCCAGCACACTGGAGACAGAGACAGAAGCATCACAAGTTTGAAGCCAGCGTGGGCTACATGGTAATACCCTGTCTCAAACAAACAAACAAACAAACAAACAAAATCTAGTTCCTTAGTATTATTAAGTATAATATTAGCTGAAACTGTTTTGTTGATGGTTTTCAACCATCAACATATTCATAAGAATATTTTAAAGATTACAAGTGAGTTTTTGTCAAATGCTTTGTGTACATTGTTTGTTCACATAATTCTTTACGCTACTAATGTGATAACCTACATTAATTGATTGAGTTGTTAGATGTTTTAGAACATTACTAAGAGAATTACTATTACTGAGAGAAACGGGTCTAAGAAGGTTATATGCTGTATGACGCTGACTGTATGACAAGGCAAACAAGAGAAAATTAAAAACTAGTGGTTGCCCAGATCCAGGGGAGGAAGGGCAAGATGAACAAGCAGCACAGGGCTATTTGAGGCAGGGGCACTTTTCTGTGCGAGATATGACATCATATATCAAAACTCTCAGAATCGTGCAATAAAGAGTGAACCCATATAAACCGTGAACTTAGTTAAAAGGATGCATCAACCTTAGCTCAGCAATTGTAACAAACATGCTACCATTCAAGATGTTCATTATGCTAGGAATTGTGCAGGGGCAAGGAGGAAGGAATTACAAGAAGTGTGCTTTTGGTGTAGTTGTTTTAAAATTGTATCTCTAGCGTGTGGAGGTGTGCCTTGGGTGTGTGGGGGGGTGTCACAGCACCTATGTGGAGATGAGGGACAGCTTTGTAGAGTCAGTCCTCTTCCACCACCTTGAAGAGAATCTGGGTATCAAACTCAGGTTGATAGGCTTACATGGCAAGCACCTTCACTGAATCGTCTTGCTAGCCCTCTAGTCTCTATGGTAAAGCTCAAGATTTAGGTATGATTTTAAAAATGATTAATCACTGTGATAAGATAGATGAAGAGAGATTACAAGGAGAAAGAATCGTCCTGTTGATGAAGTAGTGGAAAGGGGAAAGTGGGTCTTATGAGACCACCTGGCATCATCCTTTCTGGGGATTCAGTAGGCATAAGTCTGTAGAGGCCTCATTATGCCAAGGGTTAGCAGACTAGAATCAGTGTTAGTGAAACAGGAGAGTCCCCTCCTTGCTGAATCCTCAATTTCATTTGTTTTCTCCGAAGTTCAAGCCGGTGGTAGGTCTGCTTGATCTTCTGCCAGCTGCAGTTGGCTGATGAATGGCTTATTCTGTGCTGCATGTAAAAACATGGACTGAAGAACTGGGTGGTACTTAAGGATCTCCACTGAAATGGGGTTACTAGGTAAGCAGAGCAGGCAAGGTTATCTTTCCTTATGCATGCAGAATGGATAGAAGGAATCCTCTGCAACCTAGTGGCAACTCCACCTTCTATACAACATGGCTCAGAAAGCATCATGGGACAGTTTCCCTAAAAGGGATCAATAAGAGGGCAATATGAAACAAGCCACATAAACTAAAAATGCAGGCCCAAGATGTGTGGCACCAGTGTTTAGGTGCTCTAGAGGTGCCATTTTAGTAGAAGGGGCCCTGTCTTCTAGGCCTATGCTGCCACACAGGCTGTCAGTGAATTCCTTCCTCTCTAACCTTAAGTTCCCTCACTGATCTCATTTTAGGGGTCCTTATCTCCCAGCCTCAGATTTCACTGACTAAGGAGAGCATGAATGTACTATGTCAGAAATGGTAGGCAGACAATTTTATACAATGTCAGACTTTATAACAATAACAATAAACATACATCATCAAATTCATTGACTGTAAATCACCAAGTTTTCTTTCATTTCAGTCTTAATTACTAATATTCTCAGGTCATACATTACATTTGCACAGTGTATGTGTCTCTGAGTGTGTGTGTGTGTGTGTGTGTGTGTCTTTTTTTACAGAATAGCGAAGGAAGAATTAGAGAGGCTTCAAAGTTTAGTTGGGCTGTCTTGAAGTCAGAAGTACACTTGCTAGGGTTATAGGGTTTACAAACCATAGGCACAAAGCTATTCAAGACAGAGTTGTCATGTGCAGTTGATTGTATGGCAAGCAGTTTTAAGTGTTGATCTGAAGTAAGATGAGTATCATAGGTGTGAGAAACTGTTCACAAGCTAGAGACTAGAGACAAAGGCACAGGTCCTTCAGTGTGGCAATTTTGCTGATGAAGACTCATGATACGTGACCAGGTGGCAGGTCAGTGTGCTTGCCACATCTGTCTTGATGTATGTTTGTTTATAATCCCAGGTGAGAGTGTTACAGCTGGTATGATCGATACAATCATGCTTTTAATATGACTTGATATAGTCATAGGTGTGACTTTACACAAGAAATCAGTGTGTGCCTCCTGTTGTGCTGACAGATGGTGGTTGTTTACTTGAGTAAACTAGATGCAGCATTCTTTCTTGGCACTTACTCTTAAAGTGGAGTAACTGGGGTCAAAGCTATTATATACACCCAAATCAGGGTCAATGTATTCTCCTCTCCTCTCCTCGCCAGCCATTATGAAATGACTCCTTTTACACTTTACCTGTAGGATGGATATTGTGGCCGAAAATGTCTGCCGTGGAATTAAAATTACCACTGCTGCAGAAACTACACAGAACACTGCTTATATTTCCACATGCCTGCCCACACCTTTATAAGCTACTCACAAACTGCCATCTGTTGCAGTCACCCACCTTTGCCACTTTCCCTTCATTTCCACTCCATTTTCTTCCCTCAGTTCCCCCTCCTTTGCCTCCCAGCTCTCCCCTATCTTTTGTTGTCCTATCTACTTGTTGTTCATGCATCACAATTTGGCCACTGGTCCCATTTATTATCTAGGAAAACCTAGTATAACAGTGGCGTTGAGTTAGCTATGCAAATTAGCCCATACACATAATTGTCAAGACACAGCATGGTTATATGGAGGGCTCTGATGTAGGAAAAAAAAACTTTTGTTTCTGTAGAAAAACAAAGAGGAGTCTATGATGTTAGAGCTGTGACCTTGTCAATTGTGTTCATTTCTCATATTCATATTTACGAGTTGCCCTGATGCTTGACAACAGTAAATCAGTGCTTTCATATATTTTCTGGTGGGTTACACTTACATATATTTGTGATAATGTGGCCTTCATCAGTACCCTCTGGTAGTAGGTTGGTGGGTGGTGCTACTGTTCCAGGCCTGATTCCACAGGGAAGGCATTCACTTTCTGGTCATTGTGGTACTTCAAATAGATGGCTGGCCCCAGAGGAAAGCTGTCTGCACTTGCTTGCTTACTCCAAACAGTGCATGAGTAAAATCAGCCTTTTAAACACATGTGCCAACATGCATATATCTGTAACCTCCATATAGAGTGACAAGCCTACCTGCCATCAGGCTCGGGCCGGCTGGCAGGTCTGTTGGTCACAGGTTGCTAAGAAAGGCAAGCTCAGGGTGGCTGATTGACACCTTGGAGCAGTTTTGATGCTTCGGGTATCTTCAGGGGTTCCTCTGGTTCGTAGGAGAGCAGATCTTTGCCTTATGAAGCCTCTCTCTCTCTCTCTCTCTCTCTCTCTCTCTCTCTCTCTCTCTCTCTCTCTCTCTCTCTCTCATGTTCCACCACTGCTAAGAGGTGAGCAACACGGAAATGAGCTGCATCGACTAGAATTTCAAAAAGCCCTGGAGCTATGTGGTGACAGCAGAGCTCTGAGCAAGAGCCCGCCCCGGCAGGCAGCAAGAGGGAAAGATGAACAACTTGTAAGAGGCGTGGCTTATTGTATCCTGCCTCAGAGCAAGAGTCTTCATGTTTTCAGAGTGAAGATGCATTGTTTTAAGATGTACTAGGTACTTACCCCAGGCATTGGCGTGACCTGCAGATGACTTCAGCTTTTGGAATTGTGGAATGTAGAATGAAAACTAAAAATATAGCTGTAGACAAAAGACACGAGAGATGGTTATCTCCAGTACTAGTGAACTGTTATTCCCCAGAGAAAACTATGCTTGCAGGATAGCTTTATTAGCTCTTCCTTATTATGCCTGTCTTCCTTATCATACCACCTAGAAGATAGTCTAAATTTTTATGTTAATATAATTTCCCTCCCTTATTCCAGTATAAAGAAACTGACTTCATTTAAAAGTGTTCATTGAAAACATCCTTGGACTGGGATGATGAGGAACTGGATTCCAACCTCAAAACCCATGTAAAAAAATCCAGGCATGGTGGGACACCTTTGTAGGCACAGCACTGGTAAGGCAGAGACAGGCAGGTCCCTGAGGGTCACTGTCCAGGGAGCCTAGTCTGATGGATAAATTCCAAGCCAAGTGAAAGACCTTGTTTCAAAAAACAAAGAGGAAGACACCTGAGGAATGACGACCTCTGGCCTCTACAATGCACAAGCTTACATATTTGTAAGTGCAAACTTGTTATGCTTATATGTGCTCATGCATACATATGCACAAACATAAATACACAAAAAAAGGAAGAAAGAGGGGGGGGGGGAGAGGACGGAAGAGAAGAGAAAAGGAAAGGAGACTAAGCTTGAGGGTATTGTTTAGGGTAGATCATTTGCCTATCATGTGCAAAGCCCTGGGTTCCGTTCCCAACACTACCCAAAAGGAAACAAAGGCCTTTATTGCTATGCCTTGAAAATACAAACCCATATTCCAGGTTGAATTACTCTTCTTAGAAAAGCTTTATCTTCTTAGCAGAAGTCTGTATTGCAGCCTTCTCAATGTTAGACTACATAAAACAAATTGAAACACTATTTTTCAGATAGGTACTGTATATGCCTAGAATATAAACATTCAGGGGGATCTCAGGTACCAGGCCAGCCTAGGCTACACAGCAAGATCATGTGTCAAATAAAAATACTTAATTTTAAAATAGCCCTTTCAAATCAAGACAAGAAAAATACTGTTCATTTATTATTCTTGAAAGGTGTGTGAAGTGCCTATGGTCAGGGAATCCTTTCTTTCCTCATGTCAACAACACCCAATTATGCCAGCAAAGAGATCCCATCCTTCCCTGGGCCACATTAGACTGCCCAGTCTGATCCTGAGATGAAACATTTAGCACAGCTCTTACTTGATTCTTCCGGGAGACAGGGATATCACTCAAGATCACCTCTTTTTGACACCAAAGCCGTATTTCTGAAGCCCACCAGCTCCTAGCCTACCATCTTCAATCCCTGGGAGGCCTCCCTGTGCATTTACACCACACAGCCACTGTGGAGCAGTCAGCAGTTCTTGAGGGCATATCTTCAGATCCACATGAAGGCGTTAGAGAGCCTAAAATGTGCTGTAAAATGCCAGGACTCATTCTCAGTACTCATGAACGTGTGTGTGTGTGTGTGTGTTTCTTTGTATTATTCACAAAATACACTTTCCTCTAAACAAATGGTTCAGATGCTTATTAGAGTCTATCAGAGTCAGAGCCATAAAATTATCAGTTGTAAAGTCCATCAAGAGAGATTTGTATAATGGTGTCATGGAATCAGAACTGCAAGCCTGAAAGAGCCTAGGATATTTTCTCCTCTAAATTCACAGAGGTAAGGAGGCCTCACTCCAGAGAGGTGCCAAGATCTCCACAAACCCTGGTAGCCATGCCTAGAGCCCAACTCTCATTTGACCAGGCTGAAATAGATATCTCCTCCCTCCTCAGAGATGAGAATAACTGGTTTGTTTTTTGAAACAAGATATCACTTAGGTAGCCCAGGTGGTCCTTGAGCCTACCTCAGCCCCACAAGTGCTGCTAGTGCAACTATACCTAATTTACAATATTTCTAGCAGGGCAGCAAGACACTGACAGCTCCTTAGACCTCAGTGTACCATGTTAAGGTGTAGAAAGTTATTCACAAATTAGAACAAGATGGACTTGAATTAGAATTATCTCTCTCTCAAGTCTGTGATTCTTACTGATTCCAGTGTGACTAAGGTTTGACAGTATCCCTCTTGGCAACTCACTGGCTTTGTTTTTCTGGATTCCTTCCTCCCACCCCCACCTGGGAGATTTTGAGACAGGATCTCACAGTATAGTCCTGGCATTCACTTTGTAAATCAGGCTGGCCTTGAACTCTAAGAGATTCAAGGCTCTGCGTCCTGAGTGCTGGGATAAAAGACATGTGTCACCACCTATATTTATTTTCATAATAAACAAACATACGAAATGTATTGTTTTTATTTAGATGAATTTATAACTGACCTCTTAGAATTGGGATTTCATCCCTGAAGGAAAAAAAAGAAAGGAAGGAAGGAAAACTGGCTCCCCTCCCTCAACCACCATTGGCTGTCTGTAGCTCCTCATCTAAATGTGGAGCCTTGTAGTCTTTGCTGGCAGTCATACTTCTGAGAGTCCATCTTCTAGTATTCCCTAAGTCTTAGGTATAGGTATTGTGTTATGATTGTCCATTTTGGGGCTGGGCACCCTACAATTAACTCGTTCTCTGCATTATGAATAGTTGTTTCTACCTTGTTATGTGCAATGGGGTCTCTTACTGAACCGTGAGTTTATGGATTTGTTTGACTCTCTGGGCTGTGTGCCTCTGGGATCCTGTCTTTGCCTTCCAATTCTGGAATTATAAGCATTCAAGGCCATGCCCAGCTTTTTATGGGTGCTTGGGATTTAAATTTAGGTCATAATGCTTTTGCATCAAGTACTTGATAAAGTACTGACCCAGCTCCCCATTGAGGTATATTAATTTTTACATCATTAATATATTCTTAAAAAATAGCAGAACATCTAAGTTTCTTTTTACTTAAACAGTTCTGTGGGCTAGGAGTACAGCTCTGTGGTAAAATGCCAACCTAGCATGCATCAGGCTCTGAATTTGGTGCCCATTACCAAAGAGAAAAAAAAGATAAATATTAGCAAATAAATAACCAATCACTCACTGCCTTCATCTATCCCAGAGTATATGTATAGACCAGATACTATAGTTAGTCCTATGCTGTGGGAAAAAGTATGGTGGCTTTACCTAAACCACATAAATAAGAGAAGAGTTCAGTCTTCATTACAAAGAAGCTTAACAAGGAATAAATAGTTTTCATTCCTCTACGTGTCCCAATTACATTTTTAATAGCTACCTTAGAGTACACATTAGAGAAAAAAGAAAATAATTTAAAATGTATTTTTAAAAATGAAAAAGTATTTCAGACCACCTTCTACCCACTTGTAGGTTGCCATTACACCAACTAGTCCCCAGAAAGAACTGTCACCATCAATTTTTCATTTTTAAAGGATTCTAATTCTTTCAGCATGTTCATATGGTTTTATAAAGCCCCAGATGCCCAGCAAATCCCCTTGGTGTTGTAAGACAAGATTGCTGTTAAAAAATGTTTAGGCTTAGTCAGCTTCTTCTTGCTGCTGACTACATGAGGGGCTCTGGGAAATGGTGTTTATACTAAGCTCAAATTGATAGGGCAAGTTTAATGCAATTGGGTCAAAGGTACAACTGCTTAGCTGGTCTCATCAACCACTCAAGTTTCGGCATGGGTTTATAGGGAGAGGTCTGTAATGATAACATCTGGCTGCTTGAGTTTGACGGTGTTTTGCCTGCCATGATTGAAGGGAATTTAATGGTGAGGAGGGGGAAAGCCAAGGCAATTTTATTCTTGAGTTATGGTTCCAGGTAGAAAAGGCAAAACAGAAGACTTTGATCCACCCAAGTCTGGCCATAGAGCAGTTTGTTGATGAGATTTGTTTCTTCCAGCTCTACCTTCTTCCTTGAAGACAGCCAGCATCCCTGCCAGGACAGGGGCAGGGCTGGTGTGGGTATAACTGCCATTCCACTCTTACTATCCTACTCAAACTCCTTCTTCATGACAGTGTGTTGCTGAGCTTTGCCTCATGGCTCTTTAGGGACTCTAAGGTTATGCACGCTCAGTAGAAGTCACAGCCTGGCTCCTTAGGATGCTCTATAAATATCCCTGACCAACAGGAAGAGTTGATTACCTAGAATGCCGGACAGAAGATGAATAGGTAGTATCTATATGTTCATGTTGTCAAGGAAAAGAAGCTTAGATGTTAGCTCCCAAACTCAACTGCCTTTCTCATTAGTTTGCTTACAGCCAGGAATACAAGGATACTGTGGTCTCAAGAACTAATGCCATGAATAAGTATGCCATAAATCTTCTCTAGATGTTTAAAGACTTCTTTACTTTACCTTTGAGTCATTGAGTGTCTGCATAACTTTTTAAGTCTGCAAGAACATTCTTGTAAAATAAGGAAATAGACAAACATATTAGTTAATGTTTTTGTCACTGTGACCACAATACCCAACAGAAGTAACTTGAAGGAAGAAAGATTTATTTGGGTTCACAGTTTCAGAGTTTCAGTTCAAGGCTGGTAAAATAGAACAGAGCAGTTCAGTTCATGAAGTCGGGCATGTGATGGAAACTGTTCATGTCAAAGCCCTGCTTTTAGTGTTTATCACTGCCAGCTAGTCCTCACCTCCTAAAGGCTCCTCCATGCATCTCAAAAAAGCACCACTAACTAGGGAACATGCATTTAAAACGTGAGCCTGTGAGAGACTTCAGATTCAAACCATAACAGCATGCAAAATTGAAACCATTCACTAATTCTGAGTGTGTATCATATCTTCTCCAGACAGAAGAGGAGGCCAACCTGCCTGAGCTTCATGTGAAATAAAAATGATGCAGAGGAGAGGGACAGAGGGTATTGTACTGAGGTTGTGGGAACCTTGAGATAGACATTGTTTGTCCTTTCTAGTACCTAACAACTTTCTGTCCCTTGAGGAGTCAGAGGGCATTTGTTCTTATACCTATTACAGCAGGCAGATGCTCAGTCTGTATGCCAACTATATACTCATCCCTGTGGGTAGGAGAGACAATAGTGATCATGGTATATGTGAAAGCCTTCCATAGGTTTGATGCCCTGCCTGCATAGTGTCAGTACGCTGCTCCATTGATTGTCCGTGTGACTGTTAGCATATCATTGATCATTAACGCCTCCAAGCAAGCAGAGTTGTAAACGTCTCCACACAGAAACATTTCCCCTATTGTGGGCCTCAAATTAACTGGACATACTAAACCCAAGTATACCAAGCTATTTAGATGAGGCATATTTGGGGCTGTATAGCCATTGTCTAAGATGCTATTTAGAAAGTAGGAACTTTTTCACAGAGGCAAGAATGATAAAATATCACCATTTATCCTATCTGTCTGTCTATCCATCTATCTATCTATCCATCATAAAAATAGAGATTTGTGGGGAGGGATGAGAAAGGAAAGGGGAAAGTAGTCGGGGCAAGCCTGAACAAAGCACAGTTACATGTATGGAAGTGTCATAATGGAACCCAGTGTTTTATATACCAAAAAAAGAAAAGAAAGTAACTCAGTTAATTTTACATAGGTGACTTATAAAATCAATTATGAAATGTTACCTATTCTTTTTCCCCAAAAACAGCTTAAAGGATCTTCAGAAATTTTGACAGGATAAGAATCTACTCAGGGAAAACCAATAAAGACTGCATTGGCTTGGCCATGAGATTTTTGATCATCATGGGTTTCCTTGACCCTCCTATTTCAACCACTTGCTCCCCTTTGATCTTACTGTCCTGTGTGGCCAAACATGGGACTGGGGGTCTTACATGACATTCACTTCCATGAAAACTGAGATGAATGATAGGAGTGACTATGTCTGTAAGTGAGACACCCACTACAGCTTCAGCCTGCTCAATAAGAAGGAATCAGCAGGCAGGCGAGATGGCTCGGCAGGTTAGGTGCTTGCTGCCAAGCTTGATGATCGCTAGGGCTCACGTGGGAAAAATGAGAGAGCAGACTCCTGCAAGTTGTCTTCTGACTTACACATCTGTGCCCACCCCCACCTCCTCCACACATATAAAATAATAAATAATAAAAATAGTGATCTACTTCCAGGCTCTGCCATATTGGAGCATTTGAGCCTTGTGTAAATTACTCCCTTTGCTACTGTGGTTTCAGGCTCACTATTGGGTTGGGGGATGCTAATATCTAATGTTTAAGCATAATATTTAATTTGGAAGATCCTAGTTATTTTATAGCAATAAAGACTTCACAGGGAGGAAGAGATTTTCATGACCTCTTTGATAGCAAGGGCATAAGACAGTAAAAACATTTTTAAACTGAAGTTAGAATTATCCTGAATATGGAATTAGCACATTTTACTGAAGTAAAATGCATCACAATCCTGTGCCCATGACCCATGTGCTATGTAAATATCTATATATCCCTCTGTACACACAGTTGGCTTTGCACGTTTCTAACACCCTTGGACGGGCCTGATTCATGAAACAGGCAGCTGGCAGTTTATCTTTGACTTTTGCATGAGGTTCTGTGTGTGTTAAATGGCACAAAATGAATAACCACTATGACTTTAGGTAACACTGAAAATAAGAGTAAAACATTCATTTAAGAGTAGAGACAGTCCTTCTTTGTTAGTGTACCAGCCAACACAGGCTTAAGTGACATTATTAAGTATTCGCCAAGATTCCTTATTGGTAATAATGAGTATAGGACAGAGTTTGACAAAGTGTTTAAGGACACTTTGCAGTGTGCAGGACTTCCCTTCCTCTCACTGGTGGTCACATATTGTTGATGTGACAGGCAATGTGATAGAGAAGGATACATATTTGCCGTTTTTAAACAGTGGCTATGGCCCTAAAACCCAGAATGTGTGTAGATTCGGAGTAATGTTGCTGTCATGGGAGTGCCTCCTTAGGAAGTACAGGAAGGAGAGGAGCTGGCTTGGCAGTGAGGAGATGATAGTTCAGCTTCTCCCGAGGGTACTTTGGGAAACTTCCCTTGAGTCAGTTAAACAGCAGGCAGCAGGGTGGGGGAGATGTTAACATGAAGAGGCCCCACAGTTTAGGCTCAAGCAGACCCATCAAGGGAAGCAGCAACCGCCTCTGGAGCCAGCACCCTCAGCCCACTTCCTAGTGCTCCAGCTGTAGAATTCCCAGAAACCCCAGCAAATATTTCAAAATTGTTGAAGTTGAAATTCTCTCCCTTCCTTTCTGTGAGATGTTAAGTCAAACTGCACTCTGATCTCAGATTCCCTATGTAAGCAGTAATTTCTTTGTTGTTGTTGTTGTTGTTGTTGTTTGTCACGACAAGGTTTCTTCATAGCCATAACTCTCTGTAGACCTCTGGCCTCGAATTCAGAAATGTACCAGCCTGTGCTGGGATCAAAGGCTTATGCCCCCATGCCCAGCCCTGAGCAATAAACTCTATGAATACAAATTCTTTAGTGTGACATCTTCCTAAAGGACATCAGAGAAAGGCCAATTTTTTAAAAGAAGACATTAAAGCTTTCTTACATTATCCAGGAAAAAGGGTCAAAAGGAAGATTTTAGTTAAAAAAAAAAATGGAAACCAGTATCCTCTTTTTGACAGTTTCTTCAGAGGAATTTATACAAGCTTCAAACCTGAATTCCACAAAAGAAAGAAAGAAATGAATGAATGAATGAATGAATGAAAGAAAGAAAGAAAGAAGAGAAAGAAAAGAAAAGAAAAGAAAAGAAAAGAAACTCTCTCATGAGCAGCCTGTGACCCTCAAACCTGGTCAGAGTATGTGTTGATACGAACAAACCCTGTGGCTCCCTGTCCCTGTTCCCAGTGTGACCAGTGGTGGAACACTGGGATAAAAAGTCTAGGCATTTTCCCTGATTGGGACAGTCTGGATACATTAGTGTAAACTAGTTGTTGTGACGTCACTGTCCATGTCACTACTCCTTGAATGTTTCATTGAGTTATGCTGAGAGCGTTTAACCAAGAATAAACCCGCCAGATACAGATACTCTTATCCCTCCCACAGCCCCGCCCCACCCCACCCCAACTCTGTTCTCAGACCAACCGTGGTGATTTTAAAGGGAGTTTTAAACCCTGAATGCCAGCTTGCCAGTCACCCACAGCCATTCTTTCAGCTGCTCCTAAGTCCACCACACTTCCCTATTCTCCCTCCCTGTCTCTAGGAGAATGAGCCATGACACCCAGACTTGATTCTAATGCTATGTTAGCACTGGCCACCACTGCTTCTCAAGTCTAAGACAAATCTATAGTGACATTCTCCAGTGGAGCACTTGTCGAGTGCCTGCTACACAGAAAGCCCCCAAGCTATTACTTCTCTCCTTTCCTTCTCCTGCTCTCCCAGGTCCCTTCCAGCTTCCCTGGGTCACCACCTCCACACCCAGTACCCAAGTTTCCAGGGAAAATATTTATACTCCGTTGAGACCCCCTCTCGGTATTGTCTTCAGTTCCTCAGTGTGGGTTTCTGGTGGTTTTGATGTGGTTTGCTTTGGCTTTGATGACTCTCAGATAATGAACTTCCCTGGCCCATGTTTCCTCCTTTCCTCCATTTTCTCTTTCCTCACTCGCTTTAGCCCTAATATCTGGTAAACCAGCTGCTGGACCTGTTTGGGTCTTTTCTTCTAGCCAGCCATAATGACTCCAGGCTCAAGCAATGCCAACAATCAGTCTGAGTCTCTCTGCCATGAGAGGCAAGTCATCTTAGTATGCTTTCACCTCTGTAACAGACTGCCTGAGCCTTGACCTTATATAAAGAATAGGGTTTTACTCCTTACATGGCCAGAGGTGGGAAGTCCAAGTTTTTGAGGAGGCCCCTGTGAGTGTCTTCTTGTGGGGAAGCTCTGCACAATCTAAAGATAGCAAGTGTTCTTAGCAAGCTCGTGCTGTAACAGCCAGTCCCTGGACTGCTGATCAGTACATTAATCTATGACTGGAGCTATCTACTTATAAGTATTCTGCATTACTCAGTCGCCTCCGAAAGGTCCTATCTCTAAATACCATTAACATGTGACTTTGGGTTTCCAGAAGAAATGCTGGGGTACAAACACTCACTTCATAGCTTGGATGTAGAGGGTACTTTGCTGACACGGGTGCTGTCTCTCATGATCCTCATGCCAGTTTTTCCAGGTTGAAATAAGACTAAGGTGCAGTGGGACAAGGCCTGCCAGCACCCGGGGACTTACCCCTCCCACAGCATGCCAGTGAGTGTCCTGCCTGCAGCCACAGGCTCACCTGTTCTGGGTAGCTGAGCAAGTGAGCCTGCTGACCTGACCATCACACAACCCTGCATGCAGTGGATCAGGTGCTTCTAATTTACATTCCCAGACCCACTCTGGGTTTGTTGTGTGGCCTCAAGCAAGCCACTTAACCTGTCTGCTTCCTTATATGTCAAATAGAGATAATAATACTTAACGACATCACAGGGGTGTAGTGTTTATTAATTAATTAATGTTTGTAAAGGGCTTTGAAGACGCGGAGCTGCCTAAGTGTTTAAGTATTCTGATGATAGTCCTTGCTTATGATTAGAGCCTTCCCAGGTTCCTGGACCATCACTCACTGATTACAACCAGGATCTAATAGCACCTGCTGTGCAATCCACGCAGGGCTCTACAGCATTACCCCTGAGAGTTGAACCTAAATGGATTTATAATTTGAAAAAGATGTTGTTCAGCCTGTGCCCAAACTCTGAGCCAGTTATGGGGCTTGCTAGCAATTTTCCAGAAGCCAGGAGGACTGCATAGAGGCATTGGCTGTAAATGGTGCTCGCTGTAATTGCTTTCATCTTTTATGTGGTGCTACTAAGATAGAGATTGAAAACTGCTTGCTGGGACTTGTGGTCTCCTCAGGCCATATCTCAAGGTCACAGTGGAGGAAAATGGAGGCCATATGGTGTGACCAGCACTGATTTATATACAAATACATGAAATCTGCTAGAAAGAATGAAAGTCCTTAATGTGCTTGTCTTCTAGGCAGCTCTCTGAAAGATTCCAGGTGCTGAGTGTGAATATTCTTGACCACTCCTCCTGTGTGGCCACATCTGTCTTCAGAAGCCTTGAGAGCAGCAGCGTTTGGTTTGGATTTTAGATGTACAGCAACATCCTCTATAATGTCATTCTGCCTGTATTTCACAATGAAAGTAAATGGTTTGGATTCAGGTACTAGATAGCTAATGACCAGAATAAAAAGTATCCATTCCCGAGGTTGGAGAGATGGCTCAGTGGCTAAGAGCACTGACTGCTCTTCTGAAGGTCCTGAGTTCAAATCCCAGCAACCACATGGTGTCTCACAACCATCTGTAATGAGATCTGATGCCAGCTTCCAGGGTGTCTGAAGATAGCTGCAGTGTACTTACATATAATAAATAAATAAATCTTTTTGTAAAAAAAGTACCCATTCCCAAATGTTCTTAGAGTTTGGGATATTACTCATGGTCTAGGAAGGGATCAAAATCAAAAGCCTCCCCCACATTGGCACATTTGATCATACTTTGTCCTCTGAACCTAACCAAAGGCATGGTCCTCAGACATTCTTCTCAGTGGCAAAGTTTTCATTTCTATTCTGCAGGGCTATGGGTGGTGTGTGTATTAGTTAATGTTTGTAAAGGGGTTTAGAGATGCAGAGCCATCAGAATTTAAGTATTTACTTAACTGAAGGAGATCCCCTCCTTTCTTTTCCTCTTGCCTCTCTGGAGAAATGTGTATTGAAAATGTTTTCCCGTTTCATAAAGCTAAAATGGTTTCTCCAGTTCTTGGTACTTTAGAAGCTCTTGGACATCTGATGTTTTAAACCTAATGATGTTATGAACTCTATTCACGAAGGTTTTATACCAAGAATTATCTTATCAGTAGGGACTACCGGATGGTTCAGTGGGCAAAGTTGCTTGTCTCAGAACCCAGAAAAAGGCAACCAACTTCATAAAGTTGTCCTCTGGACTACACACAAACACACAAGATTTTGAAATAAATAATTAAAATGAAAAAACTTAGTCCTAAAATAGACTCCTATAGCAGCTGCTCTAGTCCTGGTTTTGCCTTAAAAGGCTTCTCTGGTCCCAGTAGGAGCTTTTGGGGTGTAATCAGCACATGCCTGGGTGGCTGGTGGAGGCCTGTTCCAGCTTCTCCTCCAGAAGTGATTAGCAGAGCCTTGTTTTCCCAGCACTCTCCAGCAAGGAAGATGTGCATGAATCAGTCAGGGCAGACACATCATTTTCTTCAAGGTGCCTTGGTACCTGCTTTGAGCACGGCAAGTCCTTTGAGATGGGGAGTAATTGATGTACATACAGAGCTTGCAACTAAGCTAATCACTCGGAATTGGCCCGAGCCAGACAGACTCCCTCTCATAGAATACCACAGAGCACCCAGTTTAAAGACTTCCTTTTCTGGGCAACATGGTAACTTGTTAGGAAAATAAGCTGGTTTTAAGTGTGTGTTATATATTTTAATGAAAATACAGGTTGTATAAAAATTATTATGATCTTTTTGCTAGAAGCTGAAGGTTTTTTGCAAGTTTTCTGTTTGTTTGTTTTAAGATAACCTGGAGTTTTATTGTAATAACTGTGGGGAGTAAAATATGTCTACACCTTATATCTGTTTGTTGGGAGTAGATGAACTTTCGTGGGATTGAAGGGAGTCAGGGGAGAGAAACCCACTCTTGTCACTAGGAGCACCTCCCATTTGACCACCCCTTGGCTTCAGCCATCTTGTTCCCATTTTCTTGTTCTCTGAATCTACCCCTATGTTCCCCTTCTCTGTCTCAGCAGACACACTGAATGTTCATGGGTACAAGACCTAATCACATTTAGAGCCAGGTACCAGTCTGCAATGGAAAGGATTGTCAACTTGATCCTCAGGAGTTGACCCCTCACAAGGAAGCCATGGCCCAAGAGTTATTTGTTCAAGGATCTTATTGTTGTGGATGTTCTAAAATTAACTTACTAAATATTTTAGAAGGGTGTTTTAAAATTAACTTACAATGACTGCACAAAAATTACCAAAGACTATTAAATTGCATGGCTGACTATATGAGCTATATAATATATAAAACTGACTATATAATATATAAAACATTCAACAATGAAGTTGGGGTAGAATCATTTCCAGTCCTTCCAATGCAGCAGGGACTATTCCCAGACCCCTCCACTGACAAAAGATGCTCACACATCTCTACAACTAGGGTCTGATTTGCTCCCAGGAGTGAGGAATTCCTTATTAGCTCACCAGGTGACCCTTTACACCCTCAAACAGCTGTTTTTAGAGTCTACTTGGGCTTTCTATTAAACTAAAATGTCTCGTACTCTCTGCATTTAGCTAGCCCATTGCCTCTCCCTTACCTAACCTACCTGGGGACCGAGTCTCTAAACAAACCTATACCTCCCTGTTCCTTGGTTGTTTTATTCTGTTCTGGTTTTGTTTGGGGTTTTGTTATTGTTTGTTTGTTTGTTTTCAAGATAGGATTTCTCTTTGTAACCCTGGCTGTCCTGGAACTCACTCTGTAACCCAGGCTGGCCTCAAACTCAGAGATCCACCTGCCTCTACCTCCCCAGTGCTGGGATTAAAGTCATGTGCCACCACTGCTCAGCTTCCTTGGGTGCTTTTAACCAGTAGCTTAGTTAGTGACAATTTATGCAAACAGAGTTTCCATGCCTCAAGACACTCCAAGCCTGGCGCCTTGGGTACCTCATGTCTTTGAGGAAAGCTGAGCAGTTTGGTTTCGCATTTGTGTTCGTATATGGTGCTAGAAGGTGAACCTAGCCTCGTGCATGCTAAACACATATTCTGCCACTAAAATTTATCCCCAGGCCTTAAAAAAAAATTCTTAAAGAGAAGTTGCTATTGTTCTTCACACTCAGTAGCTGTCGTCTGGATGAGTATAACATGAACAGGTATTGGATCAAAACACGGTGCTCACCACCCACCTGTCCCATGATGCCATGTCTTCCCTTTTTGCAGGCATCTGTGTGTCTGGGCTCTGCTGGGCAGAGATGAGGTTCAGTGGCCAGCATTTGATGAGACTTTGAGCTTTAGTGAACAGTGGGTGAAATGCGACTTGACATATGTTAGTTTCATCTTGGAAACAATGTCATTAAAGGGCTGTCATTAAAGAAGCAACTGCCAGATAAAAATTGGTATTTCACTCAAACCCCTACAAGGAAATAGCACCGTATGCATTTTCATCAGGAAGGATCATAGTGTGTATAAAGTTAGTTCGAGATGGACTGAACAAACAGAAGAGAAGCAAATAACTCTCAGAGTCTTTTCGTTTAGGATTCAGGGGCACGTTTCCTAGATAATCATTCTGAAATTTATCCACACACACAGCCCTCAAAGTCCTCACCCTGAGTCACTCTGTGAGAATGCTCCAAAACTGCTGCCCCCTGAAAGGGTGAGTGAGGCCTGACAGAGCAGAAGCCCAACCTTTTTAACTCTGCTGTCCCCAGGACTCACCACTAACTAAAAAAGCTGTGTTGGGGATTTGAGAAAGGATCTAGAACTCCTTTTGTTACAGGGATTTCTTTCTTTAGACATAATGAATAAAATTAATGGACAAGAATTTTCTTAGCTCTCCCAGGAGAAAGACAGAGGGAGGGATAGGAATGTGTGAGTGCAGCCTGCCCGGCTGTCATTTGGGATGGAAATGCCTTACCTCCCTCACCATGTGCTGAAGGAATTCTGAGGACAGGAAATCTGGTCTCGCTTCACAAACCTGGGCAGTGAAAAGCCGTGTGAATACCAGTTAATAAATGCCTAAGTCTGTTTTTAACAGTGGAGGATATCAGTGTCCTGCTTGAAAGCATTCCTAAGCTAGTCAATGTTATAAAATAATGGAGAAAACTGACATCTTTATTGTTGTGTAAGTCACTGTACAGCAGTTATCTACTAGCTCGTCTGGTTTTTATGATCCCTGAGGTAGCTGTCGTGCAGATTCCACCAGCCATTCCATCCACAAGCTCAGCTTCTCATTTCAGCACCTGCCTAAGTGTATAAGCACCACACTCAGTGTACACACACACACACACATACACCTGCACTATAGCCTTCTCACTCTCACCTTTAGGAAACATCCATGAAGCAGATATTCAGCTCTACCCTTGAGACCCAGTATGATGGGCTTCATGCTCATCAGAAATCTGGTGGCTTCTAAGATCTCTGTTCCTGGTCAGAAGCCATAAATCACTCAAGAGACCCAGACTCCCAGCTAACTGACATCCATCCTATTGAAAGCAAACCTTCTTAGGTATCCCACTGAGGGCCCCTCTGCAGCAGAAGGGGGCTGGGGCTTTGGGGGCGCTGCATCTGTTCCTCCTGTTACACACACACACACACACACACGGGGTGGGGGGAAGGTCCAGCATGGGCCAGTGGGAAACCACACTTCAGTCTCTCCTTGTGACTTCTGTAGATCACTGTAAATATTGCTTCCTTAGAGGCCTTTTCAGCCCTACTCCAACACAATGTATAGGGTGTGCATTCAGTCCTTATCCTCATAGAATATCTCATTTATTCAGTGTGTATATGGAAACCCAATCTAGATCTGGAAGAGTAAACCTGTACTTCCAATCATTAAATCATTCCTTCTTACAACCTGTAATTGCTCACTATCTGCAAAGCTATTTGCAAATGACACCCCTTTTGAGTCTGAGTTTGTGATTTGTGAAGGTAAATCAAACTGACGAGTAAAGAAAAAGAAAATGGTAGTACTTTAAACATTTTTCATAATGAATAAATTAGGGAGGAGAGAGAGTTAAGGCATAATTTAGCAGGTGATATAGTAAATGATTCTAGCCCTCACAACTCTCCTCTGAGTTGTACAGTTATCTAGTTCCTTTGCTAGTGACCCATGCTTGTCTTGGTGCTTACCTCCAAAGCCAAGGCACAAGAGCAAAACTAAATTCCTAGAGATAATATAACTACTCTTCCAGAGTGCCGAGGACCACAAACCTCCAAATATGTATTTCTACCTCAACTAGAAACAGCTCAGTAGTCTGGAAGAATAATTTTACTAAGGACAGAAACTAACTGCATAAATAAGTGAAAAGGAAGAGATTCAATATCCAAAGTCAGTGACATTGTCATAGAACTCAGAGGGTCTAGCCAGCCCCTCTATCTACCGTCTCTGTAACTTGGATCAACACCATGGGAGAACAATGGACATACCATTACAATGTGACCCTGCCTCTAAGAGCACTGACATTGACATACCTGTGACACTACGGACATTAAAAAAAAAAACAAAAAACAAAAACTGGCTGCTTACATCTGAGAATGTATGCAGAGATAATAATGCTCCTTCTTGTTTTATACAAAATAAATATACATACATATATATGTGTGTGTGTGTGTGTGTGTGTATGATTTCAGAGCTAAAGAGATGACTCAGTACTGAAGAGTACTGACTACTCTTCCGAAGACTCTGCGTTCAGTTCCCAGTAATCGCATGGCAGCACACAGATCTCTGTATTCCAGTCCCAGGAGATCTAATGCCATCTTCTCATCTCCCTGGGCACCAGGATAACAAGTGGTAACAGATATAATTAAAAGATAAAATAGAAAATCTTAATTAAAATTAAAGGATTTCAACCTATGCCAGAATGTAAATATATTAAATAAGCAATAAAAAGGGAGGATATGCATTTGAGTAGCCTTATAACTTTAAGAAAAAAATAGTCAGAATAGGCTGGAGAAGTATCGCAGCAGTTGAAAGCATGCACTGCTCTTACACAGAACCCAAGTTTGGTGTCTAACATCCACATTGGGCAGCTCACAACCTCATACAACTACTGCTGCTCTCTTCTGGCCTTTGCAAATGCCTACACTCATAGGCACATGCACCCCCTTCCTACACACATGTGCGCACACACTTTAAAAATAAAATAATTTTTTTAAATTGCCAGAATCTGAGTATTCATTTCTATGGGCATGCTCTTTTAAAATTCAGCTTATCAAGTTCCCTCGATATAACCATCACTGTCTTACAGAAGTGGAACAATATGCCTATAAAAACATTAACTCCCTGTCCCCTTTTCTCACACTCTGAACCCCCCCCCACCCTGTCATCCTATTCTTGTCTCTATGAACCTGGGTTTTCTAGGGATGTCATAGGAGTTGAGTCCATTTATGACTGGCTTATCTCATTTATTATAACCTTCCCAAGGTTCATCCATATGACCTGTGCCAGAATTCTCTGTCAGTTTTTAATCTGGCTTTTGTTCAGTTGAATATTTGTAATATGTTCTCTTTACCCATTAAGTCATTGATGGACGTATGGGTTGTCTTCATATTCAGTCTATTTGAATAAAACTTTTAAGTACAAATATTTATATGACTATAAATAATGGTTACAAACATCGGCTTTGGGTCTGGAAAGATGACTCAGTGGTTAAGAGCAGTGAGTGCTCTTCCAGAGGCCCTGAGTTCAATTCCCAATGACTACATGGTGGCTCACAAATATCTGCTTTGGACTCTGCTTTTAATTCTTTGAGTTATAAATGCAAGAGTGGAGGATTTTGTTTTGTTTTTCTCTTCCATTTCTTGAAGAACTGCCATATTATTGGGTATAGTGACTATTGCAACTTTCATCCCCAACAGCAGCACAAAGATTTCTATTTCCCCATATCATTGCCAGCTCTGCTTCTTGTTGTTGTTGCTGCTGCTGCTGCTGCTGCTGTAGTTGTTGTTGTTGCTGTTTAGATGGTAGCTGTCCTAATGTGAGATGCCTATAAAATGCCATCTCACTGTGGTGTTTGGGTTTCCCTAACAAGTAGCAACATTATTATGTCTTCTTGTCTTTTTTTGTCAGCTGTGTATCTCTAGAGAAATGCCTGTTCAAAGCCTTTGTCTTTTTTTCCTTGGCTTGCTCTTTATTACTATCAATTGTAGGGATTCTTAATAATTGAAGACATCCTTTTTGAAGGTTTTCTTTCATCCTCTAGGTTTCTCTTTCATTCTACCAACTATTCTGACATAGTCCAAAATATGTATTTAACTTTTGTTGTCCACAGACTCTTGAAGGTATATCTAAGAAATCATTGCTAAGATCAGTTTTATGAAGCTTCCTTGTCATGATTACTTTTAAAGTCTATATAATTTGAAGTCTTATATTTAGATCGTTGATCCTCTTTGACTTTACAGCTGGTGTAAGGAAGTGTCCAACTTCATCCTTATGCAGATAGATATTCCAGCATCATTTGTTAGAAATGCTGTCCTTTCCCCCCACTGAATGGTCCTGTGCCTTTATCTAAGCCAGTGGCTCCATTTGTGAGGTTTCATCCAACTCCCTATTCTATGTCTGTCTGTCTTTTGGCCAGTGCAGCTCTCTTTCTATTGCATTGTCTTTGAAATCAGGATGTTTGAGGCCTTCAACTTTGTTCTTTTTTCCTTTATTCATTCATTCATTCATTCATTCATTCATTCACTTTCCATCCTGATTGCTGCCCTCTTCCCTCCCCGCTTCTCCTCTGAGAGGGTGGATATTCCCTCCCACCCCCAACCCTGGGGTATCCCCTCACCCTGGCTCATCAAGTCTCTTCAGGACTAGGTGCATCCTTTCCCACTGAGGCCAGACAAGAGATCTCAGCTAAAAGAATATATTCCAAAGACAGGCAACAGCTTTAGGAATAGCCCCTGCTCCAGTTGTTGAGGGATCCACTTGAAGACTAAGCTGCACATCTGCTACATATGTGCAAGGGGGCCTAGGTCCAGCCCATATATACTCTTTTATTTGTGGTTCAGTCTCTGAGAGCCCCAAAAGTCCAGGTTAGTTGACTTCTTCCTGTGAAGTTTCTATCCCCTTCAGGGGCCCGAAACCCTTTCCCCAAACCTTCTATAAGAGTCCCCAAGCTCCACCCAATGTTTGGCTGTGGGTCTCTGCATCCATCTGAGTCAGCTGCTGGGTGGAGCTTTTTAAAGGACAGCCATGCTAGACTCCTGTCTGTAAGCATAACAGAGTATCATAATAGTGTCATGGATTAATGCTTGCCCATAGGATGGGTCTGTAGTTGGACTGGTTATTTTTTGGCCATTCCCTCAGTCTCTGCTCCATCCACCCATATCTGCATTTCTTGTGAACAGGATATATTTGGGGTCGAAAGATTTGTGGGTATGTTGGTATCCTTATCACTCTACTGGGCTTCCTGCCTGGCTACTGGAAGTGGCCCCTTCAGGTTCTATATCCCTACTGCTGTGAGTCTCAATTAAAGTCACCCCCATTTATTCTTAGGAGCCTCCCCTATCCCAGGTCTCTGGCACATCCTTGAGATGTACCCACCCCACCAGTTACAGATTTCCATTCATTCTCAAGGTCATCTGGCCATCTTTCCTGTCTCTTTTCACACCTGATCCTGAACACCCACACACACATGCACATTCCCCTCTTCATTCTCTGTTTGGATTTGGGATTAGACATAAAACTTAGATGGATTTTATTTATTTCCAGGGTTTTTGATAGGGATGTGCTAAATCCATAGATCACCTAGGGTGTGATCATCCTACTTCCAACAGTAGTAAGCCTTTTTATCCATAAACACATGATGTCTTAGCACTTATGTTTTTCTCTTTCATATGGTTTAGCGCCATCATTCGTCATGTAAAATAAAAAATGTAGTATTTACCCTGTCTTGCACATTCAGTCTGCATGGGCCTCTGTATGACACTACTTATAATGGCCAAGAGATCCAGATAATTGTCACCATTCACATATATTGCTCGAAGGCTAGCAGTCAAGTTCAATAGTAAAATCACTAAGTATGTCCAGATTCCTGGGTTGGATCCAGAACACTGCAAAACAAACAACAAGACCGGAATTGCTCTTAAAGGGGGATGGTGTACCTGCTAAGTGCCAAGTCTAGTTTTCATCTCATGAAGGGTCCAAGAAAACCACCAGAAGTCTTCATCTTATAACTGACCAGGATTCCCTCAGGCCACAGAAGTATTACAGATATTACTCCAATTCGTCCATCCATTCCTCTGTGGTTTTATCTAATAAGAACTGCCATTGTTATTCAATGCTTTTTATCAAGACACAGTAAAACAAGTTTTTTTGGGTTGTTTGTTTGTTTTCTGTGTGCTTGCTGGTCACATTGGAAAAGGAACTGATGAGAAAATCTTGGGGCACTGCTAGTGCTGCCTGGTTACTAATGGGCTATGGCATGCCTCATGCCTCGTTTTAAATGTTACCACTCTAACAGGCCACCTGATAAAGAAATTTAAAGAAATGAGTTGGCATAGAAGTCCTGGCTGGCTCTCTTGGCACATATCCAGGTCAAGGAAGGTCTGATGGAACTCTGTGAAGAGTAGGTGCCTCCTACATTTGCCAGGCTTATGGCTATCAATAGTTGCTGCCATTTTTGAGAACAGGCTACAGAGGCAGAGGAGGAGGAAAGGGATCTCATCTCAGAGCAGCATTGTTAGGAGAGGCCTCAGGTATTAAACTTTCCAGATGAAGCAAATGAGACCCAGAGAGTCTGTGACTCGTCCACAGTTGGCCAGATATGTGGTCACTCAAGACATTACTTTCAGAAAGGGAAGAATAGATTCATCATCCAGGAGACTTGCTGTAAAGTTCTATTCTGCTGCATTCAGGGTGGTCTGTCAAGGAGATTTAGAAGATTCTGTGTCCTTCAGTACCAAACACCCATACAAAGAAACAAAACATGTTAAACTTTGTTAAAGGGCTTTTGGGAACATGAAATCTGGGAGACATCTTTGAAGTACAATAAAACTGTTTTGATACCATTTTGAAACAACCTAGGGAACTGGCTTTGGGAGTGAGAATGAGTGGGAATGTGGCACGAGGACAGAGGGGCCTGGAAGAAAGACACAGTCATTAGGGCAGGGACATTTGGACCCAGGCACTTACATCTCCTGTGACATGCTTTCTAGTAGAAGGTACAGTGAATGCATTAGATTCTGCAGAAACCAAGTTTCATGTGTATGTAACTAGAAAATCTACAGCTTGTGACTGAATGTCCTCTGAGAAGGCTAGACCCACACTTTTAATTCTCTTAGCATGCATAAAATATAATAAATTTAGAGTAGTTGCTATATATTCTGACCTCCTGGATTCAAAACACAGGTATCTATGGGCTTGTCCCATATGTTTGAAAGTTTCTAAGGTGACATGAAATGTGCTTTGATGAGTTGTAGCAAAGCTATCTAGAACCCTCTAACAAGAGTCATCTCATTTCTTCTTGTTCCCTAAGAAGAAATGTTTCTTGTTTACTTCTGAGAGTACACAGCAAAACTGCTCAAAAGGGTTGGAAAGAGTTAATGTGGCACACACCCATGAACCCAGACTATGACAGCTGTTTGCTGTCATAGTCTGAACCTGAAACCTCACATGTGAAGAGTATTTTGTGGAAACTATCATAGCCACCCTCTTTAAAGTAAAAATTTTAAATGTGTAAGTTCATAGTTTTAATTTTTTCTTAATAATAATTTGATGCTGTTCCTTCCGGTTCTGTGTAGTATCACATTCACAGCTACCATATCATGAAATAAAGGGCAGTAAAAATTATGATAGGAGTTAGAGACTTGCTGCTTTTTAGACTCGTTGTCAATAAGCACTCTACAATATCCAACAGAAAAGCCAGTAAGCACTGTGCAGGCTCGGGACCATGTTGGCTTTACACTGAGACCAGTAAAATACAGCTATTTTATAAAAAGGATTTGATTTAAAATTGTTCATAGTTACATTTTATTATTTGGGAGTTGCAATTAGGTAACTGACCTATGAGTTGAAATATTATGAAGCTTAACCCATCTGACAGTTCTCTGGGCAAAACTACTTTGTGTTTTATTTGGGTGGAATAAACTATGCTTTTCCTTGTTTACGGATGTTAATTTCTACCATGTGTTCAAGGCTATGCCTTACAGTGAAAGCAAAGCACACACTCTTATTGGCAGAACTCTGCTATGTTGGTCCTTCACACACAGGTTGTATGACACTGATGCTAGTTGTGGAATTAAGCCATGCCTCATGGGATTGCACTAGAAGCCATGTAGAAATACTCCAGTCCAAATAAGTGGACAACTAAGATTGCAGAACACTAGAAAAGGTTCCTTCCTCTTGAGGTCAGTGTTGAATGTCACACAGAGCATCACAATACTTAAGTTGTTCTTTCCAAGAACAGTGGGAGATCTTGAAAAGAAGGTGCAATAAACCATTGCCCAAATCATAGAACCATAGGCCACATAGCCACGAGAAAAGAATATGAATAGGCCCCCCCTAGGAAGCACAGGCCTGTCTCTGAATGTGTAATAGATACAGCAGAGGGCTTCTATCACTGGAACTCCTGCAGTTTAGACCACCTACTCTATGAAGGTAACAAGGAAAGCCAGGCATGGGAACCCAAGTCACATAGGCTGCGATACCCTAGAAGATGGTAGCATCAGGCTGCCCCTGGAGAGACAGAGCCGTTGGGGTAGGTGTAGATGGAGAGGGTCTAGGAGTACATCCCTATCGATCATGGCCTTAGAAAGTTTCCAGATCTTATTTGCACTTGGCCAAAATAACCCCTCTGTAAGGATACCTGTCCCCGGCAGCACACTCCCTCTGCTCTGTGCTGCCCCCTCAGTCTCTTCAGTCACCTCTCATCAGCATCTCATTGCACTGCACTGTTGTGGTTGACATGTGTCTGTTTCCTGCTCTGCACATCTGGAAATATTGTTCTTGATGCTTCTCAGCCTTCAGCCTGCTTAGAACACTGTTTTCTGAAGTTTATTTTTAGATTGTTGTTCCTGAAGTTTGGATGAAATGCTGCTTGAATTCCTGTCTTCACATGCTTCTATAAATGCATGTCTTTCCAGAACCTGAGAATTGCCTGACTCCCCTCATGTCCTGCCCTTGCTCTGTGCCTCCTACAACTGAGACCAAAAGGCTTCTCAGATCCTGTTTTAACAAATCTCTCCACACTGCCCCCACTACAGTTGGCTAGGTGTGTTGAGCTCCTATAACCCGGATTGCAGTGGGTATTAATGCTGCTCCAGTGGGTGTCTAAGCATGCAGAGGTTGGAGGCCACAGCAGATGCTAGCTCCTGATTAACCCACCTCCTCAGAAATGCAGGATATGGTGTGAAAGGAGCTGAAAATAAATCTGGGAAAGTTTGGGATCAAGTCGTCAGAAATATTAAAGTCAGGGTTAAGAGTCTGGGTTGTATTTTCTGGGAAGTCAAAGTTCCTGAGTAGGGAATCAGAAAGACTAAGAGATAGACAAGATCTCAGACAGTCAGGACCTCAAGCAGGGGTGTGGGTATGAAAGAGGACATAGTATTGCGGGGTGAGCACCTGAAGGCTTGGGCCACCATGACAACAAGGACATGTCTGAGTGCAAAAGATGCTGAGAAAGGATGATAATAAGACACAAGAGGAGCTAAAGCTGGTTTTAAAACTAGGTGTTGGGTGTGGGCATAAGTGGTAACAAAGCATTAGGGAGAAGAGCCGGTGTGTTTGGTTAGAGGAAACACTGTCATCAGTTTTAATACTGTCATTCCTGTATGTAGTTAGCAAATCTCAGTTAAGTGCCTGCTGTGCATAAGGCCCTGCCTAAGAATAGAGGGGCACAAAACATGACAACTGTGGCTTCACAGAATTTACAATCTGGGCTGGCCAATGACAAAGCAGCACGTAAGTAAGCAAAATGATTCCAGCATGAGGGAGATGAGGGGCCACTGGGAGACTGGTGGAAGGCCACTGCAGACACTGGGACATTCCATACCATGTCTTTGGATGCAACTTGGAAGCAAGAGAAGAATGCAGACCTGGCACTGGGAGAAATAAGGCTGCAGGTAGAGATGGTGATGTTCCCAGAGATGGAACAGCTGAAGCCCCAGGAGACTGACCAACAGCCAGTAACAAAGCGGTGGGCTTGGAGAATAAGTGAACAGGGGAGCTGTGAGAAAGCTGGGGGCACCAGTCAGAGCAGCTCAAGACATCCTGGGAAGTCAGAACGCTTAGGTAGGGATCACAGGCCACCTGGGATCCTGGACACCAGGCACAGAAGCTTGAACAAGGAGCAAGAAGGTGCCCATTTGTAGAGTGCCTGAAGCTTGCTCAGTGACTTCTAGAACTGCTGTTTACAGGATGTGGAGACAGACACCACCTAGAAACTCAACTGTACATTCTGCCCTCCTGAGCTCCCTGCCACTTTGAGGAAACAGGGCCAAGACAGGAGAGGGTAGTGGAATATTATGTCACTGTTTGTCCCCACTCAAGCTGTAACAGAACAAGGCATCACCTCCCTCATCTGCAGCAATGAGCTAACAGCCAGTGTCTCCGACAGTTGAAAGAATCAGCTGCAGCCAAGACACAGAGCATAGGATACAGGCATGGAAATACAGTAGTGGAACTATGTAGAGGGGCCTGGGAGAGTTTCACAGAAAGACAGCTTTGGTGGCCTTCAGCCTTCAATCTGTGGATGTCAGCAAATGCTGTAGCTCCCAGGATTGCTCCCCGTCAGGGGACATGGAGCCTCAGAACTCCTAACTGGGACAATGGGGTAAAGTAGTAATGGACAGAAGGATCCAGTGCCTGTGACCACACAGGAGATTCTCAGGATTGATTCCAGCACGAACCTTGCCTCCTAGGAGGGGGAGAGTGTAAACAGGAACCTGGAAAACAGGGTAAAATGCAAGATGGTGAGAAAGGCAAGTGCAAAGGGCAAGTAGTGGCAGTGTCCCCAAGCCCACCTAGCTTAGCTGCCCTGTGGTGTGTATCAGTCCTGTTTGCAAGGCTGGGGCCATGAAGGAGCAGGTCTGGATGCAGGCGGAGGCACCAAGGGAGCAGCTGCTCACAGGCATGCAGGCAAAGCACAGTGGTGGCTACCAGAACCAAATGGCCACAGGCCATATAGCCAGTCTACCTATTCTTTCAGGTGTGATAGGGACCTTCCTGGCAGCTCCTTAGAAATAATAACTGACTAGAGACTGCATCCAGACACAGGAGCTGGGCTGGAGGAACAGGAAACCTGATCGTACCCCAGGGATGAGCCTCAGAGGCTCCTTGGGTAAGAGCCTGGGGAGAGCTGGTCCTTGGAGCTCCATCTCCCAAGAGTACTTTCTGCCAGTGTTTCTGTTCTTACCTCCAGTTAATATTTTAAAAGAAGTTTGAAAGCCCAATTTTCTTCATTTATGTCAAGGAGACCAACAGAGGAGTGAGCAATGTAGAAGTCCCTGGAAGTAGGGACTACTGAACAAGAGGCTTTGATGTGAGGGAGGAACTTAGCTGTGGTAAGGTCTCCATTTACATTGGGACACATGGATTTCATTTTAATTTTTATTTTATTTTATGTGTTTTATATCTGTGTATAATGAGCATACCTGGTGTCCAAGTAGGCCAGAGAGAGAGCCAGATCCTCTGGAACTGAAATTAAATGTCCATGAGCCACTGTATATGTGCTAAGAATTGAACCTCAAGTACTATGAAAGAACAGCCAGTGCTCTCAACGCTGAGCACGGGATTTCATTTTAAAGAGGGGCCTGTTTTCCCTATAACACATACGTGTATCCCAAATTAGGCTCAAAGCTGAGTAAGGTACTATCTTGCCCTCATAAAGCAGCTAGCCTAAGAATGCTCCTCCTAAGGCCCTCAGAGACCCTGATTCATTCAGACTGGCTCCACCCCCACTGCTAGCAGCTACCAGGCTTCCTTGGTATAGATCATATCATATCATATATCATATCATGTGATATTATATGTGGATCATGGTTACCATGAGACCTCAGAGATAAGCCAGGCTTCACCTGAAATAAAGTTTGTCCTATCCACCAATGTCTGAGGTATAATTCTTAAACAGAAAGGAAATGTACAAAATGTGGGGAACAGGAAAGGCCAGGGACACCCCCATAGAAGAGATATAGGAAGAGGCACCTGAAGCCTCCCACTGTGAGGGGGAAAGCAGTTGCTGCATTCCCACTCCCCTTGCGTGAGAGTGGGCCCGCCATATAAGGTAGAGCCTCCAGGAGTACACAGAACAGTTGGCAGTCAGCAGTCTGGCCAGTGAGTAATCGCTTTCCCTGTAAACTGAGTCCTGCAAAAGCAAATGGAAGAGCTGGGTCAAATGGTAGTGCTGTCTTTAATTTCTGAGAGCCTGCTGGCTTCCATAAGGGCTCTGCTAGCTTGCACCTCCACTAGCAGTCAGTAAGGATTATTTTTTCCCACCTGCTCACCAGCAGTTGCTTATTTCTTAGTGCTAGCCATTATGGCTGGATGAAATGAAAATTTAGAGTTCTTTAATTTATATTCTCATGATAGTTAAGGATTGGATCGTGAACACCTTTTAAAATATTTATTGGCCATTTCCTTTTCTTCTTTGGATAGCTGTTCCATTTCATTAGCCTTTTTGATGGTTAGCAGTTTGGGGGTTTTTGGTATCTAGTTTTTGCACATCTTTACCTATTGTAGATATTAACTCCCTAACTAGAGTATAACTTGCAAAGATTTTCTGTAGTCTGCCTGTTAACTCTAGTGGTCATTTTTTTCTGCTGCGCAGAGCCTGTTAAGTTTTGGGGCTATATCCTTTGCTACTCGGGTTCCATTTGGAATGTTCTTGCCTGTATTATATTTCCTGTTTCCCTCTAGAAGTAACAGTATTTCTGGATATTGTTATTTTGTTTTGTTCTTTGAGAAAGAGTCTGACTATGCATCCCTGGCTGGCATGGAACTCACTATACAGATCAGGCTAGCCTTGAATTCACAGAGACATTCCTGCCTCCTCCTCAGAGTGTTGGAGTTAAAGGTGTATGCCACCATATCTGACTAGTATTTCAGGTTTGAAATTAAGATCTCTTCTTTGAGTTGATTATTGTGCAGTGTGAGAGAGATGAGTTTAATTTCATTCTTCTGCAGGTGTATACCTAGTTTTGCTAGCAATTTTTTTCTCGACTATACTGCCTTTTTTCCAGTATATGTTCTGTATAGGCTATGAAGCTAGAAAGGAAACCATGAGAGGAGAAAAGATGTTGAGGAAGGGTTTCATGAGACATGAGAGCAAAAAAAGTATGGGGTAGAAGATATAAGGGAATACAGGGAAATCGGGGGGGAGTGGAAAAGAGGGGAGTCAACAAAGACAATTTTTTTTTTAAAAAACCATAACAGAAAGAGCTAAGTGTAGTGATACCTGCCTTTAATCTCAGCACTTGGGAGGTAGAGGTTTGTAGATCTCTGTGAGTTGGAGACCAGCCTGGTATATATAGCAAGTTTCAGACCAGTGAGAGCTACATAGTGAGACTTTCTGTCTTAGTTAGGATTTTACTGCTGTAAATAGACACCATGGCCAAGGCAACTCTTATAAAGATAACATTTAATTGGGGCTGGCTTACAGGTTCAGTTCATTATCATCAAGGTGGGAGCATGGCAGTGTCCAGGCAGACATGATGCAGGAGGAGCTGAGAGTTCTACATCTTCATCTGGAGGCTACTAGAAGAAGACTGACTTCCAGGCAGCTAGGACAAGGGTATTAAAGCCCACATCCAAAATAATACACCTACTCCAATAAGGCTACACTTCCTAATAGTGCCATTCCCTGAGCCAAGCATAAACAAACAATCACACCTTCTCTCAGAAAAAAAGAAAAAAAAAACATAATGAAACCTAATACTTTGAGTGCGGATTTAAATAAATTGTAAATAATCCATATTATATTTTTTTTCAAAAAATCATACCAAAATTAACCAGACATAAAACCTACATAACTTAGTAAACATTTATACATTTAGAATAAGTGTTTTTATTTATCTGCAAGGTTTTTTATAATGAAGTTTAAAAAAACTTAAGAATTTTTAATAATTTTTTTAATGAAAACTTAAATAGCAAAGGGGATATAGGAGACAGAGGAAAAGTGTCTGAGAGAGGCAAACCATGCGCTATTGGCTGCTCAGGGCTGCTCACCCACCTGGAAGGCTTAGTGACAGTTCTCATGCTCACCTTCTGTACCTACTTCAAAGCTCCATCTTGACCCATTGGAAGTCGAGTCATCTGTTAAGGATCAAAGTGGATCTTCAGGTTCTGCCAGTGCCAGGGTCCAGCAGGTCCTTTCTGTGCCAGACACCTCTGACCTTCTAAGAGGTATTTCCTTCCTATAACAAAAGATAAATCTTTTTTCTGAAAGAACTGCTCCATCAGTGACCTGGGTGTGGTCTCCCATGGCACTTTATGCATGCCATCAGTTTAGCTGAGCATATTCCCTTCATTTTCCTTTGCTAGCGACGTGGAATGGGTTGTCCTGACTTGTGCCCCTAAGGAACTGTGGAATACACAGAAATGAGTGAGTTGGTTGAGGGCTATGACTCCTCAGTTCTTCCAGATTTGGAACTCCTAACACAAAGAATACTGTCTTGGGGCCCAGGGCCTCCTAAAATGATACCAACTACAAGCATTCCTCTGATTGCCAACCCTTCCCTCTCCTCCAAGACAACTGCAGGCAGAATATGACCAGTGTCTGGAGAAAGATTTATTCCAAGGTCTTTTGGGAGAAAAGTTTATTTGTGTGTGTGTGTGTGTGTTTGCTTACCCATTTATATGTATGTGTAGGCCAGAAGTTGTTATCAGGTATCTTCCTCTATTGCTCTCCACTTTCTTTTTGAGACAGTCTCTCACTGAACCTGGAACTCACCTGCTGTCATGGCTTTTCCAACTATCAGGTGATCTGAACTCAGGTCCTCAATCTCGTGTACCAAGAACTTTTCCAATTGAACCATCTCCTCCGCCTGTGTTTTCATTCAGTTTGTTGTTGTTGTTGTTTCTGAGACAGTCTCCCTGTGTGGCTCAGGCTGCCCCTGCTCTGTAGACTAGGTTGACATCGAGCTCACCATCTTCCTGCCTCTGCCTCCTGAGTGTTGGGGTGGCAAGCTTGTAGTACCACAGCAGCTCACAGAGCTTTCTTGGCAAAGCCATAAATCATACCTTACCCTGGAGTCAACATCACCCACTACAGCTTCTTCATCAGAGTCTCAGCACTGAAACTCAAGGCTTCTGATCACCAGTCCTTACCCTTGGGCCTCACCTAAGGGGCCCCTCCCTAGGTGCATGTCTGCAGTTCTTCCACTGCAGTTCTGCAGTCCTGTCAGGCAAGACTTTGCTCCTCATCACGTTGGCAGCATTCCTGACCACCATTTAGTTTTCCTTCCAGCACTTAGTCCTGCCTAATTTCTTTTTGCTTGTAGAGTAACACTACTGCTCTAAGGGGCATGAGCCATCTGCTGGCTAAGTGGCTTAGTGCCATGGTTTGCTGTTGTAGTAATAGACTACACTAGTAGACTACACCAAACCCTGAGGCAGCCCACCCTACAGCTCTTAACAATTATGCTGACTACATAGTTGCCCACAGGCTTTGCCCTGTCTGACTTGGCTTCCTACTTGGGGTATGTACCAGGGAAGGAGGTGGGAGTGGGTGTAGGCATGGGGGATGGCTGAGGCTGTAATAGAAACATGGGGATGGGGATGTCACTGTGGCCTCACACTGGAAAGTACACAACAAGACATATCTATGCCATGAATCAGATAGTTAAATCTACAGTGAAGTGTGAATCTAGAATTTCAGCTAAAGTCTCTTTGACCCCAAATTCAGCAGGCTTTAATGGTGTTAAGATATGAGTAGGAAGAGGAAGGTACCAGCTTATAGGGAATCCTCTGTATGTGAAGAGAAAGAGGGGACTGCAGCTTGCTAGAATTGCAGTGCTTACATAGAGAGACATTTGAAGCCAACATCACAGAACCAGCGTGGAAAGCCTGCTGTCTTTCCAAGGGAGTTAGTTTGATTCTCTTGGCTCTAGTAAAGTCATAAAGATATATGTATACAGTAGCTGCTGTTTGAGGATCTGTTCACATCAGCCATTTGTGTTATCTTGCCCCTTTATCAGCAGCAGCTATTGTATTATAGGCCCATTGAGGATCATGTCATCCAGAAAATACTAGAAAGAACTGGAATTCTGCATAGAAAGATCTGGCAGCAGATCTCCTGCTGAGCTACTGCTTATTTTTGTGCATCTGAGACTCACCCCCAACAAGAGTGGAGAGCTCCATTCTATCCCATGCCACCCCTAGTCCTTATAGCACTTAAAAGGTTCTCAGACCCTCCTCAGGCCTCAAATCCCCTTTCTGTACTTACATAACTCATCTTTGCTCCTTGTTCTCCTAATTCATGCACAGTGCTCACTACCCTCTTGAGACCCAGGAAATGTTTTCTGTGTCCCCTCACTGTGCACCCTTAGTCTGTGTACCCAGAGAACTCTCTGTTTCCCAGGGGGAGTTCTCGACATGTTAACCCCTTTTTTAATTTTACATGTGCTTCTTAATCTCATTATTGTTAGCTACCACGGCCATTTTCCTTATACCTCATATACCCACTTCAAGTTGCAGCCTTGGTCTGCATGCTAGAGTTCGTCTGGTGGCCTTGTCACCCAGCTCTTCCCCCTGCCTCAAGCAAGATGCATGTAGCTTATTAACACGTGCTTGTTGGTCTCCATCATTGATTTTGAGTTCCTTGGGTTCACATCTTGGCCATCGACCGCATGTCATGAACGTCACCAGGATTGAATGAGACAATAGATTGGGAGGTCCTTTGTGGTAACTGTTGCTACTACTATAGGGTAGTGATAATTTGAGGCAACCCTTTCTTGCTGAATCTGAACTCTAAGCAGCCAGGCTCGAAAACCAAGTTTCTTTGGCTGACACCTTCACCTATCTTGCATTCTGCAGACTTGCTCTGCTGCCACAGGTACACAGACCCTGACAATGCAGTCCTTCATTCTGTAGAAGCCTGCATCCTCATGAGCAATACACTTCTGCTGAGATTGTCATGAGTCAGGATCGTAACCATTCATGGTGGAGTCAGATTCCAGGCATTTTCTAAGCCCTTCAAGTTCTCATAACAAGCAGATTTTAGGACGCTTTGTAGTCCTAGAAAGCAAGCATGTCCTTGAAGAATCTGTCTCCAGAATACTACTGAAAAAAGTCTACTGAGAGCACTGGAGGCTGCTAGGGAGAGAAAAAGTCTACTGAGAGCATCTTAGAGCACTGGAGGCTGCTAGGGAGAGAAATACCCTTCCATGGGAAAATGTCTTAGTCTTTGTTTACTTTAAATACAAAGTTCAAGACCAGAACCATTCCTGGGGGTGTCTAAGGAATCTATAATAATCCAGATGTTTTCTCTTCTACCTCTACAAAGCCATTCATCTCTGCCTATTGAAAGAAAGAAAGAAAGAGAGAGAGAGAGAGAGAGAGAGAGAGAGAGAGAGAGAGAGAGAGAAAGAAAGAAAGAAAGAAAGAAAGAAAGAAAGAAAGAAAGAAAGAAAGAAAGAAAGAAAGAAAGATTATTTCTGCTTTGAGGTTCCAAACTTACCTCACGTTCTTCTTTCTGCAGGGCATTGATTTCAGCCCTGTATGTCTTAATAGCAAGCCTTGCTTTCTTGCCCTTAGATCCCACATCCGTATGGAGCCTATCCTAACTGATACAAGTGGGCTACTAGCAGCCATGCTTTTTCTGGACCTCTGTGGACTAAAAACATATTCGTTTGACTTTTTTGTCTTTTTGTTTTTAGTGATGAGAATTTACACATCTACTTCCTAAGCAAGCTCTCTATCCCCTGGGCTATATCCTCAGACCTTAATTTTCTGAGACAAAGTCTTAGTGTATGGCCCAAGCTTACCTAGAAATCTCTATATAACCCATTTTAACACCAAACTCTTATGGTATTGCTACCTTTACCTTCCAAGTGCTGGGATTATAGGTATATATCCCTACAGCAGCCCTGTCTGGGTCTTTAGTAAGTTCTTTTCCTGGGTACCCAACTTGTCCTCACAGCCTCTATGTGGGGGTGAATACATGACTTTGTATAATGTTCTTAGCTATCCAACTAAGAGAAGATTGCTCAAAGATGTGATACAGGCTAGCAGACACAACCCTTGCAGTTATTCGGGCCTGGATTTGAGCCTAGGTCCCATTCCAACTGGCAAAGAACAAGTTATGTAATTGCTGGGCCTATGTATCCTTGCCTACCATATAGGACTATTAGCAGGGATAAACAACATAGAGTGTACAATGGGTTGGACCAAGAAGAAGCCCAGTAAATCAGTGCTGACTCTGAATGGTCCCTGCTTTCCTAACTAAAGCAGGTGAGAGCCCATCTTGAGCCACCACCACCATCTTCTTATGGACAGCTTCCCTGATCACCCTGCTGGATTCAGACTCAGTGCTGGAAATTGACTAGTCCATCCCAGATGGAAGAAAACAAGGCCTTGTGCATGACTGCCACAGCCACTATGGGATCACGACAGACAACAGAGAATGAGGATCAGCACCAGCCCCATGTATGGGAGCAGCCTCTGGGAGCAGGTTGTGTGTGGAAAGCAGCTAAGAGTATGCAGTTGAGGGTCATTACTATGCCGTATGTGGCCTTGAGTAGGTGTGGATAGTCTGGGAAAGCCCACTTGTAGGCTTGATGGAGCAGTTAAGAAAACTTAACTAGCAAAGGTGTCGTAATGGGCACTGAGGCCCCCTGTGTTTCCATTACTTGTGTGGCTGGTCTCAGCACCCCACCCACAGGGACCTCATCCCTTTCAAGGACCCACAATACCAGCCTTTCAGGGATGTTCAGGGTGGCCAGAGAGATGTTCCTCTGAGTCCTTAAATCTGGGCATGGTCTTTATGTCACAGCACTTACTGACTTAGCACTGAAAGCAACAGCTATAAAATTCCAAATCAACAGCTTTCCTTCCCAAAATTCAAGATCCCAAGACTTCCATAGCTTACTTTGCTCTGTGTAGATAGGCCAACTTTTTCCAGCAGGCCTCTGAAAAATGGATATGGCCAGAATTCAAGAACCATGCTAGGTTCTCAGCTACCCTGACCTTTTTTTCTGGGTTTATTTGCAGAGCACACCCTGTGTATGAGACAAAAGACTCTTGCTTGGTAGTTTTGCCAGCTAACTAAGCAAGAGAATCACTATGGAGGTAGCCCTTCCTTAGATATAGAGCTTGTACCTTGAGGAGCTCATTTGTCTCTTTATGTCCTCTAAACATTTAGCAAGGAGAGATCTCTGCTTTATCACCTCTTAGCCCCTTTGTCACTGGGATAGTGATGCAGTGGCACACTGTTCTAGAAATACTCTATAGGTAATAGAGTGTCTTGAGATGAAAAGGTAGAGCTGAGGAGTTGCTTCCTAAAGACAGGCTCAGAGCTTAGAGTCTCTACAGTAGAACGTTTGCATGGAATGCATCATCCCTAGCACAGTGGGAAATAATAATCATAATTAATTAAATCAATCAGTAAAGACAGAGGCAGAGGACAGATTATTGGTACAATACAGGATATGTGGCAGCCATGCTCCTCAGAGTTGGCAATGGATTATGTAACAAGGCATGATTTTTTTTATACTCTCATAGTCAATAATTTTTCACATCTGGACCAAGCTGTCATTTCCAAAGCAAATTCACATACACTGAAGTGCTGTTTTTGTCAAGCTGGCAGACTATGATCCCAACTTATTTGGTCTGTGGACAGGAAGCTGCACTCCATCACAGGCCGTCTCTTAGATCAGACCCTCAGCCTTGTCAGCAAGGCCAGCACTGAGGGCAAACAAAGCACCTGCCAAGGGCGACTGTGCAGGGTGTCACACTTGGAGTCCCCACCAAAGCTTTCATCAAAGCCAGCCTGATTATTTTCCACTGCATTTTCCTGAAAGGATGTTATGATTTTCTAGATGTTTGGTGGCTGGCGATAAATCAGGCTTTTATGATGTCATGTGAAAGGCCACCTCTCGGACTTCCTCTGGCCGCAAGTGGAGAATAAAAGTAGGACGTGTTGGTAGAGCACAGTAGACACAGCTTAGCTTAACCCTTTCCTCACTTGTCCACCAGCTCGGGTCACAGAAGAAGGGGAGTCTTCTTTTCACATGCCTAGCCAGGATTCATGGAGGCAGAGTTGCTCTCCAGGTGATAAGTAGAGTCAACAGCATTGGTGTCACATCAGGTGCCTCCCATGGAGTGTGACAGAAAGGGTTATCAGTAATTTAACAAAAGTAGCCTCTAAAGGCTACTCTAAAGAGCCTTGGTTTATGATGTTGGCAATAAGAAGGTGCCTTGAAGCAGAGAAACTTACAAAGCTAGTGAGGCTATAATGAAATTTCTCATAGCATTATAAATTATTTTTTATTATGTTTTTAATTAGGTATTTTCTTCATTTACATTTCCAATGCTACCCCAAAAGTCCCCCAAACCCTCCCCTGACTCCCCTCCCCCCACTCCCACTTCTTGGCCCTGGCGTTCCCCTGTACTGAGGCATATAAAGTTTACAAAACCAATGGGCCTCTCTTTCCACTGATGGCTGACTAGGTCATCTTCTGATACATATTCAGCTAGAGACACGAGCTCCGGGGGGTACTGGTTAGTTCATATTGTTGTTCCTCCTATAGGGTTGCAGACCCCTTTAGCTCCTTGGGTACTTTCTCTAGCTCCTCCATTGGGGGCCCTGTGATCCATCCAAAAGCTGACTCTGAGCACCCACTCCTGTGTTTGCTAGGCCCCGGCATAGCCTCGCAAGAGACAGCTATATCAGGGTCCTTTCAGCAAAATCTTGCTAGTGTGTGCAATGGTGTCAGCGGTTGGAGGCTTATTATGGCATGGATCCCCGGGTATGGCAGTCTCTAGATGGTCCATCCTTTCATCTCAGCTCCAATCTTTGTCTCTGTAACTCCTTCCATGGGTGTTTTGTTCCCAATTCTAAGAAGGAGCCAAGTGTCCACACTTTGGTCTTTGTTCTTCTTGAGTTTCATGTGTTTTGCAAATTGTATCTTGTACCTTGGGTATTCTAAGTTTCTGGGCTAATATCCACTTATCGGTGAGTACATATCATGTGAGTTCTTTTGTGATTGGGTTACCTCACTCAGGATGATGCCCTCCAGGTCCATCCATTTGCCTAGGAATTTCATAAATTCATTCTTTTTAATAGCTGAGTAGTACTCCATTGTGTAAATGTACCACATTTTCTGTATCCATTCCTCTGTTGAGGGGCATCTGGGTTCTTTCCAGCTTCTGGCTATTACAAATAAGGCTGCTATGAACATAGTGGAGCATGTGTCCTTCTTACCGGTTGGAACATCTGGATATATGCCCAGGAGAGGCATTTCAGGATCCTCCGGTAGTACTATGTCCAATTTTCTGAGGAACTGCATTATAAATTCTTAAATGCCTTTGAGAGAATGGGAAATTTCTCATTTAAGCCAAGACCCAGGAACCTTGTTCCCCACATCCACATCCCATCAATCTATAAATCTTTCTGTGTTCTACTTCCCCAATTATCATTCCATGACCACAAGTCTACTGCCACTGTTGTCTAGGAATCCCCATCTTTCCCTCAATGTGTCCTGGACATCTTACCTGGTCTTCTCTTCTGTTTTTGACCTCTCTGATCTGGGACAACATACACAGATGTCTCTGAAAATTTCTAGTGCTTAAACTCTCCAGGACCCAGAACAAAGCCTAGAATCACTGCTCTGAGTGCTGGGATGGCAAAGGACAGCTTCTCTGGCCTTTCAGATACACACACACTCACACAAACACATACACAGCATGGTGAGAACCCACTAAAGGAAAGTGGGTTCCAGTGATGGAACCCACCCTAAGAGCTTGTCAGGAAGATGGCTCCCCAGCCAGCTAGGGTGTTCAGGGCTCCAGCTTTGCACTAGCCAGAAAGGAAGGGTGGAGGCATCTCAGCCTTCAGAAGCTCTTGATGTCCTCATTTGGCCAGAAGAGGGGCAGGGCAGCCTTGGTAATGTACACTCTGGTGAGTATCTGAGCACACAGAGAGGTAGGTGCCTAGCCTCCCAGAGCCATATGTGTGTCATGCTGAATCTTCAATGCAGTAGCCCAGACCTGACCACTACAGAGTACTCAGGTCATATATCCCAGACATCAAAGAGTAGCTGACTACAAGAGGCAGCAGGTAATGCATAAAAGTGTAGTACAAAGAGAAAAATAAATGCTTCCATAAATCAGGGTGAACAACTAGAAATCAGTGTCATACTTTTAAAATCATGTTGCTCCCCATCCTCCCCCCTCCCCAATTCAGGCTTCTGCGTAAATCATTTAAGTCAGCCTACTTTCTAACTGTGGCCTAAGGGACACGGATGTACAATTCAGGGAATAAAGCCTTGATATAACATGGCTTCTGTAGAACAAGGCCTGGGGTCCATGAGACGCCTGTTTAACCTTCTCTGGCCTTACCATGGGGTGCCTTTTCTTAAAGTACTCCTTAAAGTACTTTCTATCAGTCATATCCCCAAAGAGATCTTCTTGCCCAGATCTTTATGTGATAAGTTTCTTCTTACCATTCAGGTCTGTAATCAAATAGCACTCTTTAGACTGTCCCTTAGCCATGAGGATGGTCCCACTCTTGTCACATCCCAACCTCTACAGCCTTGTCCCCATGTTCCCCATTAGCTGATAGCTTCTTCATATGTCTGTGCACTTTTTGCCATCATTTCTCCAACCCAGCACAGCTGCCATGATAGCCAAAACCTTGCCTTATTCAAAGTCACTTCCTTAATGCCTGATAGAATCAGTGTCTGGCAACAGTTCACAAGGTTGCAACATGTGTGCAATACTTGGAGAAAAGCAGAATGTAAAATCCTGGGTAGAACTGTTCAGCAAACACAAGCCTAAAAATGAAACAGGACTGAGTGTCTCGAAGATAGAATGCCTGCTTCCCTGGCCTGAATGAGGCCCTGGGTTTGCTCTCTAGTGCTTCACAGGAAGAAATCTGGCACCAGCAGCTATTTGTATACAGCCTTGAACTCTTACAACCATACAGTATGATAGACAGTGTTTATCTGTTTTATAGATTTAGAAAACTAATATTCAGAAATAGCTGAGTTAACTGGGCCCTAGATAGGAGTCCAGTTCCCTCCAGTGATATCTCTGGGTTCTTAGTAATGTCTAAAAGTGTTCTGTTGAAGTTAAATTTATAGTGATGTACAGATGCTAACTGCAGTTGTATTGGTTCTGACAAGTGCATGGGCTCCTGTACCATGCTCTGTTCACAATCTTCCCCACTGTCTCCTTGTGCACCTTGCTGCTCAGTATCCTCCCTTTGGCTAATATTCATGTTTCTATCACAATGGCTGAATTTGTTTTAGAGCAATATATTGAGTTATGGAGTGGCTGCATTTCTGTGTCAACCTCTATCCAGCATTGGCCTGTATTGATATCCTCATATGCTGACACATTATTGAGAAGCCACTGCCTGTCAGGTTAATGTGGCATAAGTTTCCCTTGGAGGGCTTGGTATGACTACTAGACTAAGAATCAGAAATGCTGCCTTCTAGTCCAAGCCCCTGCCACTAGATGGCTTCATGACATCTGGCTGAAATGTCTTTACAGATAGACATAGGGATTCTGTTCTTCTCGTGGAAAAATAAAAGAACAGGTAACCATGTACAGATCCCCCCAGCCAGCTAAATTTTTCTTAGCCATGATGGTAGGGAAAGAACCAAAGAGGAAATCATCAAACTATGAAAAACATAAGGGTCCATATTAATGTTCATCTTTCTTCTGTGCCCCTCAAGAAACTCACAAAAGCCAGGTGTTGTCTTAGGTTTTTTCTCAAGCAGTTCCTGTAAGAAGCACACACAATGCAGGGTCTGGTGTTGCAGTGTTATGTGGCATACGCTGTGCCCTCATCTACGCAGCCAGACCTGTCACAGGAGTCTCTAGGGAAGAGGATGTGGCTCTGTTAAGCCATAGGAAAAGAGAGGGAAGGAGGCAAAGCACGGGTGGACAGGTACATTATTAAAGAGAGAGGTCTTGAATTAGAAGACCTGAATATGCGTTGGGAAACACCCAAAGGAAAACTACAACGTTTATACTGTAAGGAGATCTGTATTAGTTACAATGTTCTTTTGTGTCAGTGTTCAAAATAACAGTAGATTCCTTGCCCACAATAATGGTAGATTGCCTAACAAACAAGAAGGAAGCAAGCTTAAGGAAAATTGCCTTTGTCTTGTGCAATCCGGGATGCCCCATGGCCTAAGTCGCCTTCCTGGATAAGAGGGCACAGACTCAAGATAAGCAGGATAACAGTTTGGCTTTTAGCTCTGAGACACTTTGTAAAGAACTTTCATCTCTAGGAAAGAGGCCTCTGAAGCCGATACAGAATCTCCTGAGTTGCATCTTGAGTGTGGCTGTCTTTATGCTTAATTAGCTGAACTCTGCAAAGTGCTTTCAGGGCAGAAAGTGCTAAGTGGCAAAAGAAATGCAGCCTGCATCTTATGTCCAGAACGCCACTTGCCAATTATGTCACAACAGTCCCTAATCGGTCCACTTAAAGGTGCTTTATCTCCTTTCCTCGGGGTTTATGCCACCTCCTTCTAGCATGGGCAAATCTTTACACCCCAGATCCAGTTATTAACAGTAGCCAGTAATTTTCAAAGAAGATGGTGCTGACTTTGAAGCCTGGAATGCTGAGGTCACTAACAATCTTATCTCCCTGTCATTAAGTGGCCCTTACATTATAAGTGTGAGTCACCACCACCACCACCCCACATCAGCTGGTTAGAATGGTTAGTGAAGGAATTAGGAGCAGCAGGCTCCAGTTATAGTAAGTCATTCAATTCACTTTCCTTGTGTTGATACTACTGTGGGCACAAGGCTTCAAAACTCCGTGCTACCAGAAAAAAGTTAATTCCATAATTACAACTATAGACCCAGGATTGGTACAGAGGTGTCATAAATCTGTATGTTGCAAGGTGACCTCCTCAAAGTCTCATTGGCAACCTGTTAGACAACTACCTGTGAGCAGGCTACTAGACACTGCTCCTAAGATATGCTTTCCTTTGCTTACTTATTCAGAGTGGGCCTGATGGAATGGACCTAGCCTGGGTCCCACAAGGCTATACAAGCCGGAAAGAGTGTTCCTAGGTTGGTTGCCATTTCAGTGCCCCAGTCAAAGCCCTGCAGTGGGTGGGTGATGGGTAAAGGGCAGATAGGCAGTAATGCTACTACTAAGGTGTTCTCAAGCTGCTAAGGGAGAAGCTACAGTTTGGTTGGTTGGTTGGAATGTTGCATATGGTGTGTGTTATCCAGTCCCCAGAGGAGAATGGACCTCTGCCCATGTCTCATGTATGTTGGCCTGAGAGAACTTTAAGACTCATTAACACTCTAAAGGGAAATTAATAATTGTCTGAGAACCCATATCTCCTCACAATACTGCCATCCCTCAGCATCTAGTTCCCAGATCCCCCTCTGACACTGAACTCCTCAGAGACCCTGTATAAGATGATTTGCAGGCCTATGCATGTCTTCCTGCACTCAGTAAATCTTCCTAGGAAACTTAGTGTCTAACACAGTACAGCTGCTGTTAGCAGGTGCTATGATTACAGTGCTGCAGTGACAAGCATGATCTACACAACTGCAGTACAGGTGTCTTTTTCTTTTTACTTTTTTCTTTTTTCTTTCTTTCTTTTTTTTTTTTTTTTGGTTATCTTTGATCAATGGCTGCTTGAGACTATGTATGCAAAGTCCACCGATTTGTAGGACACCCCCCACCCCCCAGGAAATATGTTGACTGTATAACTTGTAGAGCCTTTGCTGCCTAACTGTATTTCTCTACTTATGCTAACTATACTTTTTTTTTTAAATTATAATGAAAAGGGTGTGTGTATGTCATGATATGGTGGGTAGACAGTCTAGACTGCCCAGAGCCAATGGGCTTAGAGTGGGCTTTGGCCATAGGCTAGGATCGGCTTTTATAGGCCACTTCTCTGCTTCATGTCTTATGCCGGGCTACACTCTGGAATGGTGCTTGGTGAAGCTGCCCAAGCATGGTATCAGTTTAGTTCTGAAGCATTCTGCCGGCCCTGCTGGATGAGCAGTCCCCTGAGCCTGCTTCCTGAACAGATGAGACAACCTGCAGCTTTCTCCTACTCCCTTATCACCTCTTGCCATTCAAGAAGAGCCCTGATGTGGACTTCAGTTTTTGCCATTCTAAAGCCATCTAGGGTAGGAGAGGGAATCGCCCAACCTCTTCCTCTTTGCAGTGCTCTGAGGTTAGCTCTCTCCTGGAGGAGGATTAAGCCACAATTAAGTTCCTGCATATGAGGGCAAAAAACTACACAGGTCCTCAAAAAGCATTGCAGGCTACAGAGTGGAGAGTGGGGAGCTCTTTAGGCTTCTTTCTCACTTTTCCTCCATGCTGCCCTCCCTGTCTGTCTAGAATCTTGACTGGGATATGCAGTGCAACTTCAAAGGCTTCCCTGAAGTTCTGTTGTTTTGTTTTGTTTTGTTTTAAGCAGTTCTGCATTTCCCAAGAGAAGCTTTACCCTAGGAGGGAAGCCTGTCTCCTCACTCATTAGCATAAAGTCAGATCAAGACCTAACTCATTGGCATTCTTCTATTCCCTTGGAACCTGAGCTGGTCTTCAATTTCACTTTTCTAAGGAAGGCATGAGGGGAAAGTCAGTATTTTTGTGCCACTCACAGCTCCATGTCTTACATTCCAGAAGATGTTTGGCCAAGGTTTCCATAGGGCTAGGATTTCCTCAGTCACATCCCTGTCTGTGCACCTTCTTGCTTATGGCACTCAAAAGTCAATTTCTTCCAATATGTACATTAGAAATTTAACAACATCCTGCCAAGAGCTCGTACACTCCTAAAGTCTCTCTGCCCTACCAGATGTTCCTGCAAACCATACCACAAACCTGCTGAGGAACCCCAACCCCACTTGTAATTCAATCTAAATGTTATAATTTTTGCAAATCAAACTTAGAGGAAAGGAAGAAAAAGAAATGAGAGTGTGAGTTGGAGTTCCCCCACGTGATCCAGGTTAGCCCCTAGCTTCCTTCCCTACTGGAATGTTTAAGGAAAGTAGGTGAGGGCTTACTGAAGGGACTTAATTTGTATAAGAACAATCAAAATCACATTAGGGGAAGAAAAGTCACCTATGTGGCCGAAAGGTGTCTTGTTATCTTGGCAGCAATGTACAGGCAGAGATCTTCAAAAAAGGGGCCTCTAATTAAAGGAGACAATAATGGCAGGGTGAGCCCTCCTTTGCTGCGGGCTCAGGAACTGGCCTAATGACTTCCCCAGGACTTGGTCTGGTACTTTATCTATCTATCCACTGTAACAAGGCTGAGGGCCAGAAAAGCCTGTGATTTCTTTGCAACTAAATATGCCCTTCTCTGAAGCTAATGTTTGCAGCCCCATTGCCATGAAAGCCATCGTGCCTGAATGCTCCAGATGCAGCACAGCTCCTTAGGGGCAAACAAGCCAGGTCTGCTGGAGAGAGTGGGTGGGTCTGTAGACTTTCCCTGTTCCTCGTGCTGTTTAGCTGTTGTAAAATGCTTAGTTAGGCCTAATTGAATTTGACAATAATAAATTACACATTGAAACTGTATAGTTCACCTAAGGGATAGTAGTGCAAATGGTAAAGACACCAGGAGCCAGCTTTAGGAAATGTCATATTCACATTTAAATGCTTTAAATTTTCCTCCTTGTTTTGTTGCCTGGTTTTTTGGGTTTTGTTGTTCTCCCAAAAAAAACTCCAGACCACCCAGTTCATGAAGCTCTCTCTAGAAACACTACATAAATCATCACTTTAATTCCAGTTTTGCCTCTGTTGTCATATGGTGACTATAAGCCTATGAAGAACTGAGTAATTCAACTGTAGAGCAGTATAGATAAACTCATTCTTCTCATTAGTCATTAGGAGGTGCTTGGCCCTGCTGGAGTCATTTGTGCAAGTTCAAAAGTCTTAAATATGAAAGAAGTGCATATGGCCTTTGTCCCTATCCATATCGTGTGAGAGCACAGCACAGCCTGGCTTCCCTGGAGGAGTCCAGCTCCCAACCCCGACTTCTCTGCAAGTCAGAGGAAATGATCTTTAAGGGAGCATTTCCTGTCTGCCCTCCTGTCCAGCACTATATGCCTTCACACACTGGCCTTGTCATGCCACCCCTGAAGTCTGCCTGAGCAGACTTGCAAATGAAATGAACCATTGACTAGATCCAACAGTAGATAGGTCTTTCCTTTTCTCTTTCTTTTTTTGTTCATTTGCTTTCTTGCTTTCTCTTTCTTTCTTTCTTTCTTTCTTTCTTTCTTTCTTTCTTTCTTTCTTTCTTTCTTTCCCTCTTTCCCCCTTTCCCTCTTTCCCTCTTTCCCTCTTTCCCTCTTTCCTTCTTTCCTTCTTTCTTGGTTTCGTTTGTTTGTTGTTTTGACAGGGTTTTTCTGTGTAGCCTGGGCTGGCTAATAACTGTGTAAATCAGACTGGCCTTGATCTCAGAGATCTTCTGCCTGCCACTGCCTCCTGATTGCTGGGATTGAAGGTGTGCACCCCCACCTGCTCACCCTCCCCCCACCCCAGGCTTAGGAAGCCATTTCCTTAGGACAGTAAAGCACACAGCAGGCTGAATTGATGGAGACAAAGGAGAGCTCCGCTCCTAGGCAGGGGCAGGTGAAAGACAGTTAGTGGGACAGAAGTCTCTCCACTGACCCATGTATCAACTCAGTGGCAACTGGCAACAAGAGCCACTGTTTGGTTCTGACAGCCAGCACCTCATGCTCTTCCTTCCCAAGGCTTCTTGCTCTACTTAAATTTCAGGGAGACAGTGCTTTGGCAAAAGGCTAAGGAAGCTAGGAAGCTTCAGTCTTAAGAGCTGAGCTCAAAACTGAATTGTGCAGTTTAGCTGGGCCTGTCTCTGGTTTCAATGAAATACTTTTACAGTACATGTTAGTAGTGTCTGTTGCTAAGCTTTTGAAAACCATTTTTCTTTTTCCTTAATTGTAGTTGCCTGGTTGTTTTTATATTATGAGCTACTTGTAGAAAAATACAGGAAACATAATTACAATACAACCTTCCCTTTCCCAAGCCTACTGAGATCATTTGAAACCAGACAGGGTTTTAAGGCTCTTTTAGCTGTATGTTCACAGCCATGAATTGCATCCATGCTGAGTTGGTTAATTTACAGCCCCTGCTGTGTGATTCTACAGTAACCATGCTCCCCTGAAGCTCTGTAGGAGGGGCGAGGGCGGGGCAGGAGGACAGTGCTTCACGACTCCAAGCTACACAGCTTCCTTCCTCTGGGGAAAAAGAAGGAATAGCTTTGTGTGACTTTTACACTAAAAAAGCAGCATTGTAAAAGGATATACAAGTTTATTTAGGGAGAGTAAAGAGAAATAAATTACTTGGTTTGTTTTTTTCACCTACACTGGCAGTTCCAGGTAGCACTGTGCTGTAAACGCTAATTACTAATTCTTGTATCCTACCTTTCCTGGGGAGTCTGGAAATGGGCTTTTAGGCCAGCAGAAATAACTTGCTTCACTCTGGTGAACACTCTGGGGAGGAAGTGGGTACTTCAGCATATTGTGAAATGCAAAGCCTTTGGGAATTTGATTTATTCAAGCCTAAAAAGCAATGCTGGATGATTGAGAACAAGAGTCCCTGAATGTCCTCTGCTTGAGTAAGATTCAGGCTGGGAAAGGGAATCCAAACCGCCTCTTCTTGGAAGGCCCAGGTGAGCACACTGTGTGCAAACACAGATAGCTTATACCTAACCCCGGCCTACTCATCTGAAATCCAGAATAAAATGCCTTTGCCTGCCAAGTTCAGGAGACTGAGATCAGGAGAAGCCTTTTACTGCAGCATGGTTATGATCATCAGTGGCTGTCACTCAGAGCGATGGTTCACTTGTCCAATAGTGTACTGCTAAAATAAAGTGTCTTAATGTAATACTTATCACTATAAAGATCACCTCCCCCTCCTTCCTGCCTAGTCCCTGGTTATTTTGAGTCTTGGCATATTCACATGGATACCCTCATATGAATAGACCTAACTGGAGTTCCCTGCTTTTTCCTTCCTTTCCTCTCTTCCCTTTCATCTCATCTTGAAATTCCTACTAGTCTTGAGACCTGAAATAAAGAACTATGAGTGAGGGCTAAGATAGAGGATTTTCTTCTCTTCTGTTTCTTGTTTGTTGCCAGTCTTCCTTCCAAGGAAACCTCTTAAATGGATAATTGTGAACTTCTCTTGCTAGAATTCTCCAGAATCCACATGTGTTTCCCCCGGTAAAGTCAGAGCTGAGCAAGCCGATTAGGCTTGGCTCTGTGCTTTATGTTGTTAAGGCCCACTCCTGGGCCCTGTCAGTGGTCGTCAGCAGTCTTCTCTGAAAGTCGACCTGTAAGGAGCAGGCAAAGAGAGGTGAAAAGCTAGAGAAAAGGTCTAGACGGACAGAGGTACATGGCCTCCGATGTAGAGTTTCAAACTGAGATTTGCAAATTTGTCCCATGAGTGGAGAAAAAAAAATCCCCATATTCTAAGGAAGAAAGATAAGAGTAGGACAGACCCTTTACTGTGGCTGCACAAAGGAGGTTTTGGTTTAGGAGCTTGTGGGTTCCTTGCTGACTGGCAGAGAGAACTATCTCCACCCTAGCAGAGCCAGGGCTCAGCCCCTGCTACTGCAAGCTCTGCTCTCTCGGCTGACCACACTGTGGTGGTGCCGATCGCCTGCAATTGCCTGCCCGCCTGGGCTGTCCCAAAAGCTGGAGACCGGAGGTAGGGATCAGATCCGCTACTACGAATCCAGGCGGCCAGGCGCCAGGGACAGGGCAAGGGCTATAGAACTGATGATAGGTAGCGGGACTTGAAGAAGTATAGTTTCTAGGGACCTAGCAGATGAGTCAGGGTTCTGCCGGTCAAGGATCTGGAATTACTGTTCTGCAGTGGAACTCCGTGCCGGCATGATTTACCCCTGGCCTTGCCGAGAAGTGCAGTAACTCGAAACAGTTCTTACAGTAGTTCTCCTGACAACTTAATATCTATTAGAGAGAGAGAGAGAGAGAGAGAGAGAGAGAGAGAGAGAGAGAGAGAGAGAAAGAAAGAAAGAAAGAAAGAAAGAAAGAAAGAAAGAAAGAAAGAAAGAAAAAAAGCCATCGGAGTCACGAGAATGAGGTGGGGCAGGAAATGTGGGCAGTTGGAGATAGCTTACTTGCAAGGTCCTAGCTGACCTGATGGTAAGTACCTCATGATGAGACAGATTGGGAAAGGGGTATGACAAGCCCATGCGTGCACAGCTCATCTACCATCTCTCCACAGGACTTTCTGCAGGGAGATTGCTCCAAGGCTCAGCAGAAGCTAAACTGGAAGCCCCGAGTTGCCTTTGACGTAAGTTTTGTCTCCAGTGCATATTCTCAGAGCTGCTAGCTGTGAGCTCTTGCTGCAGGGCTGTTGTCAAACAGGAGACCTTTCAGGGCCCTGTGAGGAGGTGTTATAGGAGAAGGTGGCAGAAACTCCACCCTTACAGTCCACTCTGAATCTTGGGTTGCAGGAGCTGGTGAGGGAGATGGTGCAGGCCGACGTGGAGCTCATGAGGACCAACCCCAATGCTTGAGCCCCTCTGCAGAGACTCAAGGGGCATGGCGACAGTGCAGAGCCAGGGAACCAGAGTCCAGTAACTCCTGCCAACCATGGACCCTCGACCTCCTGTGCTGTCCCTGCATCCAAAGCTGGGCCACAGAGGTTTGTAGACCCTGGGACAGGACACACCAGAGCTAAGGCCACATTGCTTTTGTCAAACTCTCCTCCTCTGATTGGTTTCAGAAATCAAAAAGTTTGATTCACATATTCATTTTACTTGAAATTATGTCACTAGACAACTTATATTTTGGAGTCTTGAGATTGTTTTTCTCTTTTCTTATTAAATAATCTTTCTATAAACCAGCACTAACAGAGTTTCCTGTGTATGTTTTCTCCAGGTTATAATGTAGGCAGTTTATGGCCCCAGACCACACCCACACCCACAGCTGGGGATGGAACAGTCCTTAGTTCCTTTGGGAGAGCCCCTGTTGAAAAGACCCTAACCTGAGCTGGCAGAGCACCCAGCTAAGTCTCTGCCTTAGGACACACCTATCCCCTGCTGAACTGAAACATTCCTATCCGGTCTTGTCTCTGCTGAGTTTAATTAGAACCACCTAGCTTTTACCCTCTCAAAAAAAGCTCATGAAACATGGGCTAAAAGAAGAAACTTTGATGGTAAGTAAATATTGCTAGAACATTGTATGTGAAAGCCCTGGGCTGCCCAAAAGCCCCCAATGCCTCTTCTATGTGCTAGAGTCTTTCACACAATATTTACTTCCAACATCTAACCTTCAGTACTAGGTCACTTTTTAAACTGAATTTTGACTCCTCAGTTCAATCTGCTTACATCCAGTACCTAATGTATACCAGACATCATGCTGATCCTTCAGACTCATCAATACTAATTAGAAATTATGATAACGAGACTTAGAACAGAGGCTCCAGTACCACTGAGTTTCTCATTTATGTGCTAGAATTATAGCCATGGACCTGTGTTCCTGAGCTGTGGGCTGTGTAGCTACAGGTGATACATAAGTGGACAGAACCCCTCCCCGGAGCAAGCAAGGATCTGCCTGCAGGTATACAATCTTGCATGAAATAGTGTTCTGGCCTAGAGCAAATTAGGTCAGGACTCTTCTCCCCTCCACTCCCCTTCCAAGCAAAATAAAATAAAGCTTAAGCGAATGGCATTCCAGTCTTTGCACATGCATGAGACTGGGAGTGAACTGTTTCTGAATGTCTTCACAGGCAGGTTTATGATCTGGGGGAGGACTAGGGCTGGTGCTTTCTATCCCGTGAGAGCATGCTGGCCAGGGCAGCCTCGGCCCCCATGGAACAGAACTAGGGTAGCCAGGCTGGCCCACCCGGTTCTCAGAAGCCACCCCAAGAGGAGCCTGCTGTTTCTGTTCCCAAATGGGATGCTGCTAATTGGAAGCAGATGGTCTCTGGGAGGTGGGGCTTGTAGGACTTGGCGGGCTGGGGGCATACACAGATGCTCTGTCACTCGGGCATACACTGTCACCCATGACCTCAAACACACATCATATACAAATTCACTCCCCCAACATTCCCTCTTACACGCTATCACACGCATTCCTACAGGCAACACTCAAAAGTCTACTGTCCCTTCACACATACTCTCAAATCTTGTAGCTAACCACATGCTCCTTGGCCTTGACCCCACTGAACAAGCCCTCCTTCTCCTCTGACCACCTAAGTCCTTCATTCAACACCCAGGAAAAGCCATGCCAAAGACCTGCAGGTGTGCACAGGCTGTTTAACTCAATGTTTTGTGACTTTCTAGCCCAAAGCCATGATGAGCTCCTTAAGGAGGAGCAGGAGAAATCCTGGGCAGGGGTTCTGTGTGCGTTTCTGATGGGAGAACTTTCTAATCACAACCTTGTCACTATGCATGCTCTCCCATCGCAGTCTGGGCTCTTCTGGGTTCTTGATGGCATGTATTAAAAGGAGAAAAACAGCAGATGCACCCCAGAATTTAACCTAGCTGTGCTGAATTTTATGCGCCCCCCCTCAAGACCCAATTGAAGGGTTTCTTCATAAATCTCATCTTAATTTCAGTGATTTTTATGTGTCCCTCACACTTCTTTTTCTGTCCTGAAAACATTGGGTATATACTTAAGAGATTGTTAACACCTCTCCTGGCCTGGTATTGTAAAGACTGAGAGAGTTAAGCCATTAGTATTCTCAGTTATGTCAGAGGTAAGCCAGCATTAGTTTGTCAGAGAAAGTTCAAATGCTTGGGTACTAGGGGCACCACTGGCTTGGTACCCTTCAAACTTGTCTGTCCACATCTGCTGCCCTTTGTCTTTAGTTCTGGAACAGTGAGGTAGGACTGTCTACCCCTGCAGCTGTATAAGGAATAGGCTCTGAGACGGGAATGCCAATCCAAAGGGAAGGTTGGGAGAACCGTTTCCATAGAATGATCCAGAAGCAGAATTGCTTTAGGCTTCTTTTTATTTTCTATAATCACCAAAGCCAGTCTCAGAACCCCACAGAAGCCTGTCAGATGGGCGTCTCAGACACAAACGCCCTCTTTCCAGTATCGTCCATGCTAGAAGCAGGAAGTAGCACTTTACATTTTCATTTTAGAATAATTCCCCGGGTGCTGGGAATATATCTCAAGGTAGAAGACTTGCCTAATAGATAGACTGTGAATTCATACAAAACTCCACTAAATAAATAAAGGACCGCAAACACACCATTTAAAAACGACCTTTAGGTCCCACCATAGGTGGGAAGGGAAGCACACAGGCACCTTCCTCGTACTTGGGAATTAAAACTCAGCAATCTATTTAGTTGTGTCCCAGTGAGTTCAGCATTACTTCTTTCATTTCATCCAGGGTCTTTCTGTAGCCTTAACTGCTCAGCAGACAGCATGGGTAGGGACAGCTTCCACCCAGGTTCCACACAAAGGTTGTGTGTTCCTGTACTCGTGTCTTACAAGATCAACATGTCCCAACATGACATCCTTACCTCTCCCAAAATTGGAGGTTTTCCCCATAGAGAGTACTGAAAACTTTCACAAGTAACAATAACTCCTGAGACACATTACAGTTCTGGAAGCTAGGCCACCTCCACAGCCCTGCCTTCCCATGCTCCACAGTGTTTTCTGAGAGCACTAGACACTGAGCCTATTCTGGGAGTAGGAGGTAGCCAGGCTGCCTTCTTCCTTGAGGTCTGTGCTCCCCTAAGCCTCCCATATGCTCCTCTGGGCTACATGGAACAAGCATTCAGGGAGTGGGCCTGGCTATAGCCACTGGACCTGAGGCCTTCTGCTGTTCTTACAGGGTGATGCTGTGCCCTTCTTTCCCCACCCCACCCCTACAGTTTCATCCCTCCAAATGTATTCAGGGGGGGACTCTCCTAAAGACATAGGAACTTTCCAAGGTCCCACCCCACCCTCATTCAAGTCCTTAACTTCCCATCACCAAGAGGTCTGCTCTGAGCAGACAACCGATCTCTGGGGCTGACCCCTTGCCCTGTGGCCTAAGCCCCAGTCCCTGTCCATCTTCCATGTCAAGGGATCATACACTGCCAGCCGATGCATTCTCAGCTGCCTCTCTGAATTCCTGAGCCAAGGTACTTGCTAGAGTGTGCACTGCTGATATACACCCGTTTATTTGCTGGTGAGGAACTGCGACCAGCTGATGCCAAAAGATTCCCCAACTCCTATCCATCACTACCAATCGCCTCAGCTCCTGTGGATGCACCTGTCCAGCCTCACCCACCACCCAGCCTCCAGCTCTACAGCCCTAAAGCCCAGCAGAGGAAAATGCAGCGCGAAAGAGCTGTCCTTCAAAAGAAGGAGTCCTGACTGCTAAAATGTACCCTGTCCCAGGCATCTGAGAGAATCACAAAAGCTGGGAGGCTGGGGAAGTCAACTGTAAACCCAGGCTCCACCAACCAGACTGCTCCAAAGGAGGCACTGGACTCAGACTGGCCAGAGAGGAAGCAGAGCAGTCCGAGGTCCGACTGCAGTGGCGGGCCACGGGCAAGGGAATGTATATTTGGAAGGGGTCAGGACCTCGGCTGGAGTCTGGCTTTTTATGGCGAGGAAGCTGACTGGGAAGGGCCTTCTGGCTTTCCTGTTGTGCCACTTTATCCCCCTGCCCCCATCCCTCCTGGCAGCGTAGCTTGGGGAGCATGCTTGCCCCGGGGTGGGGGTTGGGGGAGGCCTTTTCCCTGCATCGAAGACCTGGACCGCTCAGGGTAGTAGTGACCGTGTTTGGTGGGCGGGTAGGGCCTACCCTGGAACCAGCGGACAAATACAGGAAATGCCACATTCTCCCACTGTCACCACGTACATTTGCTGTAAATTATTTTCCTGCACCTCCCAGATAGTCTGAATGCTGATCGTGAGTGTGGGTCAAAGAGAAGGCACAGAAAGCCCCTTGAGGTTCAGGGGCTTTCAATGTCGGACCTAGTTTTCTCAGAACAATCTAGCAACCAGCCTGCCTGTTGCAAGAATGGCTTCTCCCCAAGGCTCTCTGCAGAACACTTACAAGGGAACTTTTTTTTCCATGCTCTTCTCTTGCCATGACTAGTGCGACTTTCCAAGGTAGTATGAGAAAGTCATCTTAACAAAGTGAGCCTGGAAGGAACCTCTGGTTCCTGGGACGCTGCTGCCCTGTGGCTTCTGAGACTCCAGAAAAATCTCCCGGACCCTGAGAACTAACTTTGGGAACTGCTGCGCACACTGGCGTCCCTGGGCAGGCCTGCCAAGGCTCCTCTGAGCGACTCCTTTGGAGCCTGTGCTGAGTTTGCCTAACTCAGAGGTCAGTTTTCATAGCTCCTCTACCAGCAGATTTAAAAAAAAAAAAAAAAGAATGTGATCACCACACTTAAACCCGTATGGTATGGCTTGGAGGCCTGTAGCCATTAAGGATCCCTGCACAGCAGGGGAACAATGACCTGGTTTTTGATAATGACGGAAATTCAGAGGCCTTGAGATTTAAAGGTGCTAAATGTGTTGGTTTTCCTGCATTTACCCTAGGGTAGAAAACAGGAGGGGTCTCTCTTCTCTCCTTTAAATCATTCCCAAAGAATTCTCGAACCAAGACCTTCCCTTCAGTCTTTTATGCCCCTTTAGGGTGAAACACCAGGTCTCCACAGTGAAGCCGGCCTTGAGCTCATGAATTTCTCTTCCACACTCACTCATATAGGCAAAGCTGTGTTCAATTAAGGGCAAAGGACAATCCCCTTTCTCAGGAGGGCAACTGGAAGAAGAAGTTGGAAAGACTAGTCCAAAGGCAGCACTAGGAGACGATCTGCAGGCACAAAGGCCCTTGGGCAGTGTACAACAAAAAGATACTCCTTTCAGGAAGACAGGAAGAGGCTGTCCTGAGAGCACAGAATCTACACAAGGGCCCCAGTGACTTTTTGAGGCACTCTCACTCACATGCAGGCCCAGAGATTCTGAGCTGGAAACAAGGCCAGACCTAAGTCATGGAGGCAAACCTCTCCTCTCAGGGACAGCTCCAGCCCTCATGTATGTATGTGGAAGGAAATTCCAGGTCCTACTGCACTGCCTATAATATGCTCAATATGCTACAAATTTAAAACCAGTGAAGGAAAAAATCAAGTAAATAACACAAAACTAATATAAAACAGAGTTTCTTCAGAGGCAAGGTAAGATAGAAGAGGAGGCAACAAAGGTCTGAAGTTGAGCTCTCTGTGCCTTATTTTGGTTTCCAATAAGACGGACATGGTACATTTTGCTCAATTTTCCACCCCTAATCACGTTGAGAGCCTTGAATGGGTTTCAGAGCTGGAACTCATTTAATTGGGTATTGTTTCTTTCTGACCTGACTTGGATGCAGCACCTGCCTATCCTGCTCTTTCCCATACCTGTGCACTAACTAGGATCATATCTCCACACCCCCACCCCAAGTCATAGTGGAGGTGAGCAAAGGAGCCACCAGAGATGGTGCCGGCTGGGAGTAGGGGCATCCATCCAGAGACTCTCTGGGGATCCCAAAATGTTCTTTGGGGAAAGAGGAAGGATGGGGGAACCTGGCCAGGAAGACTAGAGGATACTGACATATAAATACATGGAGTCAAATGATGCATAGAAAAGATGGTGCTGGAATAAAAGGGTGAGGGATTCAGCCAAGAGAAGTTCCAGCTGTGATTGCAGAGCCCAAATAGCAAGAAAGATAGAGGGGAGGGTGGCAGGGGGAGCTATGGTCCATATTGTCAATTCAGAAAGGCGAATCCAGGGCAGTAGAATTTCTGAAACTGGCAATGGATCCGTTTGTCAAATTTCTGTGGGTTTCTCTTCCTGCCGAATCTCTGAACACATCAGATTTCACTTACTTAGAACTCCCCAGCTTTTGGAACCCCTTTCTCTGCCCCTGGTCCTCAAAGAAGTGGGATAAAGCCTCTAGCATGTTCCTTGGTTTCTTCCTCCCCGACAGCCCCCACCACATCATAAGTCTGCTCTGCCTAGCCAGCGTTGTTACTTAGCTATCATCAATCTTACCTCTAACAGGATATTTGTTTATGCGCTGGTGGGAAAAGCTAATGGCTTCATGAACCAGTCATAAAAGGAGGGACAGGAGTCAAATATGAAGGCCCTATAACACCACTCAATATCCAAAAGGCTCTTCTCAGTGTAGGGAAGGGAACCTAGTCTATCCAACTATTCTATCTTCGGTGCCACTGGCAGCTCGGAGGACATGGTGTGGGTACCTACAGCCTGGTGAGTAAGGTTGTCTCTTGGCCAGGTGGCCTGAACCAGAAGAGTTAGGGGTCTCAAGGGTTTTATACCACTTTGAACAAAACAAATGGCCCTCTGCCTTAAAGACAGAATCTCCCAGCACCCTAGTAACCAGGGTGGGAGGAAAAAGGTGCCATGTTCTTCACCTTTCAAAGTTAAGGGAAGCCCAAAAGGGCTGTAAGACACTCTGGCGGCAGAAAGCAGCCAGCAGCTTCCAGAGAACCAGAACAACTGAGCCTTATTACCACTCTGCAAGTATCTATTATTAATGACACAAACTGCATGGAATGATAAATTGCAAAATACATGGTTGTTTGCAGGCAGCCTGTTGAAGAGGGCTTGCTAACTACACTACCCCAGAAAACAGCACGTGTTCCTACCACATGTGGAACATGCCAAATGCAAGATTTTACATGGCACATACCACACTGGCATTTGCCTATGAATTACTAAGAAAATAAATGTGCTCTGCTTCTCCTTTTGGGACAAAATACTATCCTAACGATTTCTACAGAGACAATTTACAAAATGAGTGGCCTCCTCACCTGAATCCTGCATATTCACCAGGAGGCTAATTTCCAAATGTGATGTCCATCAATTAACTATCAAGCAGTTTTTCTTACAAAATGCTACAGAAAAACTGCAGATCAACCATACAACGCCACTAAGGAATAAGTCATTCCAAGTCAAAAAAGAATGGCAGAAATAGTTTCTTTCTCTTAAATTAGATATGGGTGTTCAAAAGCAAATGTATAGACAATAGAAAACATTACACATGCGTGTTTTGTTTTTTAAATCTATCAACTCCCACATGACTCAGAACTACTACAGAGGCAACTCTTGCAGAAATAACAAGGTGTGTTTAATACCAACACCTTCCTAGACACACACATGTTCCATTCTTAATTTTTCAAACCCGCAAACATAAAAAGAAGCTTTCCTCCCGACAGACAGGACAGAGCTACGAGGGGCTTCTCGGGAGCCACAAGCTCACACTAGAAACCTGCTTCGCTAGCTGCCTGGCCCAGAAAAGGAAAAGCAAGGGACACCCACAGAACACCACCTCTAGGAGCCAGGACATTCTTTCCTTAGCTGCACCCAGCACCACAAGGCAACAGGACTCGAGGACAGCTAGGTTCCCCTGGGTCGCCTGGAACTGGACCCAGGGCTGGCTGCGGCCTAGGCGTTCTCAGGGCCGCAAGGCCTAGGAGGAGTAGACCCGGTGGGTCGCAGGCACTTAGAAGAGAACCTGCCGAACTCCGTACACCCTCCAGCCTCAAAGCTGGCGTTCATGGCCCAAGTAACTCGTGTCCCTGTCACACAAATCTCCAGGTCGCAGATTGCGGACCAGGCCGCCTGGAGCAGGCCGGCCGGTGCGGCCCGACTGAGGCTGGCCAGCACGCCTGGGCTCCGTTCGCCCACCGAGGCTGCGGGACCCGCTGTCACCCGTGAGCAATGAAGTGCCTGTGACCTTTCCACCCGGGCTGGGCTCCTAAGCACACGTGTGTCTCCAAAACAAAGGCGGCGAGCGAGGAGGAAAGAGGAGCGAGCGGCGAGGCCGCGCGCGCCAGCCACCGCCGCGGGGCCAGGATGGGAGCGGTGCTGGGGCCCGGGCGCCCGAGGCCCTCGAGGCGCTGCTGCGGACGCCGCGACCCCGGGAACCCCGCGCTCGCGCCTCGGTCCCTGCCCTTCTTGCCTCGGCGCAGTCTTTTGGGCACCCCGACCCTACTCGGAGGAACCCATCCAACTCAAGCGGGATGGGAGGAGGGTCGTCTCCTTTGGACGCCATTTCATTTGCTCCACAGACAACTCCTTTCGGGAAAGAGGCCGCTGCGGAGCCGCGAGCGGGAACCCGGAGGGCGGCCGCGGGGCGGGGGCGCGCGGGGGAGGAGGAAGCCGCTGCGAACGCAAACAGAAGCCGGCCGGCGGCCGCCCGCCGCAGCGGGTAATTACAGCTCATTAGCTCAGGAGCCTTCCCAGCCCGGAGCGGCGTCCTGGAAGCCGGCGTCCGAGCTGGACGCCACTCCGAAATGCATGGCCGCCTGAAGGGCCCCCCCTGGAAAGCCCGAGGCCAGCCGCGGGTCTCCACTCGCCACCCCCTGTCCAAACAGTTGAAAACCTGAGAACCGTCCAGCCTCCTCCGTTCCGGCCTTGGGTCGGTCAATTCCGTCGGAGGGGACAGGGCCATCGGTCACCTGCTCAGATCTCTCGCAGGCCTAGATAACCCAGCTTGGGACACCACACTGGGTGCACAAATCCCAGCGCCACACTATGACTCCCCAAAGTAGAGTTGGGCTACAACTCCTAGAGATTTGTAAATAGACATTACCTTCTCCCCCTTCCCACCCCATCCCTTGCAAGGGGTAACCTGAGGAGGCACTCTTGGCTAGGGCAACCCAGAAAACCCTTAAAGCCACAGTGAGGCCAGCCCCAGCCGGCTTGCCCGGAGGAGACGCCCTGCCAGCGCCACCGCGAGCTTCCCTGGCTATTATGTTACCGCTCTGAGCGGCGGGAACCGAGCGAATCAGAGGCCACGTAAGGCAGTTTTTGACTGAAATTAGAGTGTATTTATTTGCAGCAATCCTTTAACAATGATCAAATTTTGACAACAAGCAACAGCAATTACTGCTTAAGTGTTGCCTCTAGATAGGAGCGGCAGATAGGAACCTGCTTTATCTCGAAAACAAACTGAAGGCCTGAATATCTGTAATCAAACCGCCATCTCCCCAAGTCTGATTGACAGGGCAGATCACCCTAAGATAATGAATTTATTACATTTCCTGGGTTATTTACAAAAGGGGGAGGGCCAATCCGGATTGCCCCCTAGGTTTAACTGTAAATTAACAAGAAAAATTGGTTTGAAAAGAAACCACCCCAGACTAATGTTTTTTCTTCCTTCTTACTCTTCCTTCTGGTTATTGCTGTAAATCTTCAAAAACAAATTGTTCTACAAATATATCTTCTAAAAGTTTCCCCAAGATTAAATATCTATTTCCAACCCACAGTATATTTATATTTTAAAAAATTTAATCCTTCTGTGTAATGCATAAAGAATTGTAACTGTGAGTGAGTTATATACATACATTTTAAAACTAGTTTACTTCTCCTCTAAGAAAGGAATGAAATTAATAGAAAAAAAAACTATTTGGCATCTGGCTCACAGGTACGTATAATACTCATTGCAATCTATGTGGGACACGAAGGCTGAGCTCCATCTGTTAGGATCTCCAGGTACATTTGCTTCTCTGCATACAGGCACCACTGTGGTAACACTGATGCTGATTCATGGACTTAAAAATTGCCAAATCATGTTCTGTAGTTACTGAAGAAAAGTATTTGTTCATGTGCCAACTCAGATCTACTTAGGAAATTATCTTTTTAATAGCCACAAAGCAAGTTGACTAGATAGTATGTTTTGCAGAAAACGCTGTAGGGGAAAAAAAATCTACTTAACAATTTAAAAAACGGAGTTTAGCGAAATTTGACATCACCTAGAAGTTTTCTCCACATTTAAAAAAAATCTGACAGAGACTAGGGAACTCCTACAATTTCCGCTCTGAAATCTTTTCTTTCTATTAAAGCTGTATTAAAGTATTCAGACATATAGGTCTTATTCAAACTGAATGGCAATTTATTAATAAACAAACAATGGATATGATCAACAAAAAGAAAATGATGATAGAAGGAGATTAATACAGTTTCCCTTTTTATAATGAGAGAAAAGGCACATTTTAAAAGTTTCAGGCAATTTAACTTGAAAAGCTTTTGGAACACTTTCTGGTGTTTGGTCCGTAACATCCAACTACAAATTAAAAATAAATTACTATGTTGCAATTTACATTTAAAAACAAGTCCATGAATAAAAAGAAAGCGATTTTCATAAACAGGGACTTTCCCCGTTCTTTCGACATAGGATAAAATATCTTACAGGTGAGAGGCAAGGCAGAGGCAGAGGGGCAAGACGAATGAGCAGGAAAGCGAGTCTCTGAACGCAAGAAACTTACGTGGTATCTGGAGTAAACTGTCCTTTAATAAACCATGATTTTGTTGTCTGTACAAAATAGTTTACGGTTTTGCTTACTTAGATAAGGCAAAAATGGAGGAGCTTCTGCATTAATCTTTTAAGAAAAATAGGTTTTCTTTGAACTGATGCTGGTGAGCTGAATTTCGGGAGAGATTCTGTTCGCTGGTGTGGTAAATCTTCTCAAGTTTTAAAATTTGTATGTTTTTAGTTTCGATTTTGCATTGCTGGGTTCTTTTACTGTTCCTGCTCTGGGGTTCCATTCCATTTGGCTCTAAGAGTGCCGGGAATAGGGTCAGAATTTGCTACAGTCATAGACGAAAGCCCCCGACGTGCGGTACAGAGACTGGCTGGCCGGGAAAGCCATCTGACAGCTACTATTCCCATTCACCGGGGAGTTGTTCAAGCCGATCCGCTGAGACTCGAACATTTCCCGCACCGAGTGGAAGTTCTGCTGCTGGCCAGGGTAGCCTGCGGCCGCCGCCGCCGCCGCCGCGCTCGCCAAGTGGCCCAGGTCTCCACCTGCCTGGTTCAGGTACCACGAGGTGAGTCGGCCTTGGTGGGATGCAGGGTGGTGGCTGGCCTCCTGGCCGCCCCCGCCGTGACTCAGGGACGAAGAGCTGCTGCTGGTCGCTGGAGGCAGCGAGTAGTCGGGCAGGGGGTCGTCTACCGCCGCGCTGCCCGCGCCTCCCGCCGGACCCTGCAAGTGGCCGCCACGCTCGCCCGCCGCGTACAGGCTCATAGCCTGCAGGTTGCAGTGGTAGGTGGCGGCGCCCCCCGTACCCGCAGCGCTGCTGCTGCCGCCGCCTCCGCCGCCGCCGCCACCCCCGCCGCCCGAACTGCCCGCACTGGAGCTCTGGCTGCAGGGGGAGCTGTAGAGGGAGCTCTGACCCGGCGAGTAGGCGCCCAGCGCCAGCGGGGGCGCGATGCCCGCGCGCGAGGACGCAGCCGCCGAGGCCAGGAGGCCGGAGCCGAGCTCGGCGGCCGAACCCTGCGGCGACCCCCGCAGCGACGTCATGATGTTGTCCACGCTGAAGCCCTGGCTGTGATGCGGCGGCGGCGCAGGCTGTGGCGGCGGCGCGGGTTCTGCAGCGTCCAGGCTGAGCGGCCGCGCCGACGGCAGGCTGCCCGGGGGGCTGCTCCCGCTCGACAAGCTGCTGCTGCTGCTGTCGGGGCTCTCGATTTTGGGCACTGTGGCGGCGCTGCCGCTGCCTAGGGCGGCAGCCGGGGACAGGGGCTGGGGAGGCGAGGGACACGTACCGTTCTCCGTCTTGATGTCCTGGATGCGCACGGGCGGCGGCTGTGGCCCGGGAGCGGAGCCCTCGCCCTGCTCCGGGGGCGCGGGCGCGGGCTGGCGGCCGGCCTGCGGCGGCGGCGGTTCTTGGAGGTGCAGCCGGCCCTTCTCCTCCTTGTCCTTCACCGCGTCCTTCTTCTTGAAGCGCCGCCGCCGCCGCAGGAAGCTGCCGTTCTCGAACATGTTGTAGGAGTCCGGGTCGAGCGTCCAGTAGCTGCCCTTGCCTGGCTTCTTGTCGTCGCGGGGCACCTTGACGAAGCACTCGTTGAGCGAGAGGTTGTGCCGTATGCTGTTCTGCCAGCCCTGCTTATTGTCCCGATAGAAGGGGAAGCGGTCCATGATGAACTGGTAGATGCCATTCAGGGTGATCTTCTTGTCCGGGGCATTCTGGATGGCCATGGTGATAAGAGCGATGTAGCTGTAGGGCGGCTTTACCATGTCCTTGGGCTGCGGCTGCGGCGTGTAAGGCCCGTAGGCGCGCGCCATGCTGCCCGGGTACTGCTCGGCGTGAGCAGGGTGCGAGTACACGCTCATAGGGGCCGGCATGGCGGTGTAGCCGCCCCCGGCCGCCGCCGCGGCAGCGCGATAGTAGCTCTGCTCGCCGCCGAGGTAGGGCACCACTCCCAGGGAGTTGGGGCTGGACACCGAGTAGCGCGCCTGCATGGCCCCGGCTCGCCGCCGCCAGGCGCAGCCCTCCGCCCCCCACCCTCGCTCGGGCCGGGCCGCGCCGCACCGGCCGCCGAGTCCGAGTCCGGGCCGCGCCGAGCTGCTGCGGGCCCCTCCGCGCTGCGTCTGTCCCGGCCGCGGCCGCCTCCTTGCGCCCTGGGCCGCTCGGCCTCTCCCTGCGCTCGCCTGGCGCGTCTCAGCCCACTCAGTTCCCGCGCGGGCGGCGAGGGAGGGTCGCTGCACCCCGAGAGGGCCAGACCAGGACGCTGCAAGCCTCCTCGGAGGAACGTTCGGAACAACTTCCAGGCGCAGTCGGGGCAAAAAAAGAGACAAAAGTTAAAAAAAAAAAATTAAAAAAAAAAACCCAAAAACAAAACAAAACAAAACAAAAAAAATAAGAAGGCGCCCTGCTCGCCACTGCCTGCGCCTTCCAGGAGACACTGCTCGGGGCTGCTGGCTAAGGCGGCCAAATAACCAGGGGCGGGGGCAGCGCGCCGGCCGCCTTCCCGGGCCCCCGCGTCACCTTTTCTCAGTCTCTTGCGCCGGCCGCTTAAGGAAGCATTGGGAAAACTTCTGAACTTTTGAGCATCCGTCACCCAGGCGAGGACTTTTTTACGCAGTTACATTTTTTTCCGGGCAGTGGAGCCCCGCCCCACTACGGAGGCGGCAGCCAATGGGAGGCGAGAGACGCCTGTGAATGAGCCAGCGGCCGAGCTCTGCCGGCCCGCTCCTGGCGGCTGGAGGACCGCGGGGCTGACCACACGCGCGCCGGCTGCCCGGGCCCGGCGCCCGCGCCCCTGCCCGCAGCCCGCGCTCGGTCCTCCCACCGCACCCATCCACTCACTCCCAGACACTGCGGTTCTCCCGGACTGCGGACTTTCGAAGTCCTCACCGGCCCGGAGACCCTTCCTGGTCCACTGTTCCCAGGCCTCTACAGAGCCCTCGAGTCACACAGGATCTGCCTTGATCCTTACTCTACCGTGCTGTCTCCAACGCCGGGAGTTTCTCCGACCTTTCCAGCCCTCCGCCTATCCCTTGTCCTCTCCTTTCCGAATATCCCTCTCCCTGCTATCACCGGTCACACCAACATCACATTTGCTCTCCACAGGCAGGTTCTCCAGTCCGACTTTAGGTTACCAAAGCTGTTACAGCGGCCCGGGTTCCAGTGAGGAAGAAGATGGTGTTTCGGTGCCTCGCCCCACTCCCTGCTAGCAGCAAGCGGAGGGGATAGAAACCTGGAACTTAACTTTGTTAAGCTGATAGAATGTGTAGGCCACATTGAGGAGCACGGGGTTCACAGGCGTTCCAGGGCTTAAAAGAGCTAGAGAGTTCGGACTAAGAGGACTCCAGAAGTTTCCTCGACAAACCACGCGTTGCCCCTCTGTCCTGACCAGTACATTTTGGCTCGTAGGGGCAGTTAAGTTCAAAAAGGACTCGGTGACATTGTGATGAAGCAAAGAGTCAAGTAAATATCCCCAAGAGCTTAAGGCTTCCCCCAGCCACTCTCCGCCTCTACCCATTCCAGGGCAGCTGCCTCAGAGTCTGAGTTGGAGGAAGCGTTCAGAATTGCACCTACAAGGCGGCCTAAAGATTTTGAAGAGATAAGCCCCGAATGATCCTAGATATTCGGTGATTAAACCTCAAGGCTGCAGCCTCTGGGTGACTAGAACAGGATGGGTAGAGATGGGGGGCGGGGGGGTGTATTGGAGGATCTGAGAGGATAGGCCTCCCTCTGACTGCAAAACAACCCTGCATTTCAGCAACTGGTCCAGAAAAAAAAATTCTGACAGAGTGGGCACCAGGTCGTTTACTAGAAGATAGGTTTGAGAGAAACACTGTGAAAAAGTGTTTGTGAATATTTTTCTCCTTGGTTCCTCCGATTTCTGGTAATCTTTAACGCTAGGACTTGCTGGGAGTCCCTTTTGGTTTACAGACTTGAACCTTCTTTCCCTCACTAACACACACACACACCACCACCACCACCCCCACCACCACCACCTCTCCCTTAGTAGACGAGGATGCTGATTTATGCAGTAGGCACAGCTCTGTTTTGCTTGAACATATGCTTATAGTACATACATACATATGTGTAATTTCAAAATGGGCATTTATATCAAGGAAAGAAGACCCATGTTTCTAGAATTCACACACAAACACAACACACATGCACACACACACACACTCAAAGGGAAGCAAGCAGTTTGCATCCTGGTCTAGCACAATGTGGGCTCACTTGATCCTCTATTCCCAGATGTTTGCAAGACTAAGGACACTGTTGGACTGGGAGAAGTACCAGAGTCAGCAGTTGTTCCTAAAGATTCTTGAATGTGGTGAGAGTATAAGCTACACGTCTTAAAATATAAATTCATGTCTCCTTCTAGCCCAGCACACCAATGGCCTCACCAGCTCCTGACGCTGTGGCTTTAAGTCCTGGGTCTGGCCCTAGCTGGAGTACAATTGGAAAGTGATCGTCCCCTACACCTTGGCATTTGGTTCTTAAGCTGTGTGTGCACAACCAGCTGTGTGGTAGGATGATCGCAGCTTTTAGCAACTTCGCAGCTTTTAGCAACTTGTTTGTTTTCTGATTGTGGGGTTTCCACATTCCAGCGGGCTGGGTTCTGCAAGAGACAATGTGTTGCTCTGCCCTCCTCCAGTCCCCAATTGCTCCCCAACCCCCATTCCTTAGAAGTGTAAACAGTTTGTTCTGTAAACAACAAATCAAACAGCAGTGGTGTTTTCTGTTGCCCTCCCAGCTTTGGATATAAAATTTGCCATTGTGAAATTCGTATTTGGCACTGGAGGGGGGGGGCGGTGTTCAGTTTTACAAAGATCAACTTTCCATGGTTTGGCTCTGGATAATCGCCAGGAAAAGATATTTGCATTTGGTTTTTATATGCTTACTCGGAAGCAAGCCTCCAGTGAACGGTTTGATTGTATTTCAAGCGCTTGGTGTTTTATTATTGTTGTTACTGGCTGTTGTTTGAACGTGAAGATGCAGTCTTTGGGGGGTACAGCTAAAGTTTTAATTTTTGTGTTGAAGTTTTGGATGCCCTCTTTCTGTTGCCCCTCGGGCAATCACTTTGCCGCCTCCCCTACAACCCGTGACTTGATTGGGAGAAATACCGCAGGACCCCTTGGGCATCTTTTTTGACACCTTGGGTACTTGCAGCTTGAAAGTCCCCGCAGGCGACAGCGGTAATGAATGTTTGGTGAAATGGTGGCTGAGGCGCAGCCGACCTTCGTTCCCCTCTTTGACCCTCCTGGAGAGGTTACAATTCCCCAGGCCCAAGGAAGGGATCTTAGCTTTGAGAAAGAGGTATGACATCACGGTAACGGTTAAAAAAAAAAAAAAAAAAAAAAAGGCCTCTGTGGGCCCCTCCTGCACAAAAGCACCGGGAAGCGGGATGTGGCCGAGAGCTTCTGGAATGCCCGGATTGGGGACGTGGTGACACCACAGGAATGGGGAGTGGGGCCAAGGGCCAGCAACACCGAGGCTGGTCACCAGAACCTGGAAAAGCTATTTTCCGACTTCTAGTTAAAGAAGTAAAGATTGGATGGAGAGACGCTTTCAGAAATTCACTCCCGCAGGGTGTGAAGCAGATCGACTTGTCTTCCCTATGCGGTACCCACCCCCAGACCCCACTCAGTCCAGGCCTAAGATTCCTCTGCCCATTTGCGGTAGTTTTATTCTCTTGATTCGATGTTTAGCCTTTGGAAGCCCCTGTGTGTGCATTGAGGGTCAGGACTAGTTGTACCCGAGATGGTACAACCCTCCACGGCTCCCCAGGGGCTGGGGAGTCAGTAGAGGTGGCTTTCCCTGCTGGAAGATGAAGTGGGCCTGGGCCGTTGACAACTGTCCCAGCAGTGTGTATGGGAAACTTCCCACGAGGCTACCACGACAGACAAGTAGGGCAAAGTCCGTTTGGAGGTGTCTTTCAATTATTTAGAGAATTCCCTTAGTTCTCCATTTGGCCTTTTTCCTCTCCCGAAGTCCGTGGGAGGGGAGGATGTCCTAAGGTCAAAGCCCGTTATTTGTTATCAAACCATCAGGTGGCACATAGGTTTTGTCATCCGTGTGACTTTTCACCAGAGGGAGGAGGCGCGCGGTGGGGATGGGGGTGGGTGGGCAAACACCTGGGTGGCTGCGAGTTCCTGTGAATCGACTTCCTCCTTCGGAGGCTTGACAGCAGAACGTTCATAACCGGATTCCTCTAATTCAACCCCTTCCTTTGAACGACTTCTACCAAAACAAAACAAAACAAAAAAACCCAAAAAACCAAAAAGAAAACAAAAACAAAAAACGAAAAAAGGTGTTTGTCTTTTGATTACTTCGAACACAAAATGATTACACTGCTTATTTGTATGATTGAATTAATCAGATAGTCGCCCATTTAGACATGGCCCTCCGCGGGAAGTTTGCATGAGATAATTTAAAGTTATCTCCCAAGTACTCAAAGTTAGTCTTCTTGGCCTCTCTAATTGCTTACAGGGACAGAGAGACAACACCTGCTCTTTAACCCCTGGGGTGGATCCATTTGTCAGCCCTTTACAAGAAAGCTCCAGGCTTCCACAGCCAGTCCCGGTTCAGAGTGGAGTTGAGCCATAAAGAGGCCACAAAGCATAGGAGAAATGAATCTTTAACTTTGGAGCCTGCTCACCAAAGACTTGAGCCTTTCTTTGTCTAGGAAGAGGTAGGTGAAGAGCCAAACTGCCCCTTCGAAGAAGAAGAAGAAGAAGAAGAAGAAGAAGAAGAAGAAGAGGAGGAGGAGGAGGAGGAGGAGGAGGAGGAGGAGGAGGAGGAGGAAGAGGAAGAGGAAGAGGAAGAGGAAGAGGAAGAGGAAGAGGAAGAGGAAGAGGAAGAGGAAGAAAATTTGAAAAGGGGCAGACGATGGGAAAGAATGGGTCCTGTATGCCGGCTTAAGCCCGCGCCTTGGATCCTCAGGATCCAGATTCCCAACAGACTCATGGTGGCAGCCAATTTTAGGGCCTGGGAAGGCAGAGGCACCTTCATTTCCCAGCCTCCTCACATCGCGGGTGACCTGTAAAATACAAGCAGGTCCCCAGACCGGGGAGACTTGCACTGCCAGAAACTACCAGGTGCGGGCTGGCGCAGACCGTCGGGCAGCTCCTTCCCCCCCCCCCCGCCCCCCCCCCCCACCCCGGCTGCAGAGAAAACTTTGACCTTTAGCACCCACACCCCTGGGCCATAGGTGTTGGGAGAAACGCTGTGCTCGGAGGGACAGACCCTCAAAACGATTCGGGATGCCCGGGCCAGTGGAGATGGCTGCACCTTGCAGACCGAGGGCTGGTCCGGTGTCTCCTGCCAAGAACTCAGGCACCACAGTGCTACAGTGGGTCGTTCTTCCTGACTTCCAGGGCGTCCTTCCTAGAGACCCCTAGTCTGCAGCCTGCAATCCCAGCTGGCCCCAACTCTGGGACGCACCCCATAGTGCACCTCACTGTACTCTGGGTCAGCAAATGTGGAGACCTAGAGTGCACAAGAAGCAGTCGGTATCACAGTTCTCATTTTCGGGGACGTGTGTGTGTGTGTGGGGGCACCCGCGGTGCCCTGGGCTAAAGCTGGGCGTTTGCAGGTCTTAAGGTACGATACAAAACGTTAGCACTTGATTCTGCGCAGCGAGCCTTGCTCGAAGTCTGAGGCTCCCAGGCGATTGGAGATGCAGGGGGTGGCAAGGGGACCTGTAGCCTCTTTCCGACTCTGCAGCTTTCTACTACCCAGGAGACAAAGGCAAGAAAGGAGGGGATACATAGAAACCTCGGACCACTGGGCAGCTTCGAGCCCAGCTCCCCGCGGTTAGGTGCTCTGAGCCAGTCTTGCTCCTCCGGAACTGCAAGAGCGGGACCCCAACACTGCGCGTGCTCCGAGCGCCCCCTGCCGCCCGCTGCTTCACCTCCGCATTGCCTCGGCGGTAGCTCTGGTTCCAGAGGCCGGCGAAGGACGGTCCCTTCCCTTCTGGAGCCTCTCGGGAGTGGGGGGTGGGGGGTGGGGGACAGGTTAGCCGAGGACCCTGCGGCTGGAAAGAAGCTCCTTATTTTCTCGGGCGGCAACTTTCACTTCCCCAGAGACCGGGAGAGACTAGTCCTATCCCGGTGAGCATCCCCGCAGGCATAGATCTGGGATGTTCTTCCTAGAGCCGGAAGTGACCCGAGATTGGGGCTCTCTCAGCCACCGGCGACACATTCCTTCCAGAAGGCCCCTTTAAATTGATGTACACATTACAGAAAAAGCAAAGCCACTTCACCGAGTGAATTACTTTCTGAGAGATGCCAAGGAATGCATTTACTGGCCGCCAGGTCTGCCAATAAAAGTTGCAAATGAAGACTGCTGGTTTCCAGGAAAATGTACTTCTGTTTTTAAAACACTCCTTAGTCTTAATTACCAAAAACTGAACCTCCAAAGAACCGGTTTAAAGAACAGGACTAGTGAGCGGCAGTGATGGTGGCTGCTGGTGAAGTCCCACACCCCCGCATGCATTTACACACCCCAACTCACCGCGTGAGAACAGACCATGCACACCTACGGCTTTACCAATGCGGAGGTGCGCCAGTATTTACATACGCTGCAGACATAGACACAGGCTCAGCGCTGGCACCTGAGGAGGTATGCATTGGGATTACTGAGTGCTGTTTAGTTTGGAAGTGAAGCTGTAAGAAAAGACAAATACAGAAGCAAGTGGCCACAGAATAGTAGATAGAAATAAACGTGTGTAAAGAAAGGAGACGCTTGAACCATAGTATTTAGCTATGTCTTTCACAATCCCTTTTCTTTAACACCAACAATTGACTAGGTTTAAGCTACAAAATACGGCAATGTATCCAGAATATCTCTCTCTCTCTCTCTCTCTCTCTCTCTCTCTCTCTCTCTCTCTCTCTCTCTCGTGTGTGTGTGTGTGTGTGTGTGTGTGTGTGTGTGTGTGTGTGTGTGTGGTGTGTGGCATTGAATTCTGGGCTTCCGGCTTGCTGAGCCCTAGATGTAATCATGGCTCACACCCCCAATTACTTTTAGGAAAGGTTTCCTTTTGTTTGAGGTCACAAAGACCGCAGCTGGAATTTTAAAATCTCTCTCCATCCAACCAGGGAAGCAGCTATTTTTTCCTCCCCTAAGCTTGGTTAAGGGTAGCACTCTAATGCCAATGAAAGGTGAATCCGTTTGATAGGCTGTGTCTCTCTTGAAGCACAGACACTAATAAACACACTAATAAGAATACTTAAGATGCCTGGGGCACTTACGTTGTCATCCTGCCAAATGCTACAAATAACCCTCACAAGGACCCTGACATGGATGCTATTATCTGCATCTTGCACGTGAGAGAAGGGAAGCTTAAGGAGAATAAATAACCTGCCAACAGGATATATAGCCTCCCAGACTGACTCATTGAGTCTGGAGGACCTTAACGTGCCGCTTGTAAATACATAGTTTATGTGCAAACAAGAGGGGGAAATTTAAATTAGTGACCGTCACAAATGACAAATTTCTACCTTTATCTCACATGCCAACTTTTAAGGACATTTCAGGTCACTGATCCCTTTACTAAACAACATGGATGTGAATCATGATTTTTTTTTTTTTCCTGTAGCACGGTTCTAGCAGCTGGGCACATAACAGCTGCCCTTTATGAGACCTTTCTGTGAGGCTGTATCTGAATAACTATGGGAAGAATTCCTACACACAGATCCATACTTAACGTGTCGTGTCTGTGAAGTGTACGGGACTTGGGCAGGACTTGTTTACTCAGGACCACACACATTAGGCAAGTGTCCTATCACGAAGTTGTCCAGGCGATCTTTGAGTTCAAGATGCTCCTGCCTCAGCCTCCTGAGCCTGGATAGGTAAATGAGCAGTTGTATTTTCTCACTCTTTGGAAGCTATTTGGTGACTCTCTTTATTTAGTTGCTTCAAGGTTGTTTCCAACGAGCACAGCAAATGAAGAATAGGGAAGCACCCCTGTGCCCTGCTTCCAGCTCTATGCTGTCTCTTAGCCACTGTTCTCAGGGACCAATCAGACAGGACCTTGCAACTAGGAAGCTGCAGACCCTAAAGGCAAGGTTGGGAGCATTCTTCTCAGTCCTTACTATAAAATTCAGGCCAAGAGGCTTGGCAAAGCTTGTCCTGCAAAAGCTGTAGCTATTTCTAGGACCTCAGGACCTCGAGCCAAGACTGCTCCCCAACCCCCCCGTGCACCGCCGCCCCTGCCGCCAAAATCATCAAAGTAAGACCGTTAACATCACCAGGAGGGAAACTGAGGCTTGGAAGAGTAAGCTGGCCCATAACAACGTGGGAGCCTACTGAGTACTGGCAAAGCCTAGTTTAGCCTTGCCACAGCATATCAGCTCCTCAGTCCTAAGTCCCACCAAGGCTCTAGGGTCTGGTGCAGGTGAAGACCTTAGGTTACCTAGGGAAGAGAGTAGAAGCAGAGTACAAAAATGGAGAAGGATAGGACGGAGAAAGGGGGAGCCGAGGGGCTCTTCCTCGGAAATCCTCTACCGCTCAACTAGGGTTTGGTCTGCGTCTGAGTCTGGGTCTGGAAGACTGTGCCAGAGGCCAACAGTGGGGTGAAGGCATCAGGGAAAGATGGTCTCCTAGACCTCACCTAGGTCCATGCCCCAGTGCAATGCTGAAGTGCAGGTGCTTGCCCATCATATCCAAAAGAACAGCAGCGGCTCTGCTTTCCTGTGGGCGAATGTATGTGTCAGGGGGTGTAGGGACCACTATAGTGGTGCCCAGATATAAAAGGGCCTGTGAGCCCCAGTTCGGATCCAGTGTATTTCTTCACTGTTGGCCAATACAAAGTGTGGCCACTACAATGCCAGACTCCCGAGCACAGCCCCAGGTCCTTGCTGACTGCTGTGACAGTCTAGGACTGCCCTGCTTCTCTTCAAGCCCAGCAGGCTGGTATCTGACTGCCTTTGTCTGCCACGGCTTGGAGGAAGGTCCCTTAGCAGACGGCTGCTGTGTTCACACAGGCCACAGGCACGCACTCAGAACCCTGAGCAGGACCCTATGTTTAGTCTACCTCACTGACGTCCTTCCTGAACAGCTGGGAAAAGGAAACGAGTCTCTTAGCCATTTCTGCCTCGCAGTACACCCCTGCTCATCCATCATTTTCTCACTTAAAGTCACAGGATGGCAAACTCCTGCCTAACTATTGGGCAAGTTGGGGGCTGGGTCGCCAGGGAGCGGCCAGGCCTGCTGGGTGCTCTCTCCCTCCTTCCTTCAACACAAAGGTTTACATTATTGCCTCCCCCTGTGATGAAACAGGCACCAGATTAGATAACGCTAAACGTGCTTTCATAAGGTGCCAGGATGGCCCACGGGACGGGCTCCTTCAATTTGCCCGAGTGCACACTACAACTCAATTTGTTTTCAGGAGATTATCCCCTTTCACAAATAGACAGCACAGAGGCAGTCTGTGACTGCGGAGGGAGAAGCCCACCGTTGCCCAAAGCCCGAAAAATTACTCACCCAAAAGAAGCACGTTGCCATGAGCCGCTGACTTCTGGGAGCTGGCCTGGCAAGCCCGATTGTTTTGCTTCTGTGTGTGGCAATTCTACACAGTGCCGGCTGCCCTAAGACACACAACATAGTAGTTTTCATTGTTTGTCTTTATGAGTATTTGCTATCAAAGATGATTTGTTAGACCTATTTGTTTTAGTAAGGAACGTGTCCAAAGGCAGGCTGACGCGGCGCTGGGAAATGTTTTGGCAGTGGGCAGGGAAGGCCTGTGGAGCCAGCCCTCCTGACAGCGAGGCCAGCATTCGCACACATTTTGTTTAGTATCAGTACATTGTCTACTGTGTGCTGGGAGCGAGCTAGTTTTCTAGTAAACACGACTGCCATTCATGCCAGCTGCCTTTTTTTTCTTTCTTTCTTTCTAATGTCCTCATAGACTCAGTCAGGTTCCCCATTGCCATGTTCACTCATTTTCAGTTTGTTGTTGTTTGTTTGTTTGTTTTTGTTGTTGTTATTTTTATTTTTAATTTTTTATACAAGATTTGGGCTGAATGCACTTCAGTGGTGGAGGTGTGTGTGTGTATGTGTGTGTGTGTGCGCGCGCGCACATACGATATCTATGTAGCCCTGCCGATTTCCAGGAGGATCAGTTATCAGACGGTGTCGACAGTCTGTTGTAAATCTCATAAAAGAAGAGTTGGAGCTCATTTTGCGGCTCTGCCAGACATATTCCGACAAAGTAGTTAGAACCCAGCAAGCATCCTGCAGCAGATCCAAGCGGTGTGAGACACAAGTCAAGCGCTGGCTTCAGAAGTGCTTGGCGGTGCTTTCCCATCTACCCATCAAACAAATATCGTGTCTATATTTGGGGAGAAGAATGTTGGGTGAGTAATGTTCTCCCAGGAAACTTTATGGAGTTTTGAGTCATTCACCCGAATACACATCTTGATAGGTCTTAGTAGCCATCCCCCATGGGCCCCATCTCTGACTATTTGCTGCCATTAAACATTCTGCTAAGCAGATGTGGAGCTGCAGAAGGTAAGAAGGAAGATGGGGCTAGAAGGGTCAAGGGTGGTTCTAACGCTGTGTACAGGCATCAAAATGCCTTTTGAAATTCACCAATACAGGGAGTGCTAGGGGTTTCATGCGTCCCATTGAATAAAACAGAACAACGTGAGATCCACATTTCTGAAGGAAACACGAGGGGTACATTTTCATTTTTTTCATCAACTGGTGATTCTGTGGAGGTCAGACACCAACACTGTGGAGTTGGTTTTGTCCTCTCATGTGGGCCCCGAGGATGCCCTCAGGTCATCAGGCTTGGCCACAGGCACCTTTAGGAGACGCACCATCTTGCTGGCCCGGTGTTTGTCTCAAACAGAATGGGAAGACTGGGAATTCTCTCACATTCTGCATGGTTTGTTAGTAAACTCTGGAAGACCTGGTTTAGGGTCTCCTTAGGATTGGGCACAGAAGAATACAGGGTGCTCCTGGTTTTCTGAATTACTTTCCTGGGGTAATGGAGGGTGGTGGTGACCGTTCAAGCATGGCCCTCATCAGCCTCTGCTTTTGAGGGGTTGAGAATCGAATCCAGGGCCCCAGGCTCTGTCCCTGGAACACACCCCCGGCTGCTTTTGTTCCGTTTTCAAAAGCTACACATTGTCTCTGGACTATCAGTGCTTGTTGTTTTGACTTTCTTTCTTCATCAGAGACTCCGGGCTCTAGGAAGGAAGGAGAGGGGAGGGGAGTAGCCACCCTTCCCATCCTTTCTGTGGCCAGCGGATCCTGCTTGCAGAAAAACTGTCTCTGCAGCTGTAACCTGAGCGCGGGGTTTAGTGTAACCCTTGCCATCAGGAACCTGGGGTACACTGGGCAGTGTGGTCCCTAGTTGCCTTTGGAACTCAGGCCCACACCTGGCAGAATTCGAGAAACATCTGGAACGGTTTTTTTTGCTGCTGGGAAGGAGAAACCGTAACAGCAACATTCTGCATGATGTAGGAGCCCATGGTCCACTCATCCAGCAAGTGTAGGGGTAACAATTTGTTGCCACAACTTAGAAGCTCCATTCTGAGGGCCCTCACCCCCTCTTGGGGAAAGTGTGGGTGTTCTTTATGAATAGTTTCCATCTGGGCATGAAGCTCTAAGATCCTGATCCAAAATTCTGCCTACAGACAGCACATACTATGTGAGGCCATTTTCTTTCTTGAAGCCGATCCAGAGCAGCACACACAACAGACCACAGGCAGGACACCTGTGGGGACACCAGCTTGCCCCAGTAATCTCAGTGGAACTGAGTGGTAGGCGGGTGAGTCCAATCTGACAGGAAATGCACCCTTCCCCAATTAAAGTGGCAGTGACAGTGGCAGGGAGGTGTCCCAGGAGCTCAGGCTACAATGGGTGAGCAAAACATTATTCTTTCTTCCACAAGGCCCGGCATGACGTGCTTAGCTGTGCCCCCATTTACATTGATAGGTGTGTCTTATTGAAATAATAAAGAAGGGAATGCACAATACAGTCTTGGCGGGGAACCTTCAAAAATATCCCCGAAAAGAGAAATTTCCAAGATAGGAAACTTTAAAACGAAGATTATGATGAACGAGAAATGGTTCTATGGCTTTCCAACTAGACACTGAGGTTTACCGGAAGCAGAGTGTCTGTGGAAGGCTGGGAACACAGTCCTTTACATAGTTCGGGGGCTACTTAGATCCACAAGTGCACATAAGTTACCAAGAATACACATGTTATCCTCATCTGCCTTAGTGTGAGCTGGATGGCTCGCAACAGAGAGATTTTTTTCCCACCTTTCTTGCAATGTTGTGGAGTGGAACCCAAGCACACTGGACAAGTACTGGGTTCCAGAACTATCTCGCAGTCATACATTTGAGACATTTTCCCCCCTCATTAACAAAACAAAGTTTGAAGTCAACTGCATGTGCATTAACAAAAACATTAGCTTTCTGGGGTTGGCAGAACAGAGGATGAACACTTTCTCCAGTGTGGATTCTGGGCTACTGCAAGGTTCATTTAGGAAAAAAAAAAGTCAAAATGCAAATTTCAGCAATCCTCCCGGTAGAGGCATGAGGCTTTTGCCTCTGGAATCACTGCTTAGCTGAGAGTTGGTGTTAGCTGTTGATTGCAGTGTAGGCAGATGGAATTTGGAGACTGACTGCAACCTGAGACACAAGATCCCATCTAGATCCTTCCAGAAAGTCCCCATAGACAAGGCTGGAAAGAGAAAGAAGCCAGTGTTGGTGGGGGAAGGAGAGGTGTGAACGGCCTGAAGTAATGTGGTGAGGGGGAAGAGATAACCAAGCCTAAAGCTCCCAGAGCGAAAAGGGAAGCCTTGCTTACTCCCAACACCGGGCATTGGGTTTCACATAAAGCCTTTTATCTCCCTGGGGTCTGATGTTATCACAGCTTGAAAACGGGTAAATCGTTTATATAACATTTGCTGATTCACACAATGAAGGTGCGGTGAATTAACCTAATGTGAGAGGGGCTCAGGCCAAGCTGCAGGGAATATAGGCTTCTCCTGTCATTTGCAGGAATATTATCTGTTGGGAAGCATGGCAGCAGGAAGGGGGGTTGGTGCTGTGGTGGAAGAGGGGGCCCGGCCTAGGGAGACTGGTTGTCTAGGCTGTTCTTCTGGTTTTTCTGGGTAGGTGTGAGTGTGTGTCCATGAGTCTGTAGCAGAGGTGACTCTGGCTTCCTCCGTAGGAGAATTTTCATGAGGTCTTATCCTTTGGCAAGCTGACTGTTGGAGCTTTGCAGTGACGTTACATGAGAAGGAAGAGCCACGCTTCTTATATATGTCAACCTTAAATAGAAGAATTGTTCTAAGACCAGGGAAAGAATGAAGAATCGACAAATTTGCTCTGTTCAGTGCAGCCAACACGATTTCTTTAACCCTTTATCATTTACAGGGAAAAAGTCGTTCCAAAAAAAAAAAAAAAAAATCCGTTGCACCCAATTTTCGGCGCACAGTATGTGAAGAGTGCTGTTTAGTTAGGATTTCATGTCGCATGCGCAGTTGCTGTAAATTGTATTGTCAGGTTTTCTACCCATGTGTCTGCTTATACTTGAAAGTAAACTATAATCGGAGCTCAGTATGAAAAGACAGGAGCCTGTGCTCTTATATATACCTCCACGGAAGTTATTATTTCCCACCTTTCCATCTTCCTTTTTGCCCCCTACCCCCGACCCGGCCTCCAGGAATCCAAGCGGCAGGCCCCTTTTCACGGACCAACTACGGGAAATGGGGTGGAGCTCTGGCGTCATCTAGTGGCAACGAAGGAGCTGTGCACATGGGAGACTCGGAAAAAGTCCAGTTTCTTTCACACTAGGGGCTGGCTGGGCAAATCCCTGGCGGTGCTGCATGGCATTAGCAAGCCAAGTTTTCCTGCTAAGTCTAGAGTGGCAACACGCGTCTTGGGCTTAAGCTTGAACCCTCGGAGAGAGTCTAGCCATCAAGGTAACTGAACACCATAGTCTCTAATTGAGGTCTACATTAGTGGCTTGTTTCTCCAAAGTGGGCAAAAACAGTATCATACAATAGAAATCCCATCCCAGCTTCTGGGTATTATAAATAAGGCTGCTATGAACATAGTGGAGCATGTGTCCTTCTTACCGGTTGGGACATCTTCTGGGTACATGCCCAGGAGAGGTATTGCTGGATCCTCCGGTAGTACTATGTCCAATTTTCTGAGGAACCGCCAGACTGATTTCCAGAGTGGTTGTACAAGCTTGCAATCCCACCAACAATGGAGGAGTGTTCCTCTTTCTCCACATCCTCGCCAGCATCTGCTGTCACATGAATTTTTTGATCTTAGCCATTCCGACTGGTGTGAGGTGGAATCTCAGGGTTGTTTTGATTTGCATTTCCCTGATGATTAAGGATGTTGAACATTTTTTTCAGGTGCTTCTCAGCCATTCGGTATTCCTCAGTTGAGAATTCTATTTTTTTAGCTCTGAACCCCATTTTTTTTTTTTTTTAGATTTATTTATTATATGTAAGTACACTGTAGCTGTCTTCAGACATTCCAGAAGAGGGCGCCAGATCTCGTTGCGGATGGTTGTGAGCCACCATGTGGTTGCTGGGATTTGAACTCTGGACCTTCGGAAGAGCAGTCTGGTGCTCTTACCCACTGAGCCATCTCACCAGCCCCTGAACCCCATTTTTTAACGGGGTTATTTGAATTTCTGGAGTCCAGCTTCTTGAGCTCTTTGTATATATTGGATATTAGTCCCCTATCAGATTTAGGATTGGTAAAAATCCTTTCCCAATTTGTTGGTGGCCTTTTGTCTTATTGACAGTGTTTTTTGCCTTACAGAAGCTTTGCAATTTTATGAGGTCCCATTTGTTAATTCTTGATCTTACAGCACAAGCCATTGCTCTTCTGTTTAGGAATTTTCCCACTGTGCCCATATCTTCGAGGCTTTCCCCCACTTTCTCCTCTATTAATTTTCTCTGAGAAGTTGGAAAGAACCCAGATGTTCCTCAACAGAAGAATGGATACAGAAAATGTGGTACATTTACACAATGGAGTACTACTCAGCTATTAAAAATGGATTTATGAAATTCTTGGACAAATAGATGTATCTGGAGGATATCATCCTTAGTGAGGTAACCCAATCACAAAAGAAGTCATTAGATATGCACTCACTGATAAGTGGATATTAGCCCAGAAACATAGAACACCCAAGATACAATTTGCAAAGCACAAGAAAATCAAGAAGAGGGAAGATCAATGGGTGGATACTTCATTCCTCCTTAGAATAGGGAACAAAATACCCATGAAAGGAGTTACAGAGACAAAGTTTGGAGCTAAGGATGGACTATCCAGAGAATACCCCACCCAGGGACCCATCCCATAATCAGCCACCAAACCCAGACACTATTGCATATGTCAGAAAGATTTTGCTGAAGGGACCCTGTTATAGCTGTCTCGTATAAGGCTATGCCAGAGCCTGGCAAATACAAAAGTGGATGCTCACAGTCATCTATAAGATGGAACACAGGGCCCCCAATGGAGAAGCTAGACAAAGCACCCAAGGAGCTGAAGAAATCTGCAACCCTATAGGTGGAACAACAATATGAACTAACCAGTACCCCCATGAACTAACCGTGACTCTAGCTGCATATGTAGCAGAAGATGGCCTAGTCAGCTATCACTAGGAAGAGAGGCTCCTTGGTATTGCAAACTTTATATGCCCCAGTACAGGGGAATGCCAGGGCCAAGAAGCGGGAGTGGGTGGGTAGGGGAGCAGGGCGAAGGGAGGGTATAGGGAACTTTCAGGATAGCATTTGAAATGTGTATAAAGAAAATATCTAATAAAAAAGAAAAAAAAAAAGAAATCCCATCCCTTGGTTCTGAACTTCTGTTTCCACGAGAATCATCAGCGGCTTGGACGGGTGCAAAGTTACGCTTGCTATATCAGGGCCCTTGGACCAGTCTGCCGCCGTACGTCCCATCAGGACATCACATTTCCTACATTAATATATAGCCCATCACCACAGCAGGCTGTCCCTTTGGTGTCAGTATGTGGAACGAGATGGAATGTGGGTGGGCAGAGCTGTCCCTGTGTTCAGAAAAACAAAACAAAACAAAACAAAACACAAACAAAACAAAACAAAACACAAACAAAACACAAACAAAACAAAACAAAACAAAACAAAACAAAACAAAACAAAACAAAACAAAACACCACGGGCTGGCTCAAGCCCCGGAGTGGAGAGGAAGTCCAAAGAGCGACTTCAGGTACATGAATCTCAGGGGAGTCTCTACTAGTGTTCTCCAAAACTACCCTTACCCAGGCACCTGCTGTGTGGATCGCATGAACTCCACATGTGTGCATGCATGCATTCTCAGGGAGGAGTCTGTGAGAGGATGGAGCCGTTTTCATTTGACCCAGGTGCCTGGACAGAGGAAGTGGGCGCAGAGGGTAGTTCACCCTGACCAGGCTATAACGTAGCTAGGCACCCTTCTGCCAATTTCACTTTAGCTGGCCGATGTTTTCTGAGCTTCCTGGCAGCTGTAGATTTACACAGACCAGTAGAGCGACTACTGTTATTCCCCCGAGGACCATGAGTGGCCACCCGGCTGGCTAGTTTTTCACCAACTTGACCCAGCTAAGGTTATTGGGGAAGAAGGAATCTCAATTGAAATCAATACCTCCATCAAACTGGCCTGTAGGGTTTTTTTCTTAATTAATAATTTATGTTGGAGGGCCCAGCTCAGCCTAGAAGTGCCACCCCCGGGCTGGTGGCCCCAGGGTTATCTAAGAAAGCAAGCTGAGCAAGCTATGGAGACCAACTCAGCAAGCAGCATTCTTCCATGGTCTCTGCTTGAGTTCCTGCCTCTAGGTTCCAGCCCTGACATCAGGTCAGTGGTGGATGATGACCTGGGAATTCTAAGATGAAATACAGCTTTTCCTCTCCTAAGTTGTTTTTGGTCAGCATCTTATCACAGCAACAGAAGACTGAAATAGGGCATATGAACACCCAGAAAAAAACCGGTGCCCAGAACTATGGGAAGGCCTGTGAGCTCATCTCCCTGGAGCCTTAGTCAGGGTTTTACTGCTGTGAACAGACACCATGACCAAGGCAACTCTTATGAATAACGTTTAATTGGGGCTGGTTTACAGTTTCAGGGTTTTAGTCCACTATCATCAAGGTGGGAGCATTGCAAGGTCCAGGCAGGCAGGGGGCTGGAAGAAATGAGAGTTCCACCTCTTGTTCCGAAGGCAGCTAGGAGAAGACTGGCTTCCAGGCAGCTAGGACTAGGGTCTTAAAACCCATGCCCATAGTGGCACACCTACAAGGCCACACCTGTCCCAAGCATATACAAACCATCACATTCCACTCCCTGTCCCCTCAATAGGCTTATTTAAATACATGAGTCTATGGGAGTCACACCTAGACATAGCATAATAGAAAATTAAATTTATTCCAACTTCCAAAATCCCCATAGTATATAGCAGTCTCAACACTGTTAAAAGTTCAAAGTCTCTTCTGAGATTCATCCAATCACTTAACTGTGATCCCCAAAATAAGACAGACCACCAGCAGGGCAAACTCCAAACTCTGCCTCTCTTTGTCTGGTATCAGAGCAGTCTTCAAATCTCCAACTCCTTTTTCATCTTTGTTGACTGCAAACTTCTTTCTCTTGAGCTTGGTTCCACTCCCCGTTAGCAGCTTTCCTTGACAGGGATCCCACAGCTTTGGCATCTTTAACATCTTGGAGTTTTTTAGTCAACTTCAACTTCACAGCTTCTTGTTCCAATGTCTGGGATCCACACCTGATATTCTGGGCTGGCCTCACTTTTCCAGCTCTGCCCTCTGTAGCACTCTAGTCTCTGGTTGACTCTACTCAGCTGCTGCTGCTGTTTCTCTTCTTGGTGATCATCCCATGGTACTGGCATCTCCAATACACTGGGGTCTTCTGCTGCAACTAGGCTTCACCAATAGCCTCTCATAGGCTCTCTTCATGGTGCCAAGCCTCAATTTCTTTGCACGACCCCTTCAGTCCTGGGCTATCTGTCAACTGCAACTGAGGCTGCACCTTCACCAATGGTCTTCCATGGCCTCTCACAGTGCCAAGTCTCAGCTGCTCTCCATAACCCCTTCATGACTTCAAAACCAGTACCATCTGGGTGATTCTTACAGATTACCAAGTCCAGCTGCAGTACAAGGTACAACCTTGGCTATCTCTGGAACACAGCTTCTTTGTGCTCTCAGAAAACAATTCCCAGATTTCACCTTAGTGATGCTGGTCTCTTCTTTTTTTTTTTTTTAAAGATTTATTTATTATATGTAAGTACACTGTAGCTGTCTTCAGACACTCCAGAAGAGGGCGCCAGATCTCGATACGGATGGTTGTGAGCCACCATGTGGTTGCTGGGATTTGAACTCTGGAACTCTGGACCTTTGGAAGAGCAGTCAGGTGCTCTTACCCACTGAGCCATCTCACCAGCCCTGGTCTCTTCTTAATTACCACTAATTTCTTAGCTCCAGCTAACCAGCATCAATTATCTCAGTAGTCCCTTCTTTTCTGGACTCCAAAGCCAGAGCCATGTGGCCAAAGTTGCTCTGCTGCTTTCTGGAGCTGGAGCATGGATCCCCTTTTTCTATTACCAGCATTCTGTTTTCCAACTCCCTCATTGCCTAAGCTTGGCTCTCCTAGAATTTGCTCTGCAGATTGACCTTGAACTCAGAGATCTGCATAATTCTGTCTATTGGGATTAAAGGTGTGTACCACCATGCCTTCTCCTGTAATCTGTTTACTCCTAAAAAGTAGGATTCTACTTCCTGGTGCTCCCTTAATACTTGAGCTATATATTTCATATTTTCCTTTTCTTAGCTTCTTCCTTTTCATTAAAACACTCTTCATAAGAGTGAACTTTAGGGGCTGGAGAGATGGCTCAGTAATTAAGAGCACTGACTGTTCTTCCAGAGGTCCTGAGTTCATCTCCCAGCAACCATTGTGGCTCACAACCATCAATCACATGGTGGCTCACACCATCTGTCATGGGATCTGATGCTCTCTTCTGGTGTGTCTGAAGACGGCTATAGTATACTCACATACATAAAATAAATAAATCTTAAAAAAATAAAAAGGAGAAGAGTGAACTTTAGTAACGACACAACAGAATTCATACCAGACTGTCTTTCAAATCAGTTAATCTAAATCTCTTCGCCTTAGCCTCAGGCAGACTCTTGGAGCAGTGGGGAAAGGCGCCTTTTTTTTTTTTCCACCAAAATATCACAAAACAGTCTCTAGGCCACACACTAGCATTCTTCTCCATTGAAACAGCTTGGGCCAACAGGCCTACACAGGTCAAATCACCCTCAGCACCACTGTCTTCCATATTCCCTCTAGGATGGCTCATTAACCCCCACTTACAGCATTCCATGAGTTTGCAAATTCAAAGTCCCCAAATCCACATTCTTCCAAACAAAAATATGGTTAGGCCTATCACAGCAACACCCCAGTCCCTGATACTGCCTTAGTTAGGGTTTTACTGCTGTGAACAGACACCATGACCAAGGCAACTCTTATAAAGGACACCATTTACTTGGGGCTGGCTTATAGGTTCAGAGGTTCAGTCCATTATCATCAAGACAGCATCCAGGTAGGCATGGTGTAGGAGAAGCTGAGAGTTCTACATCTCCATCTGAAGGCTGCTAGGAGAAGACTGGCTTCCAAGCAGATAGGATGAGGGTCTTAAAGCCCACTCCCATAGTGCCATGCCTACTCCAACAAGGCCACACCTCTTAAAAGTGCCAATCCCTGAGCCAAGCATGTACAAACCATCACAGGCCTCTTCACCCCAAGTCCCCAAGAACACTTCCTGAGCATCCCTACTGTTGGGTGTTAGGGAGTATTCAACCAGAGGTCGTCCCTTTTGTCCCCAACATTGCCATAAGACACACAACACTGGACAGGAAGGCCACTGCTGCCTAAGTGGACAGGTATTGGGCAGTGAGACCTTGGGTTGGCTGTGGCTTTGGAAACTGTTGCATTGGTTGGGGGGGCTAGACAAACATACCTAATTTAGTCCCTCCTGTGAGAAGGCTGACTTCCTCCCTCCCTAGTTTCTGTCCCTCCTCCTATTCATTCCAGGATCCAGGGCCCCATGGACACAAAGATGCTATCACTGAGTTACACCCAGCCTAGAGGACCAGAATTTAGTTGATTTCCGGGTTCTGGATACAAGGTTTTACCTTGGTTGTCTTGGTAGTTGGTCAGGGTATTGGAAAACTCTGAATTGCAGATGGAGATAGGTAGGTAGGATGCAGCTAGGTGAGCCTGCAGAACATGAGACCCGGCCTGATAAAATGTGGCCAGGGCTGAAATCGCTCTTCACCTGGGAGGCAGGTGTCACAACAAGGTGCCAGGGGTTTCCTAAAGGCCGTGGTGGGCTTCGAACTGTGTGAGCACGGAGAACACACTCTCTCCCTGGGGTTGTGGCTCCTCACAGCACAGTCTGTCAGGAACGCTAGGGGCCCCAGCCACAAAGGGCATTCCTCCAGCTTTCATGAGGGAGGTGCCTTTCTGAAAGAGGAAGCGGGAAGCTTTCCTTCCTGTCATTTTTAGGAAGGGAAATTATCGAAGACTACCTTTTCCTGGAGGAGCTGGAACCCAGGGCCTGGTACAACTGGGTGAGTGCTGTGTCTTAGCCACAGCACAGCCCCTTCCCTCACCCTTGAGCCCTGCTATTTAATTCATAATGCAACGTGCACATCCTGAGTGAAATGTTCCTTTCTCGAGTTTGAGTTTATATGTCTGTAAGTGCACAGCATACATGCAGGTGCCTGGGGAGACCATAAGGTGTCAGATCCCATGGATCTGGAGTCACAGGTGGTTGGTTATGAACCACCTCGTGGGTGCTGGGACTCTAACCTGGGTCCCTCTGTGAGAGCATCAAGTGCTCTTAACCTGCCCCCCCGCCCCGAGTTAACCTCTCTCCACCCCCAGCTATTTTTCAAAGACAATAAAATAAAAAAGAACTTTAAAAAGCGTGAACGCACACACACACACACACACACACACACGAGGTACAATCTGCATCCACTTCCAAGAGTCCTTCAAACATTGTATACAACCCTCTGCTGCAGAGGTAAAGGACAAGGATAGGGGAAAAAGACCAATGAAATCAGGGGAGTCTTACTTTTCTGACAATCTAGTCCTAGAGATCTGCTATTGTTAAAACTCCAAAGGACACCCCGCCACAGTCCTTGCGCCTCTCCTTTCTCTGCTGAGCAGAAGTTGCTCCCAGCTCTGCCCTGCAGCTGTCAGGAGTGGTGAGGACAGGCTCCAAGCACTTACCTGTGACTCTGTTCCACAGGCAGCAGGCTCCGGAGTTTCTTTGGTTTGGCATATGTACTTCACAAACAGGCCTGGTGAGCCCAGCTGCCCGGTGACCATGGAGCATCTGTGGGTGGACACAGCCTCTGCAGGGCTTCCAGACAACTCACCCAAGGACCAAAAGCTCCTCCTTAAGCCCACGAAGCCAAGGAGCCTGGTTTTGCATCTGTTTTCGTCTCTGGCCAGCCATGGTGTATTTGCACAAGCCTAGCGAAACCTCTTGTGAATTACTTCACTCTTCCAAACACCCAGCCCAGCCTTCAAAATCGCCCAGGGTTCTTTTCATCAGTTCAAAGGAAAAATGTGTTATTTCAATCTACAAATGTATCTCTCTAGAGCTGCAGAGTTATCACGTCATGTAATATGCATGCTGCACCTGGGGGCTGGGGGTGGGAACTTTAGGTGCTCTCTCTCTCTCTCTCTCTCTCTCTCTCTCTGTGTGTGTTATGGATTTTCCAGTGTGTATACTTAATAATCATGCTGACTTGGCCGTACCCTTGTGTTTTCAGGCTAAGTCTAGACGCAGGCTTCTTTTCTTTCTTCTTTAAAAGATGGCATCAGATCAATGTCGCTGGGGTGTTTTATTTTTGACTCCCTGCGTGCAGGGACAGGGAATCATGCTGGCACCATGGGAGTAATTTTTTTTTTCCTTAACCATGGGCCACTTTGGTACCTGTGGAATTCTAAGATGGCCAAATGGCAGTAGGAGGAGGCATCATTGTGATTAGGCAACACCCTTGTCTTAGAGAGATCTCTTTGAAGTCCACCAAAGCCATGCTCAACCAATATCTGTGGGGGACACAGCTGAGACAATCCATGGCATATGGATGTGAATCTCATGACCAGCTAGATCAGTGGTTCTCAACTTTCCTAACGCTGTTATCCTTTAATACAGTCCCTTATATTATGATGAGCCCCAATCATAAAATTACTTTGTTGCTACTTCATAATTGTAATTCTCCTACTGTTATGATTCATAATGTAAATATCTGATATGCAGGATATCTGATATGTGACCCTGATGTGGTTGCAACCCATAGACTGAAAACCACTGAGCTAGAGTAATTTTATCTAGTTGGTTACTTAGATAGTACTAGAGAGAGATACATGTAGCTCAGGCTAGTCTTGAACTTTCTATGTAGCTGAGGAGAACTTTGAACGCCTGATCCTCCTGCCCCTACCACCTAAGTTTTGAGACTATACATATAAGCCACCATAGTCACTAGAACAATGAGCGAAGTTACAAGGTGAAAACATTTGGTGCAGTTGTTTGAAATTCCACCTGTATAGCCCTCCTCTCTTCTCTCTAGAAGGGACATACTCCAAGCCAAGAATACTGGAAATTAAGGTAAACTAAACCCACCTCTGCAGTTTCCTCCTGTGTGTGCATTCTAATGATAAGTACCACAAATTATAACTGAACAACAGCACTGGATCATCAATAGAACAATTACAACCACATGCATCTCTAATAGAACATATAACATTAATATAATACATAATGTATACAACGTAAAGGCTCATGGTTTTAATCCCAGGACTTAGGAAGTAGAGACAGCCAGACTTTTGAGGTGGAGACCAGCCTGGTCTACAGAACAAGTTCTAGGACATCCAAGGCTACACAGAGAAACCTTCTCTTTAAAAAACAAAACCAACCAACCAACCAACCAACCAGAAGTTTATAAAATTTTTATTTAAAATTTATGAACTAGGTGCTGGAGAGGCAGCTCTGTGGTTAAGACCACTGACTTCTTTTCTAGAGGACTCGGGTTTGAGTCTCTAGAAGTCTCCAGATGGCTTTGGCTCACAACCAACTACCTGTGACTCCAGCTGCAGGGAGCTGATACCCTCTTCTGGCCTCTGCAGACATCGCACATGCATGTTGTACACAGACATATATGGAGGGAAAACACAAACTCATAAAAACCCATATGAAGGAAGTCAGGGCAGGAACTCAAGGCAGAAACTTGGCAGCAGGAACTGAAGTAAAGGCCACAGAGGAGTGTTGCTCCCTGGCTGGCATTCGGGGATTGTTTTATTTTCTTAAAATTTATTTATTTATTTTTATGTATATGAGTGCTTCTAGCTGCATGCACACCTGCATGTCAGAAAAGGGCATCGGATCCACTGTGTGGGTGATGAGAATTGAACTCAGGACGTCTGGAAGAGCAGCCAGTGCTCTTAACCATTGAGTCATCTCTCCATCTCCAGTCCTTCCTTCCTTCCTTCCTTCCTTCCTTCCTTCCTTCCTTCCTTCCTTCCTTCCTTCCTTCCTTCCTTCTTTCCTTCCTCCTCCTCCTCCTCCTCCTCCTCCTCCTCCTCCTCCTCCTCCTCCTCCTCCTCCTCCTCCTCCTTCTTCTTCTTCTTCTTCTTCTTCTTCTTCTCTCTCTCTCTTTCTTTCTTTTCTTTGCTTCCTTCTTTGTTTTTGTGTTCTTTTCAGACAGTGTCTCACTATGTGGTCCTGGCTGTCCTGGAACTCATTATATAGACCAGACTGGCCTGGGACTCACAGAGATCCACCTGCCCCTGCCTCACAAGTGCTGGGCATTGTTTGCTTTCTAATATATCCCAAGACCACCTGCCCAGAGATGGCACTGCCCACGATGGCCTGGGCCCTCCCATATCAATCATTAATCAAGAAAGTGCACTACAGACTTACCTACTAGCAATGGAGTCATTGTCTTAACTAAGGTTCCTCTTCTCAGTCAGCTACTTTGTCCCAAGTTGACAAACCACTAAGCAGGACACAACTTCTGACAGCAACAGTCTGCACATACATCCCCCTGACAGCACACTTAGCAACAGTCTGCACATACATCCCCCTGACAGCACACTTAGCAACAGTCTGCACATACATCCCCCTGACAGCACACTTAGCAACAGTCTGCACATACATCCCCCTGACAGCACACTTAGCAACAGTCTGCACATACATCCCCCTGACAGCACACTTAGCAACCCAGCATCCCATCTTCACTGGGCTGCACACACATCCCCCTCAGAAAAGTGGGACAAATCTTTCTTCCTAATCACTGTTTAAAAACTCTCTTTTCATAATAGTTTCTATTCAAATGTATTTCAGAACACAGCTGGGTATGGGAGGCAGGAGGGCCATTAGACTTAGACTGGTTTTGGGTGCATATGCAATAAGACACACTGTCCTCAGAGTGAACTTTTAGGGAGAGTTCCCTATCTTACCACCTTATGCCTATGCATAATTGGGATTAATATGATTAAAGTCAGATACATGATTGGAAGGGACATGTGCAGAGAGACAAGGCTTACTTACATGATCCAAACCTATCAATCACAGTAAGAGAACCACCCACACTACGCCTGTAGCAACCAAACTTCTCTCTCTTTTAACGAAACCACATGAAGAAGCACAAATCAGGGCCTTTGAGTACTCTCATCCCCGAGGTCTGCTACCACTCACAATGGCTTCTCTCTGATCTGTGCTACTGTTACTTTTAAAATAAAGTTTTTCTTTCTTTTTTTCTTTTCTATTTTGCACTATTTGTAGACTTATTTCACTTGAATAAGATGCCAAGAACCTGGAAACTCTCAGTTTAGACCTTAATCATCAGTTACAAACTGAACCTGAAGTATCAAAGATAGGCCACGCCCCTCCCTGATCCAGGGCCTCGATTTCCACTGCCTCAGTATCCCTAGGAAAATGATGCTCTGGGGAAAAAAAATCACATAGAAATTTCCAGAAAGTAGCACTTCATAAGGTTTTAATGACATTTGTTATGCTATGTTCTTATAATCAGTCTGTTGTATTATTGGCCTTCTTTCTTACCAGATATAATTTGCAAGTTAAGCTTTCTCTTAAGTGTCAGGCCATTGCCACATACACAGTTTGGTGCTAGCTGAACTTTCTGGGATCTGGGGGAATTTGGGGTTCACCTCTGGGGATGAAAGAGACCTCCTCACAGAATGGTTGTTCTGAGGAGAGGTACAGTGTTAGGCTCCTTCAAGCACATGCTCACACTGTCATCAACCAATCAGAGTGTGACCTTGTCCTGTGCGGTGTCATTTGAAGACTTCTTCTTTGCCATGTGCTGTTTGCCCACAGACATGAGCTCATAGCTGCAAGTCTGTAAGCCATGACAGGATGACGGTCATTCTCTTTTGTCAAGCTTGGGATAGAACACAAGGCACTGCTGATGGTAAGCAAAGGGGTTCGTCGTTGTTGTTGTTGTTGTTGTTTTGTTTTAACTGCTGGGCTGCTCTGGCCCTCTTGATATAGCTTCTATAACAAACTAGTCTTTCCATAGGCTCCTCCCACACGCTCACAAACATTAGAGGGGCTTCAGGGGGGACACGTGGGGGCTGCTGAAACAGTGAAAGCTGAACCAGTGGTTTATTGAGTGAAAAGGACCCGAGCTAGAGACTGTCTGAGAGCTGAAAGACGGCAGGGTGTGGGTGGGTTCCGTTGGGGCCACACTCTGCAGATTTTCACTGTCCTGCCATGAGTCCATAACCAACTGTGAATACAGAATAAACTTCTATTTCGGAGTAAGAAATAAATCTGAGTGAATAAGGTACCTGTAAAAAACAAACAAAAAAACCCCAACAAAACAACAAAACCCAATGAGTGATGAAAACTCACATTGGTAATGCCAGCATAAATTAACTCACAACATATCGCTAATGCCAGCCTGCATTTTGAAGGCTGGTTGGCTACGGACAGTAGGGAATCTGCCTGCCATTTAATGTTATATCCTATCCAGCATGAAACATTTTTTAAAATTAACTGCATTTCCATAGTTTTATTTCCAATAAACAAGTGGTTTTGAAACAGCTCTTGTCCCATCTCATCCTTGAACAGTGGTGTTTCTCCCTGGCTTTAGCTTCCCACACAGTTAAAACCTTCTGCGAGTCTAGGCATGACTGGTCTTTAACCAGTCACAATGACAGGGTTTAGGGATGTCCTCAGGAAGAGAATTTCATCATCAATGAATTATGAAGGTGAGTATATCCAATGTACTAGGAATAAGTAGCTGCAAGTATTTCTGTCCCTTGAGATATACTGCTCAGAGATTTTAAGTAAAAGAACTTTCAGGCATCTTTTTCATATTTTTGTATTAAGGAAATTTTATTGAGAATTTTAGCCTCGAGGCTGTAAAGCTCCCAGTCTATGGCACCATCACCTAGAAAGATTTCCGTAAAATCCCGGAAAGAAGAGTTCTCTGGGAGCTTAAATGTGGAGCTCTGCAGAGTAAAGTGAACCCTCTGCTATGACATAGCCCTGAGCAGAAACACGTATTAAAGCTCACTTAGTCCCACACAGACGGAGCCATGGGATGACATCGGGTGTCAGTGTTCTCCGGACTCCTTTAGGGAATCCTTGTGACGAGGAGTGGCAAGGTACAGTGTGCACAGTGGGTTTTAGTGAGCTTTATGTGTCCGTAGCTGCTACCTAAGATGATGGGCAACCTAAGGGGATGGAGTTTATTTTAGTTTAAGTTATTGGAAATTCCAGTCCACTGCTGGTCGCCCCTGCTACCTCTGGAACTGTGGTGGTGGAACAAAGAGAATAAACAGAGGAAGAGGAAGGGGGAGGGGGAGCCGGAGGAGGAGGAGACCTAGGTTCCCGATATCCTCTTTGAGAGCGTGCCATCTGAAGACCACGTGAGCCTTTGAGGTCATTTGAGACCGAACACAAGAACTGTCTGTGCTGAGGCACTGCCTGTGGGGTGTGGACTGGGTCGTGGCTCCCACAGAGAGATGCAGAGGGCGGGGCAGGGCAACAGTTCTTTGGAAACTGGAAACTTCTCTCCCCTCATCTGGGGCAACTGCACTGAGACTCCCTCTGTTCTTCCAGGGAATGGCTTCCTGGTTCTGAGGTTCTGAAATGGCCGCTGTTGCTCTCTCACAGGCGATTTCACAAGAGGCTCATGCAGAACCGCCACTGAGCAGAGCTGTGATCGGTCGGTCGGGGTCATGCCAAGAGCAGAGCTGCTGAGCTGCCACATTCGGGACTCACGGTAACTTCCCTTTGATTTTGTTTTTCATGGCATCGATAATCATCTAAACTTCAGTTACCAAAAGCAAATATTTGGAGAGGTACCTTGGCTGAAATTCACCTGTCTTTGAACCCCGTTGAGCCAAAGGGGCATAGATACGAGGTTAGTAGCTGCCCACCTCACTCTCCCTTCTTTTACTTTCCTTGAATAGACAGCATAGCATGCAGAAAGAACATATGATGACATCCTTAAGAACTGCTCAAAAGCGGCCTTTCACGAGGGGGAATTCCCTTTTAAAAGACAAATATTTTAATTAATTACTTGTGAACTTCCTACGATGTGCTTCAGTATAATCACTCCTGCTCCTCCCAGATCGATCCCCACACCCTTACCCACCAGCATCCCTGTCCTTTTTGTTTTGAACCCATCAATTCCTGTTTGTGCTGCCCAAATACCCTTGGATGTAGGGTCTACCCTGAAGCATGATAGACCTACTAGAGAGTCACACACTTAAAGGAAAGTGGGAGAGGGTCCCTTTTTAGGAACCCCCTGTTAGGGATTGTCTGGTACAGTATACATAAGGTGCATTAATAAACTTGCCTTTCTATAATTAACACTCAAGAGAATCATCATCGAAAGAAGAAGCTGAGTCTACACAGTGGCACAAGCTGGCACTCACAGTACCCAGGAAGCTGAGGCAGGATGAGCACAAGCTGAAGATGAGTCTGATCTACACAGTGAGAGCCTTTCTTCACACACACAAACATGCACACACATACATATACACATACACACATGCATGCACACGCATACACACATGTACACATACACATGTGCACATGCACACTTGCATATATACATAGGGAGATGTCTCCATGGGTTTAAATCTTTAGAACCCACATGAAAAGTTAGGCATGGTCATGTGTGTACATGTGCATGTAACCCTAGAACTATGGGGGTTTGAGACAGGAGGACTGCTGCCAGCTTTGTTCCAGATCCAAAGAACAAGGTAGAGAGTGATCAAATCAGATATCCAAAGCCCTCCCCTGGCATCTATATGCAACTATGTGCATGCATATCCCCTGACATGCACGGAAATCTTACATACATACCACATGGACAGAGAGACACATGCTCACATGCATGGAAATCTTACATACATACCTCACAGACAGAGAGACACACCCTCACATGCAATGAAAGATTATTTTGCCTCATGGTTTTGAACGTTCCCCTCCATGCTTGACTGGTCCTGGCTTGTTTTGTTTTTTTCTTTTCTTTTCCCTTCTCTTTTCTTTTTCCTTCCTTCCTTCCTTCCTTCCTTCCTTCCTTCCTTCCTTCCTTCCTTCCTTCCTTCCTTCCTTCCTCCCTCCCCCTCCCTTCCCTCTCCCTCCCTCCCCCCTGCCTCCTTCCCCCCTCCCCCCTCCCTCCCTCCCTCCCTCCCACACACTTAAAGGAAAGTGGGAGAGGGTCCCTCCCTCCCTCCCTCCCTCCCTCCCTCCCTCCCTCCCTCCCTCCCTCCCTCCCTCCCTCCCTCCCTTCCTTCCTTCCTTCCTTCCTTCCTTCCTTCCTTCCTTCCTTCCTTCCTTCCTTCCTTTCTTCTTTGAGACAGGGTTTCTCTGACTGCCCTGACCAGGGACATCACCATGTTCTCCAGTGTCCAGTGACCACAGACATCGGCACTGAGCCCTGACACTGCATAGCCCCAGACTTGGCTCTCAGTGGCAACTCAGGTTGGGACCTCACCATAGCCCCAAGTTGTGGGGATAGCCACTCATTATAGGCTGCTCCTTTCCACCTCAAGGGCCCAGTTCCATCTCTCTTCATAACACTCAGGCTGCTCCTCTTCTCTTGTGTTCTAAGTATCCTAGGCATAAAACAGCTTTGGCCACCAAGGCAGGTGTCAAGTTAGAATGAGCAAAGGTCTGCCATCTGCTCTGCCCCCGACTGATATAAGAACACTACCACCACCACCAAGGTGTCTCTTTGCCCATTGCTGAGGGCAAGGAGTTACAGATTCTTAATGTCCCTCTTATAGTTTGTTAGGTTTGACACTTGGTATCAGTCATCTCTGTGCATGAAAACCTATGATAGTGTTGTTATCAAATGTCCAGTGCATGCCAGGCACTCTGCTGAGGACTCGGGGGCCTTGTGAACGAGATGAACGAGATTTCCTTTCTGCCCACATTGAAACAAAGGGTTCGCACTTAGTAGTGTCAATGATGGCTGCTGTTTCTCCATTCCCACCCTGTGCCAGACTCTGAGCACAATAACTGATTTTCAAGAAGTCTTTGGAACAGAGAGTTTTTTTATTTATTTAATTTTAAAGAATTGGCTATAATTGCTGGGGATTAAATGAAACTGTAGCCCCATTGCAGTGTCAGCCCACAGCAGTGGTCTGGGAAATCCAGCTCACATATTCATAAGTCAGACATCTGAGTCTTAGTATCACACTTTAATGTATTTGAGTATTTTGCCTTCCGTGTATTCATGTGCACCATGTGAGTGCTTGGTGACCTTGGGGGTCGGTCAAGAAAGGCATCCCTGGACTTACAGGCATTTGGGAATCTCCATGTGGGTGCTGGAAACTGAACCTGGTCCTGTGCAAGAGAAGCAAGGGTTCTCAAACCCTGAGCCATCTCTCCAGCCCTGCATCTCTTTCTGACTCATCACTGTCCTTCTGAGCTCAGAACAGATGGTAGATGTTTATTAAGCAAATGATGAAGAGCTAAACGAGTAAAGGGCAGTCACCTCCTTGGTGAAACAGAGTGCGCTTGGAGTCACTTCTGTCACTGGGGAAGTGGTGACGCATGAAAAGTGAAGAGAAACGATCCAGTCTGTGGCCAGCGCCTTCTGGCTTTGTTTACACACTCACACACAGTGTGGCATCATGGAATACCTAGAAAGTCTGCAGTTCCCCCACTTCAGTCTTGGAAATGCTCTGGGACTTCACATGAACCACACTCCTAACTATGTTTGCATTTTGTAGGAAGAACGACTTCAGGGGAACCTGTGTGGAAAGGACTGGTGTCTACAGCGTTTCCTGTACAGCTTGGTTTACATTGCATTTGCACAAAGGTCACTTCACATGAGCTCACATACATCGTCAATGGGACATAATGTTACAGCCACCAAGCCAGATGGGCCAAGTTCACTGACTGCAGGGGACTAAGCCTGAGTGAACACAGGAATCTTCGTGGCCACCATGAACGGAGCAACCAGGTCCTGAGCAAGAAACTGGGGAGCTTCGATCCCCAGATAATTTCTTCACTTGCTCATAATTCCCTGGTTTTGTTGTTGTTGTTGATGTTGCTGTTGAAACCTTTCTTGTCTGGTGCTAAGTCATGTCTGCCTAACGGTAAATGTTCCTGTAGACTTTCGACCAGAGTTATAAAGTCTTTCTTGAACTGAGGAAAAATAGTATTCATTTAAATTGGTGGCTTCAGATGATCATGAATTCAAAGTCTGACTAATTAATGAAGATTTCCTCCCTCACAGTCTCTCTCTTTCTCCCCCCCCTCATATACACACTCTCTCATACACAATCATACAGTTTCCACAGGCTCACTTACATGCTCATACAAACTCACCTAACACACACACACACACACACACACACACACGCCCATTCCTAACCCGCCTCACCTCCACACACTCTCACATATGGACACACTTCTCAGTTTGGCCACGCAAACTGTGGTGAAGGTTCATTCTTCCATGCGCAACAGATGATGGCTGTGTGGTTCTATATAGCAGGAGGGAGGAAGTCTGAGGGGCAGAGCTTCACAGCCGGTAGTAATTTTTTCACACCAACAAAGACACCATTCTTCCAGGTTCTGACAGGGAGGGATGCCAAGTCAGAGCGGGAGAAGGAGCTGGAAGGACACAGTGGTGGTGTGGGCTCCATTCCACAACTCTGTTGTTACTGGAAGAGGTGGACCCAGAGTGAGGGTGCCCGTGTCTCATTACCAGGGACCTGTGTTTCATTCTGGTGGGGACCAGTGAGCCTTGAAGGCAAAATGAAGGAAGAAGGCATACAACATTGGAGCAAATGCTCATGCAAGCAGCAACTGCCCTCTGTCACCTCCACCACCCCATACCTTTAAGGCCACAGGAGTTGTCTCTGAGCAGTGTGTGTCTGAGAATAGCTGCCAGTCTCCAGTCTCCTGGAAAACAGGGTGCTGCGTGGATGAACTAAGTTATCAAGGGCTCTGGTTCTGGGGAGTCAGGCTGATTGATTTGAACTCTCACTGGGAATGGAGAATGTACAGAATGACTTAACCTAGGGCAGAACAAGGAAGAGCCAGTCCTGGGGATTTCTCACAACCACATTCTTATAGGGCTCTGCTAGGCATCCAGCCAGCCACAGCCCGGTGTGAATGGTCAAGTGTATGAGGCTAACTCCACCACATATCTACAATGGTGCCTTCTCCTATAGCCAGGTTGTGACCCCCTGAAAAATGCACCTTCTGTCTATGAACTGCCCCTTGTGTGGAGAATGCATTGCATTTTTTTATTCTCTCTAAAGTCCCATGCTTGTATCTTACTATAAGCATGTAAGCACACAGCAAGAGGTCCCCATGTGAGGAGTCACTAACAGCTTATCCCAGCTTCCCTCACTAAAATGTCACCTGTATGGAAGGAGAGCAGTGCAGAGATACTGTCTGGATGGTCAATTGGGTTCTGTAGAACCTGGGAGATGGCAGTGGGTTTCCAGCTGATGCTGGAGCTCCACCACATACCTTGTAGGCACTGGAGAGACACAGAAACTGCTTTCTCAACAACAGAACTCGTGTGGCTGTCTGCATGTGGGTGGCTCGGAGGGCGTGGATGTGTTTCGGGTGTGTCTCGAATGGAGCAATGCTCCCCTCCCCCCTTACTGGACCAAAGCCAGCCCTCCTGCGTTGTGGGTTCTCTCCCCTCTGTTTTTGTTTATGAATGATCTGGGAAGGTGATTCCGTTTGTCTGAGATGAGGATTGCTCAGAGGCTTCAGGAAGGAGAGCGGTGCTGTTTCCCACAAGCAAACTCAAACGACAAAGCCAGTGGGATACCTTGAAGAAAAGCCTGCGTTTCCAGCCCTGAATTTCTGAGCACAGCTCTTCCCCTGGACCAGGTGGCTCATTGTCATGCAAAATTGAAAGGATGGCTTATAGGATGGTGAAAAATCAACTTTTTGCTCACACAACCAATAAAATAACCTCCAAGGTAAGCATCATTAGCATTTAATAAATCCTACCAGGGAGTGGTAGCACACACCTTTGTTCCCAAAGCCTGGGAGGCAGGGATAGGTGGATCTCTGTGAGCTCAGGGCCAGTCTTATCTACAGAGTTCCAGGATATCTAGGGCTACACAGAGAAACCCTGTCTCAAAAATATTCCAAACTGTAGTAGTGGTGGTGGTGGTAGCAATTCCCCCTTTATTTAAAAGTCAGAAAACACTCTTAAGGACTTTTTAAAATTATATTTTCTTATCTAAAGAGGTAAACCACATGATTTAAATAGGAAAAAGAGAAAATAAGGTAGACAATAAGATGACTTTATCAAAGTCCAACCTCACCCTTAGTAAAAGATTTTGATCAGTAGTGAAGCCCATGCTTCCATTACAGAAATAAACACTAAAGATCTTTCATTTTTTTGTATACAGATATGAATGCTTCAGAGAATGAATGAAATCATTAAAAGTAAATAATAAAAATTCTGAAATTGCTTCTTTTCACAATTGATTCAACCAGCCTTGGTTTTTCATTTAAAATTGAAACCTCTTGATGTCCTCTTTGTACATAGGAACCGCACTTTTAAAGCTGCCAGGATTCCACCGGGTGGAAACACCAAGGCTGATTTACAGAGTTCCCTTTAAACCAATGGTGCTCGCCCTTTGTAATGCTACAACCCTGTGATACAGTTCCTTGTGTTGTGGTGACCCCTAACCATAAAATTATTTCGTTGCTACTTAGTAACTCTAATTTTGTTACTGTAGCTAATCATAATGTAAATACCTGAAATGTGACCCCAGGAGATGGAGACCTTAAGGTTGCTGCGAACTGCTGCAATAGACCGATTCTTTCATCGTGGCCTGTTTTTCTGTAAACAATGACTCAATAGATATCTTAGTTACTTTCTCTTGCTGTGATATGACACCATGGTCAAGGTGAGGCAACACATGGAAGAAATGGCTTAATTGAGGCTTACGCTTTCAGGGGTTAGAGGACAGGAACGCCATGGTGTGTGGAGCCTGGAGCAAGCAGGTAGGAAGGGCACCTGGGAAGTATTTGGTCCACAGCATGAAGCAGAGAAAGAGATAACTGGGAAGATCACAGGCTTTTGAAACCTCAAATTCCACTCCCAGTGACATTTCTTCTCCAATAAGGTTCTGCCCCCTAACCCTTCCTCCACAGTTCCAGCAACTGGGACCAAGTACTCAAACATCTGAGCCCGTGGGGGCCATTCTCATTCAGACTACCAGAGCAGACCATGCTGCACATATGCCATTAAACCCAGGAGAAATTCCCAGAAACAAGACGATTGGGTCAAAGGGTAAATGCACTGATTGTGACAGTTGTAAGATCCCTCTGCATGGCGATGATCAGAGTTACCACTTTGGCATTCTATCAGGATTAATAACAATGTAAGGCTGTCTGAGACTCCACAGCCTTGTCAGCTTTGTGCTGACACGGTTTGGGATATATTTTTTTCAATCTGATAAGTGAGAATTGTAGCTCCTGTGGTGTGGCAGCATAACAAGCATTTCTTCTGAATGACACTGCACACTTTCTGTGTGCTATCCCTTCCTTTGCTCACTCTCCCACCAACACATTGGATGTTTGCTTTGGGATCAGTAAAAGTTCATCTTGTATTGATGTATTAGGAAGTCTGTGTTCTGAGTTCCAATTCTTTTATATTTGTTTTGTTTTGTTTGTTTTGTTTTTTTGAGACAGGGTTTCTTTGTGTTTCTCTGGTTGCCCTGGAACTCATTCTGTAGACCAGGCTAGCCACAAACTCAGAGAACAGCTTGCCTCTGCCTCCCGCCTCTGTGCTGGGATTAAAGGCGTGCACCACCACTGCCTGGCTGAGTTCCTCTTTAAAAAATAATCAGTCTATCATTTGTTGTTGTTTACTTTTGTTGATGGTGTATTTTTCAATTTTCTATATGAAAAAGTAAGCCATTATAAAGAGCTGTGTTCACATGTACGTGCACGCTCACACACACACACACAAGCACAATCACATGCATTGTCCTGTGGTGTGTTTCTATTGTTCTGGGATGTGTGTATGTGTTGTTGTTGTTCTGGGGTATGTGTGTCGTTGTTATTGTGATTGTGGTTGTTCTTGGGGGGTGTTGGTTATTGTTCTGTGTATTTGTGTTGTTGTTCTGGGGTGTGTCGCGGTGGTGGTGGCAGCGGTTGTTATCGGCTACCAATCTTTTTGTGCCAGAGTTTACTGTCCTCCCAATCTGAGTGTGGTGGTTTGAATGAGAATGGCTCTCATCGGCTCTTATATTTGAATGCTTGGTCACCAGGGAGTGACAGTCTGAGGAGGTGGTGACCTTGGTGAAGTAGGTGTGGCCTTCTTAGCAGAAATGTGTCCCTGGAGAGTGGGCTTTGAACTTTCAGAAGCTCAAACCAAGACCAGTGTCTTATTCTCTTTCTTCTGCCTGCCAATCTGGAAGCAGAACTCTCAGTTTCCTTCCTAAGCACCTTGTCTGCTTGCCTGTCGCCATGTTTCCCACCATGAGGACAATGGACTCAACCTCGAAATGTAAGCTGCTGTGGCCTCTTCACAGCAATAGAATATTGATTAAGATTCCGGGTTATAGAAAAATAATCTCTTGAAATTTTTTGGAGTTTTCTATGCCTTCATTTTCTTACACTTAAATCTGTGTGCTACCTTTGGAGTTCATTTTGGCATGTACAATGATCAAATTATTATTGGGTTCCCAAATATGCACAATTATTGTGTCAGTGAGAAGTCAGAGGGCTTCAGTGGGGCATCATGACTGCACGGATTTAGGATGTATGGGTTACTATGGGTTACTATTCTCATCTCTCTCTCCCCCGCTTTTCTCTTTTCCTGAAATTATTTTATTTTATTCTATATGTAATGGGTATTTTGCCTGCATGTGTATCTGTATGCTAGGTGCCTACAGATGTCAGAGGAGGCAGTCGGATCCCTTGGAACTGGAGTTAGAGATGGTTGTGAGCTACTAAGTGGTGCTGGGAATTGTATCCATGTCCCCTGGAAAACTGGCAGTGCTCTTACCCTGAGACATATCCCCTGTTCATTTTTTGTGTTTTGTTTGCTTGTTTTCGCCTTTGTTTTGTTTTGTTTTATTGTTGTTTTGAGACAGTCTCACTCTGTCCTCCTGGCTGCCCTGAAACTCTATGTAGATCAAGTGTGCCTGGAATTTACAGAGATCTGACAGCATCTGCTTCATAAGTGCCGGTATTAAAGGCATGGACGGCTATATCCAGCTTGCTCAGCCCAGGTACCTATTTGACTATTTTTGGGCTTTTCTCGCCCTGTTTTCAGGGGTTCTGACTTTCAGCTTTAGCTGAATATTTCCAGGATACCTGAAACATCTTTGGGCTGGTCATTTGTTTTTCAGTAGTCTATGGGCTGGCCCTCCATTTTTTTCATATACATTTTAGAATTGTCGCACTCTAGAAAAGCTTTTAAAATCTTAAGTGGAGAAACTGCTTAATTCAGCGAACTTACTTGGCATCTTTTGACTTTGTGTCTTCCAGACAAAAACAATACAAAGTTGTCCTCCCAGGCAAATCATTTGGAACCCACAGACTCACACCTCACCTTGCCACAGTTTTTCACAAGGCCCTTTGAAAGAGTGTTGTTTATGCAGTCAACGTAAAACAAACAAACAGACAAACCAAAAAACCCTAGAAACAGAGGGAGCTTCTACAAATTGTTGCATTTATTTGGAAACGAAAGAGCTATGCAGTAGAGACACTTACAGCAGATTAAAGTCTGCATTTTAAGGAGGCAAGAAGAGGAAGATCACACCAGGTGCTTTGAAACAATAATCTTTGGTCACAAGGATTAATAATGAGGCTGTGGTGGCCTCTGTGCCAGGTAAAAATCTGGCAGCCTCATGTGACAGCTACTTAACAGGCAGTAATTCATGAGCATTCTTTATCGCCCTCTGTTTGCTCTTTGGTTGCTGTCTTAGCAGCACGGCACCTCTCTGCTTTGATTCTTACCACGTTTCCTCTGTCCTCACAGTGTATACGAAGCTATGGATTTCTATATTTAATTTGTATCTCCTAACTGAGATGCTGAGATGATGATGTGTCTACATCATCACTGCACAGGACCTCTGGCTGAAGGGGGTGGAGCTAGAGTTCAGCCTGCATCTCCACAGCCATGTCCACAGATCTGTGGACATCAACATGAGGGAATGTCTTTAGTTGGGACACTGGTGACATTGAGCAAAGGCATGGTAAAGGCAGGCAGGCGCTGATTTCTACATCTGTCTCTTTAGAGCTTCGTCTCCCCTTTGATTTTTACCCATCCAAGGTCAAACCAGTGGGCTGGCACATTCACTACTGCGTTAGGCAATGGTGAAGGTGGTATATAGATCCTTGTTTTCATTGTGGATTAGTCCATGTCATTCATGTGCCAGAATGTCCTTCTTAAAATTTTTCTTTATTTCTTTTAAAGGTCATCACCTGGAATCTGAAAGGGCTTTGGCAGCCTCACAGCTCCAGCACATGTAGAGCTTCTCTCTCAGGCTGGCTCCATTTAGTCCCTGCTTTTTCTTGTTGGAAACTCCATGGTTTTGGTAGTTTCAGTATCCTAGTGTCTCCATGCATCTCATGTTTTACCTTCACAGCTTCTCTCAATGGTCCGACACACATTGTCTGGTCTCATGGCAGTCTGGATGTCTTAATGGAAGCCTCCACAATTCCTCAACTTTTGCCTTTTGCATCAGGGGGTAAATGCTGCCAGGATTTCCTGCCAGCTTGAGATTTAATCTGACTTCTTTTCTTTTCTTTCTATTTATTCTTCTCTCGCACAGTACACCCTGACTGCAGCTTTCCCTGCCTCTACCCTACCCCCAGTCTCCTTCACTTCTCCTCTTGCCCAGATCCACTGCTCCTCTGTTTCCCTTTAGAAAAGAACAGGCTTCCCAGTGACACCAACTCAACACAGCATAACAGATTACAATAAGACTAGGCACAAACCTTCCTAAGCAAAGCTGGAGGAGGCAGCCCACGAGGAGGAAAAAGAGCCCAAGAGCAGGCAAAAGAGTCAGGAACAAACTCACTCCCACTCCTCAAAAAAACTGCAAGCTAAGCAACCATAACATACGCAGAGGACCTAGCACAGACTCATGCAGGCTTGGTGATTGCCATTTCAGTCTCTGTGAGCTTTACTATCCATGCTTAGCTGATTGTGTGGTCTTGAGGTGTCCTTGATCCCACTGGTTCACATAATCCTTCGCTCACCTCCTATAAGGGGTTCCCCACGCTCTGCCTAATGTTTGTGGGTTTCTGCATCTGCTCCCATCAGCTGCTAGAGGAAACCTCTCTAGACCTTTGGTCTAGGCACTGTTCTACCAATGTAGCAGAAGATCATTATTGACGTGTTGTTGTTGTTGTTTGTCAGTCATGTTTGGTTCTATCCTAGGTCTCTAGGCAATCCAGCGTCTGGTTCTTGGCCATCCAAGCAGTGTCAGGCGTGATCTCCTCCTTCTGGCATGGGTTGCAAGTAAGACTAGTCATTGGTTGGCCACTCCCACAAGTTCTGAGCCCTCATTTCTGCATCACACTTTGCAGGCAGGACAGGATGTTGGAATCTGATCTTTTTCTACAAGACCTGTAATTGTCTCTGGTACCTTCATTGTTGAGTCTGAGAAACATTTCCTAAGGTGTGGCTTTTTTTTTTTTTTTTTGGAAGGAACCCTTACAGTGGCCTTCTTAACTCCAGCTTTCTTCTTTAAATACATTTGTATCCTCACAAGTTGGAACGTTTGATGGAGGAGGTCTTGCCCTCAGGGCTGTTCCTACTATTCCAGTGCAGAGGTTTTTTTGTTTTGTTTTGTTTTGTTTTGTTTTTTTCTTTCTTTGAGACAGAGTTTCTCTGTGCAGTCCTGGAACTCACGGCAATCAGCTTGGTTCTGTTTCCTGAGTACTGGGATTAAAGGAGAGAGCCAACACACACAAGTGCTAGGATTCTCCGTGATGGCACGAATTTCTTAACAATTTCAAGAGCTTTCTCTGCACACACCAGCATTATCTGAATTTTTAAGCTTGTGCTTGGCTTCTTTTACTTGACAAATGGCACATTTTTTCGCTAATTTCTGCTCTCTTCCATTGTAGACTTGGCTCAGAGCAGTGACTTGTAACCATGCTACATCTTGGCTATTGTGCCGTGTTGAAACTTCTTTGCCAAACAACTGAGTCCAGTGGTTTTAAATTCAGCTTCACCCAAAATCTCAGTACATAGAAAAGATAGAGCTCAGCTATTCGCCAGAGTGTATCATATTGGTTTGTGATAGGGTCTTATTTCCCTCTGAGATATTATGTGTGTGTGTGTGTGTGTGTGTGTACTGTACTGTTCCCTGGCACCTTGCTGGCCCCTCTACCTGTCTCCATTGAGAGCTGGTCATCAGAGGTTCTATTCTGAGTCTCAATATTATGACTGAGAGTGTGTCATGATAACATCTCAGGCAATTGATTGACAGGTGTCTTAGTCAGGGTTTCTATTCCTGCACAAACATCATGACCAAGAAGCAGTTGGGGAAGAAAGGGTTTATTCAGCTTACATTTCCACATTGCTGTTCATCACTGAAAGAAGTCAGGACTGGAACTCAAGCAGGTCAGGGAGCAGGAGCTGATGCAGAGGCCATGAAGGGATGTTCTTTACTGGCTTGCTCAGCCTGCTCTCTTATAGAACCCAAGACTACCAGCCCAGAGATGGTCCCACCCACAAGGGGCCTTTCCCCTTGATCACTAATTGAGAAAATGCCTTACAGTTGTATCTCATGGAGGCATTTCCTCAACTGAAGCTCCTTTCTCTGTGATAACTCCAGCTGTGTCAAGTTGGCACAAAACTAGCCAGTACAACAGGCAATTGTGAAGTTTATAAAGACGAACATCTAAAGCTGGGATGTGAGCACAGGTTTAGAAGATTTTAAGAATCATGGCTGCCTACAGTGTGATGTCCCTTTAGTGATCCTCAGTTTTACTAGTGAACTTGGGAAGGATCACAACAGGGTATGTCCCCATTTCTATGACATCACTAAGCATTTCTTCCTCTAGCTCTGTGACTGGAAGATTTTCTTCACACTGGTTTTATCTCAACACAGAAGCAGAGCTTGCTTTTGTCTGTATGATTGTAGTGGTTTGAATATGTTCAGCCCACAGAGTGGTACTATTAGGAGGTGTGGCCTTGTTGGAGTAGATGTAGCCTTGTTGGCAGAAGTATGTCACTGTGGTGTGGGCTTTGAGACCCCTCTCCTAGCTGCCTGGAAGTCAGTCTTCTCCTGTTTGCTTTTGGAACAAGATGTAGAACCTCAACTCCTCCAGTATCATGCCTGCCTGGACATTGCCATGTTTCCCACCATGATGATAATGGACTCAACCTCTGAACCTGTAAGCCAACACCAATTAAATGCCATCCTTTATAAGAGTAGCCTTGGTCATGGTGCCTCTTTATAGCAATGAAAACCCTAACCAAGATAATGGTCCAGTTAATCCTTGGGGTCTGCTGGGGATTGGATTGGGAATGTTATAGTATTTGTAAATAAGCCACATATATCCTCCTGTCTGCTTCATGTCTAGTTGACTTATAATACCTACCACAATGTAACCATCATGTGGAAAGCCATATTGTTTAGGGCTAATGAAAAAAATGCATGAAGGTTGTAATATGTTTCCCTTATATTTTCATTCTGTGGTTGATTTCATTGTCACTTGGTAGAATCTTCAGATGAGGAAACTGTGACTACAGTCCAATATTATCAGACAACAAACAAAGATTACCTAGAGATTGCCTCATCCGAAGATGAATTATGAATATTTAAACTGTTCCAACTGTACCTAAAAGCCACTCCCTCCTCCCCATGGAGATAGGCTCAAGAAAATGGCAAGACATCATCACTATCTTTCTGTACCTCTTTTTGTTTGATTTTCAATTTTAGATCTGTGTTGTCCTTGTTCCAACAGGCTATGAGGAAGCTTTGGGTGGGGTAGGTCAAGGTAAACTAGGTCTGGAGTGACGTCCACAGCTTCTGTGGATTCTCCGGGTTTTATGTCTCTTCTGAGGAGCCATCCATACCTCAGGTCCAACATTCTTCATCCCGGCTTCCCCTTGGACTATAGAGGCTGATGTAAGAGGTCATGGGGAATTACAGCACACGAGAAAGGAGGGGAAGAGGACATGAGAGAGAAAAGGAGAGATGGGATCAAGGGAGGGCTAAGGCCATCTGATAGTCCTTCCTGGCCTCTCTTCCCTGTCCTAGAGACTGCATTGGTCTGTCTGTGTGTGCTGTCCTCTACATAATAGCACCACGGCTCTGACAGATGACTTAGCTAATTCTGGTACAGGGAGGCTACCAACCATGGGCCCTGGCAACTTCAGGCTAAATGTATTTGTTACTTTTTGGCCAAGAGCTTTGGTAGCTGCTGAAGTCCCACTCCTTCTTCCTGGGGTGGGGGATCTTGTCATTCATTTTAGGTCCTCTGGCCCCAGTGACTTACAGCTGCTGCCCTCACTCAGGACTTAATGTCAGTGACCTCTCCACAGCTCCAGTCTTCACAGCCTGTAACTCAGTTTTGTGGTTCCCTTCTGGACTGTTTCCAGGGTGTCAATGTTCCTCTGAACTTGGGGTGCTCCACACTGTCTGCGGTCTTCTTATGGGGCTGAACCAAGGTTATGATCAGCAGAATAAAGAAAGCCTTGTTCCCTCTCAGGCCACAGTGTTTTGCTTCTTTGAATGAGCTGTGTGTCATTTTCCCCTCAAGTCCTGTTAGTTGCTGTATGATATCATGTATTTAGAGGGACTGGCTGCTCACTGATACACCTAGACCTTTCCCCTAGACATGATGGCCCTTCATCACTTTCCCATTGTTTCCCTGCTATACAAATTAACCAGTAACTCTCTGGACTCTCTCCTCTTGTGGAGCTTTGATGTGTTAGGCTCAAGTTCTTTCTGCATCACCATGTCTTAAGCTGGTCAGTTTTCAACTGGGGCTGATATACTTCAGGCCAAGATTTCTTCATCTTCTGGCACTACCCAATATCAGCCTGAATAATACTTTCAGGACTCTCTCTCTCTCTTCCCCACCTCAGGACTTTCCCCATCCTTGCCACCTTCCCCACTCCCCCCTCTGCTCCCGCCACCTCTTTCTTGGGTCTGGGCTGCCTGCTCTAGCCATTTTCAATTTCTCTTCAATCTTTTCTGTTCATTTCTCCAAGATATTATCTGGCCATTTTCCTCCCTCTTGAAAGTTTTAAGATAAAAAAAAAAAATCAAACTGTCTTAGAGCTAGAAGCCTAGTGTGTGTACATGTGAGACCAACCTTAGCCTCTAAGGTCAGAAGAGGTATGAGCTGGCCACGGTCATGGTTAGTGGCTCCTGCACTAGACCAGGACAAGCATTCATGGTTGTTTGTCCAAACAGCTATTAAAGCTTGAGTGAATCTGGATATTAGTGAGCCCACCAGACATCCTCTTTCAATGTCTCACCCTCAATTTATGGACTTTATGGAGAGCGAATTCATATGGTTTTTCCTGTAGATGGCCACGAAGCTTAAATTCATCATACCTAGCCCAGCCTTTGTGGAAAGGATTGTGGTCAAAATCTGACTCACTCATCAATGAATTTATGGTCTGTGCAGAGTCCATGTAAGAAATGGAAAGAATTACGACCAGCTTGCGACAACAGCAGGATTTATTTGGTATGAGATGGTTACCATGGGATGGGGTGAGGAGGACCTCCACAAGTTTCTGGATTCAGAGCTTTTGCAACTGTGAAATGTTGGACATGTAGCATTATTGTTTTTGGAGAGATGGTGGGATACCCTACTCCATGGTCTGTTATTCTTGGATGGGTTATAAATTCTAGCAAAAAATAAAGAAAGCTGAATGGTAGAATCTTCTTTCACTTGTCCTATAGTGTCCCATCCCCAAACTTTCCCCTTGTTTCATTAGTTTTACCATGAGGTTCCTTTGTTTGAGTTTTTCTATGTACACAATAAAACCTGAGTGTCAAATGCCACCAAGAGACTTTAAAGACAGGATGTTCTGCACCCAGTCAGTGAGCAGTGCTGTTGATGCCAGCTCTGGGCAAGATGTTCTTTGTGTTTATTCCTCTTTCTTCAAGACTCCTTGTTCCTTTTTTCTAGGGACATGAGCAGAACCCAAGGTTCTCTTCGTCCTTCACATAGTTATTTCTTACACTTTAAAGACCATGGCGTGAAAACATAACATCGGGTCTTGTTAATATTTCCAAATGTCTCTCAGGGAAACTCAATTTTATGACCAAATGTTCCTCTCTTTTTGGTAACCATTTTCAGATATTCTCCCTTATTTGGGACTTGTGACCCATCACTAGATCCTTGCAAGGCCCAGGCTTGCTAGGACTTGGTCCTGGGTGAGGGAATTGCTTTGTGCCGCTGACACAGGCAGGGCAGGCAGCTTTGCTACACTGGCCAAGGCTGCATTGTTACCTGTAATGGATATAAACAGCCATCCAGGCTCTTACTGGCCAGCAAGAGGTGGGGCTTCACCAACTGGGAGAACCACGGACACCATCCATGCACTGCTTCCCCTCAGAGCTCTGGCTGTGAGCCTATAGGTCTGAACAGTGAGTATCTTGGAAGAAGAATGAGTACCCTCTGTTCACTAGATTGAGTTTGCTGAAGAAGCCAGAGGGGGATCCAGGTTGGTGAGGGTTATAGGATGTGGATGCTATTGGAGAGCCCTGTGCAGGCTCTGTGGTCTTCCACTCACTCTTAGTCTATTTTTCTCTTCTCTTCTCTTCTCTTCTCTTCTCTTCTCTTCTCTTCTCTTCTCTTCTCTTCTCTTCTTTTCTTTTCCTTTCTCTTCTTCTCTTTTCTTTTCTTCTTCTTTTTTCCTTTTTTCTTTTGGTGCATGCTAAGAATTTGTTTTAAATGGCATTCTCTGAGGATTGTGACACCCTTTTAAAATTTTGCATTTCAGTTGCTTTGAATCAAGTGTAAATGTGTTCCACTTGTCCAGGACAGGGCTTGAAGCCCAGAAGCTACTAGAGGCTTGCTTTTGTCTATGAAGTGAGTGGTGGGGACCCTCAACTAGATGGCAGGCCCCACAGACTCAGGAGATGGTTGCCATATGGGATGTCAGTCCAGTTCAGCCTTAGCTGCAGATGGCTGGGTAGGAACAGAAAACGAAACTGAGTAAAGACACTGGATAGTGGCTACTAATTCTCTTTCTCCAGAAAAAAAAAAAAAAAGATAAAATATAATGACGGACTGTAGCTGCTGAGTAAGCTGCAACACCTGCCCCAGCATTCCCACATTCACAGACACACACAGGTGCTCTATGGGGACATTGCTGCCAATCCCAGGTACCAGGACGCATCACCTGGAGAAATGACTACATCGGAGCAGATATTGGTGGCCACCTGTCCTGATCCCCACCTTCCTTTCTGAGTCCTGCCTGGGAATCAGAGAACCTGGCTATGTGCTTGTGCTATGGAGCCTTCCAACTTCTTATACCTTTGTGACCACATGGGCCAGGATTTTCTGTCCTCTCAGGGTGTTTGCTGCCATGCTGTCCATCTCTGGTGTGGGACCTGAACTCTCCTGAGCCCCTGCCACATTGTTGTCTGTCTATAACACTAATAAACTTTAAAATAAACTTTATTCCAATGACAGCTTGTCCCAGTGTTCCTCTTGAACTGCCTATTCAAGACCTTTCAGAAACAAAACAAGATAAAAATAAACAAACAAACAAACAAACAAACACACTATAAACCAGGTGGGTGACATTACCCAGGAGCAAACCACTCCCCTGGTATGGTAAGGTCCTACAAGAACCAGGAACAACAATAACAAAAGCCAATGAAACCATCTGAGGTCTGGGGTCTGCTTGCTTCCCCATAGTTTTCTCTTGAATGCCTCCCTGGTGCCAACAACAGACACTACATCAGCCGTTCTTCCTATGTTACAAGGAGAGTACTTTTGTTGTTGTTGTTTGGATGTGGTGATGGGGATGGAACACAGGACTCAAACATGCTAGGAAAATGCTGCACTATACCTCTGTCCCAAGTAACTGAGAATTGAGTCATCCACGGCACTCAGCAGCCCACTGAGCCGTGACTGAGTCTGAGAAGTGGCAGTCTTTCTCGCCAACTTCTTTTTATTTCCAGGACAGGTTGTTCTGGAAGCTGCTGCACAGTGCGATCTTGATGAAATAGGCATTAAAAGCCCCCTGCTCGCTTTTACAATGACAGCATGTTAGAATCTAAGAACTGGGAGTCCATCAAGAGAGAAGGAAATTCCAAGTGCAATCACATTGTAGTTCTCATTAGGTAAATCCCTAGCAATCACGTACAATCATGAGGTTGCTTAGTGGTAGGTTGTGTTCCAAGAATGCTGTGGTCATGAGTTTTCCTTGTGCCAGCACCAGAGTGCACTTACACAAACTCTCAGGGGCATCTGAGCACAGCCAGGCCATCACTTGCTGGCTATGAACCTAAATACACGTTACTGTACTGAGCTCCGTGAGCAACTGTATCATGATACTAATTGTGTATGTATGTGTTCTGATCTTCTCCAACTCCTCTCCATCCAGTACAGGCCAGGGCTGCAGAGATCATTACAGAAGTTCCCAGTGTAAGAATCTATTGACATTCATTACTTAAGGAATATTCATCTTACTTTCTAAGTGCAGAGATCTCTGTCTGGCACAGTGATGATGTCACTACTTTTGGTTGTGCCTTTGATTCTTCTGTGATAGAGGGGAAACTTGGCTCCAGAACTAACCTGCAACACACATTTCAGGATCCTTTTCGCAGCACCCTTAAGTTCCTGAAACCCCAGGTCTTGACCCCTCGAGCACAATGGGTCATACCAAAAAATCAAAAGCAAAGTTTGAATTTCCTTTCCCACTGGAGCCAGAAGTTCAGAGAAAGCAGGGCTGGCAGGCGCCCACTGGGGGACCTCGCCCACCTCCCACCCGGAAGGCTTGTCACAAAGCCTGTTGAAATGCATTTCATCATCACAGGGCCTCTCCTGTGGGGAGCCACACAGCCACTTTCCCAGCTAAACAAGAGCAGTCTTTCTTTTCCCAGTGGGGCTGACTACAGACAGTACAGGCTCTGCCCCACACACTGGCTGAGGTCTGTGTGTTAGGAAACCGAAATAGAGAGCATCTAGGTTTACTGTCTTGGGAAGGAGAACTTTCTGGAATCCTTGTTTTGTGCAATGCAGCCAGTGGAGACCGAAACCCTCACACTGTGGCTTGGTGGGCAGTGGGTGTGTTAGGACCGAGCACTGGCCCAGTGTGGCTGGTTCCTGGTGGGAGGATGCATGCTTCGGGTTTTGGCTTTCTTTGGGTGGAGGAAGATATTGCCTGACTCTTCTTTCCCAGGTAGAAATGGTGTCTCTTGTGAATCCCACTAGCGACTCCTCCTCCTTTCTTCCTGTTTGCAGCTCACAGCTTGGAACTGCCAAGAGCTGTCAACCTCTGGATTTTCTACAAACCAGACTTGTGCTTTTAAACCCTTCTCAGGGGAGCAAAGAGCCACAGTCTACATTAGCTGTCAGGTGACATGGCTGGGTGGTTGACAAAGAGCCTGGGAACTGGGAGGCTGTAAGTTTTATTGTCCCAACTCTACTCCCTCAGCAAAGCCCTCTAGGGCTATTAAGGGCCTGGGTTCCCACACCTACCCACACACACCTACAGAGCGGGTGGGAGGGAAGGCCCAGAAGGGGTCGCAGCCCCAGAGGCCATTCCTGGCTCCAGGCTCCTGTGTGGTCGGCCAACCTCAGGGCAAGCACAGGGCAGTAACACAGATCTGCCCTGAGAAGCTGGAGGGAGGAGGAGGGGGGGGTGTCATGTGGAGAAGCAATCTAGGAGGGAGAACTAGGAGGAAGGGGGCGTTTATTGGTTTATTGAGCTGCTGACCTGGGACCACGATTAACACTTCAGTGTGCAGGAGAGAGGGACCCACTGAGTGCAAATGGGAGACAGACTCTTGCAGTTTCCAGATACTCAAAAGACCCCAAGCAGCAGCCAGTGCTGTGGGGAAGGCAGCTTATATCTTTTGGGGGGGGGTGGGGTGGGGGTGGGGTTGCTGTGATGGAACCTGGGGCTTTTGCTAGGCAAGAACTATCTCTAAGAAACCAGGGGCAGCAGGAGGGTTCATGCTTTGCTTAGGAAACTGGTGAGGCTGGGTCTGGGCTCCAAGTTCTTGCTTTTTTTTTTTCTCCATGAAATTGCTTTTCTGAATCCCCAAATTCAATCTTGATCCGATAGAAGAACCCATTTGTTCCAAGTGAAAACTTTCACAGACTGTTGACACTGGCCATTTGGCCACAATGGAAAAAATAGGCTTAGTTCATCTACTGGGGCTGCTGGCCAGATGCAGAGCCCCCAGGTTTAAGGCAGAGAGATCATCCAGTTTAACCTGGACGCCCAGGGAGGGAGGTGGGTGCAGGGGGGTGGGGGTCAGCGATGAGAGGCCCACCCTCTGCAATGACAAAGAAACATCTGAGTAAGGTTTGTTCACTAAGACTTACTCAAGACTGAGGATGGGCTAGAACTGGGACAGCCGAGGAACCCCTTGGCTATGGAAAGGGGACTGGGTTGACTGTATTCCACAGAGGTCCAAGAATATCGCATGGAAACTTCCAGAAATAAACAAGTCATAAATGGCATGTTGTTCTAAATGTTGTGATAAAGTCTTGTCCATTGGCTTCCTCCCTCCTAGGACCTCATCGATCTTTTTTTTTGACAAATTAAATTTTAGTTTATGTATAACGTGCTTCCTGCACATAGACATGTGGACTGCATGTGTGCCAGTGCCCACGGAGGCCAGGAGAGGCAGAAGGATTCCCCGGAGCTGGGGTTACAGGAGGGAGTGCCAGGAACCTGCCTCCTCTGAAAAAAGAGTTAATAGCCTAACCTCATTTACCGTTTACCTAACCCCTCAGTCCAGCTTTTGTCCAGCATGTCGATACTAGACTATGTCTAACCTATACTATGGCACTAGTATAGCTTACTGTCAGGTCCAGAGAAATTCTACCCCTCCCCCGACCCCCACCTCCCACACATATTCTGGTGTCTGTTCCCCTCTACCAAAGAAGCCATTTCCTCACTACAGACAGAGGGACAAGTGGCTATCTGTGGTGCTTATGAGCAGAGCAAGTCACACGCTGGCCTTGGCTCACTCAGTGGCTACCTGAGGCTCTTCTCACCCTGCCCCCATTCTAAACTCCGTCATCTCCTGGGCTTCCCTCCTCCAGCTTCTCAGTTCCTTGTAACACCGTTATTTCGGTTATGTGCTCTCCCTCTTGTCTTCCTCTCTTGCCCCCCTCGCTTGTTTTCCTTTGCCCTCACTCCCCCCCCCAATACTGCCCCATGGCCACATACAGTCAGCTGGCCATAGTCAGTGTGCTACTTTCCCTCCCTGCTCTGGACTTTTCCAGACGCCTCTGTCTGTTCTTTCCCTCATATCTACATAAAAATCTCTCCCCCCCTTCCCGACCATACCTTAGAATGGCTATGTCCTCAGTTCATACATCTGGCACAGAAACGTCCCAGAGCGAGCATAAATGGCCTCCTTTCCAAGGGGCCTGGCCTCTCCTAATACACTCAGGCTGCGGATTCTATGGTAAGTGTGGATTGTTTGTTTCTGCACCTACCATATTTGACTCCAAATTCTAAATTTTGGCTGCTTTTTCCCTCCACCTGCTATGCTTCTCCACTGCGATTCAGGGCAACTCTTGGTTTCTGTGGCTCCTGAAAGTTGCTATGACCTCCTGGGAGCCTGTCACTGTCTCTTCTTCTACCTACTCTCCCCAACGCTTACCCGTTCTCTCTGCCTGCTTCTCTCTCTCCCCACATCCTCAGCTCCCTCAGGAGTTGGCCTACTCTGTCCCTTTGGCTCCCTAGAGCCTGCTGTTTAAGTTCCAAAGCTTCCTAATGCCCTTTCGAGCCTCTTATATGCTGGAGTCCTCCTGCTGACAGAATCTCTGTTTGTGACCCTCATCTCCCTGCCTCTCAGCTCCCTTCTGGAGCTTACTGGAACCTTTCCTCTGGAGGAGTTCTTGTTTGTAGCCCTTTCTCTTTTCCTTTTCATTCTCAGAGATTTCAATAAAGTCTTGGCCTTACTACAGCTCAATAGCCACAAAAGTGGAGCTCATGATTTTCAAATTCTTGAAGATTCTAACAACTTTTGCCACAGTGCAAGCACAGGATTCCCAACTCCTTTTCGCCATGTTTTTTCTACATTCCACTCTTACTAATCTTTTACCTCTATGATTTATTTGCTCTCAAAAACAATCTCTTAAGCGCTATTGTGTAAACTCTCTTTACTTAAGAATGTGTGAGTTCACTGGGTATGGTTAAAATCTGTAACAAAAAAACTTAGCTTAAAACTTGTCACAAAATGTTGATAGTTTAAAAATCTATACATAGGTCATCTTAATTTGTTATAGTATACTGTATATGTAATTCAACTCTTGTTTAGAAAAATAGATCTGCTACAGCATACTGTGTATGTAACTTGGATTCAACTCTTGTTTAAGAAAAAAAGAAGTTTTGTGTGCCTGTGGCTTACCTAGGAGTAAATAGCAATCATGCAGGTTGCCTCCATCTTGGCTAATGGAGGCAGCATGTGGCTAGAAGCATCTTTACTAAGGTTAAAGAGAGCACACACCAAGTATCTTCAGCGCCATCTTGATTAAAATGACCACGAGGTATAAACCATCTAAGGCAGCGCCCATGAACTTTCTTAACCCTGCTGGGCTCTCTGTTCATCCGTGTGCCTCTTTTTAGACTCAGGAGACAACAGCAGTTCTCCAAGGTATTTTGGATTGGGATTTTTTTTTATGGTGATATTTGTCCTGGGAGTAAACATTTTAGATAAGGAACAGTATATGTTTGATTAATAAGGCATATCTGATAAATAAGATTTATAATTTCCCGAGGTTATCAGAGTACCTTGAGGTGAACAGAAAGTGACCCAGAGGTGCATTGACCACTTGTGCCTTTGCTAGCTGTGTCCAACACCAGGCTTCTAAACACGTCAGATAAGAAACAACATATGCTAGATGAATAAGGTTTGTAAGTTTCTAAGATGTACTCAGGCTAACGGTAACTGACTTGACAGTATACGTCTAGCCTCTTTGTCTTTGTTAGCTTTGTTAGGCTTTAGATGTTTGACTAAACTGAGTCATACAGGAAACAGATATTCTGCAATGGTGCTCTGTGAAAGAAAGGGTCAGAAAAGGATTCATGGGTTGTACTTATGGTTTAAACTTTTATTTTGGTGCAAAAAGGTATTTTAATTTAATCTTCAACTCAAATTTGTAACATTCAAACTTAACACATACAACTGCAAAATCCTAATTGTATAAAAGCTACTAACTTACTGTAAACTGTTAAAAATAAGACATGCAAATTAATGGTCAGTCACCTTATAAATGATCAAAATCATTAATGTGCTCAGAACTACGCCCATGGCATTTTAAGTACAAATGTAATTCATTTACAGAGGAAAACATGATTTAGCTTCCCATATGTGTCCTCAAGCTTAAGCCTGAAGTAACTAAAAACAATAAAGTTGTTTACAGTCAGGTGTACTTCATAGATACCCTTTAAAACTCCTGGGAGAGATGCTCAATATGGCAGTTAAATGTCTAATGAAAAAGCTTCCCATGATAGACAAAAATCCCAGTTCCTTCAGCTCCTTGGGTACTTTCTCTAACTCCTCCATTGGGGACCCCATGCTCAGTCCAATGGTTGGCTGAGAGCATCCACCTCTATTTGTCAGGCACTGGTAGAGCCTCTCAGGAGACAGCTATATCAGGCTCCTGTCAGCAAGCACTTGTTGGCATCCACAATAGTGTCTGGGTTTGGTGAATGTATATGGGATGGATCCCCAGGTGGGGCAGTCTCTGGATGGTCTTTCCTTCAGTCTCTGCTCCACACTTTGTCTCCATATTTCCTCCCTTGAGTATTTTGTTCCCTCTTCTAAGAATGACTGAAGTATCTACACTTTGGTCTTCTTTCTTGAGCTTCATGTGGTCTGTGAATTGTATCTTGGGTATTCAGAGCTTTTGGGCTAATATCCACTTATCAGTGAGTGCATACCATGTGTGTTCTTTTGTGACTTGGTTACCTCACTCAGGATGATATTTTCTAATTCCATCCATTTGCCTAAGAATTTCATGAATTCATTGTTTTAATAGCTGAGTAGAACTCTATTGTGTAAATGTAAGACATTTTCTGTATCCATTCCTCTGTTGAAGGACATCTGGGTTATTTCAAGCTTCTGGCTACTGAAGAACAACAATATCAATGAACCAGACCCCCCCCAGAGCTCCCTAGGACTAAACCACCAATCAAAGAGTACACATAGAGGAACCTATGGCTCCAGCCTCATATGTAGCAGAGGATGGCCTTGTTGGACACCAGTGGGAGGAGAGGGCCTTGGTCCTGTAAAGGCTCAATGCCACAGTGTAGGGGAATGCCAAGGTGGGGAGGGAGGAGGGGATGGATGGGTTTGGGATCACCCTCATAGAAGCAGGGGGAGGAAGGATAGGATAAGGGCTTTCCGGAGGGGAAACCAGGAAAGGGGATAATATTTAAAATGTAAATAAATAAAATATCCAACAAAATATATATGAAAAAAAGAAAATACCAAACAGAAATGTCAGATCCTAGCAGTGACTGTAGGGTCTCTGCACGAGGGGGCACACATGAAGAGCTTGTTTCAAATGTGGCAAAGCTGGCCACTGGCCAACGAATTGCCCTATACCTTGTCTGCTGCCTTCCCAAACTGTGGACAGTTTTGGGTTGGCTACCCTACACTGTCAGTTTTCCCAAGTTCCTCTTTCACAGGAAAAATCTCCCAGACGTTATGGGTCCGGCAGCCAAAGGCCAGTGCTGTTCTGCTGCAGAAACTCAAGATTTAGTACTGTCCTGTGTGACAGCGGAGGACCAATAACCTCTGCCCCCAAACCATCAAGATCACCATGGTGGAGTAGCCTAGGCTAACTGTTCAGGTTGCAGCTGAGTCTCTGTCATTTCCACTGCTACAGAGGCCATTTGGATTATACTTCCTGCACATATTTATCCTTCTCAGATCTCTGATGGTGTTTATGCCTCAATGTAGCTTTATCAGGTTAACAGCAAGGAGCACACAGCTCCTCGCCCCATGGCTGCCACTACCTGGTCAGTCCATAGAGGTCTCCTGCTTGTTTGCTTGTTAATTTTTATGCAGACTCAGTTTTCCTTGCCGGAGGGCTTCACACCGATAAACTCACAAAACAGGTTTCAATGTAACTCTTTACTATTCCTTTATTTATTCATTTCTAAAATGTTTGTTTATTTATTTACTATATATGAGTGTTCTATCTTCACACACACCAGAAGAGGGAATCAGATCCCATTACAGATGGCTGTGAGCCACCATGTAGGTGCTTCCAGAAACTCTGGAAGAGAACTGCAGTGTCCTTAACTGCTGAGCCACCTCACCGGGCCCTGTTTCTTCATTTAAAAGAAATTGCTTTTCAATGACTGCTCACAGTAATCAACCACCCGTGTTTCACAGTAAATGACTGGGTAGGAAGAAAAAGTTTTAACATTTATATAAATTGTGCAGGTTTATATAAGAAAGTAATTGAATATACATAAATGCAAGTTGTAAAGGTCGGAGAAGGTGATCTAAGGTTTGTGTACTGCCTAGTTGTGTCAGTTTACACAAGCTAGAGTCATCCTAGAAGAAGGAACCTCAATTGAGAAAACACCTCCATGATATCCAGCTGGAGGCAAGCCTGTAGGGCTTTTTCTTAGTTAGAGACCTATGGAGGAGAGGCCAGCCCATTGTGCGTGGGTCCATCCCTGGGCTGGTAGCTCTGGCTTCTATAAGAAAGCAGGCTGAGCAAGCCAGTGAACCACACCCCTCCACAGCTTCTGCATCAGTGCCTGTCTCCAGGTTCCCGCCCTGCTTGAGTTCCTGTCCTGACTTCCTTCGAAGATGAACAGTAATATGGAAATGAGAGCCAAATAAACTCTTTCCTCTCCAACTTGCTTTTTGGCCATGTTGTCTCATCACAGCAATAGAAACCCTAACTGAGGCAACATGTGAAAACGAGAAATGTTTTGGGTTTGTACTGTCATGCTATTGTTGTATTAAGACTTCAAATATTCAGAGTTTTAACATTAATCAATGGAAATTATGATACGTTGTTAATCTAGCACCAGCAGAACACTGACAGAAGAAAGAGTGTCCACGCTTTTAACCCAGATTCATTATGTTTGTGTCCACATGAGTCTACTCCAGCTTACAGACATTTGTTAATTGCTTTTTCTATAACAAGGATTTCAGTGTGTATTACAAACAGTGGTAATGTTAATATATCCAGAACTTTTATCTCTTCTTATAAACTTAAAAGAAATGCAAGTTTTAAGGACTCACGACTAGAAGCTATCAGTCCCAGGTCAAGTAGACTCCAGACAAATACTCCAGTCAGTAGACACCTTAAGCTTCCCAGCCTGCAAGTGAGCTATCTCTCTGTTTCCTCTAGTTTTTGGGATTCCTCCCCTCCTTGCAGCTACTGGGACCCCAGGCCTGGAAGTTTCAAGTATACACCCAAGATAAAGATTTCCCCATAAGCTCCTTAAATTTACCCTCTCTCCCTAGTCTATATCTGGTCCAGCAGATTTCCAATCGTTCTAGACTACAAAAACTCTAGAAACAGCCTGCAACCCGCCAGCCTCCTGTGGCCCTTCAGACCCAGAAAGCCATGAGCTTGCTGAGAGCCAGTCTAGACCAGGTGCTTTTGATGAACTTCCAGCCTCCCCTAGGCTCTGCTTTGGACCAGCATTCCAGCCTGCCCCAAAGTGGTCCATAGGTAGTGACCAAAACTGATGTCCCCAGCCTGTACTCTTCTCCACGCTCCTGGCCTTTGGCTGGCATTCCAGCTGTCTAGGCCCTGACAGTAACAGCGAATTTCAGCAAGGAAGCAGTTATAGAAGAGATGACGTTGCCCCTTCGCACCAAAAGGCTGGCATGTCAGACCCAAAAGACATCACCATTCCCCTAAATTCTGGTGTCTGCTCCCCTCTACCAAAAAAAAAAATATTTCCTCATCACTCTCAGAGGGACCAATAGCAAAGCACGTGCTGGCCTTGGCTCTCTCAGTAGCTACCTGAGGCCTTCTCACCCCGCCCCCTATCCTAAATTCCTTCATCTCAGCTTCCCTACTCCAGTTTCTCAGTCCCCCATAACACTGTCATTCAGCTATGTGACCTTTCTCTTGTCTTCCTTTCTTGGCCCCTTCTCCCTTGTCCTTCTCTCTGAGTCTCCTTTTGTCCTCACTTTCTCTCTCTTACTCTCTTGCTCCTCCCACATCCCTCCTCTCCTGGACTGGTCCAGTCTTCTAGCCATGTTCAGTTTACTACTTTGGATTTCTGTTCTGGACTCATACAGGTGCCCCTGGCTGTTCTTTCCCTTAGATCTCCAATAACAATCTTCCCTTCAGCCATTTCTTGGAACAGTCTTGTCCTCAGTCTATACAATTACCTATTTTGGCTGTTAGCCATATTGTTGAGGTGTCATATTGATCATGTTCCAATAATTTATTTTTCTTTATATATATTCATTTAATTTTTCATACAACACATTTTTACTTTATTTTTTAATATTTATCTTATGTATATGAGTACACTGTCACTCTTTTCAGACACACCAGAAGAGGGCATCAGATCCCATTACAAATGGTTGTGAGCCACCATGTGGTTGCTGGGATTTGAACTCAGGACCTCTGGAAAAGCAGTCAGTGCTCTTTACTGTTGGTCCATCTCTCCAGCCCCATACAATATATATTGATCATGTCTTTCTCCTTATTCAAATTGCACTCTCTCTCTCTCTCTCTCTCTCTCTCTCTCTCTCTCAGCTTCCTATCAGAAAATAAAAGTCAACAAAACAAAATTCAAAAGCCAACAAAAACTACTCTTGGGAATGGGCGTATGGTTGAAACACCCATTGACACTCTATTGGAGAAAACTGATTTTCCCTTTGGCAATGGGTATCAGTTATAAATAGTTTCTGGATTACCCTGTGTTTAGTTCCCTATCTCAGTACTAGGAGCCCATCTGGCTTGAACCTGTTCAGGGAATACACACGTAGCCATGCCCCTCCGTGAGTTCATATGTACACCAGTCCTGTTGTATATGAAAAACACCGTTTCCTGGAAGTCATCAGTCACCTTTGGCTCTTATAGTCTTTCTATCTCCTCTTCTCCTGAGTTCTCCAAGCCTTGAGGAACTTTGGAGCACATGTTGCTAAATAGCATGTCTTCATCAAACCAATAACTTATTTCTATGATGGAGATCCCAAGGCACAAGGGTACTGATCTGGGCAAGTCACAGCTGCCAAAGAGAAGCCAGGGCTTTTCCTTAACTATAAAAGTTCAAAGTGCAAAGAGATATTGAGAGATCACTTATATTCAAATAGTTCCTTTAAATCATAGGCCATTGTTGTAACTCTTATTTAGTATGTTATTGCTATTAAGCTTCATCATAGATGTATACACAGATGGAAAACACTTCCCACAGAGCTCAGCTGTATCTGTAGTTTCCAGGATTCACTGGGCATTTGGGAAAGTACCCATGTACAGTTGGGATAATGTTAACACTTTCTTTTGCCTTGTCTTGAAGCATTGAGAGGAACGTAATAGAGACAGGCTGCAGATATTGGCAATGGCTCCCATCTGCCCCTGTGGGTCTCAGAGTTCTGCAGCTCCTTGCTATTGGCAGTCTGTATGGAGTGGGGCATCTGTCAGTGTGGAGGAACACTGAGCTGTGTGCTTGCTCCCTGCCTCATATATTTCCGGCCACATCTACACCAGAAATAGCAGATACAACCTTACAAAGAAATATGCCTGCTTGTCGTGAGTCCTAAGGCTGAGGTTTTGAGGATAGAGCTGGTGTAAAGCTCCCACCCTATATGGAGTGGGAGTTTCCCTATGAAGCCAGCTAGGGGCTTTCCATGAGCAGGCATGGTCCTGCCTTGCCCTGTGAGGAGACTGGCTTTTCACCCAGAGGTTACATCCTGGCAGCCTTGCGGGTCAGATTCTTTTTGCAGACATGTTTAGTTGGATCCGCTTAGTATTTCCAAACATTCTGAGTCATTACTTTAAAAACCCAGGACTCGAGTTTCTAGCTTCTGTTCCAAAACTCAGAATATCAGACAACACTGCACCTGCATGCCCTGTGACAGGCACTGTGGGAAGCCCCGTCTAGCCTGGGAGAGGGATCTATACATTTGCAGATACCATCAGACAGGAAGTGGGCATGAGCACCAGCAGGTACAATGCCTGCCCTGCCCACCTTTACCTCTGTGAGCTGAGTCTATGCACTTGTTTGAATCTAGCCCTCGGTACGATATTTGTTGTTGTTGTTGTTGCTGTCGCTGCAATGTTGGATGGGGAACCCAGAGACTCAGATCTACTAAGTAAGCACTTTACTACTGAGCTTTACGCCAGCCCTGTGTGTTAAAAACAATATCCTTCGTTTTAACCCTTTGTTTATAAAACTCAGCTATAACTTATCTTCAATACCGTTCCATCCTGACATGTGAGAGAGGACATGTGTGGTGTGGTGATTCTGTTGTCAGTGGACACATGACTTCATGGTACACATGGTACACCATTCATGTTGCTCATTCCTTCGCTGATTCTGTAACTGTTGATCCAGGAAGGTTTATGAGCTTTGAGGCTGGGTACCACATCTGACTATGATAACACAACCAGGTAAATGATACTTTGTGAGATGCCTCAGCCCTCTACCTCATCGGGCCTTCTTTTGGTAGCTATAGATATTAGAACTGTCAATCAGGCAAAGCCTGAGGTCACATGGGTAAGTGCTCTAACTGACCTAATACTGGGCTGGAGACTCCCAGAATGGTGGCAAGTGGTCCTGGATCTTCTAGCATTGCATAGTGTTCTCATAATTTCCACCTACTGATAAAGATACATAAGAGAAGGAAACAAGTTCTAGACTAGAACTGATGTGATTTGAATGTGTCCTACCCCAAGTTCAAATGCTAGAAATGTAACCCTCAAGTTTATGTGAACACAAGACATCTGTGCAGGGTTAGATGGAGTCATGTGGGAAGTGCTCAAGATAGGATTTGTGCTTTGCAGAAAGAAGAGCAGAGATCTGGGTTCATCTATAACATATGGAGGTAGGATTATAGATGAACTAGGAACACAGAACATAGACTACAATGGACAACTTCCAAGAAAAATGACACAATGGACTGTGGAACTTTGGTCTCCAAGTAAGAAATAAGCATTGTCTTAGTCAGGGTTTCATTGCTGTGAAGAGACACCATGACCACAGCAACTCTTATAAAGGAAAACATTTCACTGTGGCTGCCTTACAGTTCAGAGGTTTAGTCCATTGTCATCATGGTGGGAAGCATGGCAGCATGTAGGCAGACATGGTACTGGAAAGGTAGCTGATTGCTCTATGTCTGGATCCACAAGCAGCAAGAAGGGACAGTGAGATACTGGCCTGGCTTGAGCATCTCAAATCTTAAAGCCCATACCCAGTGACATACTTCCTGCAACAAGGCCACACCTCCTAGTAATGCCACTCCCTATGGACCTGTGGGGGCCATTTTTAGTCAAACCACCACAAGCACCACTCTTGGGGTTTGAGGTTGAGACAGGGTTTCTCTTTGTAGCTCTGGCTGTCTAGAACTCACTCTGTAGACCGGGCTGGCCTCAAATTCAGAGATCCTCCTACCTCTGCCTACCAAGTGCTGGGACTAAAGGTGTGCATCATCACTGCCTGACACCAATTTTTATTAAGTAAGTAATAATTAATGTTCGCATGTTTAAAAATACTATGTAAGGGTTCTCTAAAGGAACAAACCTGATAGGATGAATACATTCATTAAAATGTGTACTTATTAAACATTAAGAGGGATTTTATTAGAGCACTTTATAGGATTCAGTCTGTGAGTCCAACAGTGGCTGTCTCACACTGGAGAGGACAAGAATCCAGTAGTTGTTCAGTCCATGAGGTTGGATATCTCAGCAATCCCTGTCTGCTGCTGGAAGCCTAGAGAATTCCTGGAGAGCTGCTGGTTTTCAGTCTGTGCTGGAATCCTGAAGGAGCTTATTCTAATATCGATAAACGAAGGCCTCAGCAACAGGACAGACGGACTTGCCAGCGGAGGAGAGGGCAAAGTGGCAAAAACCAATTTCCCTCTTCAGTGTTTTTTATCTGGACTCTCACTAGACAGTGCTGCCTATTTAAGATGGGTTTTCTTGCTTCATAACCTGATCAAGGATATCCCTCAGAGGAGTACCCAGGAGTTTGTTGATTCCAGATCCAGTCCCGTTGACAACCAAGATTAGCTGTCACAGATACCAAGGGAAAACGCTGATGTGACCAGTTTGAATAAATCAGCGTCCATGACAACACCCTTCTAGTGTGCCTTCATTCACTGAGGGGTTAGAACACCAGAGTGTTCTTGCAACACTTCCCCATGTTCCTTGTTCCTAGGGTCCCCTGGTGATTTGGTCCCATTTCTCAATTGCATTAGTCAGTCTCTTGCACTATAATACACACCAGAGATAATGAATATATTCAATGGGAGTTTTCAGGAGATGGTGGATTGGCCTGTAGTATGGTAGTGTATCACAGAGGGATGTGTGGGAAAAGAGCTCCTCTTGACTGGAACATGAGAAAGAGAGGATGGGATAGGATCCTGCTTCATGGGCATTCCTCTAATGACCACCCCATAAACCCCTTCTACTTAAATTTCCACATCCTCCCAATAGCATCAAGATTTAGGCAAAGGCTTTTAAAAAGCAAGCAAGCAAACAAAAACCCACGTGAGCCTTTGACTCGGCCATTGAAAGGCAAGCTGTGGTCCCACTATGGCAAGAGCAGGGAAGTGAATGTCAGCTGATGAGCACCACCAGCTTGGCATCTGGCTCTTTCAGGAGAGCTTGAGGCATGCTGTGGTGACTGTATCTGTTAGCTGGCTTCATGGGGCATTGAAAGCACAGCCTGAGAGGTCATTTGCTTGGTGATGCAACAACCATCAGGCAGGGCAGGATTTGGAGCATCAACACACCAGCAGTCGCTTTCTGCGCATGGAGGTTTCAGCATGACGTCACGTTCTACCAGGTGCTTCATTCTGGCAAATGTTATGGTTCTGGGTCTAGATGTGGTGGCCAGCATTGTGGCCCACTTGGTTGATGCCTGCTGAGTTAGAGAAGAGACAACGGCATGGTGAATTCTTCAGGTCAGTGTTGGGTGGTGTTTTTAAAGGATCAGTATGGAATCTGACCCTTCAGTGTTTCCCAGTGTCTGAAAACCATTTTGCATCCTGCCACAAATCCCTGTCTGCTAAAACTAACCCTCCTGACTTCTGTTCTTTGCAGACAAACCCGAGCAACAGACCACACAATCCTTCTCATTGTCTCAGTCCTCACATATATTTCTCTGCCCACAAACCAAAGATACTACTCATGGATGTAGAATAGATTATCCATTCCTCATTGCCAAGCCACAGACTTTGCCTTCTTCGAAAACCAATGTGAGACTCACCCTCCACGAAGCCATTTAGATGGCTCAAAAAAAAAAAAAAAAAGCATCACATTTCCTCTGAAGCTGCAGCCTAGACCTTTAGCAGCAGTTCTGGGCTCTGAGAACATTAATTAGCTTCAGAACTGGATGCAGACATCTCCCCCCAGGAAGCTAAGTTTTGACCTCTGCCAGGCAGACAAAGACATAAAAATACAAGTTTAAGGCCAGGATGGTGACAGACATGAATATGAATTTTCCTAGTCTTTAAGACAACTTCTTTCATCTTTTTTTTCCTCTTTTGCACTGTGCCTAAGCCCTTGGCAGCAGAATGAGATAGTAGTCTATCACATCAATGAGAAGAATCACTCAGATATCCAAATCCGTGGGCAAAACATCTCCTCCCTTTAGGAGGCCTCCGCCTACAGGGTGCTGAATCCTCTCCAGTGTACAGGTTTCCAAGAGTCCAGAGGTGCCAGAGGCCCTGCAGGTGGCACATAGCACTCCTGTGGCTGAGTGCTGGCACTGTTCTTGGGATGCTATTGGTATCTTTGAAACATTTCTCAGGCATAGACTGTGCTTCTGGATATAAAAACAAAGAAACAAACTCACGATCACTTTGCAAGGTTTCTCTCTGTCTCTCTCTGTCTCTCTCTGTCTCTCTCTGTCTCTCTCTGTCTCTCTCTGTCTCTCTCTGTCTCTCTGTCTCTGTCTCTGTCTCTCTCTGTCTCTCTCTCTGTCTCTCTCTCTGTCTCTCTCTCTGTCTCTGTCTCTCTCTCTGTGTGTGTAGTTTTTGTAAGGGACAATCAAATGTACAACGCTCATTCAAACAAGAATCATATGGAATTCCTTAAATAGACGAGTCATAGAAGTTTCTGAATGGTGTAACTGTGTTTCCTTCTATCTGCTGTTTCTTTTCAAGATTCTCATTTAAATAAATCAATTGCCACCTTGCCCAGAAGTGGGGCTTCTACTCTTTAGTGATTGATATCATTTTTCTTAGCAGCACCAACAATTCATAAAATTTTAAGAAGATAATAATTGGCAATTAAAAACACAATCTACATTCAGATTTTGTAAAACTAAAAAATAAAAAAAAAAAAAAAAGCCAGACTAGGTGGTCATATGTCAGTTCCAAAACTCAATATTCGTTAAATGATAAAGTCAACTTTTCTAGCAATTTATGTAAGATGTCTGTCTTAGTTAACTTTTATTGCTGTGAAGATACATCACAACCATGGGAACTCTTATAAAGGAAGTCATTGGAGCTGGTGCACAGTTTCAGAGGTCTAGTCCATTATCATCACAGTGGGAAGCATGGCAGCATCCAGGCAGGCACAGTGCTGAAGGAATACTGAGAGTTCTACATCTTGGTCTGAGGGCAGCAGAAGGAGACTATGTGTCACACTGGGTGTAGCTTGAGCATAGGAGACCTCAAAACCTACCTCCACAGTGACATACTTCCTCCAACAAGGCCACACCTCCTAATAGTGCCACTCCTTATGAACCAAGCATTCAAACACATGAGTCTATGGGGGCTACATTTATTCAAACCACCACAATGTCCCTAAGTAAATCTTTAAGATTTGAAACGAACACATCATTTTTTGGAGCCTGTGGTAGAATGTCTTATCATGGTGATAATAAAAAGTGTTCCCCTCATGGTGGGCAAACAGAGAATGTGGGGAAGGGGTGGGACCCAGCATCCCATTCAAGACATCCCATACCCAATGACATCACTTCTTTAAGCAGGCTCCACCTCCCATTAGCAGCATCTGCTGGGAACCAGGCTGGAAACACTTAACCCAAACAACGATTTCTGCTTTTACTAAACACACACACACACACACACACACACACGGAATCAGCTAAACATTTGGGCCATTCATTGCAGAGGCTTCATTTTGTAGCATGCCAAGCATTTTGTTACTGGCTCTCTGTCATATTGTCAACACGGAGGCACTGTAGGGCCCCAGAGCATCTTCATTTGAGAATTCTCAAGAAAAGCCCCCTACTAGACACAAAATCTGGCAAAGCCCATAAACTTGGTACATCAAAGGAACCAAGCATCCTGAAGTGTAGTCTCCTAAATGACATTGTAAAAACAAATGGTGGGTGTCAGAAAGCCAGCAGTTTCCCACTCCGGCTACTATTTCATCTTCAGTTAGCAAAGACAAACCCTGAAAACCCAGTGTTTGGAAGGCATGAATATGCAAAATTCACATGCCACCCAGGCGGTCCTCCTTTGTGCTGACTTAAAGGAAAGGTTAAGATACATTTCTAACATCCTGTTTTGAAAAGGGGAAAAAAAGAGGCTGGGGGCCCAGCTCCAGCAGAGTTCATGCTCAATGTGTGTAAAGCCCTGGGTTCCTTCCCCCATTGAAAAGCATGGGACCATACACACGCACATACATGCAAGTAAGCTACAGTCCTCAACTGAAAATTAAATGACGTGACAAGCATAACATGCATGGGCGGTACCTAAAGAGCATATGTACATACAGGAAGGGATTTTGAAATCCCTTCTTGGGATTAAAGACAACAGAAAAGGCACCAAAGAAAGCAAAGCCATAAAAGGATCCAGTCCAGATCTGTCTGGTGCTCGAACCCTGGTGATTCACTATCATGTGGTTGCCTTTTAAGAATATCAATAGCTTACCATGTGTGTTCTTTTGTGATTGGGTTACCTCACTCAGGATGACGTCCTCCAGATCTATCCATTTGCCTAAGAATTTTATGAATTCATTGTTTTTAATAGCTGAGTAGTATTCCATTGTGTAAATGTACCACATTTTCTGTATCCATTCCTCTGTTGATGGACATCTGGGTTCTTTTCAGCTTCTGGCTGTTATAAATAAGGCTGCTATATTCACAGACCACATGAAGCTCAAAAAGAAGGAAGACCAAAGTGTGGATACTTCAGACCCTCTTTGAAGGGGGAACAAAATACCCATGGAAGGAGTTACAGAGACAAAGTGTGGAGCAGAGTCTGAACGAAAGCCCATCCAGAGGCTGTCCCACCTGGGGATCCACCCCATATACATCACCAAACCCAGACACTATTGTGGATGCCAACAAGTGCTTGCTGACAGAAGCTTGATACAGCTGTCTCCTGAGAGGCTCTATCAGTGCCTGACAAATATAGAGGCAGATGCTCTCAGCCAACCATTGGACTGAGCACAGGGTCCCCAATGGAGGAGTTAGAGAAAGGGCCCAAGGAACTGAAGGGATGTTCAGCCTTATAGGAGGAACAACATTATGAACCAACCAGTACCCCCTCCCCCCCCAGAGCTCCCAGGGACTAAACCACCAACCAAAGAGTACACATGGTGGGACTCATCACTCCAGCTGCATATGTAGCAGAGGATGGCCTTGTCAGCCATCAGTGGGAGTAGAGGCCTTTGGTCCTGTGAAGGTTCTGTGCCCCAGTGTAGGGGAATGCCAGGCCCAGGAAGTGGGAGTGGGTGAGTTGGTGAGCAGGGGGCAGGGGGTATAGGGTTAGTGGAGGAGAAACCAAAAAGGGGATAACATTTGAGATGTAAATAAAGTAAATATCTAATAAAAAAAGAAAAAAAGGGAATGTCAAAGGCTGATGAATTAGCACTATCCTTCTGATTTGAATCAACCTCTAAAAAATAGGAATAAAACTGTCATGAAATAAACTGTCAACATGCTGAAATAAAAGATGATACAGAATTCACTCCCTCTGTGTAAACTTTCTGCAACATCTATCTCTAAAGAGCTCTTCAGGAACTTAGAAATTAAGACTACACATGAACTGAATTCAATAAAAACTGTAGTATTTGAGGTGGAGAGATGGCTCAGCAGTTAAGAGCACTGGTCTTTGTGACATTGCTTTAGAATAAGTCTACAGAGTGAAGTCTTCCCACTTGCCTTAGTAGGTCTCACTTCTCAGGCAAGTGATGAGTATGAGTATTCTGTACTTGAGATATTTCTTTAAGATCAGAAAGCTAAGTAGATAGAAAGCACTCTGCACTTAGAATTGTGGAGCACATTTGTAAACTTACAGACTTCATCAGGAGGACTTGAGTTCAAAACTCTGTTTATCACTTGGCTCCCATGACTCCAATTCTAGAAGGCAGAGTTCAAATAACTGTTGTGTCACTTTAGAGTGTGGAACATCAGTGTCCCATCTTTGGATGACAAGGAGACAAGCATACTTTAAGCTTATCAGAAAGAAAGCTTAATCCTCTTTGTGCTGCTTAGGTTTTTGTCAACTTGAAACAACCTAGATGCATTCGAAAAGTGGATACCATAATTGAGAAAGTGCTACTATCTGATTGGGTTGTAGACAAGTCTGTGGAGGCATTTTATTCATTAATGATTGATGTGGGAGGGTCCAGCCCCACCATAAGTGGTTCTACGCTTGGCCAGGAGGTCCTTGATTGTATAAAAGGCAAAGTAAGTGATCCATGGAGAACAAGTCAGGAAGCAGAGTTCCTCTGAGTCTTTGCTTCAGTTCCTGCCTCCCAGTTCCTGCCTTGAGCTTTGCCTTTGGTTTCTTTCAGTGATGGACTGTAGTTAGTAAGATAAAATAATCTCTTCCTCTTCAAGTTGGTTTAGCCATGGTGGTTATCACATCAATAGAAAGCAAATTAAGACAGAATCTGGTACCAGGAGTAGGGTATTGATGTGAGTGTGACCTGGCCACATTGTTTGGGGAGAATCATAGAACTGTTTGGAACTTGGGGCTAGAAAAGCTTTTGAGTGCTTGGAGCTTATTGAATTGGACAATAATGTGTGAACTTGGACAATAATGTTGAGAGGTACAGGGATGGAGGCTTGATTTGTTAAGTTTTACAGGCAGGCAATGACTCTTGGGACTGTTTGTGTGATAACTGAATCAATGATCCGTGGTTTCTGGTGATCTGGGATTAAAGAAATAGCTATGATTAACAAGAGATCAGCATCATGAAAATGAACCTTTGTTTTACTGGGACAGCCAATGCTTATCAGGTCCCTGGGTCAGGCATTCATGTATCTATTTCTTGTTCTGTGGAGTTGCTCTCCTGGAGGCTTGCAATACACGGTCACCTATGCCAGTTGGACTTCCATTAGTGCAGCATTTCCAAGGTCCAGCTTTTATTGATGCTTCAAAAATTTATCATTCTTCCCTTCTTGTAACTCAAACATGAATATAAATTAACATGTTTATTTCAGTTTTTTATTTCCTGTGACTAAAGGCTTTAGAAGAATAACATATTTTCTAGCTTGAATCATGATTGCATTGATTACTGTCAAGTACAACTTAATGCAAGCCACATCAAAGCTATCAACATCAATAAGATATTGATGTGCTCCTGACACAGAAGAAAATTTGTATGTGTAATACATAGCATTCCATATCCAAACTTGCCTTGGACTTCCCTCCCAAGGCTGCAGTAATAGGACACCAAGGATGACGCTATTAACACTGACTGCTCCTTATCGTCTCTCCTTTCCTTGAATTTAGAATTTGTCAACCCAAACATAGTGCTTCCTAAAGCAAGCAAGTTTTCCTTAACAGAGAGGTACAAGGCTAAGCAGATGGACAGTGCCAGGGTGTATGGCTCTGGTGGTAGCTATTGTGGGCCTTTGAATATTCCTGAGCCACTGAGAAAGTCTGGGAAGCCTGAACTGTTCCTTTATTTTGTAGAGTGCACATTAAAGCACATCCTTGAGGCAAGCATGCACAGGTGAGAGGACAGACTTCTTTGCAATTATCTATGCAACACTTGGATGCAGGAGTTTGGGAGTCCCTGAGTTAGTAGATCTTAGCTTTCTGTCCCTTAGGTCTGCCTGCTGGTCTTCCCAATGTCAGTCTGGTATTTTTCAGGGTTCACCTACTGGACAGAGTCCACTCTTGGTAGCTGGAGCAGGAAGGAATTTGCTATAGGGTGTTATGAGGTTCCGGGGACATGCTGCAGAAAGTGAGCAAGTGATTGCTTCCTACTTCCTCTAAGATATGCTAAGAGTCCCACGTAGGTGGAGCATGAGGCTCTCCTCTGGTTAGAGAGCCACCTGGCCATTTGGAAAGTTGTTTTATAATGTGACTTCAGCCCATGGTGCTGTCACTACCAGCCAGATGGTATTTCTATTGCTGGCCCTTGTGCAAAATAGGCACACTATAAACAGATTGACAGATATGGAATGCCCCATATCCTGTCTAACACCCAGATGGAGGGTCACCCAGCAGGTATGAGACCATATTTTCTCAAGGCTTCTGAGAGGGTCCTAAGGCTTACCTGAGCTAGCGGAGCATAGTAAGGTAGAAAAAAGAACCTAGGAGGGTGAATGTCGCCTGTCTTGCTGTGGCTTTTTGGGAAAGCTCATTCTGATAGAGGAAGGAAGGCAATTCTTCAGGGACTCAGCAGTAAGCTAGCCACTCGGGTTCAGGGTGAGCACCTTCACTTACTGAAAAGACTTTGTGTCTCTGTGGACAGAGCTGGGCTCTGGAGAGACACAGAACAGAACCTCAATGTTTGCTAGACAGCTTCCAGGTCACTTCAAATGTGTGTTCTCATCCCTTCACAATTCAAAAGGATCTTCTGGGTAACCTCACACCTCCTCAAAGGCTGTCAGCACCACTGGGCAGGGTTTTAGCAAGTTTTCTATCACACAAGTGTAGAGAATTGTACTCAAGACACAGGAAGTGCTTAATAAACACTGTTTTCACTTTACAGTGGCTCAACCTAGGACATTTCAGCTTGGTGGTGGTATGAAATCAAGGCACACCCAGAAGCACTCATACTAAAAATTGGCTCTTCTTGGACTAGCTATATGTGGTCTGATTCCTTATGGTGATGCCAAACAGCCAGTGGGCAGCAGCTACTACTCAGCCATGCTATCTTTAGGGAAAGCAACTGACACAGTTACTATGGGCAGTCAGGCTTGCATATATGGAAGGAAGAATTCGGTGATAAAAATTATGAGCTTGTAACAGAAGACTTAATGGTCTATCTATGGTGTTTAACAGCTGAGTGATAGGTTGCCAACCTAGCATGCTGTCAGTGCAAAGAACAGGATACCCAGATTCCTGGACCATGTATGCTAAGGAGAACCATAAGCATGGAATAGAAGCAGTCCAGGAAATAAGTTATGTGTGTTGAAGGCTGTAGATCTAGAGGGATGTGGGGCTACCCAAGCCCTTTGGAGCATGGCCAGAGTTCATCAGGAGCCCAGGATAACTGATGTGGAGCTGCAGGATGTGTGTTTGCCCAGCTGGATTTTGGGTAAGCTTTGTGTGATTGTTTAGTGCCCCAACTCTTCCCTTTTGGAAGAAGAATGCTTACCCTGTGCCACAAGTATGCAACTTTTTTAAAATTTTTTTTATTTTATTTTATAGGAGCTCATAGTAATAGGCTTGGGAATATTTAAAGTGTTGGAATTGTTAAAGACTACAGAGACTTTTAAAGTTGATCAGAATGTATTTACATTGTAACATAGTTATGAGTCAATGTGGACAAGAGGTGGAAGGTTGTGGCTCAAAAGTGATGTATTTTGGTGTCAAGTTAACAGGGGGTGGAGTTTTAATGGCTAGTATTAACCATCAATTCAACAGGGTCTAGAATCTTCTGGGTATGCCTATAAGGGGTCATACTAATTGATTTAAGAAGGCCTATCCATTGTGGGTGTCACCACTCCCTAGTCAGAGGATACTGGATGTATATAGTAGAAGAAGTGTATAAAGTGAACACAAACACTCAGACATTCATCACCCTGCTTCTAATTTCAGATACAATGTGACCAACTCCTTCAGGATCTTGCTGCTGTGATTTGCCTGCCATGGTGTACTGTAACCTGAACTGTGATGCAGAATAAACCTTGTCCCCTTATGTCACTTTTATCACAATGGCAAGAAAAAAATTAAGAGAATTTCTCATGATACCTCATAACTCAAAGCACTCCTTCATTGGCCTCCTGAGTCCTGAGATCACTGGGAATGCGACCCACCATGTCTGGCTCTGATGGGTGGGGTTTTGTTTTTTTTTTTGGACAAATCCAAGATTGAAGAGATCAGTGTGTACATCACCTTAAAAATACTCCACCATCTACTTCAGACACAAATGTGATAGCCTTGAGGTGCCATTTGACTTTAAAATGGCAACTTCCATTGCTGTTCTGTGAGGATCACTTTGTGTGAGATACTGCAGTAAGGGTTTAATGTCAGTGGTCTCAGGTAAAATGAAACGACCCTTGAAAGCTACTGTTATCTACAAAGATATTTACACCCTGCCTCAACATGAAACAGCTCACCCAAGGCCACTGAATTAGACTACAGCTTACTCAGTACCACGTTGACCCTAAGAAACACAGGGTTCTTGGGTATTGAACCACACCCCATCTGGAGTAGGCTGGCTTGGTACAGATGACAGTACTTACCTATCGCATGCACACAGGATCCTCTACTTTCTAGCACTGCTGGGGGCTGAATCTATGTGATTGATTTGGTATAAGTTCTGGGAGTAGAAATGACTAGTGTCATGCTAGTTTCAGCAGCACATATACTAAAATTGGAACAACACAGAGCAGATTATCATGGCCCCCTGCACAAGAATGACATGCAAATTCGTGAAGTGTTCCATATTTTTATTTGCATAACACATGAAACTCAAGAAGAAGGAAGGCCAAAGTGTGGATACTTTGCTCCTTCTTAGAATGGGGAACAAAATACCCATGGAAGAAGTTACAGAGACAAAGTTTGGAGCTGAGAAAGAAGGAAGGACCATCCAGAGACTGCCCCACCCAGGAATCCATCTCATATACAACCATCAAACCCAGACACTATTGCATATGCCAGCAAGATTTTGCTGACAGGGCCCTGATATAGCTTTCTCTTGTGAGGCTATGTCAGTGCCTGGCAAATACAGAAGTGGATGCTCACAGTCATCTATTGGATGGAACACAGGGTCCCTAATGAAGGAGCTAGAGAAAGTACCCAAGGAGCTAAAGGGGTCTGCAACCCTATAGGAGGAACAACAATATGAACTAACCAGTACCCCGCAGAGCAGTGTCTCTAGTTACATATGTAGCAGAAAATGGCCTAGTGGGCCATCAATGGGAGGAGAGGCCCTTGGTCTTTTGAAGATCATATGCCCCAGTACAGGGGAATGCCAGAGCCAGGAAGTGGGAGTGGGTGGGTTGGGGAGCAGGGTGGGAGGAGGGTATAGGAGGCTTTAGGGATAGCATTTGAAATGTAAATGAAGAATATATCTAATAAAAAAAAAAGAAATGACTAGTGTCTTGTTCAGACGAGGGCATGTTGGTACTGGTATCTGTTTCTCTCCCTGTTGTGATGGCCAAAAAGAATGCGTGCTCCTGATGCTGTGGCCATAAGAACACGATCATCATCTCAGAATCCAAGTGATGGCATAGAAAAGAAATCTTTCATAGAGAAGAAATCTAACCGAGGGTAGATACAGTGTGGGCAGGAGTGTACCCAAGCTTGCCCAGACAGTGGGAGTGCAATTTTTATTTTTGGTGCCCTGGGTTGCCCAGGTTATCTTGGTGATGAACTTGGCCAACTCTTCTTAGTCTTCTATATCTTGGATTCACCGCCCATAAATTATGGCAGTCAACTCTTCTTGTCAGGTGAATGGGGTTGGTGACAGGAAATGGAGGGGAACAACCCATCATGGGTTGAGCACTTTCTGAAGACCACTGAGCTTAGAAATGCAGCAGGCTCTGAAGCCTGCTCCCTGCATAGCCACTGTATCATTTATGAACTCTTAATACCACTATTTCAGAATTGGTCACAAAGAATCAGAATCAGAAGTGTCAAGGGTCTCTATGGCTTTAGGCTGGGATTTTCTTAGCCTTGGGAATGATCAATCCTACGCCAGCTGAAGAAAAGGTCAAGGCTTCACTAGGTGAACCTAGCTTTTTGTTCCTCATCCCACCCCAGCTTTCTGTGACATGGTTTGTGTGGACAGTTCTGTAGGTTACTAGGTAGAGTCTGCTTAATGCTCTAAGGAAGAAGACACAGCTGGAGCCCCCAATATTTCTCTCTCCTCTTCTAGAACACACAAGAAGACTATCTTCTTTTAGAGGCTAATAGCTGTGGCAGTTCACTTCTCAGAGGACACCAAGGAGCTGTTGAAAGACAGGATGATTTTTTCTTGGCCGTATAAAATTGAAGACTTATGTGGAAACAGGGGTAAGGATGGTTGCAACCTTAAATGGAAGATGTCATACTCCTGAGGCTGACAGCTAAGATAAACAAGCCCCCCTCCCATTTTATTGATATACACATGAATATTAACTGTTATTTTGAATTATGAAGATTTGGGGATTGCTTCCTATTGTAGAATATGTTAGCTAAGTTTATTGAAGGTAGGGTATAGGACCAACTGTAGACCTCTGAACTAGACTTCAGGTGTTGCTGAGGGAAGGGCACACATGGCCTCTTAGCTTCCACTTTCTCATAATGGGGGCAGGAAATTGAACTAGATTTTCTTTCAGCTTCTGATTTAATATTTCACCATTTCCTCCCACCTGTCTGTCCGCTCATCCACCCATCTACCCTCCTCTCTCTCTCTCTCTCTCTCTCTCTCTCTCTCTCTCTCTCTCTCTCTCTCTCTAATTATCTATCAGTCTCTAGTCATCTATCCACCTCTAGGAACCATATTGTAATGTCTATAAAATCTAACTCTAATGTTTCACTCCCTACTGTATATAAATGTCCAAGAGTAGACAGTAGAGGCTGTGGAGATGACAGTCAGGAAAATGCTTGCCATGGAAGTGCCAAGACCTGAGTTTGGATCCACGGCACCAATGTAAGTGCTGAGTGTAGTGACACATGATTATAAACCCAACACTGAGTGAGGGCATAACAGCACAGGATATTCCTGTAGCTCACTGGCCAGCCAGCATAGTTAAAAAATGTGGAGAGATATAAAGGAAGTACCCCAAACTGACCCTTTATACACACACACACATGCACACCTGCACACATACGTCCACACAAGCACACACACACACACACACACACATTGGCGTACATGTCACATTTTGCCAGAGACTTTTTCCTCAGCTGCCATTATTGCCGAGACAAAGAACTAAACATTTCTACTCTGAAAAACCCATTCTTTCTATGTCAGGCTTTCCTTCATCTGTATTTTATGCACAGAGAGAAATAACAAGCTCTTGGATTTGGGTCAGACAGCTGGAAAAGGAATCTAGGCAGGTCTGTCTCAACCAAAGTTGTTTGTTCCCCATTTTACATCAATTTACTGCATCAAAAAGAAACTTCCTCTTACTGGAAACTCTATTCCTGACAAATGGAGAGAAAGTGGCAGAAACCTGCAGAAAACATCACCGCCAAGTGACATGGCAACCTTGTGGCGAGAGGCTCCATCCAAAAGGGGGGACACACAAGTAAACGAGATTAAGATTTACGGGAGGAACACTCATCGTGAAAGCAAAGACTTGTGGGAACTCAGGGCTGTAGCTCTGTAAGGACTCTGTCCAGGAAGGCATAGGTCCATCCTGCAGAAAGGACAAAGGGCCACAGGCTACATCTGGGGTGAAGAGGAATCCCTAGGCAGAAGAGAGTTTTGCTGTTCTTATCGGGTAATTGAGCATGTCTCACTTGAGGTGGCCGCTGGGACCATGGAAGGTTATTGGAAAGCTAGCCAGATCCCTGACATGAGAAGTGTCAATAAACTCTCTCAAGTGGCTTCTCTAATTTCTTTGGTTAACAGTGAGCTCTGGCGAATTGAAAGAAAATCCTCAGTAAAATCAGCTTGACGCATTCGTGTTCCTTTGGCCATTATAGGCATTGCAGACTGGTGTGGCCAACTTCTTCTGTCAGTTGTAGAGAACCCAAACCTTCTGCTTCACTGATCTCACACCTCAGCGCATTGCTTCCACTCTCAGGGCAGCTGCATTGAGCTCCTGTCAGTGAGTATGGTTTCCAGAAAAGAAAAATAGAAGCCAAGCAAAGGCCAAATGGATTTGTTACACTTCATTGAGAACATTTCCAGGAAGTCCTACCTGGACCCTCTCAGTGCTTAGAATGCAGTTCTTGGCAGTAAGTAGCTAGGCAGTAAACAGTTAGGAAAGGCACTTATTGGTTGGGGATGTTGCTCTCTTCAAATAAAAGCAGGGACCTTTCAAGAGATAGAAAAAGAGACAGTAGAAGGCAACCAAGTGCATTTACCACACTACTTTTAATACCCATGGTTTAGGAGACAGCCACTTATCACAGCAATTCACGAATGAGCTATGACTCACCCTAAGTTACCACTACATACACTGATACATCATCAGTTCAAAAAAACACCCCAGATTTTAAGAGAGGAACTGTTGTCAAGCAGTTGATTGTTATAACCCAGCATTTCAGAAGGGTGTTCTCTCAACTTCTAAAATCATGACCTATCAGTGCCGGTCAGTGATGGAATTAAGAAAGAGGATGCAATGATTTTAAACTTATTTTCCCCAGTAATTTGTTTTATTAATATGTTCTTTGCTTCTCTGGGAATGATAGCCCCCAAGTGCCTGGAACTCTGTGGAATTAACTTCTTCATGTTCTTGTGGGCTGCAGTGCCCTACAGAGGGGTTCTCAGTGTGTCCCCGCCCCAAGGACAGAATCGGAAATAAAATACTGTGAGGTTTTGGGGACTGGACCAGGTTTTCCATTTCTTTAGACTACTGCTGAACTTTCTAAGCAACCTGATCCATCTGGGAAGTTGTGATCATAAGATGGAGAACTCGGAAACAGAATGTTCCCTGCTGCGGTCAGATGCTGTCTTCCGACCTTGTAGGAGTGCCCACGCCTGCTGCCTTCTCCTTTCCGGCTTCCAGCATCTTCAGGCTCTGACTTTGCAGGTCACAATCCATCAGAGAGATGAAGAGTATGAGTAAAGATATTAAAAGTCGCCACTAGACTCTACCTTCCATCTGAACACTCCAGCACCACCCATCAAGAACAGCTTCGCAAAGCAGCCTCACTCTCCAGACTGAGTCTTGTACAGAGGAAGGTGGGACCTGTGCCTGTTTAGCAGTAACTCAGGCTTTCCTACATGAAAAGGTAAGGAAGGCAACTCTTGGATAGAAAACAGAGGAGTGCTAACCAGGGTTTAAGAAAAGGGGAAACGGTGAGTGCTACATAGCAAAAATTTACACACACACACACACACACACACACACACACACACACACATACATATATGCATACACATACACACACGTACATACACACACATATACATATGCATACACATATATTGCCACAGTAAGAATATAAATTAACATACTACTTTTTATGGCAAAGCAGAAGAGAGCTTTGAACTCTTGTGTGTTCTATGGTAAAAGCAGCTATAGTCTATATCTTGAATGTCCCCCCAAATTCTCTGTGTTGAAAGCATGGTCTCCATTTTCCTGTGCTATTGGGAAGTGGAGCCTACTGGGATGATGTTAGTGCATTGAGAGTGTGCTTTGATGGGGGCACAGGAGCTCAGCTCACTGTGCCACACATTTCTGCCATGATACACTGCATTGTTGTAGACCCAAAGCAACAGGCAAAGTAACTGTTGGCCAAACTCCCTTAAATCATGCACCAGAGATTGTGGCTTACAAGAATTTCACTCAGGAACTCCTAAGTAATGAAGACAGGTAAGTGAGTCTGCTCAAAGGATCTGAAGGCTCGCCTTGATGTCCAGGAAATGTACTATTACGGCTGCAGTGCAGTCATCTTTCCCTGCTTTCTCCCCCCAGAGTCTCTACGTCTGCTCACTTCCCGAAGGGAGCATTTGCACATCTCAGTGAGAGACCCCAGATTCCTGGATGGTGAACTCAGCTGAACCTGGCAACACCAACTCTGGAAAGTTTAGCCTTCCTGTCTTAGGAGGGGGCAGTGCCTGTGAGCGGGAGGCTTGTGGATGATGCTGTAAGCCTGACAGCTTGTTCAGACTAGTTTGTCTATTGCTGTGGATGTGGCTGATGGAGATGGTGAGGTGTTTCACAAACAAAAGGAAATGATCCCCAGAACTATAGTCGTGGGCTTTTAATAGGCCTCCCTCCTGCTTTCTCTGGTTTCAGACTTCTTCATATCCCAGAGCCACAGGCCAGAGGATACATCCTGCTGTCAGGGCTAGTTGGGCCCAGAGGCCAGTTTGTATACAGGAAAGTCAAACGCCTAGGGTTTTCTTTTACCTGTGCCTGCTTATTGCATTCATAAATTAAGATAACCACTGAGGTATTTATTTATTTGGTTGCAGATTTCTTGCTCTATCATAGAGGGAAAAAAGTCAGTTCTCTAAAGCTGGGACCATAGAGTATAATTTAAAAAACAAACACACAAAATAAAACTTGGTGGTGACTAAGACCTTAATCCTAACCCACTGCCATTTTGGGTGTATTAGACCTCAAAATTGAGTTTGTCCAGATGTACAGGTAATTGTGAACTGAGCAAATAAAAGCAGGTATTTGCATGGAGACCCACTACGCCTACTGTCTAGTAAGTCTCCACACTGGCTCCATTCTGAGAACTTACCAGTGTCTCCGGGGTTCCTCCACCTTGGCCCCAGGTTAAATGCAGCCATTGTGTCACAACTCTCAGTAACATTACCCAGCAGTGTTCTGTCTGAAGAAATACTTCTTTCCACAATTTCCTGGGCTGCTTGCCTCTGCCTCAACTCACTGACCACCCAAGCGCCTGGAACCCTGCCTTGGCAACCCAAAGGGATGGCTTGGGAGAATTTTGAGGTCTCTGTTATTTTTGTAAATGGCACTGTTGGTACTAAGAGGAGAGCCAAATTACTTTATTTCTTCCTTTTATAGGTGAACCTTCATTTCTTCCAGACTAGATGGCGTCTCTCATTTCTCTATCTATCTATCTATCTATCTATCTATCTATCTATCTCTATCTACCTACCTATCTCTTGGAGGAAAGGGTAATACTGGAGACTGAACGCAGAGCCTCCCAAGTACCCAGAAGGTTCTTTATATCACTGAGTTTTATTGCCAGCCCCCTCAGAAACTGTTCTTTAAAAGACAGTCCTTTATTTGGTAGTCAGCTGTACCTGAGTATGTCTGGTTTTAAGTGATGTGTGAGTTAGTTTTCCAGACCGCCCTGCTATGCCCCCAATCTTGAAGGTATGGACTCCTTTGGTTTTGGGCTTCACCTCTGACCTCACTATTTCTGACATTACAGCATGCCAGTTGACTTGAGGTGTCTTTGACAAGCAGAAACCCCAACTTTCATAAAAGCTAACAGGAAATCAGCCTCTGGGCTCTTCCTGTGGCTTGCATATTGGGCTCCCTGAAGGGTGGAGAGAGTTGGTTTCCCTTCAAATGAGGCACCTGAAAACTCAGGGTACTACTGTGTTTATGATTTATGTTGTTGAGGGAGGCAAAGGAATTTCAAGAGCCCAATGCTGGAGAATTTTGCAGTTTCCAAAAAGCAGCCAGTCTTTGTGTGGTTTCTATGTATATGTAGGCACTGGCCCAGTAGAAGGCTAGAATGATGGGTCCATGGGATTACACGAATAGGGCCTTTGCCAGCCTAGTGACACAGACCTGAAATTCCAGCTACTCTCAAAACTGAAGCTAGAGAAGTTCCAAGCCAGCCTGTACTACAGAGTGAGCAACTCAGTGAGACCTTGTTTAAAATGAAAGGTTTAAAATAAGGGTTGAGGATACTGCTTTGTAGTAGAGTGTTTGCCTCATATGTGGAAGGCCCAGTTCAGCCCTCAATACGGAGGGGGAAAGGAGCAGAGCCAGGAAAAGTCAGCACAGAGAACACATGCTGCCGGGGCTGCAGGGGCTGCAGGGGCTGCAGGGGCTGCAGGGGCTGCAGGGGCTGCAGGGGCTGCAGGGGCTGCAGGGGCTGCCGGGATGTCAGGTGGAAACTGACCTTGAGGGTTAACAGCCATCCTGATGGTTAGTTCCTGGCTGCTCTTAGCTTCCTTACATCATTTTGTTTTGTTTTAATTTAAAAGGAGGTTTTGATAGTGTCTCGCAATGAGCAGTAGAAAGAGCAGAAATATCGAAGAAAAAAAATGTAAATTGCCACAGACCCTCTGGGCCCCTTTGTCTGCATGGAACGGGTCTCTAGTCGCGGGTGGGCAAAGTGTAGGATGGAATGACAGACAGATGCACAGGAGAGGTTGTGTAGAATCTGAATGTAATTTGTCAAATTGAGCATCAAACGTTTTATACAGAAGAAAATAGGCAAGTTGGGTGACACACTAGCAAGGTACAAAGAGGTTACTGGATTCTTACACAAAACAGAGGAATGCAAACACAGAAGGTCTAACAGGAACCACCTGGGATAGAATTCATTGTTAACAACTGGGATCAAAAAGAGCTCCACCTAAGGTCCACTTAATCTTAGAAGCCAGGGTCAAGGACTTCGTGCCCTTGCCATAGTTCCTATTTTAGTCTATTGTATAGTCCACCTTTCCCCTAGGTCATAAATACGTGTGTATGGGTGTAACTCAGCTATCTATAGTTCTAAGTATCTATCCTGGTTTCTCCTTAGGTCTCAAACTTCCTTCTTCCTAGATGATGGTAAATTCCTGTGTAGGGCAGTGACTTAGCTTTTATTCAAAGTGATAGTGTAATACCAGAGGCAATTCTGAATGTCATTGAATAGGCAACATTCTTCCTGAATTCCAAGCCCATGGTCAGCTCAAGGATTTTCTAGGACATTGGAACACTGGTGAAGGCTTAGCCATGTCAGAATTCAATCTTAAAAGGCATTTATAATAGGATAATACTAAAAGAGAGCACGTGGATCCATACACCAGACTAATTCGGGAATAGAATATGAGTATATAGGTTAAAGAGAACGCCAGACTCCAGGAGTGAGTTTCTGTGAAACTCTCTGTCTCATAAGTGGCTTTTAGGCCTCTCGGCCTGTCAAGCTGACTCAACCAGAGTGCGTGGCAGTAAATAATGCAGGGCCAAGATTTCTAGGAATCTAAGTAAATAGGATAATTGTCTGACAAGCAGGAATAGCTGTTGGCCTTTGTCTGTCTAATATGTTATTTGAAACGGTGACTTTTAAAATTTCAGATACATTCACTGTATTTGTAAACAAAACCACCAAAAACAAAAAAGCAAACAAACACAACCCATGTCTCTTCTTTCCAGCCCCCAGATTACACAACAGAGTCATTGTTTGTGGTTTAGTATTTTTCTTTTCCATTTTTTCCACTATTAATGCTGCCCATGTGGCTGTGGTCCTGTAAATCTATAAATGGAGTGGTTACAGCCCTACAGCCTGTGTGTGTCTTCTCCCTCAATCTGACATAATGACCAAGGAAAAGAATGTGCACTGGTCATTAACCAGTACACACACGGACTGTGAAGGACCATAGAGCCTGTCACCTCAAAACATCAGCTACATTACCTATGCGCTACCTATTTCAAACCAAAATGACCAGAGAAGTCAAATCTGCAGAAGGACCACAGGGCCTCCAGACATAGATTGTTATGGAAGAAACATCCAAGATGTTTCCCATCACTGGAGAACCACCCCAGTAGCCAAGCTAATAGCTGTGGCTATCAGAAAATGTTTAAGGAGGTAGAAATGATACTGTACAGATCTGAATTCATATTTGTGGTGTGTGTGTGTGTATACATACATATGCCATGACAAGCACTTGGAGGTCAGAGGACAAGCTGTAGAGCCAGGGCTTACCTTCAACCATGTAGGTTCTGAGGATCAAACTCAGATGGTCAGGCTTGGCAGCAAGCCTCTTTACCCACTGAGCCATCCATCTCTCAAGACTTGTTTTCATATCATTCAATGTCCTCTCTGCTTAACTACCATAGTCAATGTATTATATTTATGTTAATTAAATGCATGAATTATATTGTTAGTTACATTCATGAAGTTACATTTCCATGAGAGGCCACAGAGGTACCTGGAAACAAAAGTCTCAAGATATTCTAGTAGATTGACCCCAGTAATCCTAAGATGGGATCACAGGTGAACGTTGTTCTTGGGGACAAATAAGATAGAGTGGGACCAGTTAAGTGGTCAAGTACAAGATAACTGGTATTTATTGGTGCCATTATAACTACAAGGACCCCAGTTACCTTAAACACTTGGATCTCCTCTAAAAGCAAGACCTTTACAAGTGAAAACAGGTGCACACCCAAAATTCTAGCATTTGAAAAGTTGAGGCAGGAGGATTGAAAGTTTGAGGTCAGCCTAGGACACATCGTGAGACTTTGCCCCAAAGTCCTCATTAAAATATCGGTCAAGAGAACTTGGTAACTCGTTATGACTAACATGGACTGGGATGAAATAGATATTTTCCAGGAAAGCAAGGAGAGGTCACTAATAGGTCATCTACATATTAGTAAAACATAAGAAAAAAATAGTTTGGTTGTTGAACAGTTTCTAAAAGTAAGGTTGTGAAATGTGTTCTTCAGCCTGGAACTGTTCACATAAGTGAAAGAAATCAGGCACAGGAAGACAAACACTGCATGTTCCGTTTCATCCATGGATAAAGTCCATCTGAATGCACAGCAGTATGTACCAGCAGTTGGAGAGGGTAAGAAAGGACAGAGGGGGGATGCATGACAAATCCCAAAAGAATCACCCAGAAGGAATCAGCTCCAGTGTCTACAATGCTGTGCAATAACCCATTATGTGCAACATATGAAGAACAACAGGACTTTGAACAGAAGTAATGGTAAGACAGAAGCATTCATTAGTATGCTTCAATCAGCACACATTGTATACGTGCACTGACATACCACATACACAGATATGTATACTTATGTGTGAATCAAATCAGAAAATATTCAAGGAAGCAGAAATGCTGACTAGTCTGAGGGGATCATCATGCATTATATTTATGTGTTAAACTATCACATTGTACCTCATAATTCTAGACAAGAGATTTCAAACAAGCACAAGAACCAACAGATGGTATAATGGAATGCTATTTCTACTCTATAGCTTCATGGTGGCCATGTTCATGCTCGTATACCCGCCCATGCCTTTCTTCCTGCCTGAGACTTCTATCAAATCTCAGACATCAAACCATTTCATCCATAAATACTTTCATACACATCTCTTGACGATGAGGATTTTGTGGAATAAGCATAATGCTGTTATCACACCAATTTCCAGATACTCCTGTTTTTATAGTGAGGCTAGCTCTGGGCAAACCTGTGCTAAGTTAGAAATGCATTCATCACACCCATCTTGTGTAGCTCACGCCTTAGCCACAGAACATTATGGAGTAGTAATCTTATCCCCACACCATCATAGGATCACTGGGAGCAATGCCAGCCTAACATGGTAAGACAGGATTGAACCACATCACTAGCCCCAGAAAAGGTACAATTCACAGTTAAAGGTGACTTTCTACTGAATGCATCTTATCTGTGTATCAGTAAGTAGGAGCTGTCTGTACGTCCTTCTAGTCATCAAATATCCACTATACATCGAATATCACGGGTAGTCACTGAAATCAAGTAAAGAATCAGCATCTAAATAATCCCAAACCTTGCAATGAGCTGAGGTGTCTTCCCAAGTTCTTTCTCTTTACTACATTGGAATTTACTTATTATGGAACCTGGTTGTACGCTCTGCACCATCCCAAACCTTGGGTCTTGCTAAGTGTTTCCCTGAGAAAAGGTGCAAGGAGTATCCAGCCCCTTGACACTGTAATATGTGCTGTCATCTCCAAATGTGTTGGTTTTCATACATAGCTATCCTGGAACCTCAGTTGGTTATGTTGGTAAACGATCTCTCTGTCCTGTATTTCTGTATGTCAGTGTAGGTTGAGGATTCCTTATTCAAAATGCTTGGGGACAAAAGTGTCTCTGAATTTGTATTTTATTTACATATGCACTGTGAGATGTCTTGGGGTTAGGATCTGGTATAATTGGGAAAATCTAGTAGGTTTCAAAAGCACCTTAGCCATACCACCTGGAGGTAATTTATAGAATACTGTGCTTTGATAGTGACCTGTTACAAAAAGTCCGGGCTAGATGTTCCCTTGGTGGTATCATGTCATTCAAAATGTTTTGGATTTGTGAGGAATTCAAATGCATGGTTTTCATATTAAGGATGCTCCGTTTCTCATGAGGCCAAGACGTGAGATCAGATTCTCTCTCTCTCTCTCTCTCTCTTTCTCCCTCCCTCCCTCCCTCCCTCCCTTCCTCCCTCCCTCCCTCCCTCCCTCCCTCCCTCTCTCTCTTCCTCTGTGTGTGTGTCTCTCTCTCCTTCCTTTCATTCTTCCTCCTCTTCCTCTCCCTCCTCTTCCTTTTCCTTCTTCTTTTGTTTTTTTTTTCAAGCCAGGGTTTCTCTTTGTAGCCCTAGCTGGCCTGGAGTTTACTCTGTCGACTAGGATGGCCTTGAACTCATAAAGATCAGCTTGCCTCTGCCTCCCAAGTACTGAGATTAAAGGTGTGTACTACTAGTGACCAGCTCACCTCTGTGTTTCTAGGCAAACGACTTTCCAGGTGTGTGTTTTTCTTCACCAGATTGAGTCCATGTTTGAGAATTTGCAGGCATTAAAAAAGAATAATAAATAAATAAATAAATAAATAAATAAATAAACCTTAGCTCTGTTAATTTATTAGTAGCATTTACTTTGGTTAAAAGAATCCTTTTTAACCAGAAAGGCAGCTCAACAATTAGGAAAGGAAACTATTCTTTATCTTTTGGACTCCATAGACAGACACATGTAAATACACACACACACACACACACACACACACACACACCATATACACCTAATGAAAAAACAAAATAAATCTTTCAGAAGTTCTCTTAAACTATAGATACTCCCTAAAAGTGACGTGAAAGCATGTTTCAGTCCCAACAGCTGGCTAATGGACACAAACAAAGAAATACATAAGGTATTTCTTTCAAAGAAGGGAGCAAAACAGATATGCTTTCATAAATAACATGTGATGCTGCTATTTAGGTTTTTAACTGAAGTGTTCCTTACATGCTAATGACTTGCGTCTAGTAGCAGGAAGTTAGGTCATTTCTGGTGTGTCCTTTAAGGACTTTTTGAGCCCTGGTTCCTTCTCTCTTTGCCTATCACAGCATGGCATAAACAGGTCTTCTTGGGCAGGTACTCCCTCCTGTCTAAACTGTGTTGACATAGGTCCAAAAGTACAGGTTCAAGGGACCACAGACTGAAATCTCCAAGACTGTGAACCAAAATAGACCTTTATTCCTTTAATTTGCTTACCTTAAGCATTCTGTCACAGTAACAAAAAGCTGCTTGGCACAACTGGTCTAGACAAAAGTCACTACAACAATGAGAAAGAAATGCAGTAGAGAATATTAACAGGGCAAAGTAGTCATTTGCACCTTCTGCTACCTCTTCTCTTCCTAGAAGATTTTCTGGGGTTGTCTAGGGAACTGTAGACAATAGACTACTTTGGTAAGGTAGCTGGACTCAAAATTTCTGCAGAAGAAAACTTGTTAGAAATAAAATCAGAGATGGATTAAAAACAGGGGGTGTGAGAGCAGCTCTGGATGAGCCAGAAAGCTAGGACAAAAGGGAACTCCCAGGAAGCTATGAGACTAACACTAGCTAAGACTCCTAGCAACAGGAGATATAGAACCTGAATGGTCACCTCCTGTAACCAGGTAAGACTTCCAATGGAAGACGGGGGATACCATACCACCCACAAAACCTTCTACCCCCAATTTTTCCTACCAACAAGGTATGCAGGGATAAAGATGGAGCAGAAATGGAGGGAGTGGCCAACCAATGACTGGCCCAACTTGAGACCCATCTGGATCATGGGAGAGACTCAACCTCTGACACTGTTAATGATCCTCTGCTATGATTGCAGACAGAAGCCTATCATAACTGTCCTCTGACAGGCTTCATCTAGCAGCCAATGAAACAAATGCAGAGAGCCATAGCCAAACATTGGGTGGAGCTTGGGGAATCTTGTAGAAGAAAGGAAGAAAAGATTAAAGGAGCCAGAGAGGTCAAGGATACCACAAGAAAACCTACAGAATCAACTAACCTGGGCCCACAGGGGTTCACAGAGACAGAACCACCTACAAAAGAGCATGTATGTGACAGACTTAAGCCCCCTACACATATGTAACTGATGTGTAGCATAGTCTTCATGTGGGTCCCCTAACAACTGGACCAGGGTTTTCTCTGTTGCCTACCTTTGGAGGCTTTCACCACTAACTGGGCTGCCTTGGTTCAATAGAAGATGCGCCCAGGCTTACTTGATATGCCAAGGTGGATTGACATCCATGGGAGGCCTGCCTTTCTCTGAAGAAAAAGAGAGGAGTAGAGGAGTGGATAGAGGTGAAGAGAGGAAGGAAGGGGAAGGATTAGAAGGAGAGGAGGGAGGGGAAACTGCAATAAACATGTAAAGTAAATAAATTAATTAATGGAAAAATAAATAAAATAGATCTTATATTTTTTAATGTTTGAGTAAAGTGTCAGTATTAGTATTTCACAAGACATGAAAATGATGTGAAGTTCAAATGTCAGTGGTGGAAAGCAAATTTTATTGGGACATATCTATGTAGATATGCAAATGTTTTTTTGCAAATTTACATAGATTTTTTTTTACAAATATGTAGATTTGCAAATGTTTTATGCCTGCTATCATCAAAAGAATACAGTAGAGGCTCCTTGCCAGTTAACCTTAAAATATGAAACATTTATTCTTTTACAGAGAATGTTTCCTGATGCTAGCTTAAGATTTTATATATTTGATTGAAATTTCAATAAAGTAGTTTTGCTTTAAAAGAAACGAAATGGACAAGAACTGTATAAAAATACACTAAAATTTTATTGAAGGAGTCAAAGAGGATTTAACTAAAACCAGATAATGAGAAATAAAACCAACCAACCAAACAAAAAAATTCCAAAACAAAAAGGCCAAATACTTTGCTATTGTTGAGGATTAATGCTAAAGTTCACATGGAAAGAAAAAGGAAATAAATATGTATAGAAAGTTTTAGAATAAAAGAAATAACAGAGGCGAGTGGAGTTTTCTGTGTCAATGTCAAGTGCATGTGGGACTGTGTGAATATGGACTGTTGTGCGATTTAATAGACAATCTAGAAAGTTTTGAGTCATCCAGTTACATAGCAGGATTAGGTAAATCAGATGAAAGTGGAATTTCTAATTAGCAGAAAATGTGGTGCCTAGAGAAAATGAGTTAGGTTCTAAGGTATACATTTACATGAAAATAAAATTTTAATTGATTAAATATTAAAATTAAATACTTATAAAAGCTATTTTCAGTGTTAAAATTGAGTAAGTGTTATTAAAAAAAAACACTGGAGTAAAAACCTTCCCCCCCAAAAAAATCAGAAAAAAAATATTGAAAATGAAGCAACTGTATAAAAGAAAAACAAAACCTTTCTGCAAACAAGAAAGGCTCTCAAATACCTACAAACCACAAGCAAAAGACAAGTGGAGAAGGCCCTTGAACTCACACCACACAGAGATCTGCTAGTTTCGATAGGTAAAGAGCTGGCTTACAGATTCAGAGGTTCAGTCCATTATCATCAAGTTTGTTCATCACTTTTTATTTCATCCTTACTCAAAATTTGAGGCCTGAGTGGAATGTAGCTAGAGTCTTTGCCAGAATATTGCATGGATGACTTCTATTCCAATCCTTACTAGGTTACTTAGTCCTCTCTGAAACCTCACGAGCTGTCCATATTTCTATTGGCATTCCAGTCTTCTAAACTCTCACTTAAATAACCCATTAGTCTCTCCTTACAGTATGCTAAGGTTTCTGTGGCCTACGTGTCCAAATTCTTCCACCTTCTTCTTACAAACCATTTCTAAAGGCCTATGAGTCACATGGTCCAGTTCATCTCAGCAACAGCCTCACTTCTTGATGCCACCTTTCTGTATTGGCTCCTTTCCTCAGAGGAGAAACAACTTAAGGAAGAAAAGCTTGATATTGGCTCATAGTGTAGAGAATACAGCTATGGCATCAAGACTAGCTTCTGACTGTGAGGGGTGCACCCTGTGGCAGCCTGACAAGCAGAGTGCTTGGGCTGGAAAGAAGACCAAATTATAACCAAGTGATTCGTGGCCAGGGAGTTACCTCTATCAGCCATGCCTCCTGTCCACAACCTTTCAGAACAGCACTGGGGCTATTCAAACGCATGAGCAAATGGGGACATTTATACCACAACCTCTCATTCTTCTCTTTCCCTTCCTTCCTCTCTCCTTACTTCTCTCTTTCCTTCTCTCTTTCCCCACGTATGCCCTTTAAAAACTATGAAGAATATTGTTGCAGGATATTTGGTCACATTGTGAGCCCTCAGATTATACTGTTAACTGGAAAAAGCTGGTTTTAGTTGGGTGGCTCAGCCTTAACACACACATTTAATACCTCTGGAAGGAATACAGACATGCCCTTAGTACACACCTTTAATTCTAAATGATGAAGATAAAGTGAGTTTGTAAAAAGGAAGCAGCCATGTTTGAAAGTGATATCTAATTGAGTGGTAGACAAAGTGACAAATCAGAGAAAGATTTGACAGAATAGGATATGCTCAACTCTCACCTAGAACAGAGAGAAAAGAGAAGCTGCTTAAGAGAGAGCCACGCAAAGAGAGGGAAGAAGGAGGCAAGTTTTATTGGCAGAGATACTGAGACAGGTTGAAGAGAGAAGAATCTAGACACAGGTGAAGACAGAATGAGCCAGAGAATGAGAAGGAGCCAGAAGATTAGAACAGATTGCCAGAGTTAGTTTGAGGCCAAACATGGTACAAAGTCAGAGACAGAGAGAACCTAGATTCAGTCAGTCAGCTTGGAGAGGAATTTGAGACAGAACACTCCAGAGTTGAATCAGCTAGCCAGAGTTCCGAAAGAGCAAAAGAGGGGTGAGTTTATTCAGCAGCAAGTCTCATAGGTTAAAAACACGCAAGGCCTATATTAGCAGACACTGGCATTAAGCCTCCGAGATGACAATTGCATCAGGCTAATAAAGATTACTTTTACAAAGTATGGGGAACATGCAGTGGGAGTATGTAATCCGGAAACTACAGCAAAACACCAGCAAATTCATATTTCTATAAGTTCAAACTAAGTAGAAAAGATTGCTCTTTATGACACTCAGATTGAAGGACGGGGCCAAGATATCCACAGAAGTTGGCTACTGCTTGGGTCCAGTAGCTTTATTAGCAGGTTGTCACAAATGGTTGACCCCGGGAGGGCCATCTGGGATGGTGTGAATGTCCTGCTGGCCCAGAGGCTGTTTCCAGTCGATAGTGAGAAAAAAAAAAAACCCAGAGCTTTATTATTTGTGTTCCAACTGCTGTCTCTATCTGCTACTGCCCCAAGAAGAGCCAGTGTTTGCCTCTGTAAATCCAAAGCCAGCCATTCACCCAACACTCCAGCCACCGGTGCCCTGCTCTGGAGATAATAGGTGAGAATGGCTCCTTTCTTCAGGAATTGGTTTAATGAGAGAAACATGGGTGGGCAGAAATAAGCAATGTGGGTGATGGTTGTGCAGAGAGACATGCCTGGCCCTGAACAGGAAGGAACTTCTAGGAGCTCAGAAATGAGACTGTCCTAGGGCCATGCTGACGATCCACAGGTAGAAATGCATACTCGGAGGAATGCAGTATCTTTTTCAGAAAGAGCCATTTCGTGTCTGAATTAGCATATCTGGATCAAGAACTTACAAGAAGGAATCTCCACAGATGCCCAAGCCCGGGGTGTGTGGCACATGCTCCTCCTGTGACCTCTGCCCTGCACTTCTTTACCTCTTCTTTGTGTGTGTGGCACTAGCTTTTGAACTCAGAGCCTCATGTATTCTAAGTTGAAAACTGCCTGTACCTCACCTCCCTTGCTGCACACAATCTTTCATTGCCTCAGAAAGCTGGAGTGAGATAAGCACACAGCTTATCCATGAAAGCCAGTCTGTAGACTCTCTCACCCTCAGGCATTCTTGGCTTTGAAGCCAGAACTGGGGAGGTAAGATGAAGGCCCAGCCAGAGACTACATTAAAAATGCATGGAGTTTAGGAGGAAACAAAAATAAAGCAAAACAAAACCTCCCAAGGCCCGGCACAAAACAAAGCCCTCACTGTTCGTCCTGTTTTCTGAATGCGGCTGGGAGAGTGAGACCTGAAAGTGAGCAGAATGCAATTGGAGATGGCTTTAAATAAGGCATGTATGTAATATGTAATAATGTGTGTAATATGTAACATAAGTGTAAGAGTGTAATGTTAGAATCCAGCCACTGCTTAGGCCATGCTACACACCCCAGCCTTTCCCCTCCCAGACAGGTACCCAACTGATATATTGTCTTTGAGTCCCTAGCTGGCCGGCTTCCTGGGTGAAGCATCTCTCACCTGGGAAAGTGAGTTGACATCAAAGTGGGTATTGATGACTGTACTTCCTGTCCTTTGCCCCCACTTCCCTGGGTCCTTTCTGCAAACCAGAAAGCCTGGCTATAGACTAATATTATAAAACCACCTTCATACTCAGAAAGGTATAAGAAGAGACTCACTTCTGCCTCGTGTACTCTGGTTCTTTTCTTCAGTGCTCCTGCCCTGCTTTCTGTCTCTTGTGCTAGGACCTGAGTTCTTCTCACGTCCTCAACCATTATTATTTGGCTGTCCAAATGTCTACAGCACTAATAATTCTGCTAACAAATTCTACCCCACCCCAAATTGTCTGTTTTTACTCTTACTCTTCCCACTCAGACCTTTTAGTCTGTACGCAATACTATTATTTAGAAATTATTAATATTTGGCTCACACGTTAAGGGTTGAGTCCGTGTCATCAGAGGGGAAGCAAAGGCAAGAAATCGGAGGTAGGAACCAAAGCAGAGGCCATGGGGAAATACTTCTTCTCATGGCTGGCCCAGTCTGCTTTCTTATACCACTCATGCTTATACTTGTGCCATGGTGGCACCGCCAACAGTGGGCTATCTAACCCCAACATCAGTCATTAAGAAAATGACCAATCTATGCCAGGGCCTAGCAAACACAGGAGTGGATGCTCACAGTCAGCTATTGAATGTATCACAGGGCTCCCAATGGAGAAGCTAGAGAAAGTACCCAAGGAGCTAAAGGGATCTGCAACCCTATAGTTGGAACAACATGATGAACTAACCAGTACCCCGGAGCTCTTGTCTCTAGCTGCATATGTATCGAAAGATGGCCTAGTTGGCCATCACTGGAAAGAGAGGCCCATTGGACTTGCAAACTTTATATGCCTCAATATAGGGGAATGCCAGGGCCAAAAGAATGGGAATGGGTGGGTAGGGAAGTGAGGGGGGGGGTATGGGGGACTTTTGGGATTGCATTGGAAATGTCATTGAGGAAAATATGTAATAAAAAATATTAAAAATTAAAAAAAAGGAAAAGAAAAAGAAAATGACCAGAGAGGCTTGCCTACAGACCAAAATAATGGGAATTTTTTTTTTCTCAGTTGAAGTTCCTCTTCATATAACTCCAGTTTGTATCAAGTTGACAAAAACACTACTCAGGACAACTGAACACATCAACTTGTCACACAATTACTATTAAACCATCATCTTTCCTTTCTTGCTTATCCCCAAGAGCTCATATTAATATTAATATCACATTATAAAAAACCTTCCAACTTTAAGAGTTCCACAGTCTTCAAAAACTCAAACACTTTAAAAGTTCAGTCTCTTTAAGATTCAAAGTCTCTTAACTGTAGGCTCCTGTAAAATCAAAATAAGTTTCATAGTGTATATTCCAATTGGAAGAATCAGGACATAGTTACAATCAAAATAAAACCCAAGTCATTGTCAAAGTGTAAATAACTCAATGTCTAATGCCTGAGACTCATGAACTTCAGGGCTCAAAAGGGCTTGGGCACCTCCACTTCTCCAGCTGTGCTATCCACAGTCCTGTAGCTCATCTCAAGGACTCAGATCAGCTCTGCTCTACAGCTATTGATGTCCTTGGTGGTCTTCCTGTCATACTATTACCTCATCAATGGTTTCTCTTAGTCTTTCTTCAGGGGTTCCAGCCCTGTCACACAGTGCCAAGACTTAGCTGCTCCCCACAACCCTGCATGCCTTCAAAACCAGAACCACGTGGGTAATTCTTACACATTATCAAGTTCAGCTGCTAGCACGTGCTGCAACTGCACCTTCCTCAGGTCCACAGACAGCTTCTTTGCCCCGATCCTGAAGAAAATGCTTCTAGAAAATTTCACCTCAGTGATTTTGATTTCTTCTTAAACACAGCTAAATTCTCACCTCCAGCATCAATTGATCCAGGAAAGCATATGTTCTACTTTGTGGCTCTGTCTCTTGTTGCTCACAGCTGATTCTTTATCTCCAGGTGAACAGACACTATAGAATCTTATTTCAAACACACCACAAAACGTGCCCAAAGAGAGTCTTTAGGAATCTCTTCTTCCCTTTGAAATTGCATAAGCCATGCAATCATTATCTTTCCTTTTTTCAGTATTATCCCCAGGTTCCCAGAACAGCTCATGAAGCTCTAAGAACTCAATGGCCTTTCCAACCCTAAGGCTGCAGACCCCTTCCATAATCTTCTTCAAAAAGAGCACTGTCAGGTCAGTTACAAAAGTACTCTACAAATCTCTACCAACTTCTGTCTTACTTGGGATTTTACTGCTAGGATAAACCAGCAAAAGCAACTCAGGAAGGAAAGGGTTTATCTCAGCCTACAATTTATAATCCATCATGGAGAGAAGAAGCTAAAGCAGGAACCCAGGGCAGGAACCTGGAGGCAGGAACTGAAGCAGAGGCTCCAGAAGAATGTTGACTGCCCATTGACTTGCTCCTCACAGCCTGGTCAGTCTGCTTTTGTATGCCCAGCGGTGGGCATACACCCCCAATATCCCAGGCCCTCCTACACCAATCATTAATCAAGAGAATGCTCCACCATCTTGCCTGCAAGGCAATCTACTAGAGACATTTTCTCAAATTGAGATTCTCTCTCCTCAGATAACACTAACTTGTGTCAAGTTGATAACTACTGCTGCTGCTGCAGCAACAGCAACAACAAAACCTAACCAGGACATATCTTATCATCATTTCTAAATGGTACAATATCAACAGCCACATATTTAACATTTACACTGTGCTAAGTCTTACAAGCCATCTGAAGATGATTTAAAGTCAACGGGTGGATGTGTGCATGCTCTATGTAAGCACTGTGCAATTCTATAAAGCACGTGAACTGCTTGATGATTCTGGCATCCTGGGGCAAAGCCCTTGCAGATCTGGAGGGTCTACTTTGTATTGTAGGAAACACAACCATGATGCCTAGTGGGAAAAGTCGAGAGAGTGTCTAGCCCTAAAGGGGTCTCTCTAGCTAAGAGCAAAATGTGTCAAAGAAAAGAAAATGTTGTGACCCTTGTGTTTAAGGAGAGAGGTTTTGTATGTGGAGAGAATGTGGGTGCTGCCTAAACAGAATCCATAAATCACAATGACCTTTGGGCAGATGAAAAACTTCAGAGACCTTTGCAAGGGTGAAACCTCAAAGTCCTGGACGTTTTCTGTATGACCCCTGGTTTAAACAATAGGGCTATAGCCAGAGACCAGCTGGGGTCATAAATAGAGGTAGGAGCTGTTGAAATGGTTTCCCACCTTGGGACCTGGGTCTGCCATTCAGGAGTCATGTGGGCCTGCTTGAGCCAGGGCTTGGCTGGGAGGTGAACTGGGAAACCTTCAGGGGAAAGGAAGCACTCAGGTTTCACTGGAGGAGGGTGGGTGCATGGAGGGGGCAGGGCAGGAATGGGGAGGAGGAATGAATGATCCTCTTCAGGGCAGACACTTGCAGACTGGCCCTGAGTCAGACTGCTTCCAAAAAGCCCAAGTGGCCCAATAACATTTAAAACTGTGCACACATTCAAAGATACACTTCACTATCACACAAAACAGGCGACCAATGCAATGGCATTTACATCCCCCACATGGGAGTGTCTACTACCTCTAGAAGCTTTTCACATGTGTGCACAAGTAAACACACACACACACACACATTGACAATAGCATAAATGTATACCTGAGCTTTCCTCTGTTTAGAGCGTCCCATGGTTGTAATTGATCTGTGGTGCTGTGGGCAGAGGCTGCCTTGACAGCCACAGAGCAGGCTGCGCCAAGGTAGGGTGACAAGCTCTCTTTTCCTTTTATCTTGTTGGTAAATGAAGACTGGGTGAGCCTAGCCTGAGGCAGAACTACTCTTGTCCAACCTACCGATCCTCCCTCCCTCCCTCCCTCCCTCCCTCCCTCCCTCCCTCCCTCCCTCCCTCCCTCCAACCCTTCCTCCCTTCCTCTGACTCTCTTGCCCTCCCTCTTTCCTTTCCTTCCATCCCTTCCCTTCCCATCCCTTCCCCTTCCTTCCTTCCTTCCTTCCTTCCTTCCTTCCTTCCTTCCTTCCTTCCTTCCTTCCTTCCTTCCTTCCTTCCTTCCTTCCTTCCTCCCTCCCTCCCTCCCCCCCTCCCTCCCTCCCCCCCTCCCTCCCTCCCCCCCTCCCTCCCTCCCTCCCTCCCTCCCTCCCTCCCTTCCTTCCTTCCTTCCTTCCTTCCTTCCTTCCTTCCTTCCTTCCTTCCTTCCTTCCTCCTTTTTTTCCACTTCTGACCACACCTGGGTTTTCAGGCTTGCCAGGAAAGTGCTGACCATTGTGCGACCCTTCCAGCTTGCATTTCTCAGCATCCCATCTGAGAAGGCTGGATTTCAGAGGCCAAACACAGGCTGATGCCATCCTTATGGTTCACTCTTCCCACTCTGAGCTTATCTCAATGTACATTCGACATGACACCTCTGAGAGGAAAGGCCATGAGGTGTCTGCCTCCTATGACGCTGCCCCTAGGAGACCCTGGGCCAAGGAGAAATCTCCATAAATCTACCATTCGAACCTCAGCCTGGAGGACTTCATCCACCTCATAAAACCACTGCCTAATTAACAGCAGTGCTGATCCAGGCAGGCTGGAGAGGGGGCCTGCTGGGCCATTCTGTCTATCTGAAAAGAAGACGGTAGATCTGGGAGCCAGAGGCTCACTCTGAGTGATCTTCAGGCAGCGCAGGCTTGAGTCTCTCTTCCACTTTGCAGTGACAGGAGCCTGGGAGCAAGCCAACTGGTACAGGCATGGCTTACTTAAATACACACCCAGGGAATCTGCAGGAACTGGGCAGACAGAGCCCTTCCTGTGGGAAGCTCAGGGGTGCCCCTGATCAATACTAGCACCATTTTTTTTAAATGAGAAAAGGGATTTTTTTTTTTTTACTGTGTAGCCCAGGCTGACCCAGAATGCACTATGTAGCCCAGGCTGTCTGCATACAGCAACCCTCTTGACTAAGCCTTCCCAGTGCTGTGATTTCAGTCCATTCATTGTTCCAACCAGGGACACAAGGCTGTGATCATTTGCAGAACTCCCAGGGACCAGAGAGCAGGCCCAGGAGCCAAGTGTCTTCAAACTGTAGAACTTTCTTCTGCTTCTCACACAGGTCTTAAGGTCAGGGCAGTTCTGAAGTTTAAGGAATTCTCTGACACCTCCGAAGTATGTGACTTCTGAAGCTTGGGACACTCTCTTTACCTTGGCAATGCTGAGTGATGACGAGAAGGCAAAGGGTAAAGCCCATGCAGCCTTCTGCCTACCCAGGGCAGACTCCCTACCCATCAGCCCCTGAGATCACAGTCCTGGCAGGACCAGAAGTGCTGTGCAGGTCAAGGGGCCAATGCTCTCTGGGGGAAGAGCCCTGAGACAGGAGGAGCAGCATACACCCTAGAACTTGGGTAGCATGCACTATAGAAGGGCTGAGGGTATAGATTTTACTCTACCTTTGCCAATATATTTCTCCAAAACTGGGACAGGTAAGAATTAGCTATCTTTGACTCTTTCATGCTAAAATGATATAATGCATAATATAAACATTTTCCATCTTAAGTGTTTTCAGAAAAACGACATTAGAAATTTCACAATGTAGTGTCTCCATCACGTCCACCCATCTCCAAAGCAATTCCATCTTCAGAACGGAAGAGACTCCCAGTGCCCTCCACCCAGTCCCTGGTGCCCACCATTCTGCTTTCTCTGAGTTGGGTGACAGCCATGAAATGGCCTGAAGGCCCCTGCTTTGAGGTCCTAACAGCCAAGGTGATGGATCCTCAGAGGTGGGACTCTGAATTTGGGAAGGTTATTAGGGGCTGTGGTGGTTTGAATGATGACGTTTCCCCCTAGGCTCGTGTGTTTAAGCACTCGATACCCCCAGCTGCTGACACTGTTGGGAGAAGCATGCCCCTGGAAGCAAGCTTGGAGAGCTTAAAGACCTGTCTTTTCCAGTTCGCGCTCTCTGCTCTGTTCTCTATGGGAGCTCTCAGCTTCCTGCTCCTGAGGCCTGCTGGCTGCTGCCTGCTGCCATGATTCCCTGCTCCGAGCTACTCTATACCAAGTATATCCTCCCTTCTATAAGTTGCTTTGGTCATGGTGGTCATGCTTTGGTTCAGCAACAGAACAGTAACTGTTGGCATTTAGTCTAGGCTCCGCCCCACAGTTACCTGGCAACAATTAGGTGTGCCTGACTCACTATAAGAGGGACTGCCTGCCCCCTCTGCTCTCTTGCTCTCTTGCTCTGTCCTCTTGCTCCTGCTCCCCCTCGCTCCCCATTCCCTTCCCCCCTCTCTCTGCTCATGGCTGGCTTCTACTCCTCTACACACTCTCCCCACCCCACCCCCTCTCTGCTTTCTCTTCCTCTACTATCCTCTTAACTCCCCTCCCTGAATAAACTCTATCCTATGCTATACCTTTGTGTGTCTGGTCCCTCAAGGGGAAGGGATGCCTCAGCATGGGCCCATAGAGCCACCCTTTTCTGTACACTGGACTGCACCTCCTCCGAACATATTCCTTCTCTCCTTATCCTTTTATAAAACACAACAGTAGGCAATACAGAACCGTAGCACTGATTAGTGCCCTTATAGAAGAGACACACCCACTGTCCCTTCTGCTATGTGAGGCTACAATGAAAAGGCAGCCATCTTCAAACCAGGAATAGGACTCTCACCACTGTCAGTGACTTTGCCTTGGACTTCCAGCCTCCAGAAGCCACAAGCTGCACCTTTATGAGACAACCTTTTACTATTTACAAGCCACCTGGCCTGTTTTATTATGTTAATGCTGCCCTGACCACAGTTAACCATATACAAGCCTTACCAATGGATCCCTTTGTAACTGTTTCATCCACTAATATTCGTGAGGATTCCTCTATGCTGTACCCTGGCCACCTTGGTTTTAAACTGCTAGCCCCTCCACTGCCATCCCCACCCCACCCCCACCATTACTGTGCAGACCATCTGGTGGCTAGCTGGCTGGCAGCAAGGAATGGCTAGGTGCTGTTGTTCTAGTGCAGCTGCAAAGATCTTTAGCTGGATAATGCTCAGCACTAGGTTTCTGGGGCTCTGCCCTTCACTCTTTGCTTTGGGGCTGAGTTACAGCCAACTTCAGATTTAGAATGTCAGAGTGGCATTCCTGGGTTTTTCATAAGCCATCATTAAATACTTTATTTTATGTTATTTATTTACTGAGAGAGAGAGAAATGTGTGTGTAAGGGACTGAGGGTTATTCTCTACCATTTATCTGTATCCTGGCCCTTTACTTTTGTTTGTTTTGCTTTAAAGAGATGATCTTGCTAAGTAGATTAGGCTGGCTTTGAACTTGCTCTGTAGCTGAGGCAGGCCTTAAACTTGTGATTTTGCCTTCTCTGCCCACTGAGCAGCTGGAATTACAGGCCTACAACAAAGCTGAGTTAAGTTTGTGTGAGTCATACTCCAAGGTAGCACCAGCAACTTCAGGGAAGGTGAGGTCTTCCTAGAAGCCACAAAATAGGGTTCTGTTCCATGCTCGAACCCCAAGTGTGTGTCCTTCAACTGTCTCATATACCGAGCTCATTCATCTTCCATGAGAGTCCTGCCCAGTTCTTGAGGCTATCTGGGAAACAGCTCTCCAGATCTATCCTTACGGTATCTCTTATGGGGTCCAGATAGGAATCCAGAATGCTGTTCTCCACAGTCACCAAGTGGGCAGATTTAAAAAGGCTTCTTGAGCTGGCTTTGGAGAACAAAGTCTTAAATGTCAAGTCATAGCCTTGGAAAATGCCTCCTGTGTTCAGGTTAACCCCTCCGACCAGAGATGAGCTAGGAGGTGGATGGCAGAAAAACCACATGGTGACCCTGGCCATCAGTACCAGACAGACACACTGTTCTAGGTGAGCATTGTGGTTGTGGTGACTCTGGCCCTCAGGTGTCCCTGGGACTTCTAATCATTCTCCAATTTGAAAGGCCTTGGTAGATGTCCAAGCTTTCATTAGAGGACTAGTTTCCAGTTCTAGGTCACCAAGTAATTTAATGTCCAAACTGGGACACCTTTCAAAATGAAATGAGATTATCAATGAATCCTGGAACAGCAGGAAAGAGCAATGCAGTCCTGGGAAAACTGAGAGGAGTGGATTCTGCTTCACACTCATCCACTCCTACAAAGGCCCAAAGCATCCTCAGCTAACACTGGCTGACACTTAGTGTCTCTAAGGATTCTCTGCAACAAGCATCTTTCCCTCCACATATGGCCCATGTGTTTTCATATGTCTCTACTGATGCTATTGCTTAATAAAAAGAATACACAAAGCCTTAATTTTTCACACAAGTTGCATGGAAACAAATGCAACTTTATAAGTCATGGGTCATAAACGATAGAGATGCTTTCAGCCTGGGGCCTTGAAGCACTGCCTGGAACAGAACCATCTGCCAAACTTTAACCATTTACCTTCCTCCTGGATTCTTGAAGAAGGATCCACCCACCTAGTGGAATGGCACTGGAAAGGAAGCACAAGGTAGCAGAGGCTGATCCTGAATCCTAATAGATTTGTCCTATGCAGGGGCTGTGACTTTTAGGGTTTTGGTCTGAAAACATCCTCCTTGGAATTGTGGCAGAGCATCTTGTGTTGTCTTAAAAATCAAGAATCAAAAATGAGCCCTTTCTGCCTCCTCCCTTTTATCTAGCTGGTGGGGGATTTGTGCTGCACTGATGCTCAGCAGTGGGTAGCTTTTATTCTGGTCCTTCTGTTGATGAAGCCAGACTTTATTTGCTCACCCCTGCCTAGCTGATCTTGTCCCTGGTCTCCCTGCAACCCCTGCACCTAAAATGCTACTGCTCCTAGTATTCTTTTATTTTAAAAAAGGTTTATTTTATATTTTTATTTAAAAAGGTGTGTGTTTGTGTATGTGTGTGTCTGTGTCAGTGTGTGTCTATGTGTGTATATCTCTGTGTGTGTGTGTGTGTCTGTGTGCATATCTGTCTGTATATCTGCATACTACATAAGTATAGATGCCTATGAGGCCAGAAGAGGGCATCAATTCCCTGGAGCTGGAGTTACAGACTTTTCTAAGCTGCCTGACATGGGGACTGGGAACTGAACCTGGGTTCTCTATAAGAATAACACCATGTTTTCACTGTGCGTGCTCTTGGTATTCTCAAGGAAGGACTTGAATCCTGTCTCCTCATTGTCCGTGTGTGTGTGTGTGTGTGTGTGTGTGTGTGTGTCCCCACTTAAGAATCTGTTGGATGTTCTCCTGCTTTGTGGAGCAGAGGCCTCAGTTAGAGAGTGGCACCTCACTTTACTTCGAGAGAATTCTCTCACAACAGTAACTTTCTGGTAACACAGGCTCTCTTGTGTGCGTGCTGGAGACTGTCAGCTTGCAGCTAGAGCTCAATAAATCCTGTGGCCTTAAGTTGTTCCCTACGGTATTGCTGCCCACCTCATAAAACTATTACTTAATTAAGTTCGACACAGTACAATTGGCAGCCTTTGCTTCTGGCCAGAGCTCCAGACCTGAGTGTGACCACGTGCTCTGGATGGTGAGCCCCTTGTACAAAGGCACAGGAGAGTTTCTTGGCCAAGCTAAAGAAGTCTTCTCTAGGGTCATGGAAAAGCTGCGATGTCATTGGAGAGATTCTGCTGTGCAGTCAAAACCTGGAGCTCAGGGGCTACTGGAGAGCTTGTTTTCAACCAGTTGTGGTTTAGACATATAATAGAATTAAAATTAAGAAACAAAGAAAAGCTGCCTTTCATAAGGAAAATGACAGTTCAGTAGTCGGTTAGAAATACTATATAAAATAGATTGAATAATCCTTATCCCACATGCTGGGGACCAGAGTGCTTTTGATTTGGACTTTTTTTTTTTTGTCTTCAGATTTTGGGATAATTTGCAGGCACACAGTGTAATATGTTGGCAACAAGAACCAAGTTTAAACCCAAAATTCATTTATGTTTTATATATATCTTGTAGACATAGCCTGCAGGTAAGTTTATACAATGTTTTAAATAATTCTGTGCATGAAACGAAGTCTTATGATGTGGAATTTTCCACTTGGACTGTCATTTCAGCATTCAGACTTGGGGATTTTGAAGCATTTCAAAGTTGGAGTTTGGAAACTTAAAATGCTCACTTGACTTGCATGCTCTTAGTTCCCATGAAGTTTTGAGCAGAGCAAACCATGCTATTCAGATCCCAGTCTGTTCAATTACCAACCACAGCTTCTGACTTCTCGAGAGGTATCAATAAATGACAACGATGAAGGCTGGTGGCTTCAGATGACCTCTTTTAAAGCACGACCAGGGGAAGGTGTTATATGCTTGTTAAAACAAGCAAACAAACCAACCAACCAAAAAAAAAAAAAACTAGATAGTTACAGACTATGTGGTGATTCCAGGGGGGGCTGGAGCTGAGTCAGAGGATCGATAATAGCAAATCACAACCCATCATGACCACCTTAGATCATGCACTAGATAATTACTTTTCGACAATTGATTCTCAAGCTTGTTTAAAAGGAAGGCTACATAGTTGAATGTCAACATGGAGACACTTCTGCTTGTATTCCATAGACTGTTCTTCACACCCACAAGGATTTCTTAGGACCCTCTAAGTGAGTGTTCTTCTTACTGGAAGTTGAAGGATGTACAGTAGTAAGAACAGACGGTTTGAAGGCAAATATACCAGATAGGAGTCCTGTACCTGCTAAACCTGCTGGTTAAGAGATGTTAGGATAATTTCCTCTGCAATCCTCATTCCCTCAGCTACAAAAGTCACTGCTCTTCCTTGCTTGGCAGGGCTTCGATGAGCTAACACACAGAACCTTCCCTCAAGTCACTCAACACCCGAGGAACAAAATGTATCTGCCAATGATTTAACATGTTTATATTTTAATTTAACATAAGTTTTATTTTAACTTTTCTTTGTATGTATAGATGTTTTCCCTACATATAAATCTGTGCACCATTCACATGCCTGGGGCCTGTGGAGGCCAGAAGAAGGCACTAGATCCTCTGGAACGGGAGTCACAGATGGTTGTGAGTCACCATGTGAGTGTTGGGAACTGAACCCAGGTCCTCTGGAAGAACTATTTATTTATTTATTTATTTATTTATTTATTTATTTATTTATCTATCTATCCATCCATTCATCCATTCATCCATTCATCCATTCTCTCTCTCTCTCCCTCTCCGTCTCCCTCTCTCTCTCTCTCTCTCTCTCTCTGTGTGTGTGTGTATGTGTGTGTGTGTGTTGTGCATGTGCCCTCAGAGGCCAGATGATGGAAGTATGTCCCCTGTAGCTGAAGTTACAGGTAATTTTGGTGTTGGTAACTAAAATGGGGTCCTCTGCTGGACCTTGTCCCTAGTCCTGTCAATGACTATTTTAAACGGCACAGTGGTTCCTTTCTTTCTCCTCATCTCCTGGGTGGAGACAGAACCTTTCTTCAAGGTATCTATATATGTTTAGGAGAGAGGAAGCATTGCCCCCAAGCAGTGGCTCTGCTATCAGTTTTGTTGAGACACAAGAACACCCTCAAGCCTCGGGGTTGCAGCCATAGGTGAGATGTGGCAATGCATGGCATCCTGGAACAGGCATCTGCGTGAGGAAGCTCTCCTTGAAGAGTCCTGGTAGTATGGCCCTGGTGCCTCCAGATCACTAAGGGCTGCAGAAGTAGCTGTCAGCCCCACGATTAGTTCATACCTGGCTGTGTATCAGGCACTGCTCTGACCCAGCATTGAACAAAATAAACAAAGATCCACTGGACATCACAAACAAACTCCCCTCAGTCCTCACATCTATGGGAGATGGATGAGAAGAGACCTTCCCATAGCATGTTTGCTGTCTGGGACAGGGGAGGGTATCTGCACGTCTATTCTGTCTCACCCCTCTAGGCCCTCACTGCATCAAGCCAAGACATTTTAGGCAGTAGAGTCCCACAGCACAGGTACCTACGGAAAGGTAGAATATCGCTTTCTAGAATTCCACTCAGAGATTTACTCTCAGAAAAGACTCGGTGTGAATGACACAGAAGACCCTGGGTCAAAGACAGAATGAGGAACCAAGAAGATCCAGTTATCAGCAAAAGAGCCACGTAGGTAGCAGAAATTAGTTTTAAAGAAAAAATGCAACATGATGACCACATTTCTTTAAGGTACTGTCTTACTGAAACACCCAAGCTAGCCTTGAACTTGAAGTCTTCCTGTCTTCTGGAATGTCCACATTTGTCCTCTACAGCCTCTAAAGGTTCTATTGAAAGAAGAGGGTAGAGCTCATTAGAGGCAGAGTAGGTGGGAGAGAAGAAGAGTGAAGGCTGGAAAACCTAACATGTGGATTGAAGGAGAGAAGTCTACTTTCTATGGCATGGCAGGGCAAGCATAGACAGACCACGTCAATTTGATTCATATTTATAGGGATTAAGCAGTGTGACTATTAAGCCTGCCAACTGAGAGGTGTGATGAGGGCTTGCAATGGATGTGTGACGGGGGCCTGGACCCCACGCTCACACTCTGCCCTCTATCCATGAGTAAAGTGACTATGAATTGCTTTAGGAACTCTTCACGAATGTTCGCAAGAGCACACAGCAAAGGAAGAGCTATTATTCAAGAAGATCTATGAAGATGCGGGAACAAGGGCAGGACTTGGTATTGTGGCTACGGCAGGTTCTGAGCCTCTGCCTCTAGCTCCAAGCTGGAAAAACAAATAACCTCAAATTCTGATCTAGAAGTTTGAGTCTCTTTTCCCCAAAAAGCCTCTCATGAGCCTGTCATTGAACAGGCCACAGGACAACAGAACAAGAATACTGAGACCAATTGTCCTGTTCTTATTTGTTGGTAGGGCAGAATTCCAAATAGAAAGGACAAGCTAGCAGGTCAGACATCATCCCTTCTGTACCTATGGGGCATCACCCCAGGATGTGGGATCAGCCCACAAGAGGACCCAGGAATGTTCAAGGGGGTTATGCACAGACTCTGACTGAATGCAAGCTAAATAAAATTACTCTGACCCAGAGGAAACCAAGGACAACTCAAGAAGGTCAGGTGTAGAAAGTCACTCTTAGTTGCCTGGCAACACAACAGCCAGGATACACCTTTTTGTGCAGGACAACCGGGGAAGGTGCTTATTATTGTGGAAGACAGGGCATGACCACAAACCCCATGTCAACCAGAGAAAATGAAAATGGCTGAGAGCTTAAGCTGCCTGGGTCTGGCAGTGTAGGCCTGCAATCCTAACTTTTCTCTAGACAACTTATTGGACAATTTAATGAGACTGATACAAAGCAAAAATGGAGCTGGCAATATAGCTTAGTATCTGTGAGGTTCTAGGTTCAATTCCCAGTGCTGAGAAGAAAGGAAGGGAGGGACAGAGGAATGAGGGAGGAAGAAGGGAGGAGAGAGGAGTGAGCAGGAAAGATCAAGCATGTCTTGGCTTGGCTAACACTCTTGGCCTCCTCCTTTGACCCACTTTTATCTTGCTATGCATATCCTGATAGGCACGATCCATTCTAGATTCATTTACTCTACTAACAAAGGAATCAATGAGTTTCTAAGCACTGTCTGGACATATCACACACACACACACACACACACACACACACACACACACACGCACCTTTCTAGGCTCTTAGGGTATATCAGTGAACAAAACAAACAAACAAACAAACAAACAAACAAACAGTATCCTCACTCTCTGACCTCACGTTCTGGTCAAGAGAACCAGATATTAAAGAAGAGAAATAAGTGAAATCCATGTCTGTTATATACTGATGCATGGTAGCAGGCAAAATAAAGGAGATGAGGGTGTCTTTGAGCATAGCTCTGGGAGGTGGGGAATGAGCAAAGTAGTACCTGAGAGAAGAGCCTCAAAGGCAGTGGGAACAGGATCTGTAAAGGCTCTGAAGAGGGACCATGCCTGGAAAGTATGAGAAGAGACAAGAAGAGAGAAGAATACCTGGGAAGACAGAGGGAGAACCCCAGTAAGAGAGGATGTTGGAGAGGTCCCAGGAGCAAACCATAAGGATTTGTAGGCTATCATAAGGTGGTGTTTAGCTTTTGTAGTGTGGATGGTGAGAAGCCATTGTAAGCCTGGGTTGTGCAATGACATGATCTCATTAGCCATCTTATCAGACGGTGGCTGTGTGGAGCTTAGATTGAAGGGAATTCAGACAGAGCCAGGCAGACCATCTGGAAGACTTCTGCAATGGTTTAGGACAGAGGAGACAAAAGCTGCCCCAAGGTGGTAGCAGCATGTGGACCACTTTGAAGGTAGACCAGATGGGATTTAAATGGATTGGCTGAGTCCAACAGCAGAGACACCGGACACTCTTCTCAGACACTGAAGTGTGTCCTCTGAAGTCTCATCCCACAGAGCAGACCCGAGAGAAACCACTAAAATAGAAGACACCTGAGGAACAAGACTGTACTTAAAAACAAAGCCAGGGACATATCTGGAGAGGGAGGTGTCTCATGTTCCTGGCCATTCTGATACTGCTGATCGACTGTGGCTTGCAGAGGCCTGGGCAAGTAAGTCCTGGACAACAGTTCCTTGCATCTCTTTGTTCAATCTGAGTGACAGCAGACTGATCAGGGAAACTGGGTATGTTCTAGTGTGTGCCCAGCCTTGTTCCTGTACTTGATCTTCACTAGGAAGCTCAGGAGACATTTCACCATGTTTCTATAAGGACAAAAGGACTTTCTGTGACTGCTCTGTTCTTTCTGCTCAAGGCTGTCACCAGACATAGAGCTCCCTCATGCACTGCAGGTGTGGGGCAGTCCACCAGCATGGGCTAATGTTGCCCCCTGCTGTCCTAGCTCTGCCTGGGCCTTGTAGTTCTTAGGGTTTCAAGTCTAATCCCTAGAAGCCACAGAACCTTAGTGCTTTCCGATTCAGCGAGGCTGGATGCTCAGGAAGGCACAGTAGTTAGCATCCTATTTTAAATTTTCTGGCTGTCTGGGTTGAGCTGATGCTTTTGACACGTGGTGCAGTTTCACTCAGGTGGACAGGCAGCAGAACTAAAATTCTTTCAGGCAAGCACACATGGATTATTAACGCTCCCAATGTCTCCATGCTTAAGAATGCTCCCATTGCATTTAACAACTCTTCCTTCAATACTTGCCTGTTGGTGGAGGGGTGTTGCAGTGGTCCTGATGAGGGGTTTCTCTCATAAGCCTCAGAGAAAAAAATAATTGGATGTTTCTGGGGGCCTGGACAGGATTGGACCACCCTGGCTGCCCTGTGAAACTTGAGGCACCAACACGTTCTGCTAAAAAGAAAATGGAGAGTTTGGTGGTGGAAGGGGAGTGAAGAAAACTACTCATCCTCATTAACAGGTCGGTTGAGATCCTCCTCAGATACCATCCTCAGCTCTGCCTGGGACATGCCGGTCCATGCATACTATGTCCTTCAGCTGAAGGACTGGAAAAGGTCGACTCGAAAGGCAGGCTCCCAGGCAGCAGGGCCTCCACACATTCACAATCCTCAACCATCTGGTCTCTTTCTCTGCTGTATTATGGTTGGAACCGTACTTCTCTGGTGGTTTCTTTGGGCAAATTGTCCGTTAGGTGGATGAGCCTGTGCTTGCTTAATGACATCATTTTTGTTTGATCAAGGCTATTCTGGATAATACGTTTTCCTGTGGAATTCATGTTGTTGTATCTGAGAGTTGAGAGACATCTCTACTGTTGAGATGCGCTTACATTGGGAAATTGGAAAAGGGCTCTCCATGTTGCTTTGGGCATCCATGAGTCTATCTGCCATAGCTCTTTCTGGGATTACTAGACCCCTAGCTGTAGTCTAGGTGCCCTGTGATTACCAGGCAGATCTTGAGCTGAGAAAAATACTTTCAGAATCTGGCCAGAGAAGCTTTGCAGAGCCAAATAGAAAAACTTTTCTTTTTTTAAAATAGTGTTTGCTGATTTTGGCAAACTCTTTCCCTCCTAACACTTAGTACATGTACAAATAATAGAATGAGCTGGGACAGGAGAGCAAGTGTTTCCTGGTGATACAGTAAGACTTCATTGTTTTTGCTATGACAAGAGGCAACCCTGTGTTTGGCTCACCATGTGTTGTTTTAATAGCATGTTTTCCCTGCATCAATCAGTGGTGCAGAGATGGGTGTTACGTGGTAGCAGTGAGTACACTCACATCATCTTTGGGAGCTGAGATGGCCTATGTAAATGATCAGTCAGAGAACTTGTGACTGGAGAAAGGAAATGGAGAAGTGGAGCAAAGAGACTGATACTCAAAAAGCAATCACACACACACACACACACACACACACACACACACACACACACCCTATGTAGGGGAAGCTCTGATACTAACGTCCTATTCCCCAGTAGGTTCTTGATTTGTCAGTAAAGAAGGTCAGGGGCCAATTGTTGGGCAGAAGGGACAGGTAGGACTTCAGGGTCCCAGGAGGAAAAGGTTGATGCAGAGAAGGAGAGAACACTTTCTGCCATGCTTTGGAGGAAGAATGCAGAAATCATGTGACGTCTCAGGGAGAGCTTGGGCCTGTGTTGGAGGCCACAGGCAGGTGGCCAAGGATGTTTGGCAGGGCCTTGGTGGGACTAGGTCCTAAGCTTAGGGCACATGGAGAGACGGAGATAATAAATTGGTAAGGGCACAATTTTCCAGGTGAGAGATATCTGTGCCCAGCAATTGTGCCTAGGAGGTATGTTGTAAAGTAACAACCTGTGTGTGTGTGTGTGTGTGTGTGTATGTGTGTGTGTGTGTGTGTGTGTGTGTGTGTGTGTCTTTTATCCTCAGATTCAAGGGTCTTAGGTGGGAACTGGTGGTGCAGAAACCTCCTATAGCTAGTAAAGCAAAAGAAAGATGGGAGGGGGCCAGAGTGAGGACCAATCCTGGGAAAAGGCAGTAGCATTTAAAATAACATGCAACACATTCACACTGCGCAAACACACACACACACACACCACCACCACCACCACCACCACCACCACCATGACCACAACAAATGCACACATGATAGAGAGTAAATTTTAAACAAAAATTTAAGAAGACACAATTTTATTTTTAGGAGCCAGTGAAGCTAGTTCACTTAGTAGTGGGAGATCAGTGGCTGCAATATTCTCATCACCTTGGGCTCAATTGAGGTTCCTAGCTGTGCAAAAGTGCAGAAAAACCAGAGGAGAATGGCAAACGAAACAGAACTGTTGAAGCACTGCGAAGATTTGCAGTGATGCCACCACCATGAAGTTATCCTCGCCTATGTTAGCTACAGGGCTACACACATTCTCCCACAAAAGGGAACCCTTCGGAAATGTTTTTGAAAAATACAGATTCTGAGGCGGGCTATGAGAGTTTCAAGTCTTGGTTAATTACCTTCTAAAAGGGTTTTACCCATTTCTTTGAATTGGGAGCATGAAGTGATGTTTTAAATTAGATGTGTATAAGTGTCTTGCCTGCATGCATGCCTGTGTACCACAGATGTGCAATATATGAGAGTATTGAACCCCCTGGAACTAGATAGAGTTACAGATGTGATCCACCATGTGGGATCTGAATACCAAACCCTGGTTCTCTGCAAGGACAGCAAATGCTCCCAACCATTGAGCTATTCCTCCAGCCTATGATTTCCATTTTAAAAGTAATTTTAGACCTGTAGAACAGTTTCAAAAGCAAAACAAAAACACTGGCCCACCTGTTACCCAGCTTGTCCTAATGCTGACACGTGACAATCTTATCATGAGAATTAAAAGGAGGGAATTACTATCAATAGAAATGGCTTATGTTGTTCCCGTTTTCTTTTCCGTTGCTATGATAAAAATAACTTGGCAAGAGCAGTGTAAGAGGAGAGGGTTCATTTCAATTCAGAGCTCCAGGTTTGAGGTTCCAACTCGTCATCTGGAGAAGCTGCAGTGACGGAAGCTTGGGGGAACTGGTCACATTGCCTTCGCAGGTAAGAAGTAGAGAGTGACAAAGTTGTGCATGCCTATGCTCAGCTTGTTCTCTTCATTTTATTGTTCAGGGTTCCCTGCCTTGGGAATGGTGCCTCCCACAAGGAAGAAGGGTTTTCTCACACCATCTAACATTATCAACAAATTTCCCCAAAGGCGCGCCCAGAGGTCAAGCTGACACTAACCATCATGACCTACTCCTTGTCAGTCTAACACCAAACCACATCACTTTTAAGCCATAGTCTTCCATGTCTTGTCCCTGTAGACACCTGACCATGTTATAATGTACATGGATTCAGTCCTACTTTAGAAGTCCCTACAGTCTTTAACAATTCCAGCACTTTAAATAGTCCCAAGTCTCTTAACTATGAGATTCATTTTGTAAAAAACAAAACAAACAAACAAAAACCCACAAAAGACAGAAAAGCAAGCAAGCAAGCAAACAAACAAACAAAAGCACATTATACACCTCTAAGAAATAATGGCACAGAGCAAACAGTTCTGTCCCCAAATGTCCCTGTGACAGCTATGCGCTCTTCAGCCCACACAGAGTCTCTTCTAGGTCAGCTCTACTCCATGCTCATGGCTCTCTTTGGTGGATATCTTATGAGTCTGGCATCTCAAGATCTTAGGATCTCCATTGGAGCCAAGGCTCCCCTTTCACAGCTTCAAACAATGGTCGCGTGGGGCCTCTTTGCAGGGACTCCGACCCTCCAAGTGCTTGTCCTTGCAGCTCTTACATGACTCCTCCAACTGTGCACTGTTCATGCCTGCAGACCCAGTACCATGTGGCTGACACCATGGTATAAACATGATGGGAAAGGGCAGCTGGAAGCTCATCTATAGAGAGAAGCTTGGTTGGGAAATCCAGCTAACTGCCTCAGCTTCCCCAGCCAATTTATGTTGGGTTTTGTAAACCCTACACTGGATGACATCACCTTTGTTAGCAATAGTGTTGGCTAGATATTATAAAATTGACATGACCTTTGCTGTCTATCTGCTGCTTCTAACTGCTACTTGCTATTTATTGTTTGCTTTTGTCTGCTATACTATGAATAAGCTCACTCATTAAAATCCAGGAATGTATGGCAATTTAGGTCATTCTTTGGACCATACAAACACGTATGAAGGAAACTGTTTTCTTCCATTTAGAGAACATGACCCCCCCCCCCCAAAAAAAAGCACTGTGTATTTGTAAAGCTATCAAGCTTTTTTTGTGTAATGGTCAAATGTACTGTCTTAAGTCAGTGAAGACAAAAAACATTGCTTTTTGGTATAAAACAAAAAAACCAACAACAACAACAACAAAAAAAATCAAAACCAACCAAACAAAAAACTGGCTGGCTGTGTAAACGTGGCTTGAAGTTGTCAGCTAGGTTTCCAGTAGTGCTAAGTCTTCCACCTCTTCCCAGAAGACATTTATAGAACCATAAATCCACATCTTCTACATACTAGCTGTTTAAAAAGTCTCATGGTGATGCTAGTACATCATAAATAGTTAAATACATTAAATATCTCCGGTGTTTCTGTGTTTAAAAACAACAGTGACAATAAGTTTAGGATCGAATTGAAAAATTAAGTTGTGGAACATTGAAAAGTGTAAATTCTAGCAGCACCCATTTTTAAAACTTGAGTATTATTTTTCTTGTGCTTGAGTTAGCTCATTTTCTTTCAACAGGAGCATCTGCCTATCCCACAGGCTTCCTTCCCTCTTGTGTAACTGCCAAGGCCTTGTGCTGCTAAATCCAGGAAAATGTAGAACTCAATAAGAGAGAGCCCTTGAGAGCAACATGCAGATGTGAGCTGCTGACTTGATTATTTTAGCACTAGCAACACAGTGACACTTTGTATCCACAGAGAGTTATTCTAATACCACCCTTCCCCCACGGACACCAAATCCAGAGATGTTCAAGTCGATTCTATCCAATGGCCAAGTGTTTGCATAGACCCTACTGTAGACCATCTCCAGGTGCCCAGCTTCACCTACTAGAGTATAAATGTTGGGCAGATGGCCATCATTCTGAAGTTTAGGGGAAGCCAATAAGTGTATTTTGATAGTGAAAAATTTCATTAACAAGAAGTATGTCTCAGGATAAATGAAGTTACAAAAATACAGAGTAAATATTGAAATGTGAAGGACAATTGTATATGTTAAAAACTCACATATGCATGTAGTTTTTCAAGAATGTGTTAACTGGACACACACACACACAGAGAATCTTCTTTGATGGGGGTGGGAGCTACATGTATCCATGGGTACAAGGATGAGTGTGAATGCAGTTAAATCCTGATGTAGGAACATGGCAGTATCGTGGACACACCTTTAGGGTCACAACCTCCCCCTCCCTGGATAACTGGATTTACAGTTCCAGGAGTGAATTCCCTCCTATCGAGTAGGTCTTCAATCCATTAGACAGCTGTTTGCTACCCCCAAGAAATCAATGCCACTGTTACCTCCTTGGGGCTATCTTGGCATACTCTCTGTTATTGTGGTTTATGGCTGTTGTAACTGGTAGGATTATTGACTGTTTTTCTCCCTTGGTGGTTTGTGAAGCACCTTTGGATACTCTGAGAGCCAGTCCTCAGGGAGGGAGGAGGCTTTCGGGTCAGTTCCAGTTTTATTCCTCCTAATCCTGTGTCCAAGGTTCATGGTGTCTTCAGAAGTAGGGTCTTACACTTAAGCTCTGGGGGGCAACCAAGGGCATGGGCAGCAACAGTTGCTGTGATGTAGGGAGCCCATTTGACGCTCCTGACTAACAACTCAAAGAGAGGTTTCTCATGCCTGCTACTGGAGGTTTTGAGAAATCATCTACTGCTCTTGCAGGGAGCATTTTTACTTCAAGTGGGATAAACACACACACGTTCACACACACACACACACACACACACACACACACACACACACACCACACAAACATACAACTCACACACTCACACACAAACACAAACACACAAACACACCACACACACAATGCATGTTTCAAGCATACATTAAGAAACATGTTTTTCTATGACTTTTTCAAATATTCTCCTATTCTTCTGTATGGCCTTCCCCCTTTCCTAGTTACACCCCCTTCCCCACTTCTCCCTTCATAGCACCTGTGTCATACTATCCCCTTCCCTAGAGCTTCCTCTCACTCCCCACACGGGTTCACCCATTACTTTTCTTGTTTCTGAGGTTACTCCAGATTATAGGCTCAAATCAAAAGATTAGGAACTAGGATCTATAGATAAGAGAAAACATGCAGTGTATGTCTTTTTGAGAAAAATGCATAGCTCTAAAGCTAGGTTCCACATGTGAGAAAACACAAGAATCTGTCCTTCTGGCAAAGCTTACTTCTCTTCGCAAATGGGTTCCAGTAGCAGCCATTTTCTCATAAATACCATGACTTTGTTTTTCTTTATGGTCACATAAAATTCCAACGTGTTTATGCTCCACATTTTCTTTACCCATTTACCTGTTGATGGACATTTAAGCTGGTCCCATTTCCTGGCTCCTGTGAACAGAGAGAAACTTGGGGGTACAAGGGTGTCTGTAGCATGTTGACTTAAGAGTCCTTCGGGTATACACCCGAGAGTGGGATAGCTGTGTCATGTGGTAGTTCTATTTTCAGCGTTTATGGTCGCTTCTTTGATGTATGGTTCACTGAATCTGAGGCTCCAGCAAGCTGCCTGTGCAGTAAATGTACTGTTGAGGGTGGTCTTTGCTGATGAAGATTTTCTTGCTTCTTGTTTCTGAGAAAAGATTAGGGGAGACAGAAGATTTTTTTTTATTATTTTATAAAGCATGTATTAACTGAAGTAATTTTGAAAGTCAGATCTGTCCATTGCCTATGTTTCAGCCTTACTATCTTCATAGAGAAGCATCAGGACCCAAATTGCTCCCATGACCCCTAAAGCGTGCTGACTCAACATACTATGAGTTGCTGGTGGTGACACATACCTCAGGAAGAGCAAAGACAAACAGCCAAGCTCTTACCTATCCCACATAGCTCAATCAGGTTGAGTCATGTTGCCTCAAATACCATGTTCCAATGAGGCTTTACAATGAAAGACAACAACAAAAAGAAAGCCATAAATAACATACTTGTCAAACACAGCTGTGGGTCCATCAGGTAGGTAGGCTAGAGCAAGCCCGGGAAACACCACAGGCTTTGGGTGCTATCTAACATAAGTCTTTGCTTTTCACAAAGGATGTTATGCCATACACAGAGGTGGGCAATACATGTGTAGGCTGAGAAAGATGGCCCAAAATAGTTTGGCTTTGCGCCTCATTGTTCTGGCTTCTCCACAATTATTGATGTTCCGGTCACTCAGCCTTGTTGCTGCTTCTTCCCAGGAATTTTGGTTAACACTAGCAATGATTTCCTCCCATTCTGTAAGCTGTCTCATCACTGATTAATTGTTTCCTTAGCTGTAAAGAAGCTTTTTAATTGCATCAGGTCCAATTTGTCAACTGTTGGCCTAGTTTCCTGCGGAACTGAAATCCTGTTGCGAAGGTTCTCGCTTATGCCTGTATCTTGATGTGATCACCCTGCTTTTTCCTGGGGTCAGTTTCAGATCTTCCATCAAAGCCTTTGATGCTTTGTCTTTCTTACAAAGTGCACGCTTGGCATCTTTGTATCATGCTGTAGCTGCATAGGCTCTTATCTGAGGGTTCTATTCAATCCCACTGACCAGTGTTTCTATTGAACTTGCTCTGTAGTGTAACTCCAGTCAAGGGTAATGTTCCTCTAGCCCTGTGCTTTTGCTCAGGATTGCTTTGGCTGACTTATGATTTGGTCCACACATTTCTATCTCTTCAGCAAGGTTGGCTTTTATCCAAGGAGTTTTCTGCCACTATAGATATGATCACATGATTCTGTTCTTGAATCAATTTATGCTATACGTTATATTTACTTATTTTCATTTGGCAAATGATCCCTGAATCTCTAGAATGAAGTCACCCTGATCATAATAAATGAATGTTTTTTTATATGCTCTTGAATTTGGCTTGCCAGTATTTTATTGTGATGTTTTGAGTCTATGTTCATTGGGAAGCTTGGCCTATACTTGTGTGTGTGTGTGTGTGTGTGTGTGTTGGATATAAGTATAATACTGGCTCTATAAAAAGAGTTTGGTAGCATCCTCCTTATTTTATGAAATAGTTTGGTGAATACTGGTACTTATTATGTTTGAAAGTTCTGGAATATTCAGCAGTGAGTTCATTTTGCTGCCCAATTTTTAGCTGGAAGATTTTGTTTTGATTTATAATTGCTGTATCAGTCTCCTTGCTTGCTATTGATCTGTATAAATTGCTTATCTCATCTTGACTTTATTTTGGATGAATATGAGTCTAGAAATTTGTCCACAAATTTTATATTTTCCAATCTTGCTGGAATGTTTATTTTAGTAATTTTCTTTTTTTTTTCATTTTATTATTAGATATTTTCTTCATTTACATTTCAAATTCTATCCCGAAAGTCCCTATACCCTCCCCCTGCCCTGCTCCCCTACCCACCCACTCTCACTTCTTGGCCCTGGCTTTCCCCTGTATTGGGGCATATAAAGTTTGCAAGACCAAGGGGCCTCTCTTCCCAATAATGGCTGACTAGGCCATCTTCTGCTACATATGCAGCTAGAGACATGAGCTCTGGGGGTACTGGTTAGTTCATATTGTTGTTCCAACTATAGGGTTGCAGACCCCTTTAGCTCCTTGGGTACTTTCTCTAGCTCCTCCATTGGGGGCCCTGTGGTCCATCCAATAGATGAATGTGAGCATCCACTTCTGTATTTGCCAGGCACTGGCATCGCCTCACAAGAGACAGCTATATCAGGGTCCTTTCAGCAAAATCTTGCTGGCATATGCAATAGTGTCTGGGTTTGGTGGCTGATTATGGGATGGATCCCCAGGTGGGGCAGTCTCTGGATGATCCATCCTTTGGTCTTAGCTCCAAACTTTGTCTCTGTAACTCCTTTCATGGGTATTTTGTTCCCTATTCTAAGGAGGACTGAAGTATCCACATGTTGGTCTTCCTTCTTCTTGATTTTCTTGTGTTTTGCAAATTGTATCTTGTGTATTCTAAGTTTCTGGGCTAATATCCACTTATCAGTGAGTGCATATCAAGTGAAGAGGAGAAAGTGGGGAAAATCCTCAAAGATATGGGTACAGGGGAAAAATTCCTGAACAGAACCACAATGGCTTGTGCTGTAAGATCAAGAATTGACAAATGGGACTTCATAAAATTGCAAAGCTTCTGTGGGGCAAAAGATACTGTCAATAAGACAAAAAGGCCACCAACAGATTGGGAAAGGATTTTTACCAATCTTAAATCTGCAAGGGGACTAATATCCAATATATACAAAGAGCTCAAGAAGCTGGACTCCAGAAATTCAAATAATCCCATTAAAAATGGGGTACAGAGCTAAACAAAGAATTTTCAACTGAGGAATACCGAAGGGCTGAGAAGCACTTGAAAGGATGTTCAACATCCTTAATCACCAGGGAAATGCAAATCAAAACAACCCTGAGATTCCACCTCACACCAGTCAGAATGGCTAAGATCAAAAATTCAGGTGACAGCAGATGCTAGCGAGGATGTGGAGAAAGAGGAACACTCCTCCATTGCTGGTGGGATTGCAAGCTTGTACAACCACTCTGGAAATCAGTCTGGCAGTTCCTCAGAAAATTGGACATAGTACTACTGGAAGATCCAGCAATACCTCTCCTGAGCATATACACAGAAGATGTTCCAACTGGTAATAAGGACACATGCTCCACTATGTTCATAGCAGCCTTATTTATAATAGCCAGAATCTGGAAAGAACCCAGATGTCCCTCAACAGAGGAATGGATACAGAAAATGTGGTACATTTACACAATGGAGTACTACTCAGCTATTAAAAACAACGAATTTATGAAATTCTTGGGCAAATGGATGTATCTGGAGGATATCATCCTGAGTGAGGTAACCCAATCACAAAAGAAGTCACTTGATATGCACTCACTGATAAGTAATTTTCTTAATTACTTTCTGAATCACTGTGTCTGTTAGAGCACCTCCTCTTTCATCTCTACTTTCTGTTAATCGGCGTCTGCTTTCACTTCCTTTTGGTCAGGTAGCTAAGGATTCATCAATCCTGTTTGTCTTCCCAAAGATTGATTATTTTTTCATTTTCATTTCATTAACTTCTGGTCTGATCTATCTGTATACTGCTTTTGGGTTTGTCTCATTCTTATTCTTTCAAAGCCAAGGTTTTTCTGATTTTTTTTTTTAACACAGGCACTTGTAGCAATGGTTTTCCCTGGAAAAGACACTTTTATAATTATTGAGGGAATGGAAACCAGCACAGTCACGAGAAAGTGAATGATTGTGTAAATGTTTGTGAGTGCATTGTATGTTTGTTGTGCATATTGTTTGCATGTGTGTTTGTGTTTATGCATGCATGCTTGAGTGTGTGTGTTCATGTGCTTGGATATTTGTGTGTATGTTTATGTGTGTGCCTATGTGTGTACATGTATGTTATATGTACATTTGTGTGTATGTGTTTGTATATGTACATTTGTGCATTTGTGTGTCTCTGTATATGTGCTTGTATGCATTTGTGTATGTGTGCATTTATGTGTGTATGTTTTTGTGCATTTGTGTGTTGTGGATGTATGTGTATATATTTGTGTATGTTTCTATGCATATATGTCTCCACCAGTGTTTGTGCATACATGTGTGTTGTATGTGCACTTGTATTTGCATGTATGTGCATCCATGTTCATGTGTGTTTCTATGTTTGCTTATGAGTGTTTGTGTATGTGTGCTTTCATGTGTGTGTATATAAATGCATGTATGCATGTGTGTTTGTCTGTGTGCACATGTATGATGAAACTAGAAAGGCAACAATGATAGAGGAGAAAGAGCTCTTAGGAAATAGGAGGATTGTGGAATAATACTTATGATGGGAAGTAAAAAGCAAGGTCTGTTTGTGAGGAAAATAAGGACTAACAAGATTGGGGGAAGGGATGAAAGAGGACAACTGGGGAAGGTAGTTCAACTAGAAGAAAGACTGTGACATAGCTTGAGAATGCCATAAGGAAAGTCATTACTTTGTGTGATAACATTAAATTAAAAAAGGAAACAAATAAATGACAAAAAACCCACATTTTTAAAAAATATGAAAATAGGCCAGGAAGTGGTGGTGCATATCTTTCATCCCAGCACTTGGACAGCAGAGGAAGACAGATCTCTGAGTTCCAAGGTCATCCTGGTGTACAAATATTATGAGCCTAGAAATCTGTCCATTTATTTCATATTTCCCAATCTGTCAACAGCCACACCAGGCCACCATTTACAACGGAGATCTGCATGCAAGATGTGCCAGTGCAATCGTAAAACAAGGCTTGTGGGAGTAACCAACCAACATCTGATTGAATGTAAGACCTATGAGATGGAACCCATCTGTAACACTGCTCAAGTGGCCAAGAACCTGAGACTAGAGAAGCCTAGACAAAAACCAAATACTACTGTTCTACTAAATGAATGTAGCAACAAATGTCTCCTAATGACATTGTGCTATGCTCATAGATCAGTGTCTTGCTCAGCCATCATCAGAGGAGCTTCCTCTTGCAGTAGATGGGATCAAACACAGAGATCCACAACTAGACAATGTGCAGAGAGTGAGAGGCCTTGGAACACTCAGTCTTAAATGGGTTGCCTCCATCAGTTCCCTCCATTCATGGCAGAGAGAGGGAGAGGGAGAGAGAGAGAGAGAGAGAGAGAGAAAGAGAGAGAGAGAGAGAGAGAGAGGAGAGAGAGAGAATATCAGAGCAGTTGTTGAAACATTTGAATGATATATTGGCTCTGCAGTTAAGAGCACTTGTTGCTCTTATAAAGGACCTGGGCTCAGTTTCCAGCCCCCAAATGGAGCCTCACAACGATTCATAACTCCATTTCTCAGGGACCTGACATCATCTCCTGGATAACAAACATACATGTGGTGCACAGACATACATGCAGGCAAAGAACTCTCCCACTTAAAATAAATAAATCTTTAAAAATTAAAAAAATCAAACCATGGCTTCCTTAGATGGGTTTCAGGAGAGGTGGAAGACTACTGCTCCAGCATGCTGGAAGATGGCTGCAATTTGACTTCTAGGCCCTTTCTATCTTCGAGCATCCACCGTGAGGCCGTTCCAAACTTTAGCTTTTCTTCAGATAAACTTTGAGATTAAAGATCTTCTCAGGGGAGCAACAGAGCATGCCTGTAATTCCTTCCAGAACATTCTGGGGTATGTGTTTATGCATCTCCTGGGAAGAGGGCAAATTACCTCTAATTATGGTTTTCTACCTTCTGGTAGTAAGTGTCAGACTCCCATGCACCTTGGCTTTTCACCTGGAAAATTGTTTTCTTTCTTTCTTTTTTTTTTAGGCTAAATCTTTACCATGTGATAAAGCAAATACACCAGGGTAGGGGGTAGCCACACAGCATCTGCCATCCACAGGGCTTAGAAAAATTCCTTAATTACAAGGTACGAATGGGCTCCGCAGGCCTCACTGTGCTCCATCCAGTCAGAGCTTCTCTGGGATCCTGATTTTCAGTCCCTTTCCCACAATGGATGTCAAGAAATACTGTTTAGGAGTTGGGGTATGGCTCAGTGGTGGATCACGGTCTACTGTTCTTGAGGTTATAGGTTCCCTCAGCCTTGGAAGACTTTATTAGAATTTAGTACAAATCCTATCTGTTACCAGAGCAAGCATCTCACTGAATAGCATTTTACTTCAGCTCTAATGTCCTGTGGATCTAATCACATTTTCCACCCTATTTTTTTTTATCTCATTAGAAAAAGCTAACCCAAGCATACAGCCTTAGCTATGTTTCTATTGCTATGAAGAGACACCATGACAAAGGTAATATATAAGAGAAAGCATTTAATTAGGGGCTTGCTTACAGTTTCAGTGGGTGAGTTCATGACCTTCATAGTAGGGAGTATGGTCACAGGCAGGCATGGCCCTGGAGCAGTAAAAATGTTTACATCTGGTCCACAAGCTGGAGGCAAAGAGAGGTGGGGGGCCTGGTGTGGAGTTTTGAAACCTCAGAACCTGTCCCTAGTGACATACGTTCAACAATGTCATATCTTCTAATCCTTCCCAAAGCAGTTGCACCAACTACAGACCAAAAAATTCAAATATGTTAGTCTATGTATGGGAGCCATTCTCATTCAAACCACCACACCAACTAAATTAATTTTGTGGTACACAAGTGCAATACGATCTTCAGTTTGAAATTCTGAAATCAACTCTAAAATTTAGGCATGGTTTAGCACCATTGTATAGATGGGAAAATCAAGACTTTGAAAAATTGTCAAGTTGCTCATCATTACTTAGAGAAACGAGATTCAAGAAGCTGAGACATTTACATTCATATATACATACATATGCTCATATGCATTCATTCATTCAGTTATTATCATGCCATTACTGTGTGCCCGATGCTGCTATCCTATGGATACAGAAGTTTATGACAGACCAAGCCTCTTCTCATGGATCTCCCAGTCTGAGAGATGGGAACCAATTCAAGTTCATGTTTTTTACTCAGCATTCCCTGGGCACTGAATTTTGGAAACTTGAACTTCATTCATAGAATATGGAGGAGAAATTTTAGCAAACTATCATCCTGTTAGATGTGCCTGCATTTTCATAAAATGAAGCAAATCTTCTATGTCTTGAATGTGTCCCCCAGGGTCCATGTTCTGGAAGTCTTAGCTCCCATGTGACCATATTGGGAGGTATGAGTTACGTGACACCTTCCTCCATTGTGTGATATAGTAAGGAGCCCTTTGCTAGACTTGGCCCTTGGTCTTTGATTTGATAGTCTTCAGGACTGTAAAAAGTAAACCTCTGCTCTATAACTTAAACAGTCTCAGGAATTCTGTTATAGTAATTCCCATTAGACTAAAACAATATTCATATGGAGCTATCTCACTCAAGACCCCAGTGTCCTTCTCTACGCTTTAAGGCATAGCATGGTCAAGAAGAGATGACCACTCTTTGTTTACTAGAACACTATCTCAGAGGTCAATGCCTACTTGGTAGTTCCTTCTATGACTGGGAAGGAGCCAGAGGCCTCTGAGCATGATGTAATGTAAAACATGACCACTGGGGGCAGCAGCACATTGTTTGCTGTGGAGACCATCCAAGAACAGCTGTGCTAGAAGGTTCTGGTTCTTCTAGGAACCTATATCCTCAGGAAGCATAAATGACCATAACATTGGGCTTGGTCAGCACTCTATATCCAATGCATACAACATCCTAAGGAAGGGGTAATGAGCCCAAATTTAATTAAATTAGTGACTGCAGTCAGGCATTCACATTCATGGATTCTGCTTTGAATTCAACCAGTGATGGGTAGAAAATATTTTTTTTTTAAATGGTATATCTGTAATGAACATGAACAGACTTCTCTGGTTTCTAAACAACCCTATATAACAACTATTTACTTGGATTTTGCATTGTACTGTGTCATGTGGTATCTAGATGACTGAAAGTCTATAAGAAGGGACACGTGTAGGTTGTAGACTTGAGGACCCATGAGGAAACCACAAGGCAACTACATTGCTCAGAATCCCATAGCTAGCCAATGGCAGGGGTAAGATCTGAGCTGAGATCTCAGGACATGGGCCCCGCTAGTGTGTAGGAGCCGAGGCTGATCCCAAGAAATGAGAAGCACCTGAGGAAGGTGATTGCTTGGTTCGGAGACCCCAGGAAGGGTGGGGCTTTCTAGGTCTTTATGCCCATGACCTGACTCTGCTGTCCCTGGCCTTTGCTTCCAGTTTGGAGTTGGCAATAATGAAGCCCATTTGGGACAGCCTGAGTAGGCAATCTTAGATCTGTCCATGCCAGTCTGCACACAGGCTCTACTTGCTTGCACAAACCAGTTCCTTCTCACTCCATCTTGGCCCTTGGCCCAAGCAGTTTTTCTTTTCTTTCCCTCAAGGCCTGGCTTTCACAAAAATACACTGGAGAGGACCCTCAGCCCTGTAGTTCACAGGAAGGACTTCCTGTTTTCCTGAAAATTTTGCCTCAGATAGTTTTTATACCAGCCTCCTGGGGAAGGGGCCTGGGGTAGCCAGGGAGTTCGTTTTATCTGTGGTGAGACTGCTGAGCCTCTGGGCTGGTGGGGTGGTCTAGAGACATGGGGTGGGGAAGAGTTGGGCTTGATTCTCAACTGTGCTCCATACCTGACTCAAGCTTGTCACTCTTCCCTTACCTTGCCGTGCCACTAAAACTTGGGACCACGTGGACAGAGTCCCCTATACAATGTACATTCTAAAGCTCCGTGATGTATAAGCGCCCCTTTATTTCTACATCAAAGTGTACATGAAAGGAACTCTTTATCCTTGGGGAGAGCACAGAAATAGAAGCAAGGGCCCTTTCCCATGTCCACAGATAGTTGGCTTTGCCAACATTTTGCTAAGAAATGGTCATTGCAGATTCGAGTCCGCACTTCTTGGCCCTTTATCAAACTAAGAAGATTAATTTGAGAATTCAAACCCAATATGCCCAGCAAGAACCACTGGTTTAGGTCTTAGACAAAGGTCTCTCTCGTTTCCCAGGGGAGGGCCAATGGTATGCAAATGGAACCCCCCCATCCTTAATGCAATGCATTTATTCAGCCAGGGACTTGGGGAATATAGGACTGAAGCTGAAAAGCAAGATGATGAAGAGTATCGAGTGTCAATCTGGTTACTAAAAGGAGGCTGGAGCCCAGCCTCTTCTGGACACCACACAGCTTTCTCAAGAGCCCTGGGTAATCTGAAGGCTCTGTGCCCACAAAGCCGGGAGATAAGATCAACCTTAGATCTGACTGCAAAAGCAAAAGAGGGTTTCGACTTGATAAGGCTTGAAGAGGCTCTGCCATTGTCTGTCCATGAGGATTCTCAGATAGACAGACTTAGAAAGTCCTCAATACTCAAAGGGATGCATAACTTTAGGAGTCTAATACTGTGCGAGATGTTGGTGTGGATCTGGGTAGATCTAGATTTACATGAACAGACAGACTTTCAGGGTCCTTGATCCATGTTATGGGCTCAGTTCCATGTTATGGGCTCAGTTGTGTCTCCTGAAGCCAGATACTGTGGATATGCCAACCTTAATAGCTCAGAATGTGACTGGACTGGGGAGGCCACTACCCTAAAAGAGGTAATTAAGGTTATCTGTGACTGATGGGTGGATCCTGATCCAATCTGACTGATGGCCTTTGAAAAGAGACATGGAAAACACACACACACACCCCACATACACATCACACTCACACACACACCAAATATACCACTTACCGCACACATACCACATACACCACAGACACTGTATACCCCCACACACAAATCACAGACATCACACCACACATACATCACACACACGTACCACACACACAAACCAGAGATACCATACCACACATACACCACATATACACACACATGCACACACACACATACCACCCCACACACCAGATACACACACATGTACACAAACACACAATATTCCTCCACCAGACATACACACAAACCCTACACACACACACACACACACACACACAGAGATCATGTAAGGCCATAAAGAGAATATGCTATCTCAGGATTAGGGGATGCCAGTCCTGCCCAAGCCTTGATCCTGGACCCCAGCCTTCAGAACCATACTCATTCAACAGCAACTCCCTATTCCTTTTTCCCCAGGTACCTGGCAACTCGACATTTTACATCCTGTTTCTAGTAATTTTGGGCACTTTAGGTGCCTAAATGTCAGCTGTGTGAGTCACTGGATTTTGATAATATGTTTGGTAGCCCTAACAACTAATGCACTCTAAGATGAAACCCTGATCCCACCGATCAGTTAAAGTAATGAACGGGGGGTGTTCTGAGCTTATCTTGGAAACCAGATGGCTCCATCAGTAAAGTGCCTGACAGGCAAGCATGAAGATCTGAGTGTGGATTCCCCAGGATCCATGCAAGAGTCAGGTGGAGCAGCAACATGCATCTGTAAACTAGCACTGGGACATGGGGCAGAGATGGACAGATCTCCAGGGCCCAACAGCCAGCAATTCTAGTTAATTAATCATGAGCTCCCAGTTCAGTGAGAGATCCTACTTAAAAAATATAATGTAGAGAGTGATAGAAGAAGACACTTCACACAGAACTCTGGCCTCCTCATACATGGGCACACATGCGCGCACACCCCAATAGTCATACACACTACTATGTACACATAAATGCATAAAGTGTAAGAAATTATCTTGGGTTGTACAACCTACACTTAGCATATGAGTCTCCAATTTTGACCCCAACCACTAAAAATAAACAAATACATTAATTAATTAATTAGTTAGTTAGTTAATTAATTAAAATGCATGAATGTAAGAAGTATTCCTTCTTCTTGCTTGCCTGTCACCCAATTAGCCTCCTCCAGGGCTGCGGATGAGAAGGGGCATGAGGTAGTGGCCTGGGCAGAAAGTACACAGCACTGGCCACTGGGAACCAGGCCTCAGCAAGTCTCAACCTGATCACACAAACTCAAATAGGAAAGAAATGTTGTTTTGTTTTGCTTTTTAAAAATCGAATCAAATCTATTTCTCAGGCCTCATGCTTAGAATGGGAAGGAAATTCATCTCACTCAGCAGGGGAACTACAACCAGGTCTCTCTTTCTCTCTCTCTCTCTCTCTCTCTCTCTCTCTCTCTCTCTCTCTCTCTCTCTCTCTCAAATTGTGTAGAATCACTGTAAGTCTTCAGTTCAGTTGTATTAAATATATGCACAATGGTGTACAAACACGGTCCGCCTCCATCCTCCTCATTCTTCATATCTTGTAAAACTGAGAATTTGTACCAGACACTAACTCCCAAGTCCTTCTTACCCGTGGGAACGCTTGTCTCTATGCATTGTGGGTACTTCATGCATCTCACATGTGTCCTTTGATGACTCGCTCATTTCGCTTAGTGTAATGTCTCGATGGTCATTCATGTTTGTGATCGTTAACTTTTTGTTTGTGTAATAAATACCTGAAAGAGATGACTTCAGGGAGGGATGTTTTGTTGGCTTAAAGTTTCAAAGGTTTAAGGCTATGGCTGGCTTTGTTTCTCCTAGGCTGTGGAGAGGCAGAGCTTTGTGGCAGATGGAGCTGGAGGAACAAAGTCACCCATCTCATGGTGGCCAGGATGCAGACAGAGAGAGACAGGGAGGGCCCAGACAAGGTGCATCTTCCCACAACATATCTCCAGTGACCTTTCTTCAAGCAATGACATCCATCATTTTATCATCATCATCATCATCATTATCGTCATCATGGCATAAATCTACTGATTAGGTCAGAACTTACAGAATGCAGTTACTTCTCAATGACTGGATCTATCACTACTGACCAATCCTTCAACACATAAGCCTTTGGAGGTGGGCACTTCATATTCACATCCTCACAATGCTGTAGAATACATAAAAATCTTCTTTTTCAGGATAAATAATATTCTTTTTTTATATGCCTCATTTTGTTTTGTCCATTAATCCATAGATAGGCACAAGTTGCATCTTCCATTTGTCTGTTACAAACATTTCCGCTAAGTACAAACATCTATTTGACCACCTGCTTTTACTCCTTGTGTATAACAAGCCCAGAAATTTAACTGCTGCCATATATTGTACTGTATATTTAACTTTTTAAGGAATCTCCGTGTACTTTTCCATAATGACTGGAACATTGTATTTCCCTACCAGCAATACACGCAGGCTCCACTATTTCTCTATATTTTGTCAAAATTTATTACATCCTGCATTTGTTTTTGTAATAGGCCCATTGCATCTTAATCAACGTGCAAAAGTCAAAAATCAAGGTGCAAAATCAAGGTTGTTCAGAGTGCAGCTGCATTAAGGAGACTCTTCTGTCTGGTACCCAAAGTCCTTCTAAATCAACATCAATTTTGGGTTACAAAACCATGTTGGTCACAACTAAGGACATCTCTCTAAGGGTGCAGACCATGAGCTCTGAGGCCTGGTGTCATCAGGAGTATCATACAAAACATGAGTCTGTGTCCCCCATCAAAAAGCATGGCACCAGGGGGTACCTCACAGTCTTTGATACCTTCTCAGTGCTCAGGATCCTGTCCCCTCTCTGGGTACTCTCTGGGTACAGTACATCACTGTGATAATGTGGTCTTTGAATGAATCAAGTGGGTAAGACCAAGAGGGGTTATCTTGAGGTAACGTCTTGCATCTCTGAGATATGGGCTCCCCGTGGGTTTCGTGGTTTGCTTACAGTGCATATCTGATTTTAAAACTGCTGGTGAGCCAAGTAGGAATTCTAATGTCAAATGCAGCAATTTCATAAACAAGCAAGCAAAACAGCATTTCCCTGTTGACAGTTAAGTACCTCACACTTACAATTGTGCTCCCTCTCTTTCCCTTATTTTTATTTCTTTTTTTAAAAAAAGATTTATTTATTATTATATCTAGGTACACTGTAGCTGTCTTCAGATACACCAGAAAATGTGTCAGATATCATTACGGATGGCTGTGAGCCACCATGTGGTTGCTGGGATTTGAACTCAGGACCTTGGGAAGAGCAGTTAGTGCTCTTAACGGCTGAGCCATCTCTCCAGCCCCTATTTTTATCTTTCTTGTTACACTAATTATTTTTATATTTTTTATTAGGTATTTTCCTCATTTACATTTCCAATGCTATCCCAAAAGTCCCCCATATCCTCCCACCCACCCACTTCCACTTTTTGGCCCTGGCGTTCCCCTGTACTGGGGCATATAAAGTTTGCAAGTCCAATGGGCCTCTCTTTCCAGTGATGGCTGACTAGGCCATCTTTTGATACATATGCAGCTAGAGTCAAGAGCTCTGGGGTACTGGTTAGTTTATAATGTTGTTCCACCTATAGGGTTGCAGCTCCCTTTAGCTCCTTGGGTACTTTCTCTAGCTCCTCCATTGGGGGCCCTGTGATCCATCCAATAGCTGACTGTGAGCATCCACTTCTGTGTTTGCTAGGCCCCGGCATTGTCTCACAAGAGACAGCTATATCTGGGTCCTTTCAGCAAAATCTTGCTAGTGTATGCAATGGTGTCAGCGTTTGGAAGCTGATTATGGGATGGATCCCTGGATATGGCAGTCTCTAGATGGTCCATCCTTTCGTCACAGCTCCAAACTTTGTCTCTGTAGCTCCTTCCATGGGTGTTTTGTTCCCAGTTCTAAGAAGGAGCACAGTGTCCACACTTTGGTCTTCATTCTTCTTGAGTTTCATGCGTTTAGCAAATTGTATCTTATATCTTGGGTATCCTAAGTTTTGGGCTAATATCCACTTATCAGTGAGTACATATTGTGTGAGTTCCTTTGTGATTGTGTTACCTCACTCAGGATGATGCCCTCCAGGTCCATCCATTTGCCTAGGAATTTCATAAATTCATTCTTTTTAATAGCTGAGTAGTACTCCATTGTGTAAATGTACCACATTTTCGGTATCCATTCCTCTGTTGAGGGGCATCTGGGTTCTTTCCAGCTTCTGGCTATTATAAATAAGGCTGCTATGAACATAGTGGAGCATGTGTCTTTCTTACCAGTTGGGAAATCTTCTGGATATATGCCCAGGAGAGGTATTGCTGGATCCTCTGGTAGTACTATCTCCAATTTTCTGAGGAATCGCCAGACTGACTTCCAGAGTGGTTGTACAAGCTTGCAATCCCACCAACAATGGAGGAGTGTTCCTCTTTCTCCACATCCTCGCCAGCATCTGCTGTCACCTGAATTTTTGATCTTAGCCATTCTGACTGGTTGCAAAGCTTCTGCAAGGCAAAAGACACCGTCAATAAGACAAAAAGACCACCAACAGATTGGGAAAGGATCTTTACCTATCCTAAATCAGATAGGGGACTAATTTTTTTTTTTTTTACTTCTCTCTGTAGTGTTCCCTCATCTGATCAATGAATAGTCCGGGTGTTCACTACTTTGAGGACTGTATAGCACTGTCACTTCAGCAAAACCCCACTCACCTCAAGCTCCCAGCTTGGTCCTGGAAATCAGACTGGAGCAATGAGGGAATGAAGAAAGGACAGACACACAGACAGAAAAGCTGGCATCAGGTGGGCCATGCTCACTCCAAGGGTGCAGCACCAACTGCACCATAAGCAGAAACCTCAGGACATTTCTTAAGTACAGAACAGAAGAGAGGGTGCACTAATCCCTTAAGGAGGTCTCTGTAGGAAAGCAGTCTCAGGTTACAGTCATCTGGGAGGAAGAAGCTGCAGGTGCTAACTTTTGCATACACTGCCCAATCGTTCCTAAACATTTATGTTTGGCTCAGAGGCGGGCTTTGTCCTCCCTCTGTGCCTCATCTCTAGGGAAGGCTTTGTTGCTTCCATGGGTCTGAGACATCTGGGTCTTTGACACAGCTATGCCCATGCCAAGAATACACATCTATTCAGGATTCTGCCCACTCCTTACACATTTAGTCAGACCTTCCTCAGCTACCAGCACATCCTCTTGCTTTTCAAGAATGCCATTGTATTCTGAATTCTCCACCAAGGGATTAATTCATTCATGTTAAGTCTGAACCCTCGTGATCTACTCATTTCTGGATATGGCCTCATTAATACTCTTCTACAGGTCTCTCAATCCAGAGATTATTACATTAGGGCATATTCTTGTTGGAAAGAAATTCTATAGGTCTGGGCAAAATGTATAATGACATATGTCTACATTTATAGTGTCACACCAAAGCATTTCCCCCATGACCTGCCTACTCCTCTGTCCTTCCCCTTGAATCCCTGTCAACCACTGAGCCTTTAACACCAGCATAGTTTCATCTGTTGCAGAACATCATAGTGTTGGAACCATAAACTCTTCTATTTTCATTTTTAAGTGGTTTATTCCACCATCATTCTCCTTTCTTGTCCTTTGATGCTTGTTTCATTTTTGGAAGAGCTCCTTGTCATTCATCATTGAGTTGGTCCAAACACTATGAACAAGGGGGAAAGTCTTGATTAAATAAACCAGTCCTCTAGGGAAGGAAGAGTCAGGCCTTAAGAATAAGGGGTTGGTTCTGGAAAAACAAGGATGCAAACAAGAGAATGGGAGGTAACCTGCTGGGAAGGGGGGTGGTGAGGTCCAAGGTCTTTATCTGGGACTTGGGCCTGGAAATCTCAAGACTCTCCTTTCCCAGAATGATGTCCTTGTGCATTCCTGAATATCCATCACCCTCCTGAGGGATTGATTCTTTCTTTTGGTTGGACACCAGATGAGCTTGCAGTAAGTGCAAAGGGTAGATATGTGTAAAATATACCGAATACCACTTGAGGCACAGCTGTTCTTAAAAAATAGAAATTAAACACAAAGATGAGTGAAATGAATCATGGATGATAAAACTGATAAATATCCAATGCCATCTAATAGCGAAATGTTTCTGAGGATGGTTGAGGATCCTCAGGCCACAAATTAAGAGAACAGTAAAAGGAAAAAAAAAACAATTTTTTTTCACCTCCCTGTAAGCTAAGAATTCAGGATAAAATGTCAATCAACTTCAAGAATAGGATATACAGCAACTGAGATGATTCTTAACTCTGTGGAGTTTAACAATGATTTTATAGAGAAAAGATTTACGTCTTATTTTATATTTAACCCAGTTTCCTCCAAGTGCACCTTACTTAAATAATACATGCTCTGTTTATATTTCTACAAACACAATATCTCCCTGTGACTATAATCACTACTATCACCATCATCATCATCATCACCACCACCATCATCATCACTGCCACCTACCATTATCATCATTGCTGACATCTATATTGGGTGAAAACTCTTTTTGTATACTTTCTTTAAAGTATATGTGATATATGTGTGTGTTGGAGTATGTACATATGAATACAAGATCCTGTGGTGGCTAGAGGTCTTGGACCTCCCTAGTGCTTGAGTTAGACAATTCTGAGCCACCTAACGTGGATACTGAGAACTGAACTTGTGTCCTGTGTGCTCTTAAATGCCGAGGCATCTCTCCAACCCCAGTATGCACATTTAATATGAGCTGTCCAACTTAGATTATAACATGCACACATGAACACTTCTTTATATTTAACAGAGAGATTTATAAAATATAATGCCCCAATTATAAGGGTATAATTCAATGATATCTTAAATAAATTCACAGTTATGTAACTCTCCCTGCCACCCATCTTTGAGAAGTTGCCAGCGCCTAATTTGCACCTTGCTTCTCACTCCTATGCCATCCCTATGCGGTTGGTTATCTTCCTGGCTCCATAGACTTGCACTCTGGGCACTTCACATGTACAATGTGTGCTAGTGATCTTTCTGTCTTGGGATAACTGACCAAGGAAAGTTTTATTTTGGGTCACAGCTCTAGATGTTCCAGCCCATGATCAGTGGGCTCCATTGCCTTGGCTGAGGTAGCACATTATGGTAGGAATGATTTTGCTCATCACACCATGGATGGGAAGAGGAAGTCCATAGTGTCATTTCCACAGTGACTGAAGACCTTCCAGTAGGTCCAACCTCATAAATGCACCACCAGCTCCCAGAAGAACTATTGTTAATGTTATCTTGTAAGTGTTGCGGTTTTCTCTTAACCCCCCTAGCTCCCGAATAATTGAGGCAGGCCTATTGTATTTACTTAACAACTTTAAGGCACAACAACTGAGCACAGTATTCATCTATTTTAATCCTCTAAACTAACTCTGTCTGCCTCCCAGACAAAAGCTCTACGATATTTGCATTTTATGGTTTTCTCTGCTCCAGCTGTTTTCTTATGGTTTCTCCTGGACCCTCTCTCCTTTCTGTCCCTCTACTCCCCAGGCTGTGAGGAAGTCCAGCCCTATTCTCTCCCCTGCTCAGTCACTGGCTGATCAGCCATATGTTGGCAGAAATGTTTTATTAGAAATATTTTTCCCTTATTTCCCATAACCTATGGCTTATTATCCTATTTTCTTTATGTGTCTTATAAAGAGCAAAAAGTCATCAATTTTGATATAGTCCAACATTTTTTTAATTGAACTTTTTTGACAGAGTTCAAATTGGCCTGGAACTCACTATGTAGCCCACACACGTTGGCACCAAACTTATGATAATCCTCTTGCCTCTTATTGCTAGGATCACAGGCCTAAATTAGCATGCTAGCTTTGCTTGAATGTTTGATGTCATATTGAAAGAAGAGTTGCCTAGCTCATGGAAAGAAAGATTTTCTTGAAATTATAGAATTTCATGGTTTTTGTTTCAGAGAAGCACTTCAAGATGTAGGCATACTCAAAAAGTTTCTGAAGAGGACTTTAAGAACTCAGAAATAACCTCAAGGACTGACAGGTTGGATGACATGAGATTAAAAACCAACAATACAGCAAAGGAAGCTATCAGCAATGACATACACAGCCTAGAGAGTGGGGAAATCACTGCCAGTTGCCTTTTAGTGAGATGCTAGTATCCAGAACAAACTGCCGATGTGAAACACCCAAAATAAGGCCATCTCTAACTGCTACTAACCATCTAGGTACTGTCTTTTTTATATAATTCTTCCACTCTCGGAGTTTCTGAAAATTAGCTAATTTTGAATCAAAGGCAGAACACAGCTGGAGAAAAAAACTAGTCATATAATTTATGCAGATTTCCCCTCAGGATACTCCTCCGTCTACAGGGCTGAGCGTGCTCAATAACTAAGGGAGAACGCTCACTGAGATAGAGTGTCAGGGATCATAGTTTGGAGTGCCACAGAGTCTGAAGGTCAAGGTGAGGAGGGTCTCTCTTGAGGAAATTACACAGGAATTAATTGTCTATTTAAATAAGGATCAGCACTTTTCACAAGCATATAATCTACTGTAGATACTCTTAATCATTTGCAGCATCTACTATACAATCAAAGCAGGAAAATAAAACCCATAGCCAAGGCTATCAATGATACCTGAAGATTATCAGAAAACAGCAAATTAAATTGTAAGAGATTTGCTGGAAAATACATAAATGGGTGAAAAGGCAAAGTATTTTAGGAAAGTTAGGGAAATTCCAAAATAATAGATAAATTAATTTCTTGAATTTCGGATTAATACTCTTAGAAACCTAAACAATTCAGAATAAATGATATTGGCCTTAATTGCAAATGATCTTTATAGATATTATCCATGCTAGCGAACTGTGACCTGGACGTGAGGCTGGGTATTATATTTCATGAAGAAGAATTATATCTTTGGCTTATAAATCTACTGGCTGGAAAGCCCTAACAATATGACATTGGTGTCACAGCCTTCCTGGTGTGTCATAGCATGATGGAGAAGCAGAAACGGAAAGAGGCTGAGGTTGAAAGATGAACTTAATTAGAGCAACAGGTTTTCACGGGAACCAAATTAGTTACAAAACTTGGAATCCACGCAGGAGATCAGAGCCCATGACTAAATCCCACCTCACTGGGCCCCACTACCTCACAGTGCCACCCTGGGGACCAAGCCTCCAGCACATGTGCCACTGGGGGATGGGGTGGGGTGGGTGGGACTTTATTCAGACTGCAGCTAGAGGGAGTGATTTCTGTGTGGAGTTGGCATCTAGATAGAATTGCCCAGTAGATATCTGTTAAGTCCATTTGTTTCATAACTTCTGTTAGTTTCACTGCGTCCAAAATGTGGTACATTTACACAATGGAGTACTACTCAGCTATTAAAATAATGAATTTATGAAATTCCTAGGCAAATGGATGGACCTGGAGGGCATCATCCTGAGTGAGGTAACACAATCACAAAGGAACTCACACAATATGTACTCACTGATAAGTGGATATTAGCCTAAAACTTAGGAGACCCAAGATATAAGATACAATTTGCTAAACGCATGAAACTCAAGAAGAACGAAGACCAAAGTGTAGACACTGTGCCCCTTCTTAGAATTGGGAACAAAACACCCATGGAAGGAGTTACAGAGACACAGTTTGGAGCTGTGACGAAAGGATGGACCATCTAGAGACTGCCATATCCAGGGATCCACCCCATAATCAGCTTCCAAACGCTGACACCATTGCATACACTAGCAAGATTTTGCTGAAAGGACCCAGATATAGCTGTCTCTTGTGAGACAATGCCGGGGCCTAGCAAACACAGAAGTGGATGCTCACAGTCAGCTAGTGGATGGATCACAGGGCTCCCAATGGAGGAGCTAGAGAAAGTACCCAAGGAGCTAAAGGGATCTGCAACCCTATAGGTGGAACAACATTATGAACTAACCAATACCCCGGAGCTCTTGACTCTAGCTGCATATGTATCGAAAGATGGCCTAGTCGGCCATCACTGGAAAGAGAGGCCCATTGGACTTGCAAACTTTATATGCCCCAGTACAGGGGAACGCCAGGGCCAAAAAAATGGGAATGGGTGGGTAGGGAAGTGGGGGGGGGGAGGGGGGGGACTTTTGGGATAGCATTGGAAATGTAATTGAGGAAAATACGTAATAAAAATATTAAAAATTTTAAAAAAGAATTGCCCAGTAAAGAATTGCACTGTGCTTCAAGGTGGAAGAAAACCTAGAAAACATCTTTAGGAGTCTCCTCCCCAAAGAAAAGCACTTTGCCCCAAACCTTTACTGTGGGCCTACATTATCTGCATGCAATCATTATGTGTGAATGAATGAGATGGGCTTCCTGCAGAGCCACAGACTGTATTCTCCTAAAGGGAGAGCATTTTTTTTTTGAGACAGGGTCTTGAAGCCTATGATGGCTTCAAACTTGCTATCCCCCTGCCTGCCGTAGCCTCCCAAGTGTGGAGACCATACGTGTGCACCACTGTCTCTACCCCTAGTGGAAGGGCTTTTCATTTTATTTTGACAGTTACAGCTCTAAGACAGCAGTCATTGTCTAAAGGCCTGAGGACGAAGGAGCAGGTGGTCCAGGAGATTGGACTTACCATGCACAGATCCCAGAAATTTCCCTTGACAAAATTTCCAACATTAATTTTTCTCCTCCTCCTCTTTCCCCTCCTCTTCCTCTTCTCCCTCCTCCTTCTCCTCTTTTTCTCTCCCCAAATTTTCTCAAAGTGGAGAGGGGAAGGTAATTGTAGCCATAGTTTATTTTAAGTATTCCCTATGGAGACCTTAATGTGTTGCATTCTGAACTGCCTTTTTTTTTTTCTTTTTGAGAATGAACACAAACTTCAGCACAGAATGAAGTTCATTTAAATTGTTTCAAGCTGGTCGTTGAATTTCTAAGCTGTGCCCATCTCCAGGTATTTTCTCTTTGAATCCAAGAGCCTGAAATGTAAATTTTAAAACAAATTGGAAAGCTCTTGCCAGTAAGTTTGGTTGGGATCAGAGATCTGCGTTGTATCCACACACGTTACAGCTATGTGGAGGGAAAAGCTGAGAGAAAAGATTAAAGAGATCAAATGATGGAAGTAAGTGATTTGGAAAAGACTCAGATGGAAGATTGGAGGCCCTAGTGGCTGTTCAGAGGATTAAGAACCATAAGTGATTTTGGCTCCTTAACTTGCTTTGAAAACCACACAAAATCGTTTTTCCATTTTCCTTAGGCTTGGAATCTCTATGTTCAGAATAACTTCAAACAGATGTGTCTGATTTCAAATGTTCTCCCAAAAGACCACATAGGCTCTTCTGTAGGGCAAAGGGACATATCACCCAGAACACAAAACCCTCTGTGACAGTGCCATTTATCTAACTTCACTCTAGGTTGGGCAGCAACCAAAGCCAAACCAAGTTGGCCACCGATGTCCTGAGAATGTATGCTGGCTGAAAATGAAAAATTAAATGTGGTGATCCAAAGAGGTTATCGAACTCCAGGGAAGAGAGGGAGGGGTTGGAAAGGGGAGGGAAGAGTCTGATGGGAAATCTCCAGGCTCTGTCTGTACAATCTGATATTTAACTCTGCAATGGTCTCTTGGGAGCTCCCCTTTTCCTGAGACAGGGTCTTATGATGGAACTCCTGTTGTGGGCCAAGCTGGCTTTAAACTCACAGAAATCTATGCTCAGATTAAAGGTGTGTGTCATGACATACAGCCCTACTGGGAACCTTTGAAAAGAGAGGTGAGTATGTCATTGTGTCTCATTCTAATGTCAGCTACTACTAACAATGCTACCACATAAGTTTGTATTATCAATATCTCAGTCATCACCAGCACATTTCCTCGGTCATTACCACCACTATCACCACCACCACAACTACAGTCATCATCACCATCACCACTATCACCTGCCACCACCATTGTCACCACCAGCACCATCACTACTTCCATCACCAACACCACCACCACCATCACCAAGACCACCATCAAGAGTTAAAGGAATATATCTGAATCTAAATGTTTGAACAAAATGTTAGCTGCTCTTAGCCACCTTGGGTTTATATTGAACAATCTTCAGAAGAAGATTTAAACCCCCAATTTAGCAGCATTAGTAATGAAATCCTTCCAAACAAGACTTTCTCCTGTTGTGGATTATACATCTGAGTCAGGTCCCAGTTGCGGTTCAGCCAAACCCTCCCCTGATGAACGTTATGTTTCCAGTTACTTTCTGCTGAGGCTCTCTGCACTTCTATGGAGCTGTGCCCTTGGTCTTCAGGTTGCCTGATGTGCCATTCTCAGTGATGGATGGAAATGGCTCTGTGCTTTCTCTGCTGACCCAAGGCTTTCTTCTTTCACTTTTGAATACTTTCAGAAGTCAAAGACATGGGAATTTTGGTTAAATTTTTAGCAAGCATGATTGATTCCCAGTAAAGAACACATTTAATGACAAGGAAATTTCACATCCAACTTAACTTTATTTCAGGTTGTGAAAATGGGCACCTGGTGCTGCTCTCAGAGATCCCCGTACCTTCTCAGATATGTTTCTTTTTCTCGCTTTGCTATTCTGATAACCAGGATATAGGACCCAGGTCCTCATGAATGGTGTGTAAATGAGCTAACAGTGAAATACACTCCTAGCTCTAACCTCTTTCCTGGTATAGGTGTTCTGGTAGGCATGGTTTTTGCCAGATTATTTTTTTGAGACAGAGTCTGTTTATATAGACCTGAAACTTGACCATCTTGAAACTTGATATGCAGACCAGGCTGGCTACAAACTCACAGAGATCCACCTGCCTCTGCGTTTCCAAAAATTCTAGGATTATAGGTGTGCTCCACCGAGTCCCACCATGGCAGGCAATTATTAAGATTTGTAAACTTATTTAATGTTCTTTAAAAACCCCGAGCTGAGTAAAAGCTTGTCCAGCAGCTGGCTGACACATACAAGGTGCTGAAGAACTATGGCGGTAACTTTTCTAACACCCTAGCTCAGATAGCTGGCTTTACACGGTCCTGGTTCTATGGCTAGTATTATAGACAGAGTTCCCAGTCATTTCTGCATGACTCTGAAGCTCTGAGTTCAGCAATGTTCTCTGTGGTGGCACGCCACATATATTCTACTGTCCCATTCCTAGTCTCCTTTGAGAGAAGGGAGGGGGGATGAGAACGTTCCACAGATTGAAACAAAACTGAATTAAATTCAAGACACTGTACCTGGAATCTTGAACTAGTGCAAGATAGCACTAGGCTCTACAGGAGCCATCTCTGGAGAAAATAAATAACTGGAAATTCCAAGAGCAGCAATATCCTCCCTCATTACCACTACACACATGCACACGCACAGGCACATGATACACCCACGCATACATGCAGCCCTATACCCCCATTTCCACATTTCTTTTCCATGGTGCCTGCTTTCTCTTCTCACCCCCTGAGTCCTTCTTATTTCTGTTGGTGTGGAGGCTGAACACCACTTACTTCTAGGAGGGACACTTCCTCTACAGAGCCATGTCTAATCTCCTGAGGGAGGCCTCTCTGTGTTCTCAGCCAAAGTCACCAAGGTCTCCCACTCCTTGCCCTCTTCCCTTCGGCAGGGGCCAGAGCCAGCCCTGCCAGTCCCCACTCCATTCTCAGCTCTTCCACAGCACTCAGTGGAGTCTGCGGTGTCCAAGAGTGAGAATCTACCCAAGCCAATTCTGGTAGGTGTGCGGGGGGCCTCAGACTGCGCTTCCCCACCCACGGAGTGGAGTCCTGAAGCTTCTCACAGCCCGCCTTATGGAGTCAAACTTCCCGTGTCTGCCTCCATGAGCGACCTGTGGCGGGCCGGATGCGTGTCACTATTTTAACCCACAACAAATATGTATTGCTCTTATAGAAGACCTGGGTTCACTTTACAAGGACCCACACTGGGTAGCTTGCAACTGGTTGTAAATACAATTCCAGGGAATCTCACAACCTCTTCTGGACTCTTCAGGGATCTGTATACATTAGGTCAACATAAAAAAAAATCAAATAGGCACAGACATGGATACGCATAAAAATAAATCTTTATAAAAATTAATTATAAGAATTACCACATTATTCTGCATCGCTGTTGCTGTGATAAAACACCACTAACAAACAGAACTTAGGAGAGAAAAGGGTTTAGTTTTTCCTATAGGTTAAAGTCTTATTATCAAGAACACTTCAGGCAGGAGCTTAAGGGGGAACCCAGAGGCAGGAATGGATACAGAGCCCATGGAGGGATACTGCTTATTGGCTTGCTCTGACTTGCATTCAGCTATCTTTCATGTCTACAAAATAGTCCCACTTCACTAGAGATGTATCAATGTCTGATGAGCTGGGTCCTCCTACATCAATTAGCAATCAATAAAATGCCCCACATATGTGCTCAGAGGCCAATCTGACAAAGGCAACTCTTCCATAAAGTTTGCTCTTCCCAGGTGTGTTACCATGGCAACCATAGATAGTACCACAAGTCTATTCATTATCAATCTGATACATAAACATATCACTGCTAAACCATAACCTGTCAAAGATGAGGTGGCTGTAGTTAAGGAGAATTACATTGGGTCCTTAAGCCTACTCCACTGATCTCTGTTTGGGGCTGGTACCGTGATGTTTTCATTACTATAGATCCTGGGAATAATTTGAAATTAAGGATGGTGATATCTACAGCAGTGTTATTTTTGTTCAGGATTATTTTGACTATCTGTGGGGTATTTTTGTTCCTCCATATAAAATTTAAGATAGGTTTTTCTGTGTCTGGGAGGAAAGATTTTGGTATTTTGATTGAGATTGCATTAAATCTGTGGATTGTTTTAGGTAGGATAGCCATTGTATAATATTAATCTTGCTAAACCATGAGCATAGGAGATATTTCCATCTTTCTGTCTTCAATTTTTTTTCAAATTTTTCTTCTTTCATTGCAAAGGTCTTCTGTTTCCTTGGCTATATTTATTCTCAAATATTTTTTAGTTTGTTTTTGCGACTTCTCTTTCAGTATGTTGATCATTGTTATATAAGAAAGCTACTTAATTTTTTTGTTGTTTTGTTTTTGTATCCTGACACTGTGTTTAAAGTATTCATCTGCTCTAAGAGTGTGTGTGTGTGTGTGTGTGTGTGTGTGTGTGTGTATCGTTTGGATTGTTCATATATAGAATCATGTCATTTTCAAGTAGGGTTACTTTGACTTCTTTCCCTATGTGTGTCCTTTTGATTTCCATTTCTTGTCGTATTGCTCTAGCGAAGATTTCAAGTACTGTACTAAATATGAGGACATAGTGGACACTGATTTCATTTCTTGTCTTAATGGGAGCCCTTGGAGTTTTTCTCCATTCACCACGATGCTGGCTATAGGCTTGTTGTATGTAGCCTTTTGTATGTTCAGGTATGTTCCCTCCATTCCTCGCTTCTCTACAACTTCTATCATGAAGGAATATCAGATTTAGTCAAAGCCTTTTCTGTATCGAATGAGATGATCATGCGATGTCTTCCTTACGTCTCTGTGATGGGTAACATGTATTGATTTGTAGATGTTGAGTCATCCTTGACTCTCTGGAGTGAAGCCAACTTGGTCCTGAGGATTGAGCTTTATCGTATGATTCTGGACGGTTTGTTAGGTTTTTATTGAGAAGTTTCGCATCTATATTCAGTGGAAGATCATTCTGCAATTTTCTTTTTTTATTGTTGTTCTCTCTTTGTCTGTTTTTGGTATCAGGGCAATACTGACTCCTTAAAAAGATGTTGGAAGGCATTTTTTCCCTTTTCTACTTAATGACACAATTCCTAAGGTGCAATGACAGAGTTAATAAACAGAGGTTCTCTCTCTCTCTCTCTTAATCCCTCCTTCCCTTTCTTTCCCCCTCCCCCTCTTCCCCACTCTGTTTTCCTTTTTCCCTTTCCTCTTCTGTCTAGTTTGTTTTGTTTTTGTCTCCAGAACCATTGCCTCAGACCCGACTGAAATGCAGATAAAATCCCCCTGGGCCTGGAAAGAGGAAGGGAAGCACACAAAGGAGGCACTGCAAACTCAAGGAGCAGGAAACACCTGAAGAGGAAAACCCTCTGAAGCACAGCCTTACCCAAAGAAGTGCTAATAATTGGAAAGATAGAATCTAGCAAGGGGAGCTTTCAGATAATTAGCAGTTACATTTGTCCCCCAGGTGATATCTCGGATCCACGAATAGAAAACACACACACACACACACACCAATTATTCTTAAAAGATCTTTGCTAACTCAATGACTGGCCACTCCTAATTCTTCCCCTGCTATCTCAGACCCAGTTAGGGGATGTGGCCAGAGGCAGGCCCATCTAGATGCCTTACTGGTGTGGAGAACTCTGTGCTACCTGAGTTGTGATCACTACCCTCACGTGGGGTTTGTGGTCACATATTCCGGGACAGGAATCGGGTCGGGAGTAAATGAAACTCCTACCGTTCTCAAATTCTCAGATTGGGTTTCCGAATCCGCTCAACCGTCTCAGTTTTTGTCTGGTGACACACAGTTCCACTTGCTGGAAGTGTGTAGTCCCAAACAGGGTAACATTGATAACATCCAAGTGATAGTAGAAGGGCAGCTCTTTCCTCAAAGACAACATCAGGTAGTTTATTATGAACCAGTATAAGTAAGCAGTGCCTGGAATGCCCACAATAAGAAAAATGTTTGCCTAGCTAATGAAGTTGGTGCCTTACTTGTATACATTTGCATGCATTTTGAAATTTCCAATAATTAACTTCTTCCAGAAAATTGTAGAGCATTGTGAAGTAAATGCCTTTTGGCAGATAAATTGTGATCCATCCACACTGTGGAGTTTTACACAGCTAGTAGGGATGAATGACAGTTGCCCTGGCAACCGACCTGCTGGGTTTCTGTGTGTATGAGTGGGAGGGGTGAGGCACAGGGAAGTGAGTACTGGGACTTTACACTTAAGAGACAAGCAGCAAGATGCCTCTGCATATGTCTATGTGAGACAGTGTGTAGACCCAGCTCATTAGACAGACATGGATGGAGTTCTACGCACATGTGCCAGGTCCTCACCTGCAGTAGGGGAAAAGAGGAGGTGTCACAGAGAACAATCAGGCAGTGGGATAAACAGAAAGGAAGCAGACTGAAACTTAATATTTATAAGACAACTCCAGTTATGTAAAAAGACCATCAATTTCCATCCATCCATGTATCTGCCATACAAATTAAAGAGGCCTTAGGCTCTGAAAGGTGGCAAGATATTCAATAAACCAGTTATAGTCAAAAAGGCTTACTATAGAAAAATACATTCAAAATGAATCTAAATCTAGTTCCTTAAAACAAACAAACAACAACAACAACAACAACAAAACCCTGTGTATAACTTGAGAAGAAACCTACAGATCAGCGAATCATTTGCTGATGCCATCCTTTTTGACTGATACCGCGTTCTTGCTGGGACCATTTTGTTACAGTTTCAATGTGATTTGCAAACAAATTGTTAGGATTTGCGATTTTCACTCACCCTGGTGACTTTGGTAGGAGTTGTTCCCTGTTTCTTGGCTGTTAAAATAGGAGCTTGTGCACCTTGCTCAAGCTCTTGCTGGCGTTCAAGCTGAGGTTCATAATGGGATAGATAGCTAGGATACTATAGGCATCTGAAAGGTCCCACTTGTAGCACTGAGTTTGACTACACCGCTCTGTGCTCCTGGCAGGTGGCACGCTTCCAGCCACCCAACCAGGAACTCTAGATTTGAGAATGAAAGGCAGACATACATAAGTTTATTTTTGAAATACCTTGACTAGCTCAAAGGCTGTGCAGTTTTAATCCTCTACCCAGCTATCGTAGATTTCCCTCTGGTACACCTGACTAAACACCCTCTAAATCTATGATCCATCTTTGTTGTCCTGTTCCTTTTGGAGGCCACATTCCTTCTCACCTACATTTCGAATGATTTTTCTTCTGCAGCTTGAATCTGATCCATCTCCCTCCAAAACATGGTGATTCCCCATCTCTCCTCCTTTCTCCCTTGTCCTAGCCAGTGCAAATCTAAGGGTCCTGTCCTGTCTCCCTTTTCCTAGCCATTGGCTGCTGGCATCTTTATTGATCATTCAAAAACCAATTGGGGACAAGGACCTTCAGAGTTTAGAGACACAGATTTCCGATTAAATCAAAGCATTAAAACCAGTCCCCAACGCCCACTGCCTGTTGGGCTGGAGCTTTTGTGAGGTTGTAATGTAAGTATGAGGATTGTGGCAGGTATCTGAAACATTCTTTCCTAGCTGTTATGTAGGATTAAATAGATGTTGTTCTCCCCATCCCAGTATCTCCAGCATTTACATTTTTGTTTGTTTGTTTGTGAAGACACTGAGAACATAGGTTGATAACCCAGGACATAGCTAAAAGCAAGTCCAGTTTGCATTAAGCACAGAATGAAAAAGTCAAGACATTTGTATATGGGCTTCCTCCTGGTTTGCTTTCTACTGGTGTGATAAAAACATCGTGACCTCAAGTTACCTTAGGGAGAAAAGGATTTATTTGGATTACAGAATATAGACTATCATCAAGGGAAACTAGGGCAGGAACTCAAGGCAGGAACCTGGAGGCAGGAATAGAAGCAGAGACCATGAAGGGATGCTGCTTCTGGCTTGCTCAGGTGACTTTCTTACACAGCTCTGGCCCACCTGCCTAAGGACTGCACCATTTGCACTGGGCTGGGCCCTCCTATATCAGTTCTCAATTAAGACAATGCCCCATAGTCATGCCCTTAGGCCAATCTTCAGTTGGCAATTCTTCAGTTGAGAGTCTCCTCTTCCCAGGTGAGCCTAGGTTGTGACAAGCTGACAAAAACTTGCTAGCATAGTCTATCATGTAATACCAATAGGAAAGTTCTTGAGAACTGACTTGAGGCCGTAATGTATGGAAGTCTTGTGCAGTCTTAAATTCTCTCCACTGGACAATCTGCTTGCAAGAGGTGGGCTTGGGAGAAAGATCTTCTGCTCTGGCTGATGGCCAGCAGTCACAGAGGAGGGAGAGTGGCTGGCTGAAGTCTCTGTCGGCCATGAGTGTCTTCCAGCTCCCCTTGCATCTAAGTGGGGCTACATGGCCAGTGCTGGCCACAGTGGCTACTACTTCTTGATATAACGTTGTGTTGTGTGGTTGTGTACCCCTCAATTCATATGTTGCAGTTAGCCCCCCAATATCTTAGCAGCTACTGTGTGTGAAGCTACAGCCTTTGGAGGTTAAGGTTCAGTGAGGTTAAATGAGGTCATTGCAGACTGACCTAATATAATTCAACAAGGTTCCGCATATGAAGATTATGTTAGGACACCAATACAGAGTGAGTAGGGGGGTGAAGGAGGGAGGAAGGGAGGAATAGAGGAGAGAGAGAGAGAGAGAGAGAGAGAGAGAGAGAGAGAGAGAGAGAGAGAGAGAGAATATATAAAGAGACAGAAGATGACTGTCTAGACGCTATGATGGGAAGATGCTGAAGAAATTAGCAATGGCTGTATCTTGATGTGAGCTTCAAGCCTCTGGCTTACAAGGAACCATCTGTTACTTAAATTTGCATTGTTTGTTAGAGCAGCCAGCACAGACACGTGTACTGGACACACTCCCTCTGTTCTCTTTCTCTCTTTGCTGGGTGTAAGGTAGGTGCTTAAGAGAAACTTGGAAGCATAGAAAAGATGATCAATCTTCTATTAGCCCGAATCTCAAAATCACCCTTTGGGTGGGAGCCTGCTACTGATAGCAATCAGAAAAATCCATTTGGGGTTTTGAGAAAATGTCATAAACCCATAAAATGTGAAGCAGTCCAGACTTTAAGATGGGTCAATCAGCTAAAATTGATTCCCCCCCCCCAAATAGAGACACCCTCAAGATAGACTTGACAGGTGGCCACACCTGGGGGAGGAGCAAGTCCATCAGATCACTGCAGGATGATAAGGCAGGTGAAAGGAGATAGTGCATTGATTGTGGGGTGTCCTTTTGGAAATGGGTGGGGGGGAGGAGGGAGTGTTTAAACCTCCTGATGCTACAAGAAAGATATCACGCTCTGGGACTGAAACTTTGAGTGAATGATTCTGGTTTAGGAAAAAAAAAATGATTGGGTCCCATGCTGATAAACAACAGCTGTGGCAGAAAATACAAAAAAAAAAAAAAAAAAGTTGGTGTTTATATTGCCCCCCCCCCGCCCTCCCCGGCCAGGACTTTTTATGCGAAGTGCACTGTGTGTAAGGTTTTCTGAGTAAGTTACTTAATAAGTCACCAAAGCCCCCGAGTAATTAAGAAGTGGGTGGTCTATCTTGATGGGTAAACAACATAATTTATCTGTGGTCCTTTTAGTTCCTGCTTTGGGATGAGTTCCAAATTCACAAACTCATTCAGACTGAAAACTGAGCTTGGCTATAAATGAATGAAAACTCTTCTTGAATCCAAATCTGGGACACCCCCCCCCCCAGTGGTGTAGCATCAGCCAGCATTCAAGCTGGGATGAGAGCCCAGGTCTGGGGCCACTGTGAGTGCCAAGTGTTTCTCCAACACCTCAAGAATGTCGTTTTGCAACAGGGGTTTGCTTAAGCTCAACATAGTGTCATACTCTGTTATATGCCATTCTTGTGCCCTCTTTTTCTTCTAAGTTTAAGGGTGGGAGTATGCAGTATCCATTGAATGTAGTTAGGTGTGGCATGCCATTCATTCTGGCCAGTGAAATAGGAACAGAAACACTGGAGACCATTTCTGGGTAGGAGCATTCAGGAGCCAGTGCTGGTACATCTTCCCTATTGGTGGGGATAAAGCACCCAAAACAGTGTGCTGTTAATCTACATGAAGCACCTGAAATATCCCAAGCTATCTGAGGAGGGAGTAGAATGAGGGGCGTCTAATGTGGCAGTACCTCTGTAAGTGCTCACTTTCATTCAGTCTGCCATTGAGAGCTGGAGGTTCTTCTGTTGCCTTTTTACCGTGTAGCCCAGCCTATAAATGTCTCTGGGTAAATAGAACTGCCACTCCCCCCTTCGCATCTCTCTCTTCCTCAGAATCTCAGAGCATCTTTAGCTGGGTGAATAGGTATGTACAGGGCAAGGGATGTTTCCTTAGTATCCCTTGCAGTTTGGAAATGGCTGTGTAACTGGGTTTATTGTGGCAGCCTTCTGTGCCACACATCAGTATGGTTCCTTTCCCGTTTTCTTTTTCTTAATATGAGGAAAAACAAGTTGGCCCAAAGAAACTGGACATGTCTTCACTGTATCCTGCCTCAGATGGGGGAAAAGTGTCCCTTCCAGGGTTAGATTATCAAAGGCTGTGTCTTCCATCTTGTTTGCTTGCTTCTTTTCTGGAAAGTCTATTGCTAGTCTGCAAGCCTGTCTATGCTTATGTAGACTGAAGACAGCCTCTGTCCCACAGTCAGGAGGGGCTAGGGCTCTCTGTTGTGGGCCCTGCATTAACCTCATCCTGTCCTTCCCCAGGGAAAGCTTCAGATGAGAATGATTCGCCCTGACAGGGTCTCTGAAAGTTCCTAAGGGACCTGGAGCCGGTGGGACTCAGTTCTGCCAGGTCTAGATTCCTGAGCTTTAGAAGGTATGAAATAATGCATGTCTGTTCATCCCCAATGGCTGTCATGTCACATGGGCTCACAGTGAGACCACATGAACAAGTGAGACTCCTGAAGGACGGCAAAGCTGTAAGGGAGGGGGAGCCTTCTGCTAGCGGTCAGCTCTCCCTTGGTGAAAAATGAGCTGAAAGGAACTCCATTCATTTCCAAGAGTTATGGGCTGCATCCAGAGGTGGCGCCATAACTGTATGGGAGCCTTCTGCTGTTCTAATCCTCAAATTTAACGCTGTAAGAGCCAATAGCTGAAACAAGCAGATACACAAACCATCACCAACAACGCAGTCTCTAGCCCTCTTAGCTCCTGGCTTCACCAAGTCCTGCCAGTGTGCCGTGCTCTCACTTCTGAGGACTCCCGTGAGTGTATGAACAAGGAGAGGATGCAAGCCATCCAACACAAATGCAGACTAATAATTAATAAGAGGTATGCTATGTCTGTTCTTATGCTAGAAGGGTTCTAGGACCATAAAGATCGTTAACCCTAAATGAATTTAGTAGCACTTCAGGTCAATGTCCCACTGGTATTCTGGGAGAACTTAATAAAAATTGTGTTAATGTTGAGCTAGAAAAATAAATATTTGAAAATAACTGAGCACCATCTTGAAAAAGAAGGGGAGACTTGTCTTACACAAATGAAATATGCTCTTATGATACTAAAACAGCCATAGCAATAAAAAACAGTGTGGTCCTGGCCCAGGGACAGACAACTGGATTCATGGGCAGGAACAGAAAATCCAGAAATAGAGTCTCCCAGATCTCACTGTGCATAGAAAAACACTCTCTCTACTCAAAAAAAAAAAAAAAAAAAAAAAAAAAAAAAAAAAAGGAAAGGGGGAAAAAAAACTAATGAGTTTTGGCGTAGATTGGAAGGGGGATACCAAAGATCTAACAAGCTGCGGATAAACACATGAAAGGATCATCAATACTGTAAGCCACTAGGGAAATGCAAATGATGGCCAAAGTGAAACACTGTGGCTGCTTGAATAAATTAAGAAAAACTCAGAACCGTGCAGCAACAGAAAACCAACCGCCAACTCTAGTGACTGGAGCACTTTGCCTCTTCCAGAGGCAGCCTCCTCTGTGATATAAACCAGTGATGTCCCCCTCTCCAGGCGCACGTCCAAAAAAGAGGAAAACACATGCTCTGATAATAGTAGTAGTAATAGTAATAATAATAATAATAATAATAATAATAATCTGTAGGCAGAAGTCCACAGCAACTCTGCTTGTAATGAGAAAAAATGTCTCACATGCCCTTCAACTGGTGTATGAAGGGAGAAAACATGCTACATTACAATCTTACTGAACCATGACAGGCTGGAGAAGCCCAACGGCAGCATAGCTGTATCTCCTACTAATGCCCAGTGATGGAAGCTGCTGTAGGTTAGACAGAGAATGTCTCCAGAGGCCCATATACTAATGACTTGGTCCCCAGAGAGTCACTTTGGGAAGTGGTACCACCCATCGAGGATAGTTAAACTCTCTCCCCATCCCTCCACCTCCCTCACCCTTCTCCTTCTCCCTCTCTTTCTTTCTTGCCCATGCAGTGGTTGTGAGAACCTCCAAAGATTGTGCTCTTGAGGGAACTATGGGACCCTGTGTCTATTCTCTTTTTCTATCTTCTGGCCACAATGTGTTTTGTTCTGCTATACTCTTGTCCCAACATTTCCATCCTATATCCCCGCTAGAGAAGTGCTGGGTCACCCAATTTGGGGTAGAACCACCAAAATTGTTGTCTTAGTTAGGGTTCCTATTGTTTTGATTAAACACCATGACCAAAAGCAACTTGGGAAGGAAAGGGTTTGTTTTAGCTTAAACGATTTCAGTTTATTTCAGCTTTGTGATGATAGTCACTTAAGAACCTAGCTAGCTGATGGATCTGGAGATGCAGGCCACTGGTGGAGCACTTTCATGGCATGACTAGAACCCTGGGTTCCATCCCCAGCACCACAAAAACAAAGCAAGCCTGAATACACTTAAAGTCAGTTTTATTTAATTTAATATTTAAATATAACAAAAAATTTAAATATATTATATCCCGTTTGAGTTAAGAAAACAATTATCCAACTTTCAGTGTGGTAGAAGGCTACTTTAGACCTCATGTAAAAGTAAAATCCAGTTGAGTCGAGGGCTGAATTGAATTATGGCTTAAGTCAATATTATAACACCCTGAGTTGTAGATCTAAATGGCTTTTATCTGTGTTTCTATGTAGCCCAATGGGACGTTCTTCTGATCACTGGAAGGACAGTGTGAACACGGATGTGGTGGCATTGGAGCCCTGCCCCCACCCCCAGCTCAGGCCACTCACAGAGGTGCATGTAGAGAGGGTTTGCCTGTCCTAGCTTAAGAAACTAGACTCTCATGCTGGGGATGGTTTGTGTGGGGATCTGCCTACCTGCTCGCTGTTTAGTTTTATTCTGTGATCAGTGACATGGTAGACTCCATTTTGGTTCGGTCTTATCTGGTCAGTTGAGCCCAACGCAAGAGCCTGGTTCAGCTCATTGGCTGCCCATCACTTTTACTGAACATCATAACTACACAAACTAAAATATTGTAAGGAGATGTGAGTGAATAAGTTCATAATCTTGGCTGAAGGAGGTCAAAACCCCCTGATTCCCTCGATTTGAGGATGTACAAAAGAAACACGACTTTATAAGTAAGCATGCTGAAAACTAAATGGATGAAAAATATCTGTAACTCACATGGCAGTGGAGTAACTTTACTGTGAAGAAAACAAATCACTAAAGAAATGGGGAAAAAGGAAATGGAAATGAAAATGTAGAAAATGTGTTGAACAGGCAAATAACAAATTGCCCAGCAGACGGCTCATTAAGAACAGAGAAGGAAATCACAGTCTGTTTTGTTGGCGCATCAGACTGACAAAAGACAACAGGACATCAAATCCACTGGCTCCTCAGCCTAGGAAATGGGAGCTGGTGAGAAATCAGTGGGGTGAAAAGTTGCATAGCGCCTGTGTACTGCACTGTGGTACCCCATGTCCCCTAAGGAAACACCAGTACAAGCAAAGCCGCACACTCCCCAGAGGATGCTTGCGAGATGTTTGTACTATCAGAACTTCTTTTGGGGCCTATGAAATGACAATGTTGTCTGAAACATCCGGGTGGATAAATGGAGAATTATCTCTCCAGGAGCATGCATCCAGATTATGTTCCTCTAAAACGGGTCACCTTCAGTCGTACAGAGGTGTCTGGAATAGTGGCTCAATCTCTATGAGGTGTAGATTCCTGGCACTTTTTTGTGCTGTTTCTGCTATGTATAGATTCTGCACACAATGAGCATAACCCTGCTGATGGAGGATAGCCCACCTCTGAGCAGAGGGAAAGGATCAGATGCTGTAAGTCCACACTTCATTGAAAAGCAAAACTGCTCATAAACCAGTCTGGTGGCAGACAAGCATCAGGTGTGCAGTCACAGGCAGAACGGGTGCTAGAGAAAAGTAGCTATATGGCCAGCTGCAGAAACGAGGATTATAGTTGACATGACCATTTCTGTCATATTTTCTTAAGAATGTGTGTGTATAGATACTTGTGGTTTCCCCCGATTTCTTAATCATGTAATGAAACAGCAATTAAGAGAATATCAGTGGTTATCATATTTAAATTTTGAGATACCAAAAGAATGTCTCTCAAGGGATGTTGCCACCTATTCTAAAATTTATATGAAGGGTAGTTATATAGGCATAATGATAGCCTGGCTATTGTTTTCATTTGGAAATTAAGCATGGCATAAGGAAATACAATTGTATGCTAAGCTGACAAGGAATCGAGTTTGGATAGCTATTCTTGGTTGCCAACTTGACTACATATGGAATTAACTAAAACCCAAGCAATAGGTACGTCTGTGAGGAATTTTTTCTCTTAATAAAATGATTTAAAGTGGGAAGATCTACCTTTAATCTGAGGCACGCCTTCTGCTGGCAGCCTATATAAAGGATTTGGCAGACAGAGGCTTGCTTTCTTGGCCTGCTTGCCCTCCCTCTTGCTGTCAAATCCATTCCTTCACTGCCATTAGAGCCTGCTTGTTTGGAATTCCAATGTATACTGAAGAGCAGCTGAGATATCCAGCCTTGTGGACTGAACAACTACTAGATATTTAGACCTTCTGTTAGTAGAGAGCCATTGCTGGACTAGTTGGACCACAGTCTGTAAGCCATTCTAATAAATACCCTTTTTATGTGTGTGTGGATGTCTGTATGTATGTGTGAATGTATGCATAAAGATATACACATGTATATTTATGTATATATTAGTCAGGGTTATCTAGAGGAGCAGAACTGATCATATATATATATATATATATATATATATATATATGTGTGTGTATGTATGTATATATATACATATATATGTGTGTATATATGTATAATAGATAGCTAGATATTGATTTTATATACTCAGTTCTGTTCCTCTGGAGAAGTATGACTAATACACTGCCCTAGGAAAAGTTACCCTGCCACCCTGAAGAATGCAAGGCTCAGAGAGTGAGAGAAGGCAGGCACATGTGAACGGCAGAGCTAGAACCTGCCCTCTGCTGAAGCTCACACACATCTGTAAATATGTAAACAGCTGTATCTCAGAATGTTGCTACTCTCAGACCTGTTGCTACCAACAGCCTTGGAAAGACCTGAGGCCTGTCCTAAAGCAAACCCTGTGGGGTAGGGACGTCCAAGTGTGAGAGGCATATTTTATAGACACAGGTTGAGCTCCAGCACACAGAGGCCCCTGTGGGGGTGGCAAGGACTTGCTACCAGCAGGAAGGAGCATCAGCTCCTCACCTGAACCAGGACCGTAGATCTCCTGACAAGTCGGAAATTATTCAACTTGCTTTAACTCCAAAGTTGCCCATGGCTTCCTTCTTCTAATTAACATACATGAACGTGCATTAATAAGTGAAGTCTGTGATGCAAAGTCTGAGGCAGGCATGGTGACATAATTAGTGTCACGTGAAAGCATGGGGTCCTCACAAATAACTTAAGGATTCTCAGAGGAGGGCAGTAGGCCATCAAAGGGTGCTCAGGCCCCTGTGCCACAGTGGGGGAGGGGCGCCTATGAAACCAGCTGTGCTCAGAATGTGTGTGATCTGTAGAACATGGCTAAGTCCAAACCTGCCCAAACTAGAAGACGGGCTGGCTTGTTCGTGCCTAAAGCATCATGAAAATTGTAAGCTCCCCCCCCCCAAAGAAAGAATAAAAGCTTAAATAATGAGAAGCTGTTCAACGGCTTGGGTCACTAGCAAACTGCAGATGACCATACATCCACAGTGACCAGAGAGAATGCCACCACCAGGGTGAACCCATAGGCTGATGTGGGATTGCAGGAACGGCCATTCTAGGGGGAAGAGCTGGAGAGGGAGCAGCTTAAAGGTCTTGGCCACAGATAAGGATCTTGAACCCAAAGTTGCTGAGATAAGTAAGTTCACCCCCAAAACTTCCTCACGCTTTTGGTAACTTTTGGTAACACTCTTCTTAACATCAGGCAATTTTCCCTGAATGTTTTTATTTTTATTTTCTAAGATGTATAAAACCAGAGCCAGTCCCGAGAATCCCTTATATGGACCAGATACAAATCCTTAACCAGTGCTCTTTGAAAAAGCAGATACTTTTAATTTTGATAAACTCTGAATGATGGATCCAGATCTCTTCTGCTTTGGGTGCTGTGTCCCCAAGACCTTTAGCTAGTAAAAATAGACTAGGGACTCAAACCTACACCTTAGCTCTACATACCACATGTTTTCCTTCAACCAACTGTGCCCACAGACTTGCCAGCTGCTGATGGAGCCCCCCCCCCCACCGCCCCCGCCATGTGCCAGTCTCTAAAGCTGCAGCAGAAAGCAAAACCAAGCCAATGTGTCACCATCCTAGAAACAGAGTGGCTCTGGACTGAGGGAAGGAGCCTGTATCACCCCAGAAATATGATCAATGAGGTGCTATAATAAAAGCAAAGGTAGAAAGGGGTATGGCAAGTGGGGTGTGCAGGGACAGTGGTTCTGTGACCGAGGTAAGAGAGACAAGGGAGTCCATAGCAGCTTGAGGGGATAGGGTCTGGGACCCATTGCTAGGGAAAAAGCTGCATTGGCTCCCACAGGTAAAATAAAGACCTGGATCTGCCCAGTGGGAGGGAAGTCCCCGGAGGCACTGTGCGGGGATGTGATACGTTTCAGGGGCCAGGCTGAGAAGAGACTGGACACCCAAAGGGAGCTCTGTGAGCCACTCAGGTGAAGCAGCAGCTTGGACGGTCATCACCACAGAACGGCAAAACAAAGTGGGACCCAGATCAATTTTAAAAATACACCTGAGAGAATTTTCTGGTGGGATAGATGGGGTGGGGGCAAAGAAGGAGTGAGAGAAGAGAAAATATCAAGGCAAGAAGCAGCTTGACCGTGCTAGCAGGAAAGCTGCTTGTGGGATATCAAGCTTCTTGGGACTGTGGGAGTTAGGTTTGGGGTGTTTGCTTGTGTGTGTGTGTGGGGGCTGTCTATTAAAGCAGAGACATCCACATGGCAGCTTTGAGAGCTACAAGTCAGGGAATCATTAATGTCCCCCTGCATTTTAAGGCAAGAGCCCGAGAAGACCTCAGCTCCATGCTGGGATGGAACCTGACCCTGGGTGCTGCCCAAGCCTGGGTAACTGGAAAGTCAAAACAACAGAGGAGCCTAGAGGTATGAGGACCAAAAGGGGTGTAAGGGAGCAGGAAAGGAGGGCAGCTGAAGACAGGGAGGCTAGGGTTGCAGAAAGTAGTGGCTGGTGAGCTGCTTCAGGCAAGACAAGAAGCAAGATGCCCCCCCCCTTCCAAGGATGAAGCCAGCACCATGATGCTTGGGTAGAAAGAGTGAATCCTAGAGAGATGTGGTCACTGAGACCCTAATAGCCCTCCTGAACATCTGCTGTAGAGGTGACATAGGCAGGAACTGACACGGAAGCTGGGGTAGGAAGACAGCTGTGGCCCCTTGTTCCTTCTCCCCTCCCCATCTTTCTCCCTGTCTTCCTATCCTTTTTACCCCCACTTTTGTTTTAGATAAAACAATCGCACAAGGGCCACAGGCCTCATCCGGCCAATCAGCACAGGGGTAGCTTGAGCGCAGGGTGGCCTGACACCCGCCACCTACCCACTACCCCCGCCACAGGATTTTGGGACTGCTGGTGAGTGGAACACAGCTTCTGCTCCAGTCCAATCATGCGGGACCTGAGACTGCTCTGGTTGGGGAGAGAGAAAGCCGGCCTACATAGGGCCACAAGCCTCTTCCGGTCAGAAAAGCACCGGGGCAGCTAGGGCGCAGGGTCGGCTGACACTCGCCAGCTACCCACAACACCCGCCACAGGACCTTAAGACTTCTGGTGAGTGGAACACAGCTTCTGCTCCAATCCAATTGTGCGCGCGGGACCTGAGACTGCATTAGTTAGGGAAGCAGAAACCTGCCTGAGTAGGGCCACAGGCCTCATCCAGCTGGATCAGCGCCGGGGTAGCTTGAGCGCAGGGTCGACTGACACCCGCCAGCTACCCACGACCCCCGCCACAGGATCTTTTTTTTTTTTTTTTTTTTTTGGTTTTTCGAGACAGGGTTTCTCTGTGTAGCCCTGGCTGTCCTGGAACTCACTTTGTAGACCAGGCTGGCCTCGAACTCAGAAATCCGCCTGCCTCTGCCTCCCGCCACAGGATCTTAACACTTCTGGTGAGTGGAACACAGCTTCTGCTCCAATCCAATTGCGCGCGGGACCTGAGACTGCATTAGTTAGGGAAGCAGAAAACCGGCCTGAGTAGGGCCACAGGCCTCTTCCAGCTGGACCAGCACCGGGGTACCGCCAGCTACCCACGACCCCCGCCACAGGATTTTGAGACTGCTGGTGAGTGGAACACAGCTTCTGCTCCAACCTTTAAACAGTGACAACGATAACAACTAACCCCAGAGATTACCAGATGGCGTAAGGTAAACGTAATAATCTTACTAACAGAAACCAAGACCACTCACCATCATCAGAACCCAGCACCCCCACTTCGCCCAGTCCAGGGCACCCCAACACACCGGAAAAGCTAGACACGGATCTAAAAGCATATCTCATGATGATGGTAGAGGACATCAAGAAGGACTTTAATAACTCACTTAAAGAATTACAGGAGAACATGGCTAAAGAGTTACAAGTCCTTAAAGAAAAACAGGATAACACAATCAAACAGGTAGAAGTCCTTAAAGAAAAACAGGAAAACACATCCAAACAGATGATGGAAATGAACAAAACCATACTAGACCTAAAAAGGGAAGTAGACACAATAAAGAAAACCCAAAATGAGGCAACACTGGAGATAGAAACCCTAGGAAAGAAATCTGGAACCATAGATACGAGCATCAGCAACAGAATACAAGAGATGGAAGAGAGAATCTCAGGTGCAGAAGATTCCATAGAGAACATCGGCACAACAATCAAGGAAAATGTAAAATGCAAAAAGATCCTAACTCAAAACATCCAAGAAATACAGGACACAATGAGAAGACCAAACCTACGGATAATAGGAGTGGATGAGAATGAAGATTTTCAACTCAAAGGACCAGCAAACATCTTCAAGAAAATTATAGAAGAAAACTTCCCAAATCTAAAGAAAGAGATGCCCATGAACATACAAGAAGCCTACAGAACTCCAAATAGACTGGACCAGAAAAGAAATACCTCCCGACACATAATAATCAGAACAACAAATGCTCTAAATAAAGATAGAATACTAAAAGCAGTAAGAGAAAAAGGCCAAGTAACATATAAAGGCAAGCCTATCAGAATTACACCAGATTTTTCACCAGAGACTATGAAAGCCAGAAGATCCTGGACGGATGTTATACAGACACTAAAAGAACACAAATTCCAGCCCAGGCTACTATACCCAGCCAAACTCTCAATTAACATAGATGGAGAAACCAAAGTATTCCACGACAAAACCAAATTCACACATTATCTCACCACGAATCCAGCCCTTCAAAGGATAATAACAGAAAAAAACCAATACAAGGACAGGAACCACGCCCTAGAAACAACAAGAAGGTAATCCCTCAACAAACCTAAAAGAAGACAGCCACAAGAACAGAATGCCAACTTTAACAACAAAAATAACAGGAAACAACAATTACTTTTCCTTAATATCTCTTAATATCAATGGACTCAACTCCCCGATAAAAAGACATAGACTAACAAACTGGCTACACAAACAAGACCCAACATTTTGCTGCTTACAGGAAACTCATCTCAGAGAAAAAGATAGACACTACCTCAGAATGAAAGGCTGGAAAACAATTTTCCAAGCAAATGGTAGGAAGAAACAAGCTGGAGTAGCCATTCTAATATCTGATAAGATTGACTTCCAACCCAAAGTCATTAAAAAAGACAGGGAGGGACACTTCATACTCATCAAAGGTAAAATCCTCCAAGAGGAACTATCAATCCTGAATATCTATGCTCCAAATACAAAGGCAGCCACATTCATTAAAGAAACTTTAGTAAATCTCAAAGCACACATTGCTCCTCATACAATAATAGTGGGAGACTTCAACACACCACTTTCAACACACCAATGGACAGATCATGGAAACAGAAACTAAACAGGGACACAGAGAAACTAAGAGAAATTATGAATCAAATGGATCTGGCAGATATCTACAGAACATTCTATCCTAAAACAAAAGGATATACCTTCTTCTCAGCACCTCATGGCACCTTCTCCAAAATTGACCACATAATTGGTCACAAAACAGGCCTCAACAGATACAAAAATATTGAAATTGTCCCATGCATCCTATCAGATCACCATGGACTAAAGCTGATCTTCAATAACAAAATAAATAATAGAAAGCCAACCTTCACGTGGAAACTGAACAACACTCTTCTCAATGATACCTTGGTCAAGGAAGGAATAAAGAAAGAAATTAAGGACTTTTTAGAGTTCAATGAAAATGAAGCCACAACATACCCAAACTTATGGGACGCAATGAAAGCATTTCTAAGAGGAAAACTCATAGCTCTGAGTGCCTCCAAAAGGAAACTAGAGAGAGCACACATTAGCAGCTTGACAACACACCTAAAAGCACTAGAACAAAAGGAAGCAAATTCACCCAAGAGGAGTAGATGGCAGGAAATAATCAAACTCAGGGGCGAAATCAACCAAGTGGAAACAAGAAGAACTATTCAAAGAATCAACCAATCAAGGAGCTGGTTCTTTGAGAAAATCAACAAGATAGATAAACCCTTAGCCAGACTCACTAGAGGGCACAGGGAAAGCATTCTAATTATCAAAATCAGAAATGAAAAAGGAGACATAACAACAGATCCTGAAGACATCCAAAACACCATCAGATCCTTCTACCAAAGGCTATACTCAACAAAACTGGAGAACCTGGATGGAATGGAGAATTTCCTAGACAGATACCAGGTACCAAAGTTGAATCAAGATCAGGTTAATGATCTAAACAGCCCTATATCCCCCAAAGATATAGAAGCAGTCATTAATAGTCTCCCAACTAAAAAAAGCCCAGGACCAGATGGGTTTAGTGCAGAGTTCCATCAGACCTTCAAAGAAGATCTAATCCCAGTTCTTCACAAACTATTCCACAAAATAGAAACAGAAGGTACTCTACCCAACTCATTCTATGAAGCCACAATTACTCTGATACCTAAACCACAAAAAGACCCAACAAAGATAGAAAACTTCAGACCAATATCCCTTATGAATATTGATGCAAAAATCCTCAATAAAGTTCTTGCTAACCGAATCCAAGAACACATCAAAACAATCATCCATCCTGACCAAGTAGGTTTCATCCCAGGGATGCAGGGATGGTTCAATATACGGAAATCCATCAACGTAATCCAGTATATAAACAAACTCAAAGACAAAAACCACATGGTCATTTCCTTAGATGCGGAAAAAGCATTTGACAAGATCCAACACCCATTCATGATAAAAGTCTTGGAAAGATCAGGAATTCAAGGCCCATACCTAAACATGATAAAAGCAATCTACAGCAAACCAGTAGCCAACATCAAAGTAAATGGTGAGAAGCTTGAAGCAATCCCTCTAAAATCAGGGACTAGACAAGGCTGTCCACTTTCTCCATACCTATTCAACATTGTACTTGAAGTCCTAGCCAGAGCAATTCGACAACAAAAGGAGATCAAAGGGATACAAATTGGAAAAGATGAAGTCAAAATATCACTTTTTGCAGATGATATGATAGTATATATAAGTGACCCTAAAAATTCCACCAGAGAACTCCTAAGCCTGATAAACAGCTTCGGTGAAGTAGCTGGATATAAAATTAACTCAAACAAATCAATGGCCTTTCTCTACACAAAGAATAAACAGGCTGAGAAAGAAATTAGGGAAACAACACCCTTCTCAATAGTCACAAATAATATTAAATATCTTGGCGTGACTCTAACTAAGGCAGTGAAAGATCTGTATAATAAAAACTTCAAGTCTCTGAAGAAAGAAATTATAGAAGATCTCAGAAGATGGAAAGATCTCCCATGCTCATGGATTGGCAGGATCAACATTGTAAAAATGGCTATCTTGCCAAAAGCAATCTACAGATTCAATGCAATCCCCATCAAAATTCCAAATCAATTCTTCAACGAATTAGAAAGTGCAATCTGCAAATTCATCTGGAATAACAAAAAACCTAGGATAGCAAAAACTCTTCTCAAGGATAAAAGAACCTCTGGTGGAATCACCATGCCGGACCTAAAACTCTACTACAGAGCAATTGTGATAAAAACTGCATGGTACTGGTATAGTGACAGACAAATAGACCAATGGAATAGAATTGAAGACCCAGAAATGAACCCACACACCTATGGTCACTTGATCTTCGACAAGGGAGCTAAAAACATCCAGTGGAAGAAAGACAGCATTTTCAACAAATGGTGCTGGCACAACTGGTTGTTAACATGTAGAAGAATGCGAATCGATCCATTCCTATCTCCTTGTACTAAGGTCAAGTCTAAGTGGATTAAGGAACTTCACATAAAACCAGAGACACTGAAACTTATAGAGGAGAAAGTGGGGAAAAGCCTTGAAGATATGGGCACAGGGGAAAAATTCCTGAACAGAACAGTAATGGCTTGTGCTGTAAGATCGAGAATTGACAAGTGGGACCTCATGAAACTACAAAGCTTCTTCAAGGCTAAAGACACCATCAATAAGACAAAAAAACCACCAACAGATTGGGAAAGGATCTTCACCTATCCTAAATCAGATAAGGGACTAATATCCAATATATATAAAGAACTCAAGAAGGTGGACTCCAGAAAGTCAGATAACCCCATTAAAAAATGGGGCTCAGAACTGAACAAAGAATTCTCACCTGAGGAATACCGAATGGCAGAGAAACACCTGAAAAAATGTTCAACATCCTTAATCATCAGGGAAATGCAAATCAAAACAACCCTGAGATTCCACCTCACACCAGTCAGAATGGCTAAGATCAAAAATTCAGGTGACAGCAGATGCTGGCGAGGATGTGGAGAAAGAGGAACACTCCTCCATTGTTGGTGGGATTGCAAGCTTGTACAACCACTCTGGAAATCAGTCTGGCGGTTCCTCAGAAAATTGGACATAGTACTACCGGAGGATCCAGCAATACCTCTCCTGGGCATATATCCAGAAGATGTCCCAACCGGTAAAAAGGACACATGCTCCACTATGTTCATAGCAGCCCTATTTATAATAGCCAGAAGCTGGAAAGAACCCAGATGTCCCTCAACAGAGGAATGGATACAGAAATTATGGTACATTTACACAATGGAGTACTACTCAGCTATTAAAAAGAATGAATTTATGAAATTCCTAGCCAAATGGATGGACCTGGAGGGCATCATCTTGAGTGAAGTAACACAATCACAAAAGAACTCACACAATATGTATTCACTGATAAGTGGATATTAGCCCAAAACTTAGGATACCCAAGATATAAGATACAATTTGATAAACGCATGAAACTCAAGAAGAATGAAGACCAAAGTGTGGACACTGTGCACCTTCTTAGAATTGGGAACAAAACACCCAGGGAAGGAGTTACAGAGACAAAGTTCGTAGCTGTGATGAAAGGATGGACCATCTAGAGACTGCCGTATCCAGGGATCCATCCCATAATCAGCTTCTAAACGCTGACACCATTGCATACACTAGCAAGATTTTGCTGAAAGGACCCAAATATAGCTGTCTCTTGTGAGACGATGCCGGGGCCTAGCAAACACAGGAGTGGATGTTCACAGTCAGCTATTGGATGTATCACAGGGCTCCCAATGGAGAAGCTAGAGAAAGTACCCAAGGAGCTAAAGGGATCTGCAACCCTATTGTTGGAACAACATAATGTACTAATCAGAACCCCGGACTTCTTGTCTCTAGCTGCATATGTATGGAAAGATGGCCTAGTCGGCCATCAATGGAAAGAGAGGCCCATTGGACTTGCAAACTTTATATGCCTCAATATAGGGGAATGCCAGGGCCAAAAGAATGGGAATGGGTGGGTAGGGAAGTGGGGGGCGCTATGGGGGACTTTTGGGATAGCATTGGAAATGTAATTGAGGAAAATATGTAATAAAAATATTAAAAATCAAAAAAAAGAAATTATATGCTGAGAATGAAAGATTATGAAGAAAAACCACACAGTTAAAAAAAAAAAAACAATCGCACAAAATGATACCCAAACCCTATCCGGATATTCAAGTGCTAGAAAAGATGTTCCAGTCTTGAGGGAAATCAAGACAACATGAGACTCTGGTTTTGCCCCAAATATTTATTCTGCAAATATAAGACTGCCTGTATGGATTTTCTGAAAAGAAATGCCATTTGAGGCAGGGAGTTAAGGGCTCCCTGCAGTCCAGAAGAACTTTGTGTCATATGAACTTTTCCCATCAGGTGGCGATGTTGTGCCACAAAAGGAAAATCATTTCCAACTACTCTTGCTCTGCAAAACTTGGGAACAACTTTCTAAAAAAGATTGTTCTGCCCATCCCAGCTCACCACCAACTTCCCACAAAACTGGGAGGTATGTTCACAGATTCCTAAGCTCAAACTTTTAGCAGCTCTGGGATTCCTTTCGCTGTGTATGAGCTCTTGGATCTAGTTTGCCCTGTGTGTTACCACCATTTTCTTTTCAGTGTCATATCTGTGACTATGGTTCCTCTGGTCAACCCAGTCTATTAGCCTCCTAGAAAACAACTCAGTTACTGCAAGGAAACAAGGAATAGCAGACTCCCCTGAACTACTGGGCTCACCGTACCCCAACTGAGTGAGAAAGGACTGTCCTTCAGCGCAGACCTCCAGTAGGTATGATGTCTGCCATCTTAGCCCATCGAGTGCACAGCTCTGTAATAATGCTGCCATTCCTACCACCCACCTCTGGCATTGTTTCATTTTCCCAAGCCAAGTCTACTCACTGAACGCTGACTCCCCTGCCCCTCCTCATCCAGCCACGGCCTATCCCCCTACTTCTGTCTATATGAGTTTTACCTCTATTAAGTGGAACATAGAGTATTGTCCTTTGTATCTCTCCAGTTTACCAAACCTCAAGGTTTACCATGTGGCACCTTTTTAAATCTCCCTTCCATTTTTAGCACCAAGTTCTGTTTCACCATTCTGTTGCAATATACCCACACCTGTGTGTTAACAACCATCCGGAAACGAGCCTTTGCATTGTTTCTACCCCTTAGCTGGATGTGTAGGCACATCTTTGCATTTCTGCTTTCAATCATCTTCTGTGAGTACCCAAAGCTGAACTGCTGGATCACGTGGTGATTCTGTGTTTAACCTTTTGAGGGGCCATCATGCTTGCCACAGTAACTGCAGGAGTTTACAGTTCCAGCAGTCCCTAGGGTGCACAGTGGCTGAGGAAGTCTGAAGGGGGTAACTGAAGGCACTTTTTTGATGGCTTTTCTGGGCAAAGTGGGGGTGTGAGCATGCCAGTTTCGGGTCATTGGGTATAGAGAAGGATGTCAGGGGGGCTCACACATGAGTCCCCACAGCCAGATCTTGGACAGGGCTTAAAAGTGGGGCCAAGCAACTGCAACCCATGTATGGTTTCCTGGGCCAAAGCTAACATGCAGAACTTTACCCCAAGCATCCATGTCTTTTCTTAGGAGCCGACTTGAGTCAGAGGAAGTCACTAAGTCCTTTACATCTTTCTGAGGTCCACAGAGGGTTCTTTTTTTCTGTTGTAAGAGTTTTATCACGTTTAGGCATTTTATCAGTGAAATAAAATTTTTGTACTATGGTCAGCAGACAAGCTGTTCAGCTGTTCATCATAAGGTTCATTTGGGTGACCAACAGCACTGCATCGATATTGGCTTGTCAGGGTGTGATTTGAGCTACTGTTCCACACACCTGCCCAAGGCACTGTCACCCATTCTCAGAGGATTCTGTCTTCTGGAACCCAGTTCTCTATGTGTGCACACTTAGAGTCAGTATGAGGTGATAAGACTCACTTTATAGCACTGGTTCTCAACCTCTGGGTCATGACTCCTTTGGGGGGTCATATACCAGATATCCTACATATCAGATACTTATAATACAATTCATAACAGTAGCAAAACTACAGTTAAGCAGCAACCAAATAATTTTATGGTTGAGGGGGTCACCACATGAGGACTGTACTAAAGGGTTGTAGCATTAGGAAAGGTGAGAAGCACTGGTTTAAAGGAAAAATCTGTGCTGGCATAAGCTCTGTTTGTTTCGTCTGTAACAGTGCTAAGCCCTGGGTTTTAAACACCCCAGCTTAAGGTCTGTCATTTTAAAGAAAGTCTTATTCGTGCAAAACATACACAAAATGTTCTGGTGAACTTCACACCAATGTACACAGGTTAAGAAAAAACAAAAATGAAACAGACATGAAGACCTGTTAAGTGACCATATCAGACAGGCTCTTCCAGAAAGCATCCCAAGTACAGAGAGTGACTCAGAGCTGGGACAGCTGTTGGGGGGCCATGTCAAAGAGTTCAATCTGTCTTCCACTGTGGAGCAGAACCAATGCTCTGGCCCAAGAGAAGAGAGGTATAATCTTTCGAAGGAAAACTTGTCCTAAGGATGGCATTGATATTAAAACTCTGCACAATGTCTTGGATGCTTCCATACAGTACAGTCAGGACATTAATATGTTCATTAATATGTACAGATGACTTACAAAGCAAGTATTCCTGACCCAGTTCAGTGAGGGTAGGCAGCACTCCCAAGATTACACAGCTCTTAGGTGACAGCACTAGGGTCCAAAATTAGTAGTTGGACTCTAAGTGAAATAAAGGACTAACTTATTTATATTGTATTTCATTAGTATTTGTATGAGTGCATATATGTCTGTGCACTACTCGGTGCCTGGTGCCCATGGAGGGCAGAAGAGGGCATCAGACTCCATGGAACTGGTGCTGTAGACAGTTGTAAGACACAATGTGGGTGCTGCAAATTAAACCCAGATCCTCTGGAAGAGCAGCTAGTGATATAGGTCAGGCACTGTTGGAGTGCTGTACACCTGTGATCCTACCTCTTGGGAGGTAGAGCAAGAGGGTTTTTGTGAATATGAGTTCAGTCCATCTACATGAGACCCTGTCTCAAACCATCCCACCACTACCCCCAAAAAGAAAAAAAATGTGGGATATTAACCTCTATTCTGTAGTGCTTCCAAATGAAAATTAATTTAAAATTCTAAATGAATTTCCCTATTCTAATTTGACCATCCTCATTTAAGTTGACTCTTGCTAAACAACAACGTCGTCACTAGAGGGCAGCGAAGATACCTGGCCTGTTTTTCTTCTGCTGGCTGAGAGAGGAGCCAAAGTTTTCTGTGAATCTGAAGAGGCTTCAGAAATCCGCACCTAAGTTTACCTACACAGTGGGAACTCACCAGATAATACAACTGTCCACAGACCTCCGTGGTACACTGCAAGTCACAACAACACCCCCACCAAAAACAAACAAACAAACAAACAAACAAAAACAGCTAAACGCAAGCTGCCAAAACCTCTCAAGTAATCATTTTAAAAACAACAGCCCTCTGGATGTCTGGCCAAAGAGAACATCTTTGATTGGATAAAGCCTGAGCAATGGCCGGGGCAGCATTCACTGTGAGAAGGCATGGGGCAACCAGTAGATGCTAAGCAGAGAGAGTAGCAGACTGGGCTGGGGGGTCACATAGGCAGAACATATTTGCAATGAGTGAAGATTTCTTAGCAGTCATTCCACTCCTTCCAAGTGTCAGCCTCATGCTGTAGACTGACCCTGGCCATGGTGCCCTGCAGCCTCGCTTCATTTGTAAGTTGTAGTATGAGTAGAATCAGGCCAGTTTCAAAGTCTGGGTCCTGAGTGCCTTGAACTTCCATCTCTCCCTCTGTCTTTGTAAGATCTCATGCCAAGTGACTCTAGGATTGGAAGAAAGACGACGACCCCCCTCCACAGGCTGTCTCAGCCTTCTGCCAACTGACCTATACTCCCTGGCACATTCCTGGAAACCTCCAGAACTGTGAACAAGGATGTCTCCCACATCCCAGGTCAGCCAGCGTCAGTGAACCTCAAACTCCCAAAGTTAGCCAGCATCTTATCAAAAATATTCCAAAACTAAACATGCAGAGATGTTTATCTTGTTATCTCTAAAGCCGATGGTGAAAGAATTTCCTTGGCAGTAGGTACTGTAAGGCACCTAGAGATGCTCTAAGGTCCCCGACACTCGAGACAGCCTAAAGGTGAGCACTGCTGTCAATCTGCCTGCAGGCACCACTCCTTACTCTGGACAAGACAGCTTCATCTTTTTCTTTTGTTTTATGTGTCTCTCCCCACACCTTCTTTCTGTTGTTGTTGTTGTTGTTGTTTAGGACAGGATCTCTAGTTTAGGTTGGCTTCAAACTCCATAGCCTAAAATGACCTTAAACCTTAGAATAAGAAATGATCTCTCCACCTCTACCTCGTGAGTGCTGGGGTAATGGGCCTGAACTGCCATACCTGGTTTATTGGGTGCCAAGGATTGAAGCCAGGGCCTCCAGCGGGCTGAGAAGGCCTTCTACCAACTGAGTCGCATCCCCCTCCCCAAGCTGTCCTCTCTTGAATTCCAGTTTTGTCTGTGACTGCAATGATGGCTACTTTGGGACATTTCAAGGGGGCGGGGGGGGCGTGTGCAGGTTAAAGGGCAACCTTCCTCCTGAGTCCTTTTCTAGAGTGTGTTCGTTTTTGAGATGCTATAGCACTGTACTTGATGTGGGGAGGGTAGAACTTCACTGGGTTCACAGTTACAGAAGCTGCAGAAGTCCAGGGGCTGCATCTGGCTCAGAAGACGGCAGAAGACATCATGGCAAGCAGAGAGGGAAAGAAGGAGAGTCAGGATGCGAGGCAGAAGTTGGGTTGGGTGGGGGTCACTAGTTAATTTATGAGCTCAGACCCCTCATAGCCTAACCATTTCTTAAAGGCCCCCACCTCTCAACTCAGTACTGATGAGATTGTCTAAGAACTCGCTCGGTTGGGGAGGAGGAAGGAGGAAGGGACGTTCAAACTATAGCACCCAGCATTCAGTAAGTGCTCAATAAATGCTACCAGCTGAAAGCATAGCGTCACTGTTATGTTACCTGTTGTTTGCATCAGATACCGCAGCATTTACACTTTAATATGCAGATGTGTGTACCCAAAAACGACACCCTCGGGGCATCAAAAGCCCTCTAGCCAGCAATTTTCTCTGGTTGACTCGAAGGATCCAATCAAAAAATCAACACCCTAGAGCAGGGGTTGGCCAGCCCACAGTTGTAAACATAATTTCCCTGGAACACAACCAGGCCATTTATTTATACATTGTCTAAGACTACTTTTGGCGATGTCAAACTATTTACCATCCACTGCTACAAAGGAAAGGTTGGCCAATCCTTGCAGGACAAGGCCTCCAGACACCCTCATCTAAAACTGCGTGCGAGGGATTATTATTTAGCAGTAGAGAATGTTGAAAACAGAGTACCTCTCCACAGGAAGACCAACAGAGTCAACTACCTAGACCCTTGCGGGCTCCCAGAGACTGAACCACCAACCAAAGAGCAGGCATGGCTGGACCTAGACACCGCAGCCCCTCCCCTGTACACATGTAAGCAGATGTGCAGCTTGGTCTTTATGCAGGTCCCTCAACAACTGGAATGGTGGCTATGCCTGAATCTGCTACCTACCTGTGGATGATGTTCCCCTAATTGGGCCACCTTGTCAGGCCTCAATGAGAGAGAATGTGCCTAGTCCTGCAGTGACTTGGTGTGTGTGTGTGTGTGTGTGTGTGTGTGTGTTGAGGGGGTTATACCCAGTGTGTGTGGGGGGGGCTCCTACTTCTCAGAGGAGAAGGGGAATGGGGAAGAATTTTGAGGAAGGGACTGGGAAGAGAGAGAAGCTGATATTGGGATGTAAAGTGAATAAATTAATTAATGAAAAAAGAAAAGAAAATAGTGTCCCTGGTTTACATGAAGGATGCCCAAGGTATGTGTCAGAGTGTAGGGTCTTTCAAGAGCAGGAAAGGCCTTTGAGATCACTGTGGGCCAGATAGCCTCTGGGTTTTCTAGATGGCTCTGCATCCTTATAGAGGCTTCTGCTTCCTGTGCCTCTTCCCAGAGCTGACATGCCTCCACCTGGCCCCTCCTCAGCCTCTCAGCCTACAGGGGGCGGGGGGGGGGGAGCTCATCACACTGAAGCAAATGAAGAAAGATTTCGTTTAAAAATGTTTATGTGGGGGACTAACTTTGGTAGTTCGACTCCAGCACCTATCGTACTATTGGCCCTTCAGCACTGGGTGGGAACTTTCAAGTGTCCTATGCCTTCCTGCAGTCTGGACTGTAAAGATTTTCTGGCCCAGCAGAGGCCACATGTACACAAGTCACTGAGAGCTCTTCACACCTCTGACGACACAGGACAGTATCCAGGCTGCAGAGCTCTGGTGCAGGGACACCCCCTGGAAAGACCAGTCCAGGTTCAGCATACCCAAGAAAGGACTCACATGTGAATTTCTCATCATGGAGAGTGGGTTTTTCTATAGGACCGGAGTTGGTATCAGGAGGCAAGGACCAAGACAAAGATTCTAAAACACAAGTCCCTTCAGATGCCCAGACTCCCATCCCCTCCAATGCTGAATGCCCAGGGTTGTGCTGAGCGCCAACCAAGCCCGCAGCATGTCCCCGCAGTTGAGTTGGCCTGATTTTGTCTGTGATGACCTGAGGCACATTCCCCAAACAGGCATATACCACTGAGCGATACCCCAGCGGTCCTTTTCCTTTACAATGTAGTTCTCTACCTGTTGCTATCTGTCCCTGTGTGGGACGGGACCAGAATTCTATCAGAGTTCTGCTCTGTGGCATAGACACATTCGCCCCTTCTTGGAGCCTTTGGTATTTTCCATGTAAAAAGTAGCCAGAGGCTACTCCTAAAGGGTAGGTGCTTGGAAAGGCTTGGCCCTTGATGTGATTCTAGAAGAGTGACCTTCAGCTTTATGGGGAAACCTGGAGTCTGTATGTGTGGCTAGCAGAGGCACCAGCTGGGCTCTCTAAGAGGATTCCAGACCCAGGCCTCCTAATGGAGAACCAGGCCTCTTGGAGTTACCTCTGCAGCCGCGGAATCTGCCTCGGCCCCTCCGCTGCTCTTGTGGTCTCCTTGAGGAGGGCAGGAGGCATTTCACGGTGGTGACTGTCTCATCATGGTGCCCCCTTGTCCTCATTGCTGGGAAGCCTGCCGCTGATTAGGCCTCCTGCGGGTGGTCCCACCCCCCAGGGCTCCTTCTCTGCTCTTTGGCAGCGGGTGACACCAGCAGCCTTGGTTTTTCCAAGCAGGAAAAGCCACACTGAGCAGAAATTGGAGAGTGGCTTTTCTTCACGGTACACTCAACATCTAGGGCCTCTTTGGTTACCCCTGGAGGCTGCGGTCCACTGACCTGGCTACCTCTCTGGGAGGGAGGCAGGAATCCAGAGGCGCGCCCACGCACCCTGTGGGGTATGGCTCCCGACCCTCACCAACTCTGAGCCAGCAAAGTGGCTATGCAGCTTGTTGTATGCACTACGATGAAAAGTCCCTATTCCACGAGCATTCGACGAACAGCAAGGCGAGGCACAGGTGGACTGAGCTTCACAGACCTGGACTCCTTGGTGTAGTCTGATCAGCCACTTGGTGTGGAAATACGTCTATGACCCTGGGCTTACATTCTTACTTGATTTTCTAAACCTTGCTTCCTTTTTCTATGAAAACCTACCTGGTAATAACTGGAGAGAGGTTAAGTCGGGGGGGGGGTCTCCACTAAATTGTCTAGCAGTACAAACATTTGCTGACTGTTACTGTCTAACAGGTTAGGTTATTGACATATCTGTGGCAGGAGCCAAAGTGAATGTGGGATGGGTGGATGGTGCTTTCTGCAGTGCACGTTTGCCAAGGATCCCGGTGAATCTGGAGCAGCCTCAAATCTCCCCATCAAATGAGACTTTTAATCACACAGCACTTTATCCTGGGCCTGAGAGTCTAACAGAGAGTTGAGACGAGACGTTATCATTTCCTTTCTCCTCTCCCTTCCCCTCTCCTTTCCTCCCCTCCTATCTTCCCTACCATTGCCACTCTTCCATCCCCACCTTCTCCCTTGCTTCTCTCCCTCCCCACTTGCTGTCTTTCTTTCTACAGTGTTGGGAACTGTATGGAATCCAGGCCTTTACCTGAGAAAGGCAAACACCCCGAGCCTGAGCTAACCTCTAGTCCCATCCCTATCCTTAACCAAAGAGACTTCTCTGAAAGAAGTGATCTCTGCTCTGCAGAGTTTGGCAGCCAGGAGGACATAGCAAAGTGACATGACCACTCTTCGCTTTTGATGACGAATCAGAATGGGAACGTGACTAGGCACCCGTGCTCAGCAGCCAATCACAGTTTTGACTGTGAAAACGCATTGAACACTTGCCCTGTGGTAGGAAGAGAGCACTTGGCTTGAGTGATACTTCTCACTGAAGTGTCCCCATGGGCTTGCTGGTCCCCATCTTGATGCTGCTTCTAGCCAACCTCACGGAGGTACAAGTACACAGAAACTTCAGAAAGTGGTGAGGACCCAGCCCCCTCCCCCAACCCCCTCCCCCCAACCCCCTCCCCCAGCAGGTAACTGAACGTTCCCATCCATGGTCTGGGCTGCTGGTGACAGTTGTGGGGGTATGAACCAGGCTCTAGATTTGTCATCTGTGTGTCTCCTGGCAGTCCTGCCAGGTTGGGTTGTGACTGGCAAATAAACCCTGGACACAAACAGCAGCTACCTGTTTCTGAAAGGTCTCACTCACCTGCACAGCTCTTTCCCTAGTTCGTAAAGAGAACACAGGGAAGTTACGGAAAGCTTTGGGAGAAGTACTGGGGAGACATCAGCTTGATAAGGGGGCCATCCTAAAAACTGGAGGTAGGGGATGAGATCTCCCAGGTCCCCTTCAGGACTAGCGATTGGTTATAAATTACCAGTCTTCCATAGGGCTCACCAGGCCAGCACCACAAGTGGCAGTCATTCTCCCAACTCATCCTCAGTCTGTCCTTAATGGGAAAAGTGTCTGTCCCTGATATCCTCCGGGTTGGGTCTCCTAAACCTCCCTCAGTGTGGAAACAGGTGACTATTTTCAGGGGTACAACTTTTGGTAGCTCATGCTGCTGCTGCTGCACCTTGGCCTGTGAGAAGTCTACTTGAGGAATCAATGCTCTCCCACTCTCACAGTTCCAACAGTTGAGTATCTTGACTCCTCCCTCACCCCGCCCCCGCCCCGCCCCGCCCCGCCCCCCCTGCATGCCAAGGCACAGGCTACTTGGGACCTTCACTACACTCCTTTCTGCTTCTCAGTCCCATGGATCTTTAGATACCCGCATTAGTGCCACCGTTTCCCCCAGGAATCCATACAGCCAGTGAATGCTAGGCTCATCCCTATATTCCAGGGGTCTGTGACATACATGCCAAAAGTAGAAAGCAGATACACTAACTGGGCATGTGACCAAGGGTATGATCTCAGCACTTAGTAGGCTATCACAGTAGGGTTATGAGTTCAAAGCCAGCCTGGTCTTCACAGAGAGACTCTATGGAGAAAGAAAAAGGAACAGATAAACTTTAGCCCATGAGTGAGCTTGGTTTATGAGCACTGAAGTGTGGAACCCCATGTTACAGGAGGTGTACTCTAGTGAAGCCACGAGGTTCTTTGCAGAATGGCGGTGTGCAGAGGTAGCTACCCAACAGACATCTCCGAAAAGGGAAATTCCAAGTCCTATAGTATGCGCATTGAGAAGAGCATTTTCTATTCTTTTTTTTTTTTAAGATTTATTTATTTATTATATGTAAGTACACTGTAGCTGTCTTCAGACACTCCAGAAGAGGGCGCCAGATCTCGTTACGGATGGTTGTGAGCCACCATGTGGTTGCTGGGATTTGAACTCTGGACCTTCGAAAGAGCAGTCGGGTGCTCTTACCCATTGAGCCATCTCACCAGCCCGCATTTTCTATTCTTAATATTCACTAATCTTTCCAAGATGTTCCTTCCACTTGTGTTGACATCAGAAGTCCTGGCCCCATGGCAGATTAGTGACATCATTGCTTGCCTGAGAATCTTCTAATCTTCAGATTCTCTCATTAAAGGTTTAAATTATATGCATGCATCGCTTCTCGGTGAAGTGTACAATGAGAAGTTTTGATTCGCTGACATCATTTCTTCAGTGACATTCACCTTTTGTTGTTCTCTTAGTAAGTTCAGAGACGGGACCAGTAATCAGTAGTGTTAAGGACACTCCGTTCAATGTGTTCAGATTATTCAAAGTATAAAACATTTAGACCTGTGGCAGTTTCTCCCATGCATTTTGGTCTGAGGCTAAACTCCATAGCCCAATTCTCAAAGCGGTAGCCTGCTGTTTGCACTTAACTGGCAGATGTGTTTTATGTAGCCAGTGCAAAGCTTCTGAACCAATATTTATAGAAATCAGGAGATTCTACATGAAGTCTGGGTTCATGGGCAGATGTCTACTTGCATATGCCCAGCTGCTGTGACTGCGGCTTTTATCAGCTGAGCCTGGTAGACTTGTGGGCTCAGCGTACCTCTGTGTCTGTTGTTCAGACTCCTGGAAGTGTGGCATTGTGGTTAATCTGTTTTCTGCTTGGTTTTTGTTTTTGTTCTTTTCAAATTGTCATTGAGGTTTCAAAATTTTGCTTAACAGCGAAAAATAGCTATGGAGAAACTTAACCTGTTGGTATAAGGGATTAATGTGCCTATATGTTTGATAGTTAAATTGTACTTCCATAATTGAAGATTTTAGAAGGGGATAGTCCCTGGAAGAGAAATATAATGATAGTAGGTTCACGGGCTGGAGGCCTTCTGGACTATTCCTTTGTTAGGACTTGAATTATTCTGTGTTTGGCTTGTGGTTTCTAGTATTGCCAGATGCAGGAATGCCCCAGAGCAGTGGAACTCGAAACAGCCACGTCAAAAACATCTCCTTTTTCATCTGGAGGAGGATGAGCTGTCCCTGGGCTGGGACTACTCTTGAGTTCCCCACGGGCTTGCAGCTAGAGCTGCCTCCATCCAGGATGGTATGGAATGATGATGAACTAGCTGCCACTGAGAAAGGATGTTAACATCCCATCATAAACCTAGGGAACTCTGGGAACATCACTTCATCAGGGGCCACAAACAAATGCTGCCACTGCAGGTTGTTTTCAACATCCTTGTGCTCAGGGCACAGGAAGTGCCCTGTACGTGTGTCCCATCTTTTCTCTTGTTGAACCGTGAGGAGTCTTGCTTTGCATTTATAAGATAGTTCAGGTTGTAGTGAACCAACTTGTAGTGACACAAGGGATGTTTTAAGGACCGGTTATTGAGTATCTATCCTCCATTCTCAGGGGAAGAGTATCCAGTGGTACAGATGGTACTGAATATTAAATATAATTTTTCCTATGTGCACATTTAAGATAAGGTACACAAAAGTAAGTGTATCAACTAGGTACACTAAAAGGTTAAAAACAATGATCACTAATAAAATGGAACCATTGGGAAAATGTGTTGTGATAATGTTGCCAGTGCCACGACGCCTTCACTTTTGCCGTTACATAAGTTGAAGTTGCTTGCATAGAGTCCCTGTTGAGCCACCACAGCCCATCTGGTAGCTGAGATGTTAAGTGACTACCAGGTGGTTACTGTCCACAGCATGATGAACAAAGGGGTCATTCAAATTCCAGACAGTGGGGAAGAGGGCTCTGGGAGATTTTTCTCCTGCTATTCAGAAATGCTGTACCATTGAAAACATGAATTATTTATTTCTGGAATTTTCCATCTAGTATTTTCAGATTGTGGTTGACTGTGGATAACTGAAACCATGGAAAGCAAAGGCCTGGACTGAGGAGCCAGAGCACACGTATTTAGGCAATATGGTCACCAACTACAGTACACCTTTTCCCAAGAGGAACAGGTGGCTTCATCCGAAGGACATGATGTGGCTCCAGAAGCCAGGGTTCCCTTAAAGATATTTGACATTTTTTTGTTTGTTTTGAGGCAGGGTTTTTACTATGTCTTTGTAAAGAAAGTCCTAGCTCATGTCCAGGTTTTGAAAACTCACCAATCCCTGAGCTCTAAATCCCTCCAATCTCTGGACTTGCCCCAAATTTAGGACCTGAAATACCACCAGTCCCCAGCCTTGAAGTCTCCACCCTGGCAAACTCCACCCCAAGAAACCTTATGTAAAGCCTGCCTCTTCTTTGCTGCCACCCTTTTGTGTCTTTTCCAGCAAGGCTCTTGTGTGAGGTTTACTGTACAGTGTGACTTTGTGGTATTCCTTGTCTCCTGACTGCCAGGACCCTTTTCCCTTGAGAGCTACAACACTTGCATTGGGGAAAACTTTCCCCTTAAAGCTATAATATTTACAGTCTTAGCTAGTCTGGAACTCACTCTGTAGACCAGGCTGGCCTCGAACTCAGAAATCCACCTGCCTCTGCCTCCCAAGTGCTGGGATTAAAGGTGTGCGCCACCTTATTACACCTCTTAAAAGCAGTTATAAGGTTTGCTTGTTTTATCTGAATAGACTAAAAAGGTCAGCTTTTATCAAAAGGTACTTGGGGACAAGTGAGCCTTTCTTGTGGAAAGCCGCCTGATGTACTGGGGACCTCCCTGGACTTTAATATCCTTTGTTACAACCAAAACCTTCTCAACCCTGACAAATACTCTGTGCATACAACATTGTTCCTGACTGGGGACCACTTGGTTTTCTGAGGGGGTGGTATGTGTGTGTGTGTGTGTGTGTGTGTGTGTGTGTGTGTGTGTGTGTGTTTGTAGACCATCATGTGTTTTTTAAAGGGTCTCTCACTACACTGGAACTTCACAAGTAGGCTATACTTGGGCCTGGGTACCCAGCACATCCCAGGGATCCATCTCTGTCTCCCCCGAGGCTGGGATTTCAAGCACACACTGCCATGCCTGTTTGATTTGTTTTTTGAACACAAGGTCTGGGGATAGAACTTTGTCATTGTGGTTATAAGAAAAGAATACTTTATGTACTAAGCCATCTCCTAAGCCCTTTCTGAGATCTTTTGACTTTGCTTAGAATGATGGCTCATTAGATTTCAAACGGAACTTAGAAACTAGGAAAACGTTGCTCCTCACTGGATCCCTGAAGGGAATAGATTCACTTTGGAAATCTAAACCACGGATATGTAAGCTCTGACTTTTTGTGTCTCTTTGATTGTCTATGGCTAGGTAAGCCTCTTCATTTTTCTCAGCCTCTACTCTCTCCTTTCTTTCTACAAAAATGCCTCTCTGCTGAAGTTAAGGGAAACCGGTGTGAAATCACACCCATGGATAGGCTGTTGCGCTAGTGGCCCTGGGTTCTTCTTGCTGTTCCCTTCTCACAGCCCAGTCAGCTCCTGCCCATGAAGGGTCTGTGGTAAGGTAAACACGGGTCAGATTGTGTTAGCACATTTCTGTCTCCACTTCCAGGCAGCCAACTGGCCCAGGGCCTTGGATGCTGGGCACTCAGACAAGGAGGCCTGAATTCCTTGTTCTTTCAACCTTCAGAAGGGCAAAGCCAGAGATGTACCCTTGTCTATCTGAATGGTACCTGAATGGTGCCACCATGATTCAGGGCTCAACTGCTGGTCATACACGGAGTTTGTTGTCTGACCTTCCCAGGATTCCCGTTTTATACAGAAATGCAATGGTTTCTGCATGTACACATAAATGAAGTGTATTTTTTCCCTGATTCTTGTAAGAAAACCCAAAGCCACAGAACTGTGTTTGAAGCTCTAACCCATGGCTTGAGGTTTCCCTTCAGTGTACACTCCCCTTCCACCACAGGTCACAGAGGCTTCACAACACACTGTTCTGCTCTGCTTGGTCTAGGGAGTCCAAAGGCTTTCAGGGGAGGAACAAGACAGGCTGTGAGGGTCTATGTACTGACTTCCTCCACTCTGAAAAGCCAGCCAAGCTTTTAGAGGGAGTAAGATCCCTGGCACCCAACTTTCTTTTATTCCTGTTCCTTTGTCCCTTAGTGTTATTATGATGCAATCTTGTCTAAAAACTTCCACCTTGGAGTTTAGCTCCTTATGGCACAGGATGTTCTTGGGAAGGTGAAAGGTTCATTCCTGCTAGGATGCTCATTGAGCTCAGGAAGTACACAACTCTATAGCTGCAGGAAGTCCCTGAAACTGACCAGAGCTGCTAGGCCCCTCCCTGCTCAAGCATATATAAGCTATAAGAACACCAAAGAGACACACCTAGACTACCTGAGCTACCTAGAGGAGGCTCAAACCCAGGAGGAGCTTTCTGGAAGAGGAGACACCCTCCAACCCCCGGCTCTGCTGTAGGCTGTGCACTGTGTTCTGGGTTTCCAGTTTTCATGAGCTGTGACCCATGCCTGAGTAGGCTTTGTTGTCACAGCTGTCTTGGAGTGGTTTTTGCTCCTGTAAGCAACTCCTTGCCATGCTTCTGTAAGTAATTCTGATAAAATTCATTGGTTTACCAAGTGAGTTGAATTTTTATGAATCCTTGCTTTGGTCAGTTGTGGCTTCCTCTTCTGTGGCAAGTAGATATTGTGTACACCTCTCTAGGAATAGTGTCACAACACATGTATAGGTCACAAGTGCAACATCACACCTTTATTCAACAAGGTCCTCAAGGTCTTACCAGCAGCTGCAAGAGAATCAAGAAAGTCAACTGGAAAGCTGGAGGGAGGTAGACTTTATTTTAGCTCATGTTGAAATTATAACACATCAAAAAGGTAAGTTTATTTATTTGTAGATGATTCACACTTAACAGTGCTTGGGCCTTCTGTTCTCTGACTTCACCATGGAATAAATGCTACGCATTCAGTAGACACCATAGGTGTAGGTTTGAATTTGTCTCTCTCTTAATGCCAGGCCATGGCAGTGAGCGACAGCTTCCGGTTGGACCCAGGATCTGGAGAGAAAACCAACTCTCCACTGCAGCTGTGCTGTTTAGCTAAGATCTGCAGTGATTGGGTGGGCTAAAAATGTGTTTTCAACTTTTGTAACTTGTGATGATTCTGCAAGGCTGCAACCCAGCTGTGAGCCTAGGAGCACATGTAAATGTTGGTCAACACACAGACTATCTCCAAAAGAAATGCAATACATGCACACACACACACACACACACACACACACACACACACAGAGAGAGAGAGAGAGAGAGAGAGAGAGAGAGAGAGAGAGAGAGAGAGAGAGAGAGAGAGGATCATTTTGTAAGGGAAAGGATGGTGGGAGATGATAAGCTTACTTAATTTCACATGTATTTGTGTGTCAGAGACATTATATACCTACAGTGTGCATGTGTCCATTGAAAGTTCAAAGGGGCCCATTGATAAGGTACTTGGCTTTGCAAGCATGAAAACCTGTGTTCAGATCCTTAACACCTACATAAAAAGGCTAGGCAGCTGCCTTTGAGTCATTTTTGCTCTTGTAGTAACCCCTGTAACCCCAGTGCTGGGGAGGCACAAGTCCTGGCACGTGCCAGCCTGCCAGCCTAGCAGAATTGCAATTATTGAATCCAGGTTCAATAAGATGCCCAGTCTCAAAAAATAAAGTGGACAGCAGTCCAGGGGGACATTGATGTTGACATCTGGCCTCCACACTTAAGTTCACATGGGTACATACATGTTACCCCACCCTGATACCCCACCACCAACAAAATGACAAATTTAAAAATCTAAAGATCAACACTGAAGATAAAGGGAAAGGAAGGGAGGTTGAGGTGACTACAGAGAAGCATTTCACAGCCAAATGGAAGTGGGTGCCAGGGGAGACAAAGGAAAGTAGGACACGAGATGTAAAAACACATTGTGTTTCTAGTTCCTGGAGCTGGACTGGAGGGAACTCAGTTCAGAATGCCTTCGATCACTGCTATGAGTGACATGCCATGATGACTTACCTGACTTGAACTCCCATCAGTCAGAAGGCAGCTGGTACCTGAGTTATGCTATCAGTGAACCAGAGTATGACTGGATGAAGCCTCTTCCATTTGAGCTTCACTTACACAGAACAGTGAGCATCCAATTACTGTCCTGTATAATGTCCCCTCATGGTGGCCTCCGATTCCTGTCCATGTCCCGCTCAGAATGGCAGCTCTGTGCCAAGCTATCCCTCTCAGGTATCTGTTCCCCATCCGTTGAATGAACGAAGCATTTTGGATAGAGTGGATAGATTGCATGTCTTGGGGGTGTGACACTCTTTCTCTCCGAGACATTAGCCTCAGACATTTCCTAGACTCAGCCTCACCCAGTAGGGAGCCTGAAGCATGAGGATTGCTTGGGCCCAGAGTTTAAGGCCAGCCTGACTAACATAGTAAGACTCATCGTAAAAACAGGGCAATTTAAACGTTTTTTAAAAGTGGTTTTGCAGTAGAGTTTAAGGTTGCGTTATCTAGCAAGAATCTCGACACAGAGACTCTAAATTGCCAAAGATATGCAAATGCGTATTCTTAGACATTGATCACAGCCCATAGTGTTGGATGGTTAGCCACAGCCCTTGTCAACTCAGCACAGACAAATGTAAATTTTGGGGGCTTCTCTCCCCCGGAAAGATCCGAGAAGGTTAGGGTTTTTGACCTGTCAAAGGCAGAGCTCTGAAAAGATGAAGATGTCACATGGTGGTCTTCGTCACGCTTACACCTGATGCGGGAAGCTCTGATGGAGAGCAGTACAGTTACACAATCGAAACTCTCTGACCACCAGCCCTTACCCCAGTCAAAGCAAACCCCCCTTGTTATCAGCCAAGGAGCATTGTGGGCTGCTTTGCCCTGCGCCTGCTGTCAGTGCAGCTGTGCTCCCGGGTGGGCCTCGCTGTAAATCTCCCTCAACCAACACCAAATGCGAAGACCCAGAAGGTGTGTGTGTGTGTGTGTGTGTGTGTGTGTGTGTGTGTGTGTGTCTGCAGCTGCTCCTTGTTGCAAGGTTGCAACAACCTTCGAAGCAAGCCTGAGGCGAAGGTGTGCAGCTTGTGGGTATTTCAGTACGGGGGAAGCAGAAGAAGCCATTTACCGCTTCATATATTACAAAGCAGAAGAGATTATGTTTTAATTATACGCTCTTCACCCTCAAAGGCCGTGTTCCTCTGCGGTGGCCACTAGCACTTAAAGAAATCTATGGAAAACATGTGTCTGGCCTCGGAAGTTAATAACGTGCTGGTGATTTTTCCAGGGACAGGGGAGGCTTCTGGTAATCTCAGACGATTGCTGACAAACCAAGGCTGAGTAGAGTCACAGGCTTGTAGGTGAGGTGCATGAAGGGATGTCTGGGCTCCTTGAGAGCTTTTCTCAATGCTGAGGGTGGGAATAGGATGGGGAGCAGGACTGGATCCCAGGGAAGTGGTTGCAGTAGAGCAAGGGACCCTATGGGGCTGTGGCTGCACTGTTAGTCTGTCTCCCACAGGCCCACACTTCTAGAGACAATGAAACATGGCAGACATTCACAAGGCTACAAATGAAGCAGGACCTCCCACCTCTGCCCTGTGGGCTGCTGCCTGCCAGCATCAAATCGGACAGCAGCAACAGTGCAGACCTGCCATGAAGTCAGAGGGTCCAGGAAAGCAAAGAGAACTGCCCAGCTCCTCGGCGCTTCAGGGGATAATTTTCAAAACTGCAAAGTCAAGGATGCAGGGTGGTCTTCAAGTCACCCTTCTATGAGGGCCCTGACCTCTGGTTCCTGTTTTCTTAGGATACAAAGTAACAGCCCTGGTTGGCTGTGAGGACTTCATCCTATCTGTTGTTTCCTGTGAGGTGCTTGATTCTGGTTCTTATCGGCGGTTTCCCAGTGTCTTTGTACCCTGGCTCATCCTAAAAAACTTGCTAAGTTCAGTCAGGTTTAATGTTTTCTTCAGGGGTCTGACGGCCACAGATAGAAAACTAGATTCAAACTATCTGTGCTCTCCCCTTTTCTCCTCCCCGCTCCCCATCTCCAAAGTGACCCTGTGTTTATTCCAGGAGACTTGAGCCTGCACAGAAATTTTGAAGAAGGCCCCTCTAATGCCAGCTCAGAATTTGGGGGAAGGAAAAAAAAAAAAGGAAAGTTGTAACTGTGCCCTAGCTGTTTGCATAATTGTTAATAGAATTGTGGTTTCTTTCTTTCTTATGTGACCTTGTTTTCCAAATTAAAACCCCTCAGTGACTCAGCCTCTGCTCTGATTTAAGAAACAAAGATGTTGGAGAGCAAGAGGTCTGTGGGACTTAATCATCAGATCCAGGAAGGAGTCTCAGGGATGCAGGAGTGTGGCATGCTCTCAGGCTGGATGCAGGTCGCAGGTCTATGCTCAGCTTCTGCCCCTGTCCCCCACACCGAGGAATCTATTTCCATGGGGAGCCCTCCAGGCCAAGTCAGATCTTCTGCTTGCCCCAGGTTGTCCTGGCCTGTGCCATGACTTTGTAAAGTCGGCCTCTGCTCACTAAGAGCTTCCAGCCTACTAGCTTCTCCCTCTACTGTAGGAGCAAAGTCTAGAGCCTTGTCTTAGGTATGGTTCCTATGGCTGTGATGGAATGCTATGATCAAAAGCAACTTGGAGGGGTGGGTGTTTGGCTTACATAGCCAGAGTCATAATCCACTGAAGGAAGCCAAGACAAGAATGCAAACTGGAGGCCGGAGCTGATGGCAGAGCCATGGAGAGGGGCTGCTTACTGGTTTGTTCCCCACCGCTTGCTCAGCCTGCTTTCTTATAGAGCCCAGGACCACCTGCCCAGGGTGGCACTGCACACGATGGACTGGGCCCTTCCACATCAACCACTAATTAAGAAAACCTTCTACAGGCTTGTCTATAGACACTCTCATGGGAGACGTTTCCCCATTGTGGTTCCTTTCTCTCAGATGACTATAGTTTATGTCAAGTTGATAATAAAACTAGCCATCCCAGGCCTGGATATGTTTTGCTACCATGCAGGTGGGGAGCTGATAGCACAACTTGACGGAGCTTGGAGAAGCTAACTCTCTCAGGAGAAAGCATAGAAATCCTGGAAGCAAGCACACTCTTTGCTGGGGTCCCTTCTATTCCTATGGGTTAGGGTAGCATCGTTCACTGTGATACAGACTATAATGGGCCTATGCCACTAACACCCTGACACAAACTCAGTGCATCCTAGAACTGCCAGGGTGAATACGTGTCTTTCTAAAGTAGCTTCCTGTAGGCATCCTGTTATTGTGTGCTGTGTGAAGATTCAAATACTGATTTCTATCTCCTGGATCTGGTTGTTAGCCTTATTCAGAAAATCTCCTGTCTCAATCTTGTATAAACACCAGCATCCTATTTGTCCCCTGAAGTGTCAATAAAGAGAGCTGATCGGGGGAGAGAAGAGGGTGGGACTTCCTGCCAGTGGAATGAGAAAGGGTAGAAGTAAGGGGGTTAGCCATGGGGAGAGAGTCCAGAAGACACCATTAGAAAAACGTTTGGAGCAGAGAAAGCCATAACATGCAACTATTTTGGCTGGGAGGTACCAGGTTAGTTTAGAGTAAAATAGAGTGATACCGTTCAGTTGTTGTGCCTTTAAAGCATGATAAATAAATACAATGGTCCAATCTCAATTATTGGGAGTTAGCTGGGTAAGAGGAAAACGACAAACTGTCGTTAAAAAGCCACTAAAAGCCTCCACACTCTGCACGTGGTGACTACCATGCTGTTCACTTCCACAAGTTGCTTGCCTCAGGTGTGTGGGGATTCAGGTTGGCGTTTCAGAAGCCCCACCTGAATTGTGCTCATCATCAAGTTGGCTTATGTAGAAAATGGCCTGGTGAGATCTACCTTATCAGACATAAGGACTGACCCAGGGTGTAGCACAGGGCTAGTTTGAGAGCCTGGTTCTCAGGGCCTCTCTTTTATGATCTCCACAATGCTACAGTATTGCCCGCGCTTTTGTTCCCCCTGGTAAGAACACGCTCAGGGCAACCGGAATCTTCTGCGGCACAAGCTTTATTGCTTATCCCTTCAGGAACCAGTGGAGAAGAGAGCCAGAGAGAGAGATAGAGAGATTCATAGAATGGCGGAAACCCGTCCCTTTTATGGAGGACTGTCCTCCACCTCGGACGTGTAGCTCCCTGATTGGCTGCAGCCCATCGGCCGGAGTTGTCGTCACGGGGAAGGCAGAGCACATGGCGTGGAAAGCTACCCCGGCACATGCGCAGCTTGCTTGTTTACTACTTAGAACACGGGTGACAGTGCCATCAGTGCCATCTTGTAATGGCGAATGTGAAGGCGGCTCCTTACACTACAGGAGTATTGGGGAGAGCTAGTGGGAGCAGCCTCACTCCCCACGACGTCCATGGAGTTTCTCAGGTTCAGAAAACAGAACATCGTTACCCCATGTCCTTCTCCTTTGGAGCTAAGGTCCTCAATGCTGCAGACAGCCTGGCCCCTTCCAGCACTGTGTAGAAAGGAACTACAGCCTTCTCCCCGAAAGAGTGCACCTTAGAGGGTCCTGAAGCCACTGCTTGTATTAGAGAGCTTTTTGCCTCAAAGAAAGTAGAATCTACCATGCAACACTAAAGGTTCAGGGGAAAGAGATGAAAGGAGGATCATTCCCTCACGCATTCCCTCCCTGTTTTTCTTCAGGCTTGCTTCACCAGAAACAAGTGTATAGCAGTAAAGCCACATGGAGATTAGACATATCTCTGATGTGTGGCAGACCTGATTTCTAGTGGTTATGGGTCGAACTGAGTTCATCTCCCCCACATACTTCCAAAAATAGTAATAGTAAGCTGCAGTCTTTGATGATTAATTTAACTGTCAACTTGACTGGATTGAGAGACACCTATGAAGTACTATTGGATGCATCTGTGAGAACACTTCTGGAGATGGCTGGCATGTGAGCCAGGGGACTGAACATCCCCTCACAGGGTGGGCAGCGCCTTCCCATACTCAGTGGGCCAGTGGACAAAAGTTTAGAAGGGAAGCTTGCAGATGCATGCTCTGAACTCCAGGTGAGAGCTCCTTCAACCCTACTCTCATCAATGGTGGGTAGCAAGCTCTAGGCTCCATAGCCTTTAAGAATGGGCTCCCACAGCAACTTTCCCATTGGGTTTCAGGTCTTCAGCCTCCAACTGGGCCCATATTATAGGTCTATCTTTTTTTTCCCAAAGATTTATTTTTAAGAAATTTGTAAAATTTTATGTATGTGTGTGTGTGATTATTTGTGTGTGTGCACATACAGGTGGGTGTGGGTACCCTTGGGAGCCAGAAGAAGTCAGCAGATCACTGGAGTTGGAGTTACCAGCAGTTGTAAACTGACATGGGTACTTAGAACTGAACGCTGGTTTTCTGTACGAGCAGCAAGCACTTTCAGCCACTCAGCTATCTCTAGCCCCCACTGGTCACTCTGGCTCCAAGACTTTCAGCTTTTAGGGCTCAGTATTGACTGTCTTCCCCAGTTATTCAGTGTCCACCCATTGTAGCACTATCCAGTCTTTGGGTAAGTCCATTTCCCATGGTTCTGTTCTTCTAAAGAACTCTAACAGAGTCCAAACCACCAGTGAGCTCATGTGGAGACTACATCTCTACTGAAGCAACCAATGTAAAATGAGGTCCTTCAGGCAGGCCCCAATTTAATACGATTGGTCTCTTGCAAAATGGGAACATTTAGACATAGAAGAAGCATGCAGATCACAAGGTCATGAGAAGGCCTAGGGAGCGGATGACCTCTCCCTTCCCTTCAGCCCCGAGATGGAATGTCCCCGCTGAACCTGGTTTAGGACTTGTCTCCAGCAAATTCTTGGCTATTTTATTTTGAATGGGAGAAGGGGCTTCATTCATTTACTTATTTACTTATTGGCACACAGTTTCAAAGGATTCGGTCAATTGTGTGTGGGGGCGGGGCAAGAACCAGAGAAAAGGCATATCTGTATGTTTTCCTGTGAGTGTATATTTGTGTATGTGACTCTGTATGTACATAAATGTTCTAATGTGTCTGTGTAAGTGTGAGTGTGTCTGTGTGTGCACAACTGTCCAGGCGTGGGTGTATATATGGTTATGATTCTGAATGGACACAAGTGCCTAGCTATGCCTGTGCCTCTTTGTGCAAATATGCATGGTTGTTTATACATAACCATATCTACAAATGCCCAGGTATGTATGTTGTATGTCTCTGTGTGAGTATATATATGGGCATGTCTCTGTGTGTATGCCTGTAAGTGTCCAGGTATGTGTGTGAGTTTGTATCTCTCTATATACACATGTCCAGGTATGTCTATAAGAGTGCGTGTATCTTTGTGTATATACAAGTGTCTGTGTGTCTCTCTGTGTGTATATGTCTGCATATGAGTGTATGTATGGGTGTGTTTGTATGCGTGTGAGAATCCAGGTGTGTCTATATTTGTGTGTGAGTATGTGCATGTGTGCCTGCATGGGTGCATATTCTCTTAGTGGTAGCTTTGGCATGCCTTGGTCTGACATGCCTTCCTGGTTGGCTTTGTTGTCCTTGGTCCCCAGGGCAGACATGGTATATCTTAGCAAACTGAGGTTGTAGACTTTATATGTTGTATACTTTATGAATGGACACTAAAGAACTGGGTGTGGGGAGCGGGTATGGCGGCAGTCCCAAAGGCGCCAGGGACTGCAGCTAAGTCGTATGACTTGCACCTGACTTCCTCATATAAACCACAAACATCGTGAGAGCTGCGCAGGTGTACCAGGTTACTGGCGAAGCCATTTTGGTGGAGATATGCCCCTGCTGCCCTGATTAGATGAAGCTGCATACCTGGTGAGGCGATGTGGCCTGCTGTGAGTGGATGGGAATTGATAGTATATAAGAGTGAGAGGCCCAGGGCTCAGGGTCTTTCGCCTACACATCAATGTGCAGCCCAATAAACGTGTGCAGAAGGATCCTATTGTGGTGTCTTTCTTGCTGGCGAGTCAGGCATTCCACAACTGGGGAAAACAGTCAATACTGATCCGTAAAAGCTGAAAGTCTTGGAGCCACAGTGACCAGTGGAGGCTAGAGATAGCTGAGTGGCGGAAAGTGCTTGCTGCTTTTACAGAGAGCCAGCATTCAGTTCTAAGTACCCATGTCTCTACAGTCTTCATAGCAGTTGGCATATTGACACCTGGCAGGTCCAGGAGAAGGTGAGGCCAGGTCATTGAGCCTATTAACCAACTATCCTATGGCCTGATACAAATCGGTGTAGCTTCTTGGTCCAACAAGGCCATTCCAAAGTCTTAGTAATGTATTAAGGACTATCTCGGCTAGTGGACTGCTGAGATGGTCCTTCCTTCTCTGCAGAATTTACTCTAAAGCATTCACAACAATGACAAAAACTTCATGGGTTGCTGGGTGCTGCTGTGAAGAAGCCAATCTCAGCCTTGGCATCACTGACGGCTATGGGTTGGGTGTCCTTGAGTCTCTGACTGTCAAAGATCTTGGTGGGCAGGATAAGATACACATGCATGCACAGCTATCTCATGACCAGGAGACTTCCTGAGACTCATCTGTCCTTGAAGGACTTAGAAAAATATCAACAAGATCTTGATCATCCCAAGGAGTTTAAAAAAATGGAGGCCAGTCCCCACCAGATAAGATGACCAAATGGGCCGCAGCTGTGGGTACCATTTTCCTGCTTCCAGTTTCTTGCAGCTTACACAGCCTGCCAGCTATCTGTGAACACAGATGTATCATCAGGATGCTGCTATCCCCAAGAGTGAGTGTCTGCTGGCGTCTTTGGAATCTGAGTAACTTGGATAGCTCGTGCTTCAACCCTATGGAGCAGTTCTGTTCTTGGAGCCATACTCTGCTTGCCTTTGTTGGGAAGAGCGGCTGTGTGGATTGACCACCACTGGGTTCCCTGGCTCAGATGGTCCATCCGCACTGCCTCCTGATGAGCCCAGCATGCTTGGGGAGAGAGAAAGTGGGGAGAGGGAGAGGAGGCTACTGTTCTTCACCCTACCTACATTCTGGCCAGACTTGGTCCATTTAGAAGCAGTTTTAAACTTGTGGTAGGCCTTTATGGAAGAAGTCCAGGGCATTAGCTCTCAAATGCCCCTCAGAACTCAACTGTTGTCTCACGAATATTTATGGCAAGGGACACGGTTATCTAGCCCTGGGTGGACAGGGTCTATAACATGCATCGACCACACAAGGCCTCTAGAGAATATTTGTTAGTTGGCTTGCTGTGGCCTTGGAGCACTCTGAACTCCAAAGGGACTTCCAGGTCTTTTAGGCCTTCCCCAACCCCCTCCCCCCAAGTGATCTTGCAGTCTGCATGCTGAGGCCCTTCTTAGCTCTGTGTCTACATCTGTGGTATTTTCCTTTGCTAAGATTGTATTTCACAAGGTTGGGTAAACTGCATTTCTTTTCTGATTATGTGTGTGTATATATATACATATATACACATATACATATATGCATATACACATATACATATACACACATATACATATATATATACATATATACATATATATATATATATATATATATATATATATATATATTTCCACCCTAAATAAACTGGTGCCTTTCTGAATCAATCCCCATGATGCACAGTAATCAAGGATCCCTGAATCCACTGATCTTCTTTCGAGAAAGCTTACTACTTTGTCTTATGCCACACAGTCTTGTGTCCCTGTTAGCCCAGTCTCCCCGGAAACCAGACCCCTACTTCCTAAAGGGAGTGTTCTTACATTTCTAGAACTTGCTGCAGCTGTTCAGAGAATCTGAGCATGCCCAGATAGAAAACTCCCTCCCGGGAATCCAGGCACAAGGCCACAGGAACAAGTGTGCTGGCCATTCAGCCAAAGGGTTGGTGCTGGAGATCAGACATAGCAGTGGCCTCATGGGACAAGAGTCAGGACTCCAGGCTGCTGTTCCTATGGATAGGAGCTGGAAATATATTCCCAGTTCCTCCCGAACTTGCTTTTTCCTCCCCACCCCTCTCCTCTGATCCCCTCCCCTCCCCTTCCCACCCCTCTCCTCTGATCCCCTCCCCTCCCTCTCTCCTCCCATCCCTTCCCCTCCCCTCTCCTCCTCTTCCCTTCCCTCCTTTCTCCTCTCTCCTTTGCTCTATCTCTGTCCCCCTCTCCCCCTGTCTCTATTCTCTCTCCCTTCCTTTCTCTTTCCTTCTTCCTGTTGTTCTAACTTGCCTTCCCTCCTTCCTTACTTAGTTCTCCCTTTCTCCTTCTTTTTCTACCCCTCTCCTTCCCCTTTCTTTTTCTCCCCTCCTTCCCTCCTCTCTCTCTTCTCTTCTCTCTTCCTACTTCCTTCTCGTCTCACCCACCCATGTTCTTGCCTGATCCCTTTGTATTCATGGGTCATCACTGCCTCTCCTCGGAGAGTATGGCTTGCCTTGCCTTGCTCTGTTCCATGCCTAGAAGATCCTTGTACAGAAAACAGAGGGATTTCTTTTCTGAGCCACGTTCTTAGTTTTGTTTGGAGAAGTCTGTCCAACATGGTGCTTGTGTTAAGTACTAAGATTTACTGTTCCAACATGGTGCTGTGTGTTAAGCACTAAGATTTGCTGTTCCAATATGGTGCTGTGTGTTAAGTACTAAGATTTGCTGTCCCAAGGTAGGGGGATTGAGTGATGTCACATGACTGCTTTTGCAACATTTGCTAGACTAAAAAATTACTACTCTTATATATTTGAATAAAATAAGATCCTATTTATTTTTGGTACAGATTTCAAAATTTGACCTTGTGTTTTCTAGTAATCAGTGAGACATCTGAGGTAGAAAAACTATTTTTCAAGTGTCCAACAGCTCCTAGCAGGAAAGGAATCCCAACAGAATCAATTAACCTGGACCATTGGGGCTCTCGGAGACTGAAGCACCAACCAAAGGACATACATGAACTAGACCTAGACCTCCCGGCACATATGTAGCAGATGTGCAACTTAATCTTCATGTGGGTCCCAAACAACTGGAGGGGAAGGGGCCATCCCAAAGCTGTTGCCTGTCCGTGGGATAAGTTCTTCTAGCTGGGTTGCCTTGTCTGGCCTCAGTGGGAGAGGAAGCGCCTAGCCTCACAGAAACTTGATGTGCCAGGGTGGGGAGATACCCAGGGGCCCCCATCCACTCGGGTGGGAGGGATGACCAGGAAGTGGGCAGTGAGAAGGATGTAAAGTGATTAAGGACAAATAATAATAATATTAATATTAATAATAAACCAAAACCCAACAGCTTTTTAGATCACTCATTAACAGGTTAGTCTTAATATTAAAAAAAAAAAAAATCTTACTCAGTGTCTTTCTAGAGCCATGGTCTTCAGAGTGTGGTCCCTGGACAACATCTTCAGCATCTTTGAGAGCTTATTAGAAGTATCAATTCTTGAATTCTCCCTAGACTCACTGAACCCCAGTAGCCCCTTCTTAACAAACACTACTGGTCATTCTGGGGTACCATAGTGTCTGAAAGCCACTGCTCCGGAAGAAGCCCAGCACCTTGCCTGTGTCTGCAGTGGCAGATGAAAGAGCTTTCCTAGACCTGTCTGGAAATACATGGGGGTGAGCCAGACCCCTGAAACACATGACCTAAGGGTGATATGTAAATAGGATCAAGGTCTTCACGCTCTATTAGCATCTGGAATGGCCCCTCTAGGCCCATGTACTGTCTTCTGTGATGTTAGTAGAGGTGTAGAGCCTTTAAGGTGGAGGGGCCTAGGTGAGAGGTTTTCATATCACTGGGGGCGGGGGGGGGGGTGGCGCTTGACTAGGTAGGCGTAGGGCTGCATCTCTTCTCTTTCTAATCCCCCAGATCTAAGGGGAATCGTTTGCTCTATGATACATTTCCACCACAGTGTGCTCTACCATCCAGGCCTAAAAATCTGTGTCCCCACCCATCCACCCTCTGCTCTCTGTGAGCTGCTCATCTCTGGTATTTGCTGTGCTAGTGGAAACACACTGTTCTCGTCCCCCCCCCCCCCCAGCATGGGGAAACAGAAAGGATTAACTAGGTAACTGTGTAGGGCTTACTAAGACAACCACTGCCCAGGCCGGGCATGAGCCACGGGCCTGGTCACCTGTTGCCTTCCTTCTTGGTTTACATAGTTCTAACTAAAAGCAGACACAAAAAGGCCAGTCACTCTTTTGCAAAATATTTAGCTATCCTTTTGCATATCATTTTATTCTACCAATGAGCAGAAGTTCTGAAGACCGGGGACTTGAAATACGTGGGTTGGTAAATTCAAAACTCGGTGGCAGAGTAAGTGATTCGCTTGTGGGTTCAGTCCCCAAGATATAGAAATAGTTAAGTGATTCGGAAACACCCCCCCACACACACTGAATTACTTAATCATCTTCATTTCTAAAAGCACGGTAGCACTTGTTTTAGAATGTCTTATCAATATTTCAGAAAGTTAAAACTAAGAATTATACTTTGTCAATTTGCAGTCAAAATACCGATGACGATAAAAAATAAAAGAAAAAAATGACTATTAACATGTCTGAGTGCCTGTCTTGGATGGAGGGGCAGTTAAGAGAGAAGCATTTGTGACCCAGAAGGAAACAGTGACTTTAGTTGAGAACTCTAGAAGCTTAAAGGTATCAAGATCTTAGTAAATAAGATCGGGAGGAGGGGTGACCAGTCTTCATCAGCCTGAGGATGAAATTGTAGATGGAAATAATAAGATGGAGAAAATTCGAAGTGCTTTCTAAAAGCAGAAAGCATTAATTCCCGACAGAGTTGTTCTAAATGTCTGTACTGATTAGCACCAACATTTTGTATTCTTAGTGCTTTTTAAGCCCAGGTCCTCATGCACATGTCTCCTGCTCCACCAGGGGGCGCGCTGGTCCTCCGGATGCGGTTGGCCAGATCGGCCTGGAGTTTGAGGTCCCGTCATTCTCTGTATAAACAAGTTACGTTCAAGTGTTTAGGATATAAATTACGACCATGCCGGCTGCCTTGGAAGGAATGTAAACACAGCACTGTGGTCGGAGCAAACTCTGCGACTGACTTCATAATTTATAGCAGGCCCCCCTGAGTAACTCAGAATAAAAGACAAAAAGGATGGGGGGGGGGTGGTAGAAAAAAAACTATGTAAATGCAAATATGATAATGCAGAAACAAAAGTGTTTAATTCCGTACTTAAAAAAATACAGAAGAGAGCATAAGGGTTAGGAATATAGCTAAGAGTTTTGAAACTAGATGTTTTATTCAGGAGAACACCTCAGAATCAAGATTCATTGAGATAGGGGGGAAAATATCCATCTCCCGAGTTAACAGTAAGTGCCTGGTGGTGGATTGGAAGGGAAGAGAGTTTAACAAAAACAAAAACAAAAATCCATCCCTGAGCAGAGACGAAAATTACTGCAACATGATTAAAAGTGACTATTGCTCTGCCCCCAACGCATGGGTGTTCTGAGTGGGAAATAATTCCGCCGCCTGGTTGGACTATTTTCCCATTTCAATCCCATGTCCTACAAGTTCTGTGGGTAGCATTCAGGGTTAGAAAACCTGGCAAGAAGTTGTGCAATCCCATGGGAGGTGTGTGTGTGTGTGTGTGTGTGTGTGTGTGTGTGTGTGTGTGTTGGGGGCAATTTAAATCCCCTTTGATCTGACCATCACCCAAAGCAGCCTGCAGCCTAGATGGGATGTGGAGGCTCTGGGAGGTGGTTCTTTACTCTGCCCTAGCACCTGGTACTGGTGGGAGAGAGGAAGGAGCAAAAGGGCAGAGCTCTTGGGCACAGGAAAGGAAACAAAGAGGGGGCAGAACTTAAGCTTCCTCAGATCAAACCCCTTGGCTTTCTGTATCTTGCCTGCTTTTGTTGTTTTTATTTATTTATTTTTATTTCTTTGGTGTTGTGTTTTTTAAGTTCCTTTCACCTTCTGGTTTTTGTTTGGCTAGAAAAAGTGAGAGTGAACTAGAGAAATAAATAAATAAAAAAAAAGTGCCCTCTCTACTGAGAAGACCCACCATCAGGACTGGACTGGCTCATTCAAAACAGAGACATCACATCATATCAATTATACAACCTGGGGATGGGCAGCCTAGAGATGCAACTGTCGCTGTGGGGTGTGGCCACGACAGGGTGCCTGCAGAGGAAAGGGTCCCTAGAACAACTACTTGTTATACACATTTTATTGAAAAAAAAAAACTTACATCAAAATATCTTGGCAAACTGTAAAAGTATACATAAGTGCAAATATACCCTCCTTTTACAATACAAGCGAAGTGTGAGTATACGAAGATCATAAAAATAGTTTAAAAATACGGTGGTAGAAAAACAACCTTGTAAAAATGTACTGTCGCAATACTGAGAGCCACTCTCTTAAACTAGACTATCGGTTCTTCATTTCTTCACAATGTTCTTTGGCACCTGTATCCGAAGAAGGGAGTGTTGGGGGACTGGGGGGTGGGTGGGAGAAATGTCCTACTGAGCCAGGGAACTAGAGAAGGCTTTCTTGAAATTGTGTGCTTTTAGCACTGCAATTTTGAAAAGCACAAGCGCGCGCGCGCGCGCACACACACACACACACACACACCCCTCCCTTTTCAGACCCTGATTAGTGAATGCAATGGCCACCCCAGAACTGAAAAGTTTTATGTCCTCCACACAGTAACATATGTCTTCCATGTAGTAACCTCCTCTGTCTGTCGCTCTTCTGGTATATTGCCTTTCGAAAGGTTTCCTCTTCCAGGGGCCGGGGCAAATATCGGTGAGCAGGACTCCCTTGGGTATTTGTCTAAGTGATGGGTGTGCTACTTACTGCTATTCGCTATCCAGCGTGCACAGTGTGAGTCCCTTGCAGTTCCTGGCTGCCCCTCTCGGAGGGGAGAGGAGGAGAAGGCTGAAGAGGGAGAGCAGAGTGGCCTTCAAGGCCTCTGTCCATTCACATAACACAGGGCTTAATATCTTGGCACACGCTCTGGTGATGATGGTGATAATAAGAGCCACTAGCGGAAGGGTGGAAAGAAGAAATGCCATTGAAATTGAGGACGAAATCTTTTCTGTCGCACACTGGAGTGGAGTGATGCTGGTAACGAGGCAGCCCGACTGAAAGAAGAAAAAAAAATCTTTTCAGTGAAAGTCACCCAGCTGATGGTGGGGAGTATTAGTATTACTTTGAAATTTTCCATTAATTTGTGTTATTTTTGACTGAGGGTGTAAAGGCAGCTGGTGGCCTTAGGGTGTATGGCCTTGAGAGGTAATCTGTTCGTGAATTCCCACATCCCTCTCTTGTGCTGGGAGACCTCTCTGCCAGGCCTGGATCCAGGCTGCACTCGGCACCCGCACGCTGACACTTGGCGCCATTGCCTCTGGTTTTTGTACCTAATTTTTCTGTCTCAAGAAGCCGGGAAGGGGGGGGTGCTACCCCCTTCGTCCACAGAGGATGACAAAGAAAATACCTTAGAGAAGAAAGGGCCTGAGAAGGGGGAGAGAAGAGGGCAGCCCCCTCCCAACCACAGGCAGCAGGCATCTTCTAGATTTCAAACCCTTTGCCTTGGATGGGACAAGAGGTGCTCTTTAGCCGCGGTATCTAGCCGTACAAGGAGTACCCGAGGGAATTGGTGGCTCCCGGGGAAAGCTTGTGTCTAGCGGTTGTCCACGACCTGAGCCGGTCCTTCTCAGTGTCAACCTGCGAACCACTTTTGCTTTTGCTTTCTCCGCTCCGAGGAGGAGCAGTCGGCTCGTGCGATCAGTGCGCATCTCTGCCACAGGGGCAGGCTTTACCAAGACTTCCTCTACGCACCCGGTTGGCGTGACCCGCACCAGACGCACGCCTGTGTCGCCCTCAGTGAGACTACTGTAACCTGAAGAAAAGCTTATGTGCGACCGGCGACGTGTAAGCCCTTCGGCGGACACCCATCGAGCTACTAGGCCGCTCAGCAGCGGGTGTGACTCCGCCTCTGTGGCAAAGTGGGACCATTCGGGGCGTTTCGGCTCTGGAGAAGCGACCCAGGTGAACGCGTGGGACAATCGATCAGATCCTTCACTGCCAACGAAGCCACCAGAGAATATCAGAACTCGCGCCTCCCTGGTCCCAGGCAGTTGCCTGCTCCCTATTGAGGCGCGAGGGAGCACAGACAGCTGGCTAGAGAAGCCCACAGGGCTTTGAGATGAGCGCATAGCCGCTGCCGCCCTGCGGTGCCACCTCCGTTATCCTGTTAGAAAGTGGGGGGCCCGGCGCGTGCGAGTGTGTGGCGGGAGGAGGGGTCGTGCTGTGTGCATGGCGATGTGTGTTCTGGGAGCTTTGTTCAGTTGTCCTTGGGCCGTGGCTTCAGCCATGCCAGGGCTCCAAGGACCTTCCAGTTTCAGTGGGCCTCAGTCGTGTGGGCAGCACTCGGAACCAGGCCCTGCAGGGTCCCCGTGTACAACGCAGTGCTCTTTGTAAGCCCCTTGACAAGGTCTTTACTGGAGGTGACAAAACCGGAATAATATTCTAGGAAGGGAGGATTACATGGCACCGTGACCAAGTTGGACTAAGCTATTGCTTGTGAGGAAGGCTCATCCTGATGGGCAGGAGAACATGAGATCGGAGGCCTGCCTTGGCTATCATAGCCACGGAGTTTGGGGGTTTTCACGTATGGCTTAGAGTGTGTGGGATGGGACATGAACCTAATAAAAAGGTCAGAAACGTCTTTGCTGCTTGTTGTTTGCTTGTTTGTTTCTCCTAGAATATAGTTTCCTGGCAGTTGGAAAGCCTGGGCTCAAGGTATCCAAAGGGAAAGACAGAGGACAGGGCCAGAGCGGTAGGCCTAGAGAAGGAGGGGGAAGGCATAGGATGCAGTTCAGTGTGTAGGAGGGAGACTGACAGCTAGCCCGTAGGGCAGGAGGTGGGGGTGGGGTGGGGAATAAGAGAGAGGGTCATCTGTATTGGTTACTTGTTGAAATTCCCATAAAATTGAAGGAGACTCTGTTCTCTGTGGGTTAAGTCAGCCTAAAATCCTCTCCCGTGTGGTCCTGCCTAGACTGTCTTTGTTTGGTTAACCTCTGAGACCCCCAGTTAAAAGGCTTATTTGGGAAATTTCTCCAAGATCTTGTGCTGTTTCTTGGCTTCTCTATCCCCCCCCAGCTCCTGTGGCGCGCGCGCGCGCGCGCGCGCGCACACACACACACACACACACACACACACACACACACACACACGAAGGCATGCATCAGCCTGTGCATTTTCTGATGGGGAGGCAAATGGACGTGGGAGAGGGCACCTTTGGGCTTTGCCCTTGACAGACAGGCTCCCAAATTTCAATCTGCATCCCTATGGGAGCCTGGGGCGGGGGTGGGGGGCGATTAATCAGGATTTATCTTTATCCTGTAGATAAAGCCATACAAACACAAAATTCTCTCCTGCACTCCCCTCCTCTCCCTACACCAGCCAACCACTTTTCACAAGTCAATAAATTTTCATAATCTGCAACCCACACAATATAAACCAACCACACTGCAAGTGGCCTCTGGACACATTTCCTGGGGGAGGGGGGATCACACCAGGGTACCTATGCCCTGATGCCCAGGACAAACTTGAGTCAATTTCTTAGATCTACAGTACATTCGCGCGCGCGCGCGCGCGCGCGCGTGTGTGTGTGTGTGTGTGTGTGTGTGTCTGTGTGTGTCCAAGATTCCTCAACACCTTGGTTCCTCCTATCGCTAGCAACGCCCTTGGAATTCTGCTCTGCTTTTCTCTCTCCTCTTCCCTACCATCTCCTGTCATTACCTGCTCAGGTAAGAACTCTTTCTCCCTTGCTCTGCTTCATACAGAACTCCCTTTCTGTCATCTCCTATAGGAACTAACGCCAAGCAAAATGGACTTTGAAAAGAGTAGGGGGAAACGAAATGATCCAGACCCAATTCCTCGACCAAGGTCTCCAAAGGTCACAGGCCTTCTTTCAGAGCTGAGTCTGACCTAAGTGGGAGCAAGTCCACAGTGTCCTAATGAAGGCCAAGAGAGTTAGGACTTGGCACCACCCTTCTTCAATTTGGGAATTCTGGGGTCCACCAACAGGCCCAGAGCGTCAGAGAAGGGTACAAGATCAAATCCCCTTCTCTCACTCAGAAATAGGGAACCGAATTCCCCGCCCATCCACCCAGCATTGAGGACCGAGGGTGCAGTAGCCCTGGCCCTCAGAGGCTCTCAGAGGCTCCGCTTGCAGCCAGCCTTGGCGCTCTTAATTACCTGAGAGATCCTCGCGGGCGTTCTGGTGCAAGTAGGTCTGCTCCAACGAGTAGGAAGACATGCTGGGGTGCAGACCAGCAGAGGCCGCGGGATTACTGCTTGGCGTCAGGGCAGGCGGCTGCTTGAGGTAAGGTGAAGCGCCAGGCGAGCTCCAATGTGCCGCAGGGCTAGTGTAGGGCGAGTGACACTCGATGGCGCTTGCCATAGCCGGGGATGAGGGCACAGGGCTGCTGCTGCTGTCCGGCCCATAGTCCCCGCCGCCACCACCGCCACCCGCTGCCGCACCGACGCCCGCAGGACCTGCGGGCACCGGGCAGCTGGCCATATAGGTGGAGCCCGGGTTGGGCGACATGTGGGGGACGTGGTGGTGGTGGAGGTGGTGTGGATGCGCGTGGCCCGGAGCACCTGCCCCTGTATCATAGCCCGTGGGCATCATGTCAAGGCCACCATAGCCGCCCTGACCGTGGCAACCCAGAGGCGCCGACGGGGGTGCTTGGAAGTCGAAGCCCTGGGGCAGCAGCGAGGCCCCGAAGCCCAAGCCGCTCACCACGCGATGGTACATGGGTTTGAGAGCCTGGCACTTCCGCCTGAAGCCGCGCGGCCGGCGGCGGAACGAACCCTCCTCAAACATGAATTCGCTGGCCGGGTCGATGGTCCAGTAGTGGCCCTTGCCAGGTCGCCCAAGGCCCTTGGGCAGCTTGATGAAGCACTCGTTGAGCGAGAGGTTGTGGCGCACGGAGTTCTTCCAGCCCTGGTAGGCGCCACGGAAAAAGGGGAAGCGCGCCTGAAGGAACTGGTAGATCTCACTGAGCGTCAGGCGCTTGCTGGGCGAGCTCTGGATGGCCATGACAATGAGAGCGATGTACGAGTAAGGAGGCTTCTCCGGCCGCCGCAGCCCCGAGGTCGCCTTCTTGGTGCCCCCACTCCCGGCGCCCGCGCCGCCGCTGCTAGCTGCACTCTTGCAAGCACCGGCCGAGGCGCTGACGGAGTTAGAAGAGGACGAGGCACAGGAGGCAGAGGATGATGATGACGACGACGAAGTGGACTCCAGGGTGGCGGCGGGTGGCGGGCTCATCAAGGCGGCCTGGAGCGCGCCGGGCGCCGGGCTGCACGCGCGGCGGAGTGGGGCAGGCGGCGGGCGCGGCGGGGGTGGCGGAGGCCCGCCCTCGGTGCTCATCTGGGAACCAGGAACGAGGCCGGGCCTGGGGGGCGGACCCCGGACCGGGATCGGCGGCGCCGGAGCCGGGTCGGTCCACAAACCGGGCGAATGCCCTACTGCGCCGGCCGCGCTGCAGCCCGGGCCACTGCGGGCCAGCGCTTCGGCGTCGCCTCCCTCAGCTCCTTTGGGGCTTCGGGCGGCGGCGGCGGCGACCGGTCGGAGGCAACGCCCCGCGCATCCCTCTTCCGAGCCTCCGGCCCGCTCCTTGCGCAACCGTCTCCTAAGCCACCGAGGCGACGCTGCCCAGAGCCGGACAGCTGCGCTCTAGAGCCAAGACCTCAGCGCGGACCCCGGGGACTAGCCCGTCGTCTTCTTTCAGGAGTGCTCCTCTCTCTGTCTCTTGGACTTCCTCCCTGGCGCGCCCTCCCCGCGGCAGCTTCGCTCCCTCCCTCCCTCGCTCCCTCCCTCCCTCCACCCCACCCCGCCCTGCCCCCTCCTTGCTCCGCGCCGCCAGCCACGGGGAGGGCGCACAGGGCTCACTGTCACTCCTCCCCCTCTGGACCTGGCGGCGGGCTCCTGCTCTTATCGCCTCCCGGACTCTCCGGGGTCCTGCTGGCACTACTAATTCCTCTTGGGGCTCTTTCCCTTTCCCAGTCTGCCCTCTTCAAAGCCGCAGATACACCCGCATTCAGCTGGGAGAACTCCCAATCATGGCCAGACTCGACTACTCCTAACTTCAGCAATTCATTCTCTGGTCCCTTCCAGCAGCCCTTATCCCATCCCAGAAGTGCCCCCAACCTAGCGATCCGTGCCTGGACACACCCTGCCCCTCCTCCACCCTGGCCGGCCCCTGTGGGGGCTGAGTCTTAGGGAGACTGTGCCCTGGAAGAGCTTCCTTAGCCACGGTCCCCAGTGCCCGAACTGACACCATCTGTCAACTTCATTTAGACAGTGCCGCCCTCAGCCACACGCCAGGGTGCCAGACGTCCCAAGGTAACGTGCCAACTCCGGGTCTCTCTCTCTCTCTCTCTCTCTCTCTCTCTCTCTCTCTCTCTCTCTCTCTCTCTCTCTCTCTCTCTCTCTGGCTGGACATGCAGGCTTCTGAGAGGTCGGTCACGGCAGAGGGCAAACCCTGAGCGTCCTTGAGCTGTGCCCAGGGCAGTTATGAACAGATTGTCAGCTGAGCAAGGGGTTTGAGTGGAGAAACCTGGGGCCACCTCTTAGACACTCGGGACTCTTTTGAGTCGAATGGATTCGGTTTTTTTATTTGCTTCCATTTTCCACTGACTTGTCATTTCCACTTCACGCTGAGAGAGAGCAAGAGAGACCCTGAGTGAGGAGATAGTTGCATTTATCAACAAGGAAGGTCTGCACAGCTGCCGGTGGGTTTACAGCGTCTGTCTTCCGGTGCACCCCCCCCGCACTCCCCATGCACCATGGCCCAGCTCCCTTCATTCGAGAACACTCCTCCAGTTGTGGCTTATTCCTCTTAGTAAGAGTCGGCTCAGAGAGAGATGGCCCTCGGGAGAAATCAGTCCAATGAGACCCGACAGTTAGTTATTGGATTACACGTGCGGGGAAATGTAGTCTGACCCCGGACAGGGGCTGCAAAGAGAGCTGCAAGCTGAAGGAGGCCTGACCACACCAGGGCTGGTGGCCTGGCCCAGAGGGAAGGAGATGCCCACCAGAGTAGCAAATGATAGGCACAGCACTGCGCCAGCCCTGAGAGGACTGGATTTGTGTTGTGTTCGCAGAAAGCCTGGGAAGATGGGAGACAAGGCAGGAGAGTGCAGGGCCCAGTAAAGATGCTACAAAGAGCCTGGTTGAGCAAGCGGGGTCTGGCCTCTTTGGGGTGGGGGAGCCTGCACCAGCTCTGTGCCCTAGTGCATGGGGACTGCCCCTGATGGAGACTGTTGGTGGATCTGAGGAACAGAGGAAAGGGCGGGGGCGGGGGCGGGGGGGGGGGGAGGGGGCTGGCCCCAGACAGTGACCTGGAGTTGAGTGGAAGCAGGCTTTTTCCATCAAACCCTGCCTGGATACCACACACAGAGCCCGAGTGTCAGTTTACTGCCCTGAGCCCGGCTCCTTTTCCCTAAGCTCCACAGTAATTAGACAAAGAAAACCTAAATTAGCTGAACAGGCGTCGACAGCTTCCTCCAGAGCACCCCTGGTACCTACATGGGAATGTGTCCGAAAATGGCCCGATTGTAGCCCAGAGTCAGCTAAGAAAACACGGCTGAGCAGAACTGAGTGGACCGCTCATTTGCAAGAGAGGAAAAGAAAAAAGAAAAAAAGGAACAAGTCGCTCTTTTCCGGAAGGGATGTTTTGCTTGGGTTGGGGTGGGGGGGTTGATGTTTCACTTTCTAAGAATTTCTTTTTGACTGACTAGTGAACATTTGGGGGACAAGTCCCCATTTATTTTATGCTGATCGCCCGCTTTCCCTTTGTCATTTTGCCTGGTCTAATTTTTTTTTTGATGAGACTTAATATGGAAGCAAATATGTGCTTAATAAACCAAAGTTCTACGTGTCTGAAAAGAATTGCTTAGATGAGGTGGAACTTGGGTGAGGATGGAAATGGCCCAAAGGAGCTTTGTGGGCAGACTTCAGTGTTGATAAAAGTGTTTTCAAGTGAGTGTGTATGGAAGTGGGGAAAACATTGGTTCAGGAAGAAGAGCGGGGAGGAGGGGAGGGATGGTGTTTTGTAGGCAGGCTACATGTTTGAGAAACTTGTATGAAGTCAGTATTGTGGTCAGTCAGCTTTCCACCTGTTCTGTTTCCTGCACCCGGGGACTCTATGACTCTCACTCCCGCATGGTACTTGCTTTTAAAAACTGGCCTTAAAAGTTTTAGGTCTGAAGAGAATGAAGGCACTAAGCCTTTTAAAACCAAGGCAAGGTTTGCTAACCTTCCACATCATTAGCTCTCAGTTTGGGAGCCACTGAGTTCTTTTTTAGGGGTACCTGAGATTTTTACAAGTGTTATCTTTTTTTTTAAATTCTTTATGTATTTTTAGTCTCTGTTATAAAAGGTTTTAAACGAGTCCTTTTATCATCCAGGTACTGATCACATGTTACTAAGATTCTCTAAATTTGTAAGAAATGACTCTTGTAGTCTGCAGTAGACAAAGCAAAGTATGCAAACTTGAAGCCTATTTTGGTCTAGTATACCAGTCCCCACCACCTCCACCCCCAATCCCCACACCTGTCCCAACTCCAGAAAGACAGGGAGCTTGGTGGTGAGCTCTTGGGCAGGAAGAGATCTCCAACACTTGTTCTTGTTCTTGGGGATCCCATGTTCAGGGGCCAGTGATCTAGCTAGCTTAGGAATGGGAATGGGGCTAGGACTCCAAATCCAATGTTCTTTTCTCTTTATTGCAGCATAACATTTAGTCATAGATGTGTCCAAATATGTCCGGAAAGGACACAGCTGATTGCGAATTAGGTCAAATTCTTACTCCCGGCAAGAGTATCCATTTCTGGTGGGCAGGCTTTTGCTTATTTGTATACTTGTGTTGTGATGCAGATTGAGACAAACAAGGGAGACTCTCTACCTGAGTCCCAGCCCCCTCCCAGCCATGGTTAAAATGGAAGTCTCCTTGCTGATTTGTTTAGATTGGTCCCACTTTCTAGGAGGTCCCTTCTTCTGGTGTGAGCCCTCTCCTACTGATTTTAGTCCCTACAAACAACAACAACAAAAGAACTTGATTTTTTTTTTAAATGAAGAAGTACATGTATGGTTCATTAAATGATTCTAGATCAGCTTACAGGCTTGTTTAACAATAACAAAAAAAGATAAAGAAAAAGTAAAGAAAGAAAAAGAAAAAAAGAAAAAAGAAAAAGAAGAGAAAAACCACACAGCTCAGAACTGTTCTCATTCCGTTGATATTGGGTTGGTCAACTGTCTCCATCTGGGCTGTGGGCACCCTTCCTCCTCCAAACCCATAGAGTACCACCCCTACCCCTGAGCAAGGGAATGTAAACTAGCAAAAATTGGATTGCCCTGATTTTGTTCTGCAGTCCATACTTTATTCTAGGAAATCGCTTCATTGTTGTGGTTTAAATCTTTTCTTAGCATGTTTCCTTTGTTTCGTGGGTTTTACATGAATTGGCTTAGACTAAACCAGTAAGGATGGCAGAGGCCCATCTACACTAGGCATATTTAAGGGTATTCAGGACGGGTCTTGGGTGAGCTGGCATGCTCTGTACCTTTCTCTTCCTTTAGGCTGAGCCTGGGTCGGAAGAACTCATCATTTTTACCCCGTGTTTAGATCCTTGCTTAGGTTTTTGAGCGCCCACGATGCCTTTCAATAATTGCTTGTGGCACAGGGTCTGGGTTTCCTTGGGTAGTCTTTGCCTGTTGCTGCCACAGGCCAGACCTTTCAGAATTGGCCAGCGGCAACGTTGAGCGTTGTGGTGGTAGGTGATTGCTCCACCAGCAGGAATTGGAGAGAGGAACTTAATCTGGAAGGCATAGTTAATAATTTTAAACCTCTTTTTACAGTCTGCTCTCTTTCCTTGGCCAAGAACTTCTATACTCCTTATTGAGAAAGGCAAGAGCCAGTTTTTATTTGCATCCATCCATCAGCACTCCAAGTGCATGTGTTCAGGGCAGGACTCTTAAAGCCACTTTCCTCAAAGATCAGTGCCACAGCTCAGGAGGTCTGGCTATAGGCAAGACTGTGTGACCCAGTTAGCCAGGTCATAGCGGTGCTTGGAATGGGAGGACAAAGGGCTAATCTACCAGACCCCCCCTCCTTTCAAAACAAAACAAAACAAAACAACACAACAAAACAACAACAACAAAAAAAAACCCCTAGGCCTCTTTCTATCCATTTCTAGATGGCCATAATGAGAGTTCCACGAGGAACCTGTCTCCATAGTACCCACTCTCACCCCACCCCTGCGGGCAGGAATAAGTGCCATTTAGGTTTCTACAGCCTGCTATGTTTAGGGGTGGCAGTGCCAGGGGCACAGGCCAGGGTCCCCCTCAAAGGAAGATGAAGAAGTTGGGAGACCTGCACTTCGCATCTGGGAAGAGAGTGTGAGTGCAGATGCCTCCTAGGCACGTTGATTCTGAGGCCTTTTGTACAGCTAGGGGAAAATATCTTCTGGCTTTAGGGCACTGGTTCTAGCTTTGAGATTATCTAGAAACCGGTGGGAGTCTGGTGGCTGCATGGCCCTGACAGTATAGCAGACAGCACAGTACAATCAGGAATGGCCACCCTGCCTGTCCCTGGTTGTCTCTTCTCTTGGGAATTCGCATGCACACCCCTTCCTTCCCACCTACCTCTCGCCCTACCCCCTCTCTCCCTCTTTGAGTTTTCTCAGCCCCCTCCTTTCTTCCGCCTTGGAGGTGGCTATGATGGGTCGCCACTCGGGCTCACCGGGAAGCACTGCAGAGCCCGAAGAGGTCACTCCAGGAGGGCACTGGGCATGCACACAGGGATGCTACAGAAAACACCCACCAACACCGGGAGGTTGCAAGGCTGGCCCCAGACCTCCCCGATGGAGCGGGAAAGCCGGCTGGCTGCGGGCAGGCTTTCACGGAAGCGCCCTGGAGGTCCCAACCCAGTGGCCGGGTTTTCTTCTCTAGTTTGGCAGGGTCTCCTCACCCTCTGCCTTCCCTTCCCCCCCAAATAAATAAATAAATATCTAGGAGGGCAGCGATCTCGGCGGGGCGCTGGGCCCCGCGCCTCCGCGCAGATGAACTTCCTGGCGCATCAAGACTCGCTGCAGTCCTCCCGCCGAGCTCAGGATATGGGGCGCGCTCGCCTCTCTTCAGAAAAGGAAACGTAGCTCTTCCAAAAATATAAATCAGTTCTGACGTCCAAATATTTCTTTTGTCCTCCAGCATCCTCTGTAGGGATAAATAAAACGTGCTCGGCGCCCAGAGGCCGACTAGGGACCTCGGGGCGCCCAGACGCCGCCTCTGAAGTGCTGCTTCTTGGGGAGTCTCCCTCCTCGTTTGCCACTCTTAGGGGGCCTTGGACCCCTTCAGCTTGCCCCTTGGTCCCTGGTGTCTTAGAGGGCGAATGGCTTATGGGGCTGGCCCAGGGGGTGCTGGGAAAAGAAGAAGTCCCAGAGAGCAGGGCCTGAGCAGCCCCTTTCACCGCCCAGCAAGCTCCCAATTTTCCAGTCCACAGAGGGTGTGCACCTAACCCTTCCAGGAGGGGGCTTCTGGTGCCTCATGGCCTCCGGTTTCAGTAGTTCCAGGAGGACCCTGGAAGGCTCCACATCAGGCCGAGAATACCCCTTGGGTATTCCTAAGGCTGCTACTGCTCACCCAGAGTCAGCGAGGAGCCTGTGCAGCAGCCTGCCAAACTCACGTGTTGGCATGGGTTTAGTCAACCTTAAGCTTGTTCGCCTCATAGGAACACCTTCTAGGTCAGTTAGGGTTTCCACTGGGATTAGAAAACAGCTCAACAGTAAGGCAAACCGCAGGCAGCAAAAGTGGCAGAGAAACCAGCAAGACCCGAAAGAAGGTGGGTTGAGGGTGTGTTCCACAACTCCACACCCCTTCTCTTCTCTCTCCCGAAGCTGGGGTGTTGGGTGTCTCCTCTCCCCACCAAGTCCTCCCCCCTCCACGTGCACCTATGAGGTGAGCCTGAAAGAGTGGGGTTCATGGATGCAGGACAGAGGTTTCCATCTGTCCTGGGCATTCCCCCTCCTGACAGTCTCAGTCTAACTCCAATATTCTTGTGTGGGTCTGGCTCGAGATTGGGCTGCGTGTGGGCGCTATTCGCTTACCCCTTTCCTCCAGGGATCTTCATGGCTGAGCTGCCTCAAAAATCTCCCGTGCAGAATATCTTAGAAGGGTTTAGACAATCCGTCACCCACCACTTCAAGAATGCTTCCTCCCTTTCAAACACAATCCTTGGACACCAGAAAGTCTGCAGTGGGCGTGCGCTTGAAAAGAGAGTAACTATGTAACCAGCGTCAGAGAAGCTCCGAACGCTTTCAGAAACAAGGACCAGGGCCAAAAATCCCTCCAAATGATTTACGGACCCCCTCGTCCTCTTTCCCACCTTTTCCAGGACTCGGCCAACCTACATCCTCGCTCTGAGTAATGCCAACTCGCAATACTTCTTGGTTTGTGTTTTTGGGAGGACACACTTTGCTTCCTGAGGTTCAAAGAAGATAGTATGTCTAGGATGACATAGTTGTGGGGTTTGCTCGAAAAGTCTTTGCTGCTTGAGAGGGAGCGAGCTGCAAAGCCTGGGTGTGGACTTTTGGGTTTGCTTTTGTGTCTGCTCTGGCGACTTGGGGGAGCTGAGACGCGCCCAGTGTTCCTCTCGAGTCCGCTGGGTGGCGCCAGGCTCTTGGAAATAGCAGCCCCTGGGCCAGCCTGCAGCGGTCCACCCTCAAAGGCTCGGTTTCACCTGCGGGCGCTGGAGCCAGGTGGGGGTGGGGGTGGGGATGGGGGTGGGCAGCACACACCCACTCCTCACCCCCGCAACTGGTTGAGGCCTATCAGTGTTGCGCTTGATGGACAGATGCCTTCAAATACTGGCTTATCACGTCCTCGTCCTAGGTTGGTCCCTCTTAGAGGCACATTCTCCAGTTCCGTTTTCAAAGGAAAAAGAGCTAGGTTCAGGTGAAGAGTTCAGTCAGTTCCTTTAGTTTTTGGTTCTCAGAGGCGGTGTGAGCGGTGGTGGTGGTAGTGGTGGAGCGGGTAGGAGTTAAGGGCATTATGTCTTAGTTTTCAATTACATAGGGAGCTCCTGGAACTTTACGCTGGTCTTGTAAACAAATGAGTGAACCGAAAACAAATAAGGGAACCAACCAACCAAGAATGCGCCAACCAACCCCCAGGCTTGTTGTTGTGTCGGGGTTCCGCAGCGATTTTCAGCCTTTTTTTTCTTTCTGGACCTCAGCCATTTGGTCTCCGGTTGTCTTCAGTGGCGGCAATACTAGGGGTTGCTTTTGTTCTCATTCTTTTAGTTACAGAGGAAAGCCCATGTGGCTCCTTAAAATTGTCCTGGTGAAATCCTGCAAAGTGAAACGGAACCTGAAGGGTCCGTGAGGGACAGGCTGGACTGAAAGTGGACGCTCCAGGCAGGTGGGAGTAGGCTCTGGCAGCAGGCTGGAGTTGAACTGGCTGCTCTCCATCATCAATGAAAAAAAAAAAAAAAAGAAAAGAAAAGAGAAAATCCCTTAAACCGAGTGCAAATAAGTTATTGGTGCAAACAGTAAATCCTTTTGTGAAGTTTTAGTTTGGTGTTTTGTATTTGATATTAAGAAGAGATTCACAGTACAGTGACGGATAGGGAATATGCAGAGTCCCCCTCTCCCCCACTCTCCTGACAACTAAGTATCAAGTTTATTATCTCGATTGCCTTAATTATTTTCTCAATTTTCATTTCTGGCTGAAATATTTTAAGCACCTCTAGAAGTCATGTTTTTGAAAATGCACATTTTTGCTCCCTTTAACACCCCCCCCAAGTCTTTCATTTTTTGGATAAAGAAGCAGCCCCCCCACACACACACACCACCACCACCACCACCACCAGGACACTCAGAATCAGGGCAGGACACTGCTCTGCACATTTTTCACAAACAGAATTTTCCAATGTGATGCTCCCTCTCCCCCAGAGGGACTTTAAGCCCAAGTTTTGGCTTTGCCCTGGCTGCTTTCTTCACTGAAAGTCCAGTGTGTGCTTATCATCATGATCCTCCCTTGTCACCAGAGTCAATTCTACATTGCTTTCTTTAGCACAGCCCATATCAGTTCTAGAGAACACATCTGTGGGTAGGTGTGTGTGTGTGTGTGTGTGTGTGTTTGTATGATCTATGTATGTATGTATGTATGTATGTATGTATGAGATTATCCTTGTGGCTGTACAGCATTTTCAAATACATTTCTAGGCAGAGGCTATTTGTGGGAAGAGCTTTTCTCATAGTTTGAAAGTGCCTGCAGGAAAATGTTAGATTGGCCAGGGGGGCTAAGGAGAGCTGCAGAGTGCTGGCAAAGACATTTATTAGCCTTGGCCCTTGAACCCTTGACTAATGTCAAGACTCTATGTACATTTATTAAATATTTGTTGATTTACTCATTTTTTTCTGTGTCCTTGAGGGCACATGTTCTGTTCTTTCCTGTTCAATGAAACCTTAGTGGCTAGGATAGATCACTCCTGAAGGGTGACGGTAGCCCTAAATTTACAGCTTGCCGAGTTACACTTGGTCGGAGTGATTTCAGATCCATTGCTAAGTATGCTCAAACTTCTGTGTTTACATATTTTTCCGTAAAATATAAATACTAAAAATTAAGAGACAATGACCATACGCTCTCCCATGGTGACTGTAAAACAAGAATCAATGGTGTAAAAAGATACACACAGCCATCTTGTTACTTTTGGCCCAAGCAAGTAAAAGTTCTGTTTATTTTAAGTCACCCTGTTTCATTCCACATGGGATTGTTTCCCCTTCAGCACTCTAAGTAACTTCTCTCATGCAAATCGGTGTGCTTAAGCCCACTTCTAGCCTGGCCTGGTGGCGCTGCAGGCGAGGGTGGGGTGGGTGGGGGTCCGCTCCTTCTAGAATGAAGTTTCTAGGCTATAGCTGGGACTCCAATTGCCCAGATCAAAAATGGAGAGGAAAGATGGGTATTATTCTGTGTAGGATCAGGAAGCCCTCGGAAGGATTTACACCTTCATTGCACCTGGGGAGAGATTCCCGCCCTCACACAGGTGGTGTGTCCTAGCATTGTTCAACAAGACGGTGCCCTGGAGTGTGCGTGTGCGTGTGCACTCACGTGGGATAGGGGAGAATATGGTGGTGCGGGATTGATGGTGGGTGTGTCAACTGTGCGGGTTGAAATAAGACAACAGAAGGTTGCAAGCTCCAAAGCAAAAATTCCTGGGCCAGAGAAGTGCGCTCCAATTTGGGTTGTGCTGGCTCTTGCCCTATCTTGGTCTGGTCCGAGGGTCCTGGGATGGCTCACGCGGGAGGAGCCACGAACAGCCGGCCTGCATTATAGGAGTCCTTTGCTTGAGTGCTCCATTCCGGAAAGCACGAAAGCAAGGCGGAAAGAAAAAGCCTACAACGAATGCTTCAGGAGTGGGAGACCCTCCAGGAACCCTGCGGGGTTGCTGGCTGGCTTCAGGCACTTGCAAAACAGTCTCTTGAATTTGTTCAAGGCGGAAGTTTCCCCGCTATAAGCAATCTGGCGAATGGGTTTCCAGCCCCAGCCTGGATATAAAAGGACTTCTGTTAGCACCCCTACCGAACCCACCTTACCCCTAGGCTAATAGTCTCTAGGATCTGCAGCATTGTAGACTTAACGGTACAGGTAAACAGGTTTTGTTTTTGTGACTCCCTTTCCCCCTTCCGGGCACCCCGACATTTCGCTAGTTGCTTGCCCTTGGGTGTGTGTGTATATATATATATATATATATATATATATATATATATATATATATATATATAGTTATTTTTTTCTATATGTACTGATAGGGTTATTGTAAAATCTTTCAACGAATTCGTGTAAGCTGAGCGCTTCCTTTCACCCGCGGCCGGTGGGCAGTGCTCGGCGAAGGGGTGAAGGTCGGCCCTGAAACCCAGGGAGCAGATTCCTCCCAATCCGGGCAGATTTCCGTCGACGCGGCTTTCCACGCGCGGATTCCCCGAAGTCCCGAAGCCTCGAAGCCCGCAGTGCTTGGGGAAGAACTGGGTTCTGCCGCTGGTGCCTCACTTTGTTTTAGGATGTAAGAAGTAGACTTGAGCAGGAAGCTAAGGCCGGCAGGCGCTGAGCTGAAGCAGGTGCGCAGCTGGGCCAGTTCTTGGACAAGGGACCTGGTGGCCTGCAGCGGTCCTGTGCCTTTTGAGAGCTTCCTGCTCAATGCCCACATACTTGTGGCTACAGACAGCGATGGATAAGAGACACTCTTCATAGGAGAGTGACCTTGTTGGACACAGCGGGATCGAAATTTCAAGGGTCATCGAAGGCTACAACCTAAAAGGTAGAAATGGACGGTAGTTCCCTCTCTGCCAGCCTTTCCTCCCAGGCTTGGATCTGTGGCTGCCCAGCACAGCGGGGACGAGACCGACAGTAAACCGCTGCTCCTTGGCCTTGCTGGAGATGGAGCGGCTGCACGTCGGCGCTGAGAAGGGTAGTGGCCCCCAGTGAGACAAGCTTCTGGGGCGGTCACAGGACTCACTAGGTGCCAGAAGGGAACCTCAGCCGGCGCTGCCCAGTCCAGGGACAGTGGAGGAGGGGAAGGGGTCGATACCTCTTGATTCCGAACAGGCAGAGCCTACCAGAAGGTTTTTGTTTGTTTGTTTTTAGTTTTTTTTAAAATTTTTCATTTGTTTATTTTTATTTTTTATTTTTTTGGTTTTTAGTTTTTGTTTTGAAAGAAAGGCTAAAGAGCCTAGGACTGGGGAGCTGAGGTTTGAATGGCCTTTTAAGCCGTCCAGCCCCGCCCCCACCCCCTTTCCCCCCAGGTTTGCAGCCTTCTCTGCGGTAGGCCAACCGCTGGATTCTCCCCGGGAGGCTTAACCTATCACAGGGACTTCCTCTCATATGCATATTTTACATATATAAACACCTTTCCCTTTAATAGCCACTTACATAAACCATCCACATAAACCCTTGCTTGGGATCGCCTTTCTTTATCTACGCTCCTTTCCTCCATTTTTTAGCTGGCTGTGCAAGCTTGGGTTTCCTCTTGAGGATGGAGGCTAAAGTCTTCACTGCTCAGTCTTTGGATTCAAAGTACGTTAAGAATCGGAAACGCTGGGCAGTGGTAGCACACGCCTTTGATCCCCCGCACTTGGGAGGCAGAGGCAGGCAGATTTCTGAGTTCGAGGCCAGCCTGGTCTACAGAGTTAGTTCTCGACACCCCCCCCCCCAACAAACAAACAAACAAACAAAACCAACCCTTTCCATATGCCATCTTTTCATTCAGGAAGGAGAGGGGTACCTCCTCCTTCCAGAAAAGAAATCCTGTCTGACAACCTGAAAACAACCTACCTGTGCATTCAACCTGCACTGGGCAGGAGTGTAGCCACTGTAAGCGGTGCAGTTGGGCAGAGGCATGGACAGAAGAGAGTGTGGGGGGAGAGAGAATGAATTGGGGTTCTTCCTAGAGTCAGAAAGAGAAGTAAAGGCAGCGGCAGAAAGGCTAGATAGTGTTCTGGAGAGCTTTCTACATGGCACAGGTTGAAGATCCAACACCTTACCTACTTCCAGCCAAAGGCTCTTTGTCTGTGGTAGAGCTCTGGCAGCAGGCTGGGGGAGTCTGCCTCGATGGGTCAGCTGGGACAGTGAACTTCTGTGGTTTCTGCCTGGACCCTCCCCTGTGGGAAACCTTTCTGTAAGTGGGGTGCTCTTAAAGATCCCGGGAGCAGCCTATTTCCCAGGTACAATGTAAGGTGTAGATTTCACAAGCAGAAGGAACGTAAAGTAAATGGGTAGAGAAGAAGCAGTTATTCTGTGTATTGTCAGACTCAGTTTTACAGCTCGCTATTTGTGGGGTTGTAGTGTTGTGAAAAGGCTTTCATGCCTTGGGTTGATGTGGAATTACATTTGATGGGAGTGGAGGAAACTGTGTTGTTCACACAGTACACGAAGCTCATGTGCGCCAGTGACTCTACCTTCCAGGTAAGCTAACTCACATTGTCCTTAAACATTACCTGACAGATTTTACTCTGAAAATGCAGATGAGCTTAAGATACTCTGAAGTTCATTGTTGATTTTCGGTGGGAACCTGCGTGTCTTCTCTCAGGATGGGACTCAGTCTCTCTTGTCTGGGGAACTGGAAGGACTTGTGAGATCTGTTAGCTTCCACACTAATCTCTTAAAGGGGGAGAGGGCCATATCTTTGTTGCCTCTGAAACTAGGGAAAAAATGGGATCATAAGAGGATTCAAAGTAAACCTTGAGGCTACTAGAGCTTGACACTGCTATTATTAATTTGCAGAGAGCAGGAAGATAGGATAAAATGTCACCAGTCTTTCCCACCTGGAGAATCTTATAAACAGGCTGGTATCCAGCAGGATCCCAGGACTTCCTAAAGAATCATAGATCCTTAGCTGCTCAAGTCTAATATAAAACATACCTCAAGAAACAGGCAGCAAGAGCAGAGCTGGACTGCTAGGATCATATCAAGGTAAAAATTTTGGTAATAAAAAGTAAATAACCACAGGGGCAAAGAGGCAGCTTGCAGAATGGGAGACAACATTTGCAAACTATACTATCTGTTAAGGAACACAAGAGACTCAACAGGAAAGCAACACTGACAGGAGTAACAAAACCAAGATAAATAGTTCTGTTAAAAGGGCAGTGGGGAAGTAGTGGTGTGTTCCTTTAATCCCAGCACTCGGGAGGCAGAGGCAGGCAGATTTCTGAGTTCGAGGCCAGCCTGGTCTACTGAGTGAGTTCCAGGAAAGCCAGGGCTGAGACAGGAAAAACTTGTTTCAGAAACAAAACAAAACAAAATAAAACAAAACAAAAACAAAAAAAAACAAAACAAAACCTCTGAAAATCGTTGCTTCCATAAAACACACATAATCGCACTAGTAGGTATTTCCCAAAGGAAGTAAACCTGGTATGTGGACGAGGTCATCTGTATCCCCACATTCCCTGCAGGAGTATTCATACAGGCTAAGATGTAGAACTGACATAAATGGAAGTGCATAACATTGGACAAAAGGATAAATGCAAATGTGCCCTGGGGTACTATTACTCCTCACAGGAGTGAAGAGTGAGACAGCGATTGCTATGGAGACCGTGGGTGGAGAGAGGAAGAGGGAATAGATGCCAAGTCCTGGTTGGATAAAAGAAATACGTTCTGGTGACCTATCCTTGGTAAAGTGACTGCAGAGAACAGTAATGTAGCCTATACTTTAAAACAGCTAGAAGGGTTTTGGTTCTCTCTCCCTCTCCCCTTTCTTCTTTCCTCCCTCTCTCCTCCCTCCTTTCCTCCTTCCTTTTCTCCCCCTTCTTTCTTTTCTCCTTTTTTCTTCTTTCTCTCTTTCTTTCTTTCTTTCTTTCTTTCTTTCTTTCTTTCTTTCTTTCTTCTTTCTTTCTTTCTTTCTTTTTTCTTTCTTTCTTTTTTCTTTCTTTCTTTCTTTTTCTCTCTTTCTTTCTCTCTTTCTTTCTCTCTTTCTTTCTTTCTTTCTTTCTTTCTTTCTTTCTTTCTTTCTTTCTTTCTTTCTTTCTTTCTTTCTTTCTTGGATTGAGACAGGGTTTCTCCGTGAAGCCCTGGCTATCCTGGATCTGTAAAGCAGCCTGGCCTCAAAGTCAGATCCACCAGGCTCTTTCTTTCTCCTGAGTGCTGGGGGTTAAAGGTATGGGCCAACTATCATGACTGAAGAAGACAAACTTTTATATGGTTTCTCTACAAAGAAATGATAAAAATAGGAGGGGATGGAAATCTTATCTTAGCTTGATCATCACATAGTGCATTCACATACTGCAGTGTAACATGGCACTGTAAGTATGTATAATTGTGAAGGATGCATAAGAAAACGCAGTATTTGCACTTAGCCTATGCACACCTCTAGATACTTCATAGAACCTAATACACAACACAGTGTAAATCATTGCTACCACATATTATTTAGGAATAAAGGTGAGAAAGATGTGTGAACATGTTCAGTGTAGAGGTAGTTACATTTTCTGAGTGTTTAGCAGTCAAATTTGGTTAAGTCTGAGGATCTGAAACCCTCAGAGACAGAAGCCATGCTCCTTGGGTTTGCATGGTATTTCTTTCTTCTGCAGGCAACACCATTTCCATACCCATAAGGAGAATTCCATCCTGCTTTGCATGTAATCACCCAGCTGTGAGATGGGAGGTGGTCATGTAACCCCTGACTGCTCTACTACCTTAGTGGCTGGTCGAGTAAAGACACAGATTAGCATTCACCATCCAGAGGAATTTTCTGGGCTTGTTAGCAAAGCCAGTAGGGGAGGGTCATCCTCGGCCTTTCTTTTCTGAAACACAGGCATTAAGAGTATTTTTGATGGTCATCATGTGACTTTTCTGGCTTTTCAGAGGTAGGAAGCCTTGCGTAACAGAAAAGAATGAGGCCAGTGCATGCGCACAAATTGTGTGTGTGTATGTGTATTGTGTATCCTCGTTAATCACCAGCTCTTTGGTTCCACAAATGCATTCTAAGTGCCTGTCCTGAGATAGGCAGAGTTTTAGGTGTGGGGGAAATACTCATGGGAGTTGTCAAGGACTCTGTCTTCAAAGCTTAAATTTGAAAGATGAGGGTCCACAAGGAAATCTATACAACCTTTTAGAGACAAAATGGCTCCAGAACAGAGGCTACATACGATGGCGGTGGTACAGGAGGGCTGTATGCTAGACAGAGGCTGGCAGTCATCTTGGCTCTCAGGTCATGTTGATATGAGGAGAGGGTGGAGGACTAAGAGGCCCAGCTATGGGAAGACATGGTGCAAATGGAGCCAAGATATCCAGAGGTCCCAACAAATGACCTTGGGTTGATTGTTCAAATAATGTCACAAGAGAGAGGGAGCCTGGGCTGTCTTTCTCCTTTCTAGATGCCCTTTGGAAAGTGTTGATAAACAAGGAGAGGGGCTGACTGGGTTTTTTTTTTTTTTTCTCTTTCTATTTAGCCAGCCTTCTTATGAAAAGCATGTGATACTGACTTCGTCAACACAGGCAGAGCAGGTTAAAGTCCTTGGATGATCACGTGACTCTCCCATTGCCTTTTGTGTGAGGTAGCCCATTTTTAGGCATGTGTTGTGTGAGAATTGCTTTTCTCTAATTCAGTCGCACTCACTTCATTCCTACACTATGGAGGCACTGAGGCCAACCCTCAGGATTAGTACAATGAAGACCTTGAGGTCAGCACTATTTAAACTATGCTGATCTGTATACCCAGCCTCGGAGCTCAGGATACTGCGGAAGGCCTGGAGTAGGCTCACAACTCCGATTAAAGAGAAAGAAGAGCAAGGGTATTGAAGACTAAAGAGAGATTGTAGGTTAGGCATGGTGGTACATGCTTTCAAACCCAGGACTTGGGAGGTAGAGGTAGCCAAGTCGCTGCAAGTTTGGTGCTAACCTGGTCTAGACAGTGAGTTCCAGGCTACCCAGAGGTACCCAGTGAGACCATGCCACACAAAAATGTGGGATTTTATTGTGGCCTTAAGTAGATTATAAAGTCATACCTTCCCAAATCAAAATGGTATGTCAAATTTCAACTCCCAAATGAAACAAAGTCCAAGGATGTCTTCATGGATGTGATTCATGCTATAAACAATGGGAATGCAGCTTACATCACTGAGAATGCTGAGCTAACAGCTCAGTGATGACAGCAAGGATCCATATTCTTTCTGCTTTTCCTTGTTGGACACAGAACCCACTCCAGTCTAGAAACTGTGTTCCAAAAATCTAATATATTATTTTATATTTTCATTACTTTTGTAATTAATTTATTCATTCACCTTACATCTAGATTGCACTCCACAGAGTCCCATCTCCCTTAGCCCCTCCCCCATCTCCCCTAGGCAAGACTTCCCATGGAGGGTTAAGGACACCAGAATGTGTCCTGCCTACAAGAAAGTGCAGGGACAAAGGTAGAACAAAGACTGAAGGAATGGCCAACCAATGACTGGCCAAAACTGAGACCCATCCATGGGCAAGAACCAATCCTGACACTATTAATGATACTTTATTATGCTTATGGACAGGAACCTAGCATAACTGTCCTCTGAGAGGCTCCACTCAGCAGCTGACTGAAACAGATGCAGAGATCCACAGCCAAACATTAGACTGAGCTTCGAGAGTCTTCGGGGGAAGGACTGAGGAACCCAGAGGGCACAGGAACTCCACACTAAGGCCAACAGAGTCAACTAACCTGGACCCTTGGGGGCTCCTAGAGACTGAACCACCAAGAAAAGAGCCTAGATGGGCTGGACCTAGGCCTCCTGCAATATTTTACATTTCTTATATTTATTTTATTATATATGCATGCTTTATCTGCATGCCTGATGCATGTGGAGACTAGAAGAGGATGTGGAATTCCCTGGAACTCAATTGGGGGCTGGGAATAAACCTGTCTCCTCTGCAAGAGGACAGCACCAGAGAGAGCTGTGTCACCCTGCTTGTACTAAGAAGATAAGAATAGGAGGGGGAGATTCTGTTTCCTAACAGTGGAAAGGCGATCATCTTCATTTTAGTGGGTGGGAAGGGTTTTGATCTGCTCTTCTCTCTGGACTAGTGTTAGTATTCAAGGGAAGTTAGTTTACAATTAATCTAATCCCGTGGTTCTCAACATGTGGATTGTGTCCCCTTTGGGGTGGGAGGACCCTTTCATAGGGATCACATATCAGATATCCTGTTTATCAGATATTTATATTATGATTCATAACAGTAGAGAAATTATAGTTAAGAAGTAGCATTGAAAATAATTTTTAATGGTTAAGAGTCACCACAACATGAGAATTGTATTAAAGCATCATGGGTTTAAGAAGGTTGAGAACCACGAGTCTAGACTGTGGAGAAATGACACTCTCTAATAAGACGTTTTTAGATTTTTTTTCTGAATCCTTGAGAGGGCCCAGCAGTCAGATTTTGAAGAGTCGGCAACATCAGGAACAACAGATATCTCATCTATGCCTCAGACAGAGAGAGCCTTCCACCCTGCTACCACTGCTGGGCACTACTTGACAGGCTGTGCTAATGTCCTGGGATCACCCCAGACAAAAAGGAAATGTGGTTCCCCCTTGCTGCGCTCACCAAATAGATTCTCTTGGGACTTGGTCTGGTGGGCGGAGTCTGGTTGCTTGTGAAACCTCAATCAGCAGGAGGCTGGAAAAGTGAGTTCTACCTCGGGAGGCAGAGCTCACTGTGTACCCCCTGGACATAGGGGTGAGCAGGGCTGCATGAGAAATGCCATTCACAGTGAGAAGGGAAGGAGATGAGGGAGACAATGGCAGACCCTGTTCTGCAGCATCAGGTCACTTACAGAAACAGGCTTTCTTTGAAAAGTGTAAAAAGATAGACTTGAGATTGAGAAAACCATTGATGTTATACACACAGATAGACACATCACGATATTTTGGGACTTAATGCATGCTAAGCATATAATCTACTACCACGTTGTCCTCAGTCCCTTAAATTTAACTTTAAAAATACTTATTTTCAATTATGTGTATGCCTACATACACGTCTTTGTGTAGCTATATACACCTTTGTAGCAGGAACAGTGGAGCCGCTTCCATGTAAATGCTGAACCGCTGGGAGCTGAGCAGTCACAAAAGCATCTCCTGCAGGAGGACCTAATGGAGGACTACTTGAGAGGCCAAGGGTTGAAATACTGACAATGCAGGAAATTGGAAACTGCTATTTAGAAGAAATGCTTTCTTGGAACCAACAGGGTATGGGTGGAGGGTATTAAAGGAGCTTGCAGCAAGTGTTCAGAGAGCTTGCTGTGGCGAATAGTCCAGGGCACAGGGTGCACACCTTAGTGCAGTACCCATGCAGGTAATGTTTTTTTTGCACTGACCGGGATATCCAGATGGCAGTAAATGATGCTGGTGATAGTGGATATTTTATTGTCCCCCTGGTTTAGTGAGAATTTCCTCGCCTCACCAGTACCTTGGAGCTGCACTTCTAGGCAGTTATGAACCATGTGGGTGCCGAGAAGAGAACTCAGGTTCTCTGCAAGAGCAGCAAGTACTCTTAACTGCAGAGCTAACTCTCCAGCCCTCCAATGATTTAGCTTATAAACCACTGATTCTTTAATTTGCTCAAGTCAAAACATGCTACGATGGAAACAAACAGTGACAGGGTGAATTTGCCAAAGGTAGCCCTACACCCATCTCAATCGGTGCTTTGCAAGCACTAACTCCCAAGACCTTACACAGTGGGAAGTGGCCCCAAAGGGAATCCCAAATAGACACATCCAACACCCGGGAATTTGAGTTATCACTGGACTCTTATTTGATGGGAGTTATATTTGGTCCAGTATTTAGTGACTATAAGTCAGTTCTAATAAGCATCTTTATCATGCCTTTGTTTCCTAGACATAAAACTGTTGCACTATGAGATAGGAATTATTTTATTTTTATTAAATGATCTAACCACTTCTTTCCACAACCAACAAACTTGGTTCTAAGAGTCTACAACTTCACCAGCCATGGTTAATGAGGAACCTATTTTACGACATCTTTCCCCTCTTTATTTCACAGCAAAATCGGTATTTCATGATTACTCAAATTTGAATTTTTTAAAGTGACCAATTGTAAGAACATGGTCTAAGAATGGAGAGGATTCTGAGGGCTTGTGAGCAAACTTCAAGAAGGCAAGACTAGAGTCTGGTGACCTCAGTTTTTTCAAAACATAAAATTGTTCTTTGAATGTGTGTGTGTGTGTGTGTGTGTGTGTGTGTTTCTCCCAGGTGTAAATTAATTTACATATATGCCTCTATGGAAAAACATGGTTTTGCCACATGTGGGCTTGTCCTTGTGATTGTATACAGTTGACCTTGTGAGAACTTCACTCATTTGATTCTTCTTAACCCTCAGAGTGTAACACTCAGAACAAAGCTTCCTCTTGCATGGGCCTTAAGTCTGCCTCATTCATTGGTTCTATTCTCCCAGGTCCTGCCTCCTCTAAAGAGGTAAACGCCAGACATTAAGCAATTTCCGTGCATTAGCTAATGAATATTTATAATACATTGCAAAAGTAAACCTCCATTTCACCCATGAGAAGACTGGAGTTTTAGGAAGACAAAATAACCACCTCTAATTCCCTTAGCAGGAATGGGGAATTTGCCCCCAGACTTTCTGATTCCAAATTCCTATAGCAACTGATCCAGAGTATGGAAGACAGAGGAACTTATTGAGACAATAAATTAAAATGCCAAAAATTGTGTAATTCCCTGAATTAACTTTAGCCCAGGCAGAACTTCAACTTACAATCCTCCTGCCTCAGTTTTCCAAGTAGCTAGAATTACAGACCTGCATCTCCAGGTTCAGCAGAACATGAGAATTTCAAAAACTTCCATCAATTCAATATTTAAAAATGTCTGGTAATATTTCCTTTCTTTGAGAATCACAACAAATATCGTATATTCGTGTCTTTGGGATGTCTTAAGGGAAAGAAACTGTTTGGTTCTCTTTAGCATTCCAGAAAAGCTGTTCCAAAGGATAAGCCTTGGGAAGCACTGCCAAGTGCTGCGCCTCTGGTTTTTTTGTTTCATGTTTTATTGCATTGGATAGAATGTCTAGACAGCAGTAAATGATATTGGTGATAGTGGATATTTTATCATTCCCCTGGTTTAATGAGACGGTTCCTAGCATTTCATCATTAACTATTATGTTGAGCGTGAGTTTAAGACAGATTCAGATACCATTTATTATCTTAAATAAAAATCCTTTGTTTCTTACTTTTTGACTTAAAGAACCAGTATTGAGTGTTGGGTATAAGGCACCCGCTTCTCAAGCAAGGGAGAGGTGAAGATGTAACTGTATGCTGTGAACCACATAAATGGACATTAGATAGGCATGTCACACACACACACACACACACACACCCCACATGCACACACACACACACCCCACATGCACACACACACACACACCCCACATGCACACACACACACACACACACACACCCCATACATTTGTGGAACACACACTTTTGAATACAAGCCTTTGCATATTAGGTGAATGTTCTACCACTGAGTTGTGCTCAGCCCCTGGACAGTGTCTCTGATGCTTAGGGGCACGTTCTAAGGTTCTTGAAAGATGACTGCTCCTGAAGTGGGTGGGACAGCCATGTGTTTTCTTCCAGACAGGTTGGTTGTACTTGACTTGTCTTCTCTATTTTGGGTTTCATGTCTTGAATAGCATTTAGTACATGATGGTACCTAATAATTACCAGTCTAACTCAAGTTTTAAAGAGTTAGCCTCAGGCCAGTGAGATGACTCTGGATAAAGGCACTTGCTGGGAACCCTGACCTGGGTTCAGTCTCAGAGAACCACATGGCAGAAGGGGAGAACTGACTCCTGAAAGTTGTTTTCTGACCTTGTCATGTGTGTCATGACACATGTGCTCTGTCCTCTCAAAACAAAACAAATAAAATGTAATAAAAATTATTACAAAGAAAAGAATAGTCTTAAGACAAGGCTGCCTGCATCCTCCCACCCAAACCACCACCAATCATATTGAGATTTCTGTCTCTTGATTCCTCCCTTCCTTCCTTCCTTCCTTCCTTCCTTCCTTCCTTCCTTCCTTCCTTCCTTCCTTCCTTCCTTCCTTCCTTCCCCTTTCCCACCTTAGCCAGATAGAGAAACAGAGATACACATGGAAAATTCTTTACCCTAATCCAAGCCTGTCTACAACACCATGTAAGTTTTCAAAATAGAGCAAGGGCATCAAGGTTCATTACTCTGGACATCGGCCTTTGCTTTTGGCCAGAGAAGTCCTCAACAATGGATTGGTGGTCCTTGGGGGAAAACTGCTGAATGAGTGATTGCGTTTCAGATTTGGAACCCTCCCTGCCTTCTCTACGCTAACAATTTCCTTGTCTACAAGTTTATAAGGCAGCAAATAGCCCCTGTGAGCATAATGAATTCTGACATCATAGGGCCGTGGCACTTAGAAACAGCAGGCCAGCCAGTACTTGCTTTTATTAGCCACATACCCCAAAGCTGAGCAACGGGGCTTAGCCCTACTTGGACGTCCTATTATAAACCTTATTATAAATCCATCCCCATTTTCTCTCTGTTTTCAGTGAGGTCACTTTTCATGGTCAAGCAATTTCCTCTGCCATGCTTCCTTGCAGACTGCAAGAATGCAGTGTAGTCCCATTGCACAAGCCCTGAGTCACACACATGTCTTCAATTCTGGCTGTAGAATGGAGTTTTTGAGGGACAACCATGTAGTCCTAATCCAAGAGGGTGACTGAACCAGAGTTATTTCTTGCTTCTCTTTGACAGTGGTAGTGTCCACCTTCTCTCTTGGGATTTAGTCCTAATTTGAAATTTTTGGAAATCCTAATACATTTGGAAGTTATTGGTGGATGACTGAAAGAATGTAATTTTCAACAAGAATGGAGGGAGATGGCTTAGGATGCAGTCAAGTGTCAGGTCTTGGTCTTTGTGTGTCTTTTTCAGGGGCAAAGTTGAAAAGGTTTCAAAGAGAATGGGACAGAGGAAGCTGCGGCTGCCACTCTGTGGTAGCACACATGCTTAGTGTCCACAAGGTGAGAGGGAGAGAGAAAGAGAAAGGGGAAAAAGCTGAGAGAGGAGGAGGGAGAGAGGAGAGAGCGTTCCATGTCCCACGAGTGGAGGGAAGCAACACCACTCTTAGTGCAGTGGTGTTGAAGGTGGAGAGCAGGCATGTTGCTGAGTCTCTCTACCTTTTACTTTGGGTTTCCTTTCTATGCTGAATGTCTCTGGCACACAGAAGAAGACAACGGGAACAATGGATCAGAGTTCATGGAAACGAGTCATGTTGGCATTAAGAGCCATCTGGTTTAATTTGTATAATTTAAGGGGGGGATTGAGGGAATTGTTTTATGATCTTACTTCACAGGGTGGGCTGTCGGTCACAAAATGTCCAAGGACCGCAGACAAACTAGTCAGCATATAAACACTGGTTAACTGTGGAATGAGTGGACCCAGGATCTCCTCCTTTCTTCAGCCCAGCTCAACAGTGTTCCTTATTTAAAATGTTATCCAGGTCTGTGTTTTGCAATTCTAAGATTACAAATGGTCTTTTTGTCATAAAATATAAAATGTCTGCCTAACAGACCATCTTTTAGGAACTGAAATCTGGAAGTATCTTGAGATGTGGAGAGATGGCTGGCCAGCCCAGGGCTCTCTTCTAGCTCCATGTAAGAGGAAGGGTATACCCTTTTAGTTCTGAGGTCCTTGGTCAGCACTGGCCCCTGTGGATGGGGCTATTCCGTGGTTGTCCTGGACTAAGTCACTCTTTCACCTGGTCCCATAAAAGATAGAACCAAGAAGAGAGGGTGGAGCGGGCACGGAGGGGCAACCTGCAGGGACCCACATTCTCTTACTCTGCTGGTTGGTTTTAGTTGACACCATCAACGATTGGTTTCCCAGGGTCTTCTGTGTTCTTTTGCCACCAATGGCTTCTACGTAAAAAGACTGAATTACAAAACCGCTGCTTTCCCATTTTGATTGGAACCAAGCAGTTCAGGGTGGTGATTGCAACCTTCTTCACTGGATTTTTGATATTCTGGTGAAAGTTTGCTAAATTCCCCACATTTGATGGTGGTTGTTGTTTCCTTTTGTTGATTGGTGGTTTTTTTGTTTTTGTTTTTGTTTTTTGTTTTTTTTTTCTGTCTCAGGGACCAAAACAAAAGTAGAACCCAGCTGCCACACCAAAAAATTGGCAAAGACTTCATCTACAATTTGAATATGGAAATGGAACATACAAGTGTTTCCAGTGCTTTTTGTTATGAGTGGAATGGAGGTGAACCATCATGGGGTCTTCTTCACAGAGTTGGAAGGAGGGCTGTTCATTAACATTTCCTACAGTGTGAACTTCTACCTGGATCTTCACCCTTGAGATCCCATACACAAGAGTTATTGTGCCTTGTATCCCAGAGAAGACATCTTAGCTCAGAAAGGCCCATGGGACATCTTAAAGGTACTCCCTTGAGCCTTGGAGATGGGATTTGATCCAGTGCTATCATGCTGTAGATTACCATTGTGTGTCTATCATGTAGTAAATACTAAGTCCTGCATTTTGGGGTCACACACAGGCTTCAGAGCCAGCCCAGACCCATCATGGTGGGAATATGAAAACCCAGACCTCCTAAAATGGGGAAGCTCTCCCTTCTTCCCTTTTCTATGTTTTTTTCTTTTGTTCCCCTCCAGCTGAAATCTCTTTCAAGCCTTATTGTTGCTGACAAGGTTATCTGGAGGTCAGTGGGCTCACAGGTTGTTTGGATTTCCTAAAATTGTGCTTTTTCCCTAGATGTGTCTGGAGAGATTGCTTGCACTGTATAGAAAGGATGGCCTACTGAGGCGAACACACACTACCCCGATTTCTGTCTCTTTCTGTTGCCCCCAGGGAAGGCGTTTCAGGGCTCTGCTGTTTAAGAATGAAAACTGGAAGAAACAAATCCTGGACTTGGGAATTTTCCAGTCTGTTTGGCGGATCTCAGAGAGAATCAAATCCACCCCCAACCCGCCCTGAATTTTTCTGTGACCTTTACCAGGCTACGTTTTGAAAACACTCTTCCTTCTGGTGAACAGTTTTAGATAGAGGATGGGGGTGTGACTCTTGGTGTAGATATTCAGGCCATATAATGCCAGATGCAAACACAGATGTGTATGAGTTCACAGAATCGAGGATATAAATGTCCCCACTTTCCTGTGTGCCTTGGGAAACATCCATTCTTTTATTTAGAGAGGAGAGAGAGAGAGAGAGAAACCCTCATGGACTCAGATTTGCTCAATTTCCTGCCTTAAACATTCGTACTTTAAAGGAGCTCGTTTGCATATGAAATTGGACAGTGATAGCATATGTTGGGAAAATTTGACCAAAGCAACATTCTTCTTTAATCTGCACATGCTGTGGCTTGTGAGAGTTTGTGTTCACATGCAGACTAACTTATCAACATGGAAGAAGTTAGTCCACGCACAACATAGTCCAAGATAAACTCTTCTCTGAGACATGGTGAGTGATTCTAAAGACTCCCCCTGAAAAGGATATTTCGAAAGTTCATTCAGCTCTATTCACTTTAAATAAGGGTGAAGACATTAAGTGGATGATTCTTACAGTTGTTTTCAGTTACCATGCAGGAAGCGATCGATTGAAGGCTTAAGCATAACATTTTGAGTTTACTCTTTGATTATTTGTTATTAAGAAATTAATTTTAGAGTTGATCACGACAGAATGAGGTCTTTAACTTAAAATGTTTTTCAACTTTGCCGTACAGATTGGTGTACAGCTTATGTAATTTTCATATTTTTAAAAAGTATTTCCAGGACCACTGTGGTATGCCAGCACCTTTGCCACATACAATCAATGGTAAGGTTAACTTGCTGAACTGCTCTGCTGCCTGGTACACACTAGAATTATTTATGAGAACTCCAAACAATGGCAGACTAGCTAGTTCTGGGGCCTGAATTGAGCCCCCCAAATCTGAAGCTGTAACAGCCAGCACTTCAGAATCTAAATCTGGTCATTGTGTTTGTAAGAGGCTATTAGGACAAAATGGAGTGTTTCCTACCTGTGTGCGACTGATGTTCTTGGAAGAAGAGATGAGATCCAGACAGAGGGACACAATTTGAGAACACAGAGGAAGACTTCATCCAAAAGCTAAGGAGAGAACTCTGCCTGTGCCTTGATCTTGGACTAAATAAAAATAAATGTTGCAACTTCAGTCTGTGCTCTATTTTTACAGCATGGAGAGCTAACTGATCAGGATTGGAAACTCCTGTGAGCAGGAAAGGGAGAGGGGCAGCACTCAGGGCTGCCAGGTCAGTCACAGACACTGTCACCTTGTTTTAGGCTTGAATAAGACAGCAATTTAAAAGCAATTTAAAAAGTACATACAAAACAAATGCAAATGTTTGACAGCTACACCTACAGCAAATGAGGTGGACCCATGGTTACTACTTTCAGTTGTTATTAGCAGAACTCCTGAAGGATGCAAATAGCCATCTGCTAGACCTTACCCATAGCTCCACATTTTAGGGAGAAACAAAGAGGAGCACTTGATGCCCATGCTAAACAAGAGTTTTTCTGAAATGGAAAGGCTCTGCCATGAACTGCAGAGCAATTCCTTAAGAGCAAGGAGAGGGTTTGGTGTCATGAGCACTGATCATATCCCCTCTATCTGGGGTGAGCTGCTTTGCACTCACTGTTCTGTCCATGGTAAGTGGATAAATGTGGTTTGCATCACTCGGTGCCTTGGGAATGTCTTACGGGTTATTTCTGGAATGGGCAAAGTTCAGCAGAGTCTGGAGCCAAAATGTCCCCATTATTGAGCCAAGACAGTTCAAGTGTTTATGACCCATCTCCAGAATGGTGTGCACATGTGAGAGGTTGATGGTGCAGTTTGCACACATCCCTAGGAGTGGAGGGACAAGCCGAAGAGAAGCAAGAAGGAAGGGAGGGCTGTTGTTGACTGTCTTTTAAGCCCCGGGGCCACTGGAGAAGGCCCAACAGCACATGCGTGTTTACAGACTTTTCCTGTTCAAAGAATCAAAGCTCCTGAAGGCTGCTTAGAAGCCTCAAAGGCTGCAGGAAAACCCACATCCCTCCCAACATTTTCTTTCTTCTTTTTCTGGATCTTGCCTTCAAGGCTATTTTAATTCAGGGCTGCTAGACTGAAGGAAAATTACCCAAGCGAGTGAGCAAGTGATTCTCACCATATAGCCTGAGGATGTCTGGGTCTTCTCTGGCGCTTTCAGAGAGCCTGAGATTGGTACTATTTTCATAGAAATATAGAGACGACAGCGTAGTAGAGGTTTCCAGAAGCTATGTGGCACATGGCAGTATCATTCCTCTGATGGCTAATAGATCATTATAGACCCTTTTCTAAACAAAATCACTTTACATCCTGATCACAGACCCCTCCTCCCAGTGCCCCCGCCACAATTACCCTCTCCCCTTCTCTTCTGAGAAGAGGGGGCACCCCAGCATATCAAGTCACTGCAGGCCTAAGCATATCCACTATCATGGAGGGCAGACAAGGCAGTTCAGTTAGAGAAACAGGATCCACAGACAGGCAACAGAGTCAGGGGATAGCTCCTGCTCCAGTTGTTGGGGAACCCACATGAAGACTAAGCTGCAATATTCTACATATGTGCAGGGGAGAGCTAGGTCCAGCCCATGTATGCTTTTTCATTGGTAGTTCAGTCTCCAGGAGCCCCCAAGGGTACAGGTTAGTTGACTCTGTTGGTCTTCTTGTGGAGTCCTTGTACCCTCCGGGTCCCTCAGTCCTTTCTCCAAGTCTTCCACATGACCACCCCAAAACCCCAGATCCACAAAAGTTTGAGCGTGAGTCTCTGCATCATTTTCCATTATCTGCTGGGTGGAGCTTCTCATAGGACAGTTACACTAGGCTCCTATCTGCAAGTATAACAGAGTATCATCAATAGTGTCAGAGATTGGTTCTTACCCACGGGATGGGTCTCAAGTTAGGCCAGTCATTGGTGGGCCATTCCCTCAGTCTCTGCTCTATCTTTGTCCCTACACTTCCTTGTAGACAGGACAAATTTGGGATTGAAGGTTTTGTGGGAAAACTCTACTGGGAGTTTTCCCTGGCTACTTCAAATTCCATGTTCCCCATTGCTATGAGTCTCAGCTAGAGTCACCCTCAGACTCCTTGAAGTTTCCCCCATCCCAGGTCTTTGACACCTGGAGATGCAGCCCCCACCCCACTGATTTCCATCCACTCTCTTGCCTCTGGCTCTCTCTGCACCTGATTCCCTTCCCCATCCCTTCTCCCTCCTAGTTCCCTCCCCCCACCCACCTCTGATGACTGTTTCATTTCCCTTTCTCAGTGAGATTCCGGCATCCTCCCTTGGGCCCTCCTTGTTCTTTAGCTTCTTTGGGTCTGTGGATTGTACTTTATGGCTAATATCCACTCATAAGTGAGTATATACCATGCATGTTCTTTTGGGCCTATGTTACCTCGCTCAGGATGAATATTTTCTAGTTCTATCAATTTGCTTGCGATTTTCATGATGTCCTTGTTTTTAATAGCTGAGTAGTATTCCATTGTGTAAACAAACCACATTTTCTTTCTTCAGTTGAGGGACATCTGGGTTGTTTCAAGTTTCTGGCTATTACAAATAAAGCTGCTATAAACATAATGGAGCACATGTGGTATGGTTGAGCATCTTTTGGGTATTTGCCTAAGAGTAGTATAGCTGGGTGTTGAGATAGAACTACTCCCAATTTTCTGAGTAGTCAGCAAATTGATTTCCAAAGTGGTTATACAATTTTGCACTCCCACCAACAATGGAAAAGTGTTCCTCTTTCTTCACATCCTTGCCATGATGTGATGTTGGTTGAGTTTTTTAGTTTAGCCAGTCTGATGGCTGTAAAGTGGAAGCTCAGAGTCATTTTGATTTGCATTTCTCTTATGACTAAGGATGTTGAACATATGTTTGTATGTTGGTTGGTCATTAGAGGTTCCTCTGTTGAGAATTTTCTGTTTAGCTCTGTACCCCATTTTTAATTGGGTTATTTGGTTTGTTGGTGTCTAACTTCTTGAGTTCTTTATATATTTTGGATATTAGCCCTCTGTTGGATGTAGGGTTAGTGAAGAGCTTTTCGACATGAGCACTCTTACATTCTCCAGAACTTTCCAGGTTAGTAGGAGTCGAGATGCACATGCATACGCTCTGTGAGATGAACTCAGTCTGTTCTCAACATTTACCTGTTCTTCCTAGCATCTTACCTTTGCCCACCAAAGCTTTTATAAATCCCAATAGTTTTCTTACACTGATACAGAATACAAAATATAAATACACTTTTGCTTTGATATTCTGTTTTTACTAAAGAACTTTTGTAAGTTTGACAATTACTTCTGAAACTTAGCATTTTAAAATCTAGCATTTTTTCTAAAATAAAATGAGGTTCACAACATATTTCTGAAATATTTATTGATGTGTGATTGGCTTTTAAAAGGGGTATACAAGATTTTCTTTCTTAGATTGTATGCAAGGATGTTGAAAACAGGGTCTGTAGAGATGGCCCAGTAGGTAGGACACTTGTTGCTCTGGTAGAGGACCAGTGTTTGGTACCAAGCACCCATGAGGAGGCTCATACGATTCTTTAGAAGATCTGACCCTTGTCGTCTTCATGGGACTTGGGCATGTATGCAGTGTGTATACATACAAGTGGACAAACACTCTTAGGCATGAAATAAAGGTAAATAAATATTTTTAAAATGATACTGAAAAGGATGAAGTTCATGTACCAGAGAATTCTGTCACCCATGAGGGCACATACTCTGTCCGAAGAGGCCTGGTCAAACCACCAATAAGGAATGAAAAAATATTCTCAAAACTGCTCTCCATTCAGGTTTACAGATCTTAAATTTTTACCTTTTTGTGTCTTATGTCAACAGAAAATAAAATTAAATTGTAGAGGATTATAGTTGAACCATGATTTTAGTTTTGGACCAAATAGTTAGTTTAAAGCAAAAAGGAATATAGTACTTGGAATATAGACAGGATGAATCCTTTTATTCTCTCCTCCCTGTTGATCTGTTTACAGACCACACTGGAAGACCACGAGGAGCACTGTACAGGCAAGTCCCTGGGTCGCTTGGGCTGGGTAAGGGGATACAGCAGCCTAGAAAAGAGTGAAGCTGGCACGTGTCTATGGGTGGGAAAGTCATTCAGGATGGGGCACTGCTCTTTTTCATCAGTGCCAGGACCCATGTGACGAGTGCTCCAGCCAAAAATGGAATGTCTGAGTTAACAGTCAGTCTGAAAAAAAAATGCAGTGTTAGCTTATAAGTGGAGTCGGGAGTGACTGTTTTGTTTGCATGTACCTAGTACCAAACTGATGACGCAGTAGAGGAAGTTTCTTTTCTGGAACTTTTGAGGAACATATAGTACTGCAATATTCAAATACATGCACAGCTTTTCTCAGTCTCAGTTTATTCCGGATGGGCTGTGCTGACATCTGTGCTGAGGGTGCAGAAGAAAGGCAGGGTCAAGCTGCCGGAGGCACCTTCCCACACACCCTACCAGCAAGTCCACACTGGATTCTTTGCAACTACACGTATGTTCACAACAAAAAGAAGAGTAAGACAAGACATTTAAGCCAGCTTTTTTTTTTTTTTTTTTTTTGTCTTGGAAATGCAATGAAAGTTGCTTTAGTTTTGAAATCCAGCTCTTGGATCTATGCATTTTTGCATGCTCGCTGATAGAGTGGAAAGTCTCTCTCTGTCCTTCCTTCCTGTGAGTTGAGCTATTTGCTCATCCCAATGGAAGCTGGAGTGACGTGGCTTCAGTTGGTGGCTGAAGCACCGGCTGTTTTCACAGGGCACACTTTTACCTGGCACAGTGGGCAAAATATTCTGGTTATTCTAACTTATGATTTGGCAGAATTTTCCTTAAATCTCAGCAGTGAGCTCATCGGTCCAAGGGAAACAATAATGGCTAAAATTTGGCTTTCTTTTACATTTTGTTTCCAATGGCTAAATTTTGACTTTCTAATATGAACTAGAATTTTGGAAAATGTGTGTTTACCGGTGTCAGCTTGCTTTTACAATTGTAAAAGTTAACTAATTCTCAGCTGAATAAATGATATTAACAAGTTTTATTGTTAAAATTGTATCATGAAATGTAGTAAATATAAAAAAATCTGTATGCTTTGGTGAACCCACAGTTTTAAACAACTGGTGTTTGCATCTTGTAAAACTAGAAGATGCTGACCCATAACTCCTCCTCCCCCTCTTCCTCCTTCATTGTCATCTTCTTCTTAATGATTTATTTTTATTTCATGAGTGCTGGTGTTTTGTGTGAGAGTGTCAGATCCTCTGGAACAGCCAGTGCTTTGATTAATGAATCCATCTCTCCAGCTCAGACCCATGGATTCTTATGTGTCAGTGTTAACTAGTTTGTTGGCGTGGCTGCAGATTCCATATTGTAACAGATCTTCAAGAAACTGTTATTTTTCAAGTTTTGATATATACCAAAGATAAATACTCCCAATTATATAAAAGCACTCACCTGAGTGCTGCCCTGTACCAGCAGGCTGTGTGAGACTGGATAATTTTCATGAATTTCAAGGAAAAAAAAACCATCTTGCAATAAATTAAATAAATTAATTGACTATTATGAAATTCCAACTGTCTTTTATCAAATCAGAAGTGAAGGAATTTGTGAAAATGTAGGACAATGGCACCTGCCTCACTAACATTTCACTTTAGATAATAGTTATTTTCTATATAATATTTTATTCATATTAATATTAAGCACACTTATTGTTAATCTTTTAAAGTAAGTGAATAACTCAAAAGTTTGTTTGATTTCTAATACAGTAAAAATGGCAACATATAAACTAGCCACTTAAAACCTCTCTGCTGTCCTTAGTTTGAGGCTTTTTGTTTTTGTTTTAAGGTGAGGAAGTTGTGCTCTCAAGTGTGACCATAGCAAGTACCGTTTGGCCCCTTTCATTTAATAGTCACAGATTCCAATCTCTATTTAAATTTGTCAAATCAATACAGCCAGCGTTTTTGACACCTCTTACTTCTAACCTTAGCGACTGGGCTAATGACACAAAGCAAGAGGTTTGAGTTTAGTGGGATGCAGTGATGCCCAGGGGCTAACTCTCCTAAGTGAACGCTTGGGGAATTTTGCAGGCAGCTGGTGGGGTTACAGATGCAGGCTAGCCAGTGTGTATGCTGGCCGGAGAACTTCTTTATTGAAGGGAAGGGCTCCTATTTATCAGCTGACTAACAAGCTGGGTTGGGAACCGGGGTAGAGGTTTAAAGAAAGAGACCGTATAAAGTAATCCTTGTTATCCCTCGACATTCAGTCATTCCAGCTGTGTCCATTTCAGTGAGTATTTGGAGATACAGGCACCATTTACAAAAGGGAGCCGGGTCTGTATGTAATACACAGGATAGAAGGTGAGCATATTTAATATGTGAAGAAGTTTCACAAACTCTTAGGAAACCATGAATAAAATAGTAGAATGCCAGGCAGTGAATGCAGTTTGGCAATTCCTTGTCCGAGAATTCCAAATACCACATAAATGAAAGCAAGGTTGATAGGAAAGGAAGGCAGTTAGAATTTCAGTACTTTTTTTTTTTTAAACCCTTCAACCTGGCAAAAATTAACAGGATTAAGACACGCACAGCTCAGAATGGAAACCCTTTTTAACAGTTTCGTTGTGGTCTAAATCCGTGCACTACTTCTTTGTTTGCTTGCTTTTTGAGACAGGGTCTTCCTATGTATCTCTGGCTGTCCTGGAACAAACTATGTAGGCCAGGCTAACCTTGAACTCAAAGAAATCTGATTGCCTCTGCCTCCCATGTGCTGGGATTAAAGGCATGCGCCACCACACCCAGCTTCATCTACTACTTTTTTTTTTGGTTTTTCAAGACAGGGTTTCTCTGTATAGCTCTGGCTGTCCTGGAACTCACTTTGTAGACCAGGCTGGCCTCGAACTCAGAAATCCGCCTGCCTCTGCCTCCCGAGTGCTGGGATTAAAGGCGTGCGCCACCACGCCCGGCTCATCTACTACTTTTGGAACATAACCTGGCCATGTGTAAAATTGGGGGCGGGGGGGGGGGGAGCAACGATGTTCCTTTGATTCAGCCATCTGATATATGGGAGACAGAACCCCAGTGTGTAAGAATACATGTATAAAAGTGTTTACTATGGGACTCTAATTTTTATAGAGATGCACATTCATAAAATCCAGACATTTAAAGTTCATTTCAGCGGGCTTTATTTTATTCTCAAAGTTGTGCAACCATCTTGACTCTAAAATTTCCAGGCATGCTAGCAAGAGAAGCAGAGACAACAAAGCCCGTTAGTATTAGCGTTAGCCTTAGCATTAGCGGCTATTTCTTCCTCCTTCCCCCTCCAGTCTCCAGAGACCACTAATCTGTCTCTGTGAATTGGCTTACACTAAACTCTTCCTATAAACAGAAGCAAACACTATGTGACTTCATGTCTGGCTTCTTTCAGTTAGCACCATGCACATGGCTCATCTGTACTGTGCGACATGTCACTATTCTGCCTTTTATGGCCAAATAAAATTACATTTTTATGGAGTTATTACATTTTTAATTTTTTTTTAAAGATTTATTTTATTTATTATATCTAAGTACACTGTAGCTGTCTTCAGATGTACCAGAAGAGGGCATCAGATCTCATTACGGGTGGTTGTGAGCCACCATGTGGTTGCTGGGATTTGAACTTCGGACCTTCGGAAGAGCAGTCAGGTGCTCTTACCTACTGAGCCATCTCACCAGCCCATTTTTAAAGTCTGTTTTTCAGTTGATAGCTGTTTGGATTGTTTCCACTTACCAACAATGCTCGCACGGACACTTGTGCACAGGTTTGCGTGTGGACACGTTCTTTCAGTCCTCGTGGGTACACACCAAGGAGCAGAACTGCTCAATCACAGGAAGCTGTGCAGCAGCAAAGTAACTCTGCCTTGAGAGTTGTAAGGAATTGTGCAAGCAGTTTTGCATAGCGGCTGCATCATTCTCCATCCTCGCAGGCAGCATATGCAGGGCCCAACTCCTTCACTCCTCCATTAATCTTGGATATATATTTCTTTCTGATCTAATACGAGGTGTCGTTTTGAGAAATGTTTTTCTGATGGCTAGGGAGATTGAGCATTCTTTTCTTGGTTATCCCCATTACTTATTTAATGTATTTGAATGCTTTATCTTTATGTACACCAACATACCTAAAGAGGGCGCCAGAATCCCATTATAGATGGTTATGAGCCACCATGTGGTTGATGGGAATTGAACTCAGGACCTTTGGTAGAGCAGCCAGACCATGCTCTTAACCTTGTATCTTCTTCTATGTTTATTTAGGATATGTGGTTTTGAGTATGAAATATGTCAACTTTAGACAACATATATTTACTTGTATTATATTTTGAAAGCCTGTCCACCCTTTCGTTGGATATTTTGTTGGATTATTTATTTGCACTAAATTAGCAGTGAGCTAGCATTCCTATTCACCATTTTGGTATTTTCTATATGTCCTGTGCCTCTTTATTCATCTATTATGTAAGACATGCTGTATTACATAGATTTTTCTACTGTACCACTTAAATTTCTGTCATGTTAAAGCTGCATTAAAAAATGTAAGTGTTTTGCCTTTATGTATCTCTGCACACCATTTGCAAACCTACAGAGGGTGTCGGATACCCTTGTTCTGGAGTTATGGGTGGCTTTGAGCTGACATGTGGGTGTTAGGAATTGAATTGAGATTCTCTGGAGAAGCCACTGGTGCCCTCAACATCACCCCAGCCTTTAGGTTGCGTTTTTGGTGGATTTCATTTTTTTAGTGGCTGTCCTGGGGATAACAGTATCCCAAATGACAATCCACTTCAGGTTAATATCAAATAATAGCAATAGCATATAGAAAATGTTGCTTACATCTCTCTGTCTTCTCTTCCCTGTTGTTACCATGCAAACTGTATCTGCACGAGTGGGTATTGTTCACACCTGTTAGCTCAGATCTGTAGCCACTGCTTTATGGAGGGTCTTTTAAATTAGATAGTCAGAAAACAGTTATAGAGGAAAACACTCTTTCACATTTCCCTCTTCAGGGTTTTACCTGTGCTCATGGTTTACATAGGTTTTTATTGTCCAGTGTATTTAATTTTTGCCCTTCCTATTTGTTTCAGGGTAGGCATGTTATAAAGACTTTTAAATTTTTTTTCTCATTCACTTTTAAATGATAGCTCTTCCGAAAATGGATTCCTTGTAATACCATTGGATTGAACTTCTTTGGGAAGTAGCATTCATACTTTTTTTTTTCTGGTACTGGAGATTGAATTTATGGTGTCACGTATTCTAAGCTGTCATTTTGCAACCAGGCCCCATCCCCCTAGAAGGCCTTTACACCGATGCCCTTTATTTGAGACAGGTCAGATGAAGATAAACCTTAGGGTTGGTCTTCTGAGAACTCCCATAGTGATCATTCTCTGGGAATGGGGCTTTGAAGGGCTTCCACTCTTTTCCCCGCTCTGCTGGCTGAGACAGCTGCTGCTTTTCAGAGCTCCAGGGGCTGAGAAGGAGGTGGGAACCGAGAGAGTTCAATGCCACGACTTTCTGTTCTTGTAGGGATTCAGCTGCTGTACTTGCATCAAGGGTCTCTGGGGTGTTGCAAGTCTTGGCTAACTTCCAGAGGTCAAGAGTGTTGACTGCAGCAGTGTTTGTTGCTATTAGAGAAAGCAGAGCTCATGTATCTGTCATTCACAATGATGCTTCTCAGCAAAAGCCTGAAAACAGCTTGATAACTTGATGGTCCATCAACAAGAATTGAACATGCCATGGAACATCCATAGAATATCGTGCAGCTTCCTAGAGGAATCACTCTCTGCTATGTCTCTTGATGTGGAGGGGTATCTGTAATATGACTTCTTTGAGACAAGGTCTTGCTGTACCCAGCATGGCCTGGAACAAGTGATCCAGTTCTTCTGCCTCCCAAGTGCTGAGATTTCAACTGTCCACCACCATGCCTAGTGACCATAATCTTTGAGTGAGAAAAGTTGAGAGAGAGAGAGAGAGAGAGAGAGAGAGAGAGATAGAGAGAGAGAGCTTTATGTTCTTATATGTGTGAGTGAGCCTAAACCCCATGCCACGGTTTGCCCATGGAGGTCAAAGGAGAAACTGTGGGACTCAGTTCTCTCCTCCACCATATGGGATTCAGAGATCAAACTCAGGTTCATGGATTTAAAGCAAGCTCCCTTATGCTCTGAGGATGATCCTTGCCCCTGTATCTACTTTGAGGCAGGCACACAAGGATTTGTGGAAGAAGTAGATATAGGGCCTGATAGCCTCTTAGCTTTGTCTTTCTTTTGTATTATTTCTGAAACAGGAAGGCTATGTTACACTTGTTATTTCTGTTTCTTTGGATTTTTGTTGGGGGAAATATTTTTTGTAATTTTGTCTTTTTCTTTTTTTCTTTTCTTTTTTTTTTTTTTTTCAGCCAAGGACCAAACCCAGAGCCTTGCCTTTGCTAGGCAAGCGCTCTACCACTGAGTCAATCCCCAACCCCATATTGATCATTTCTGAAGATGATATCACCTTAAGAGGTATTTATGGAAAAAAAAACTATCCATCCTTCTAAAATCAAAAGGATTTCAGATTTAAAGATGTTTTTGTTTTCTCTGCCTTCCATAGCCATAGTCTATGCCTTTTCATATTCACAACATACATTTGAATTATTTTGCATGGACATCTAAATGCGTTACCATTTAAAGTTAAATACTGCATACTACTTGGTGGGATTAAATTCAGACTCAGGAGAGATGGGTGTTTTACAGATACCAGAATGTGTAGCTGTTCTTCCGATCAATCAATGATGGCAGAAGTTCCTGGCTAGGACTTCTGCAGCCATTGCTTCCTGCCAACCACTCGAGGATCTTAGAAGGTGATGAGAGAAAAGCAGCATTTCAGGCAAGCTTGACTTGGTCTCATGAGACCTTTTGTCTTGTGCACTTAGACTTTAAGTGATCTCTTTAAAGCTTCTCAACACCCCAAACTGGAGAGATTCCCTTTACACTTGCACAAGTTTAAACCAGTTGTGTCACGGGTGTTGAGAGGGGAAGTGGATGGGGTTCCTACCCTAGCCAAGAAGCTATCTGCAGTGGGCCTCTGCTCATTTAGGAAAAACGCATTTTCTCCAGTGGAGTCTCACTGAGTATTTTAACCACACTTAAGGGTACCTCATCTCCATCAGTAGGTGTCCAACACAAAATAAACTCAATAGCGCCTTTGTAGACCTTTTGTCTCATAATGCTTTGCTTGGGCACTTTTTTCTTTCCTTTTTTGTCTTACTGGTCTTTTGCTTGTAAGGTATGGTTTCTATTTTTTGTGCCTCTTGTTTTACAGGTGTGTTTCTTGTTTTTTTCTTTCTTTAAAAAGTCTGCTTTTGTTTGTTTGTTTGTCTGCCTATTTCTTTTCAAAAGAGAGAGAGATAGAGAGAGAGAGGAGAATGCAGTTGGTGTGGGTGGGTAAGGTCTGGGATGAGTTGTGGCAAGGGAACTATAGTCAGAATATATTATATGAAAAAAACTCTTTATTAAGAAAAAATGAAGAGATGTTGTTTAGTTCTGAGAGAGAAAAAGTTGTTGCAAGAGAGATTCCAAGTTATTTTCCACCTGATTCTAGCTTGGAAGGCACAGTGTGTGCCTGAGGGAACAGTGCTGGCAGCCTGGTACAGAAGGGATGGGCTTCCTAGAAAGTCTGCCAGAGTTTCTGGGCTGCCCCTTGACCAGTTTCTCTTTTCTATGGTTCCCTGAGAAGTAAGATCAAAAATATTTTCCCTCTTCTTTGTTTCTAAAGCATCACTATTTCATGGATGTGCACTGGGGGTGTCACCAGTGTCCTGGGAAAGCAGGGCTCTCCAACAACAGTTGTATGGCAAACAATGGCATGACACTAGTGTCTGGGGTCATGAGTATGCTATCGCTCTCCCGTGTCACTTCTCTTGCCACCTTTCATGGTCTCCTTTCTCTTCGGGCTCACCTTTCTTTCTCTTTTAGTTATAGCAAATGTGCAATTTAAAGGACACCTTACTGAGATAATGCAGCCACTCTTGTGTTGCCTAGGACATGTTCCCTGTTGCCAACCTTTGTGATATGTGGGAAGAGGAGGAACAGATATGGGCTGTGGGTACAGTGAATGTATTGGTATAGCAGGAGACCACATCCAAGTCCAGACTGCTCTGGAAACATCACCCATATAATATATGTATATATATATATATATATATATATATATATATATATATAGAGAGAGAGAGAGAGAGAGAGCGTGCAAGTGCAAGTCACCCTCATTATCTAGGTGTATTGGTTTAAGGACCAAGTGGAGAGTTAAAACACATGGATGTTCAAATACCTTATGCAAATGGCATAATATTACATAGAATCTGTATAATTTTCTTGTGTACTGTATCTCCTCTCTGGATACTTAAGAGTATCTAATATAATGCAAATGTAGTAAAAGTGGTTGTTATGCATACTGCTTAGAGAACAGTGACAAGATCTGTAGACACTGAGCACAGACCAAAAATTTCCCTAATACTTTTCAATCCACACTTGGTAGAACCCATGTGTGCAGAACTAGCAGATGGCAAATGTCACATGTCTATTTGGAAATGGCTCAGCCCATAGTCACCTGGTGGTTGTGGGCATATTGTAGCTGACGACTGGAGAATGTAGTTGATCACCAGAGGTATGGCTAGCGAAGACACCCTCTGAGGTGGGATCTGGGACTGTTGTTGGGAGCACTGCATAAACTACTCTAATTAGTTGCTGCATGTGAATCATTCTCTTCCAAACCTTCATGATCTGGGACTGCACTACCCACATTTCTTTTGGTATTGTTATTTCAAACTTTCACCAATACCATCCATCAAGCTTGGTTTATAGCAGTTTAGATCTTCTGTAGCCTAAAATTACAAACTCGTCTACATTCCTCCTACAAACAAATTCCGAAGACCCATGAAGCACATGGCCAGGTTTATCACAGCAACCACACTACTCCCCATAGCGAAATCTCTGTACCAGTTACTTTTCTTTTTTCTGTGACAATCACCTGGTGAAAGAAAGTCAAAGGGAAGGAAGGATTTCTTTATGGTTCACAGTCTGGGAGGATGCCCCTGATCATGGTGGAGAAATCATGGCAGCCAGAGAGTGAGGAGGCTGGTGATAATGCTATCTACAGTCAGGGAGAGATGGGGGCGGGTCACCAGTACTCAGTTTACAAGGTCATTTCTTCCCTTTTGAATTCAGCCAGTACATGAGATTGTGTGCCCACATTCAGGGTAAGATGTTCCCATTTAGTTCCACCTCTTTGGTGGTTCCAGATTCAGTTCAGTTGACTATCACAGTTGGCCATCATAGCTCCTAAATGCTCTACCTTGAAGTACCGTATCATCAACTGGGGTTTCTTCTGAGAATAACTTGGATATAAACAAATTTGATTTTTTAATTTGTTTAATTGTGGTAAAACACACATAAGCATAAAATTTACCATATTGAACATTTTACTTGTAGTGTTAAATATGTTCAGCAACTTCGCCCCCCACAGGACTCTTTTTCTTCCATTCTGTTAAAGGTTAATCTGTTCTTTATCTTTGGGGGATTTTCTTTTATAAGTTGTTGAGAAATTTCTGTCTTTAAAATGAATTCTTCTGCTATGCCAAGGAAATGCATTTAAGTGATAGTTTCAATTTAGCTGACATCTTTTTTTTTTGGACATGGTGTGGCCTTGCTTCTGCTCCTGTGGCTGCTGGTGCGGCCCTACGTGTAGCCACGTGCTCTCAGATCTGCCATCTTACTCTCAGACACCCTCCCTGCTCCTCGCTTTAGGCCTGTCCACCCCACTTTGTCTCTGGACCAGCTCATTGACATTGCTCCTTACTGTGTCTTTTTATGCCTGACCTATCTCACTTAATACGGTATCTTCCAGGCTCACCCATACTGTTGCTAATGGCAAGGTCTCCTTCCCTTTAAAGAATACATATTACTCTACTGAACATATATTCTAAGTTTTCTTAATCCATTCATCAGTTAATGCGCCCTCAGATTCTTTCCATATCTTAAATATTGTTAACAGTGGTTCAGGAAACACAGGCATGACGATCTCTTTTTGCCATATTGATTTATTTCTAACATATATACTCACGAGTAGGATATTTTGGTCACGTGATTTTTTTAAAATCTCCATATTGTTTTTTATAATGACTTTACATCTTCCTTTAAATATACTTAAGTAAATCAGGAAAAAGTTGATGAGTGAGCAATGCCTGCCATCTCATTGGCTATAAACTTCCCGTTGTCCTAGTGACCAGCATAGACCTCTATGCCTGAGACAACCTTCAGGATCGTAAACGTGCAACAGCTTTGTACCAGGTAAATGTGTGAGCAAACAGATCAGAGTTGTGTTGTAGATGAGAGAGATACAACCGTAAGTTAGCTGTTTTAAAGCATTAGCAGGTATTGTTACCCCGATAGTAAAAATAAGTTACCCCGATAAGTAAAAATAGAAATGAATAGTAGCGATGCTATATAGCATAGGGAATGTAATAAGTGCTGCTAAGCTGTGCCCCTAACAAAGGTTAAAGTAGTACATTTTCATTTTTAAAATTTATTTTCATACGATATATTTTGATCATATTCTTTTTCCTTCCCCAACCCTTTCCACCTACCTACCCAGCCAACATAATATTCTCTCTCAAAAATATCATAAAAACAAAAGTAAAAACAAAGAACAAAAACCACAAGAAGACAAAAATTACTGCCCTCCAGAAAAAGCCAGAAAGCCCACACAAAAAATTATGAGGTCTGTTTTGTGTTGGAATTTACTCCCGGGCAAGGGGCCTGCCCTGGAGTGTGGTTAAAATACCCCATAACACTCTATTGAAGAAAATAGATTTTTTTCCCTTTTTTGGTTAGTAGTGGGACTTTGTGTTAAAGTGATAAATCGTATTCTAGGGGCAGTTATTATAATAGGAATACTTATGAACAGGAAAATAAAACAGTACTTTTCAGATCTTAATGTATGTGGGAGTCACTTGAGAGCCTCATCCTGCAGTCAATTCTTCGGGAGTGGGCTTGTGGGTCCTGATGGAGAATCCTTCTTTGAGTTTCTCACAAGTTTCCAGGAATGTCCACACTAGTGGACAAAGGTCCCCTTAAGAGCAAAACTGAATGTGAGAAGGAAGCTTGGCATGTCTGTCCTTTTTTGTTAGGTCCCTCCGACCCCAGTCACTCTAAATCAATAAATCAGTAAGAGTCCCCAGTTCTCCAGGGAGAGTGGATCCCACCCTGAGATTTTGTCATGGATCCAATCTGTTTCTTGTTAATGGACATTTATAGGATTTCTCATCTCTGCTCCTCCACTGTGCAGGCCACAGAGGACGACCTTGCTGCATGCAAAGATACGCGTTCCAGAGAGGGCTTGCATCCGAGCACACTTGCACACTGAAGCTGTGATTGCTTTCATTAGTGATGACACCCAGAGTTACACACTCATGAGAGGCTGATTTCTCTGGATTCAGATTGAGCTGGCAGTCACCCAAGACCCTGTCATTTCTGCACATGCCGTTATTTAGCCGTATAATCTTTCTTATCTTGTTCTTATGCAATTGTTTTTCTGAACTCTTAACTGTAGGATTGATTTACAGAGCCTGTTAAATCCTATCCTGTAAGCTTTAGACTATTGCTACTAGCTATCACGATAACTTCAGTTGTTGACTTTGTCACCTAGTGTATACCCCGGCCTCTCAGGTTTCCTTTGTCTTTATGTTGGTGAGTGCCTTGTTTCTATCCACCTGCCCTTTCAGTGACTAAGATTCACTGGGTGCCCTTGGATGTGCCAGGTAGGGGCCTTGGTGCTGCGAATATAGCAATGAATAATAATAATAATAAAAACCTTGTCTTCCTAGAATCTTCATAAGTGCATACACAGATGCCAGGCAGAGATAGCAGTAATGTGTGTGGCATCAAAGTTTCCAAGTGCCAAGGAGAAAAGTAAACCAGTGGAGTAGGGCAGAAAGTGAAGAGACTTTGACAATTTTAGAGTAGATGGCAAAAGTCCCCACCTCCCAAAACCACCCCCTAAAGAACAAATCACCGCCACCGTCATCATCATCTTCACCATCACCTGGTAAGAAGTGCTGTATGAGTAGAGATGCCTCTGTATAATAATTCACTGGGAACTACAGTGGAAAATAATTCTTTGATCAGTTACTGGACCTCTCCCTAAAGGTTGACACTGGTCATTCACTGGCACCTTAGAGACGTAGCTGATTCATCCACTGGATTCCCCTGCCATTTAAGTACTCTTGTCTCCCTTTCTGTGGAGATTCTTAGGTCTACTTGAAGGTATATTGAAACGTTGACTCTGCCTTTGTGGCGCCTCCCTGATGTTATCTAGTAAAACACGCAGAAGTGAGTTTCATGTGCTAAGGCGCTTGCTGCTCCTTAACGTGGAGTCGCTCCCTTTTCACCAAGTGGCACACTGGCAAGTGATGGTTTCTTGGTGCAAAGGAAGAAAATGACCCAGGCCACTTTCCATCCTTACAGACCTTGTCTAGAAAGCAACAAGACTCCGCTTTCTCTCTCCCCTGGTAAATGTGGACTATAACAAACATGTCTTGGCTCCATCAAGTCAGCACAGCACCCTGGGCATCACAGCCTCAGAACCAGGCTGCCACGGGCTGGTACTTTTCTTCCAGGCTCTACCTGCCAGGTGGCTCTCCAGGTGTGTCCTGTGATTCCCCACGCTCGCCTGCAGGCTGCACTGTTGCCGTGGTTATCTCCCAGGCTACCACAGCAGGCAATTCAAACAGGTTGTGTCAAAGCTGCAGGTAGGCACCGAATCTGCACCAGCCAAGGCTGAAAATGGTTGCAGCCGCGAGAACTGTGGACTCTGAGAAGCAAGGAAAGATGGCTGTTTCCACTCGGACCCCCGGGTTATGGTGAGAAAGTGCACCAGTTAGCACCTTCGGCCCCAGTTTCTTTTATCTTTCTTTCTTTTTTAAAAATATTTTTATTAGGTATTTTTCTCATTTACATTTCCAATGCTATCCCAAAAGTCCCCCATACCCTCCTCCCCCCACTCCTCTACCCACCCACTCCCACTTTTTGGCCCTGGCGTTCCCCTGTACTGAGGCATATAAGGTTTGCACGACCAATGGGCCTCTCTTTCCATTGATGGCTGACTAGGCCATCTTTTGATACATATGTAGTTTCTTTCTCTGTAGAGCGAATGGACATCTAAATCTAAGACCTGACGTTCTCAAAGTACGTTTTGTTTCTTTACTGTTAATGAGAATTTTGGTCATGCATAGAGTGTGTTTTGATCAAGTCCAAACCCATTGTCCCACTTTCTCCCCCATCCATCCAGCCACGATTCCCTCCAAACTTCATATTGTTTTTCTTAACCCTAGGAGCCCACTCAGAGCTCCAAGAGTGCGCATGCGTGGAGGACTGAAGCATGGGTATCTTTCATGGCCACATTCCTGAAGAAAACTAACTCTTTTTTCCCAGTAGCCATCCGTTGCCAGGAGTTTCTCACCTAGTGGAGTTTTCTGGTCATCTCTGTATTTCAGGCTGGGATTTGTGTTGGGCTCCATCTTGCCCGAGTCTTGTGCCTGTAGTCACAGATGTGGTCAGTTCCTATGTGTAACTGCTCTCCTGTCTCTGGAAACCACTGTTCGGCTCCTTGATCATCTGTTGTTTAACTTGCTGAGCCTTTGGAGGAAAGGCTGTGATATAGATGTTTGAAGTCTCTTAGGCTCTGCACCCTGACCAGATGGGAATCTCTGGCACCTATTGCTCTGGAAGACGCTTCATCGATGAAAGTAAATGTATGGGCATAATGATCTCAGTAAAAAGCAGTCGGAGCCTTGGGAGCCTAGTGCTCACTTTATGACTATTTTACTCCAAGGAAACCTAGCTGTGTGGATGCATCGGACAGTTCTCTTGCTGACCAGGGAATGTTGGGACAGATCCGAGGCTAGGAGCACAGAGACCCTGAAGCGGGAGCCTCCCAGTCAACAGCCCAAGGGTAGGAGTTTAAATGGTGGTAACCAGGGGAGAGACAGTTGTAGAGTCCCAACCCCTGGGCTCTGCACTTTGCTTCCATCTTGCACGCCTCCGTTTTCCTTTGCACTACTTTCCTCCTAAAACCTCATTTCCTTTTTCAACGCCCACAGTGGGGTAGTGTGCAAAGAATAAAAATATGTCTCCTTTGCTACAAGCGGGAATACAGACCCTATTGGAGTGGCACCTCGGCCCAATGGCCCTTTGTTCTGCTTCTTAATGACTAATTATCATGCTATGAAGTGCTTATGCAACCGGCATGGAGTTGCCGCCCTCCTGCTGGAGAGGCTGGAAGTGTGTAATCCTCAGAAGCCATGACTGGCTCTTGGAGTTGTGCAAGGAGTAATTACCGAATCCAGCCGAGGCTTGCTTCTTATTACAGGCTCCAGGCCTTACCCCCACTAGCTTTACATGCTCGTTAATATTTAAACTGCCAAGCAGCAGCAGAATATTTTGTAAGCTTCAGGAATGGCCCCAGGACTCAGTGCCGGCCTAGGACCCAGGACAGGCCGGTTAGGAGAGGGCAAGAGATCACGTTCCGGTGGGATTTCTTTGGAGACGTTTGTCCTTTTACAAATGTCGGCACTGGAAGGGCTCTAACTTCCCCCCCTTAGCTAGAGAAAAGAAATTAAACATCACCAGCCTTCTTAAGCCTTCTCATTTTTTTTAAAATTATAATTTCTTCTTGTGGTGCTAGGGGTGGGTCTGAGGGTCCCATGCTTGCTGGGCAAGTGTGCTGTTGACAGCTACATCTCCAGCCCCAGGTTTCTCAATTAAAAAAAAAAAGGATTGCTTCTTTAAAACAATGCGGGACAATGCCTCATCACCTTATAAAACCTACCTCAAATAAATGTTTCCTTTAGTTTTTGGTTAGCTACTAGAATATTAAGGGAAGAAAAGAAAGGTTTAGTTTGGTTAACCATCCCCCCTGGACAGGGGCACACACACACACACACACACACTCCCCAAAGCCTGACTTTACCCTGCCCCAGGGCAGCAAGCTCAGACCTCATTCTGTGGCCTTTGGAAGGTTAGCTCTTGACCTCCGGAGTGTCTGACTCCTCTCTTCAGAGGCAGGCCGGTCCTCTGTCTGTCTGTGTGCTCTGGTGGCGCCTATCGCTGTGGGATCTGGGCACAGAGACAAAACCAGCAGGCAAAATACACATTCGTGCTTTTGGGGAGGAAATGCACGGCTTCCTGGAGTCTGCCTGGCCTGAAGCTAGAGGAGCCTTTACCCAGTGTGCTTTTCAGAGACTAAGGAAGAGACTAGACAAAGCCGACCAACTGTGGAGCCTCTCCTCGATTTCATTTATGAGAAATCACAGTTAGTTTTTGTGATGGTTGGGGAGACGCTGCAGTTTTAAAGGGTCTCTTCTTTCCTTTTCTTCTGTTTCTCCTTCCCTTCCTCCTTCCTTCCCTCCCTGAAGCCTTCCCTCCTTCACCTCACCCTTGCTTCCCTCAGTTTTCTTTAATTTAGTGATTTAAATAGCAAATCACCACAGACTCACGGCAAAACGGACGTTTTCATTCAGAATAAGAAAGTAAACGAGAAAACTTCCCTCTACACCCCAGATTTCTCTGGCCCTACTATTACCAGAGGGAATTTCAATGTCAGCCTTTCTTAGACATTTTCTTACATCTTCCTCTGTGTGCAAATGTTCCTGTACATGGCAGTATCTGTGGACCGATAGTTAAAGATCTTTAGGACAAGCCTTTGTGTCCTTCAATGTTAATGTGTGGTTTCTACCACTGGCCTTTCCCAGAGGACAATGTTTCTTAGACACGGTTCCTCAGCAGTCTGCAGAGTCTCTCAGGTACTTGGTAGCTGCCCAGCAGCCTACGGTGTTTATACACCCTAGAAATTGAGCCCGTTTCTTAAACTGACATTGAATTCTTTTCCATTTGGAGAGATCACAAATACTACTGCACACACCCTGGTATAAGTGTACCGGTGCCCAGTGAGAGATCATACCCTGAGGGTAAATTCCTAGCCGTGGAATTGCTGGGTCAAAGGCTATGTGCACTTTACATTTTAATAGATATTGCCAAATTGCCCTGCGAAAAGGTTGCTCCAATTTACAACCCCATTAACATTGTGTGAACTGCTTGTTTCCTCAAAGCCTTACCAACTCTCTGTTCTACCTCACTTTTAAGTATTTGCCAATAGGCAATAGATGGCAGGTCGTTATTATTTACATTTGCATTTTAATTACAGAAAAAGAACCTTGTTTCACATGTTTATTGCTTATTTGTCACAAACTACTGTTGTTGTTGTTTGTAAATAAAACAATGATTTCATTCATTTCTTTTTTATTTTAGCTATTTAAAATTAATAATCAAAACTATGATTTCTCACCAGTATTTATTAGTTAGAAAGACCACAACTTTTCTCTGCTTCCTCCTCCTCCTCCTCCTCCTCCTCCAGTAGAGGTTGACAGTATTTATGGAGTCAAAGGACATGCCCTTCTTTTGGTAGCAATAAGAGTTTGTGCCATTCTCTGGTGAGTCCTTTTGCATAGGGACTTGGGATGGGTTCCTTAATTCCTGTTATGAATACCCTTATAGCTTTTCATATATATATACATATATATATATATGTATATATATTAAGTATTCTCTTTATTTACATTTCAAATGCTATCCCCAAAGTCCCCCATACCCTACCTCCCTCCCCTACCCACCCACTCCCACTTCTTGGCTCTGGTGTTCCCCTGTACTGAGGCATATAAAGTTTGCAAGACCAAGGGGCCTCTCTTCCCAATGATGGCCAACTAGGCCATCTTCTACTACATATGCAGCTAGAGACATGAGCTCTGGGGGTACTGGTTAGTTTATATTGTTGTTCCACCTATAGGGTTGCAGACCCCTTTAGCTCCTTGGGTACTTTCTCTAACTCTTCCATTGGGGGCCCTGTGTTCCGTCCAATAGCTGACTGTGAGCATCCACTTCTGTGTTTGCCAGGCACCGGCATAGCCTCACAAGAGACAGCTATATCAGGGTTCTTTCAGCAAAATCTTGCTGGTGTATGCAATGGTGTCTGCGTTTGGAGGCTGATTATGAACTGGTAATAAGGACACATTCTCCACTATGTTCATAGCAGCCTTATTTATAATAGCTAGAAGCTGGAAAGAACCCAGATGTCCCTCAACAGAAGAATGGATACAGAAAATGTGGTACATTTACACAATGGAGTACTACTCAGCTATTAAAAAGAATGAATTTATGAAATTCCTAGGCAAATAGATGGACCTGGAGGGTATCATTCTGAGTGAGATAACCCAATCACAAAAGAACTCACATGATATGTACTCACTGATAAATGGATATTAGCCCAGAAACTTAGGATACCCAAGATACAAGTTGCAAAACACATGAAACTCAAGAAGAACGAAGACCAAAGTGTGGTCACTTTGCCCCTTCTTAGAATTGGGAACAAAACACCCATGAAAGGCGTTACAGAGACAAAGTTTGGAGCTGAGACGAAAGGATGGACCATCTAGTGACTGCCGCACCTGGGGATCCTTATACCTTTTCTACAGGCATGTCAGGCTTCCATTCTTGGACATTTATCTTGGTGGGAGGCATGAGGCTGGATTATATCTCACTGGCTCCTGGTAGTCTTGTAGATCAACCTGTTAGCCTCTGTGGCCTGCTGCTCAGGGAGGCTTCAGGTCCCTTGGAAACAGAAGGGATCCAGGCTGGCTCTGAGGAAGGTCCAGGAAACAGCTTGTAGCATTCTTTTTATTTCTGGGATCAACAACTGTCCTTTTCCAGTCTGGAGAACCCATAGCTTGGGGGAGAGAGAGAGAGAGAGAGAGAGAGAGCGCCAGCCAGCTAGCCTAGTCTTAGGACTATTTGAGGCAGTTTCTGTTTTGACAGTATGAACCTAAAAGCACAATCTTTGTGCTGAAGAAAAAAAGAACTCGAAAAAAACCAAAAACCAAAACCAAAACCAACCAACCAAACAAACAAAAAGTAGCTAGAACCTGCTTGTCTTGGGTTCATAGACTTGCTGAAGATAGAAATAAGGAAAATAAAGGATTTTAAAAGTAGGTATACTTCAATTTTTTCAATGCATTCTCACCACAGGCCAAAATTCCTATGGGAGGCTCAAGACATCTCATACACAGCCTAAAGTTTCTGGTGTCCCTCCCATGGTTCCTAAAGACATGAAGTATTTTCCCTGAAAGACCAAATGAGTTAATTGCACAATCAGTAACATTAGAGGTTTATGTTTCTTGGCATGCTTGATACAATATGCATGTTGGCAGAGACCTACGTGGCTTTGATTTGCAGCATAAATAATATAATCCTGTAGATCAAATTCCAGGTAATTTAGTTAAAAGGTACTGAAGGACTGTTTCCTCCAAGTATCTACCTCATGGTAAATTGTGTAATTTGTATAATTATAAGTTGATTTGATGAGGATTGATTTCATCATTAAGGGTGTAGTATTACTAATACTAATACTGATTACCATTTGTTGAGTAGGCTTTCTGTGCTGTGTACTCTGTGTGTGTGCACGCGCAAGCATACATATATCCATTACATTTGTAAAATGTGTGTGTATATCTTAATGAGATTCTTGTGCCTCTTGCAAGGCCTTTAGCCTTAGCTCCACCTTATACTCTATACATATATAAAAAGAGAAATTCAGGCGGATTAAAGATCTCATGTGACATCAAAGAACCCTCAACTCTAATTCAGGACTGTCTCATCCTACTTTCTATTGCTGTCTGTTCACCCTATCTCCTCCCCCAAAGCTCCCCAGATGAGACGCACCAGGACCACCCCTACCCTTTGGTATGCTTGTTGCTGCTTTTGAGAGAGGGTCTTTCTGTGTACCTCCAGCTAATCTAGAACTTGTTTAGTGGATCTGGCTGGCATTGAACTCACTGAGAGCCACCAACTTCCCAAGTTCTGGGATTAAAAACACACATCACTACATCGCGCTGAAGCTTTAATTTTATGTCAGCTTAAGGAAGCGAGCATCAGCCTCTTTTTCTTGCTGCTTCTATGTGAAGTAGGTTATCTGTTTATCTGTTGTCATAGAAACCATAACTCTAAGGATACCAGGAGCCTCATTCCTGCCCCTAATTGCTATTCTAGTTATTCTATGGTGGCCCATGGAGAGCCCTGGGAGGGTGAAGGGTCTTTCCTTGCTTAGCAGTCTGAAGCTGAGGGACCAGAGAGCCAGAAGAGTCAAGAAAGAGGTCTACCCAGGCTCTCAGACCTCCTACCACCCTAGGCTACTGCTGATTACGCCTAGCCTCTTCCTCGGAGGCCTTACTTCTTGACTGTGCTATCCTCCCTTACCTAGATGTACCCCTCTTTTTGTTTTGTTTTGTTTTGTTTTGTTTTGTTTTGTTTTGTTTTGTTTTGTTTTGTTTTGTTTTGTGTTTTTCGAGACAGGGTTTCTCTGTGTAGCCCTGGCTATCCTGGAACTCACTTTGTAGACCAGGCTGGCCTTGAACTCAGAAATCTGCCTGCCTCTGCCTCCCGAGTACTGGGATTAAAGGTGTGCACCACCACGCCCGGCTTAGATGTATCCCTCTTAAGGGTCTACATGATGTGCTCTCCTGCCTCATTTCAATGACTTCAAAGCAGTTTTAGATCAATATATGGAGGAGAGGGTTTCATGATGATATTATGCATAAGTCATGATCCCTCTGCCCTTGACTGTGGATCTCTGCCTGTCTCATGCTGGCTCCCCTCCTTCCCACAGCTTCTTACCACAGGTATCCGGTTCCTTTCCTAACACCACCTTTCCTGAAAACCCATTCTCCAGCTTTCCCTCAGTTTTCTTGAGAGGACTCTTCCCTTCCCTGCTCCCATCCCTAGCCCAGCTGTCTCTCAGCTGCTCCTCATCTCTTTATGCCCCCCCTTCTCTGCAATGATTTTCCCCAGGCCACTGTGGGCCTTGCTACAGATCAAAGTCATTGATGAAGGACAGGGACCTGGTTCAAGGTCACTGGCTAAGACTCTGGCCTCTGATCATGCAGTTTCTCTGTGGTTTTGTAGTGTCCTCTCTTGCTTCTCTCCCTTCAAGAGTTCTTCATTTGTTGACTAATAAATGCTATGGATGGAACCCATGGCTTCACTCTCATCCTTGATTCAGACCTCAAACTCTTACATGCGTGGCTGTCCTGTTCTTGCCTGTGCTCAGGAGCACTGTATTAATAGCTTCAGAAAACATGTGAATCCCTATCTCCTACATCCGCATATGCATATGTGCTCAAAGCCCCATTTGCACTGAACACAGGTAATTACTGATTCAATTAATAACATCCAGAATATTTTCAGACTTTCTTTAAAATGATTTATTCTTCCTGGTTAAAAAAAGTAATTGAGAGTCAAAGTTATTATGATTTCATATAGCCGTCCTTTAATGGTGCTTGAAAAACTGCCCATGATTATATATATATATATATATATATATATACACATGCACGCGTGCACTCACACACACACACACACACACACACACACACATAGTCAGCTGCTTGGCACCTTGACTGTGTGAATGGCTCCCTCTGTCCACCAGTGTCCTTTTCATAACCCCCACGTCCAGTCATCTCCCGTCTCGGGGATGCACCTCCATCGCTTGTCGAAACCTGCCTCCTTTTCATCCCCACGGTGCCGTGTTGATTCAGAGCATTCTGACTCACCTAGCTCATGTGACAGCCTCTCCTGGTTGCTTCTGGTTCTGTCCCCTTCAATCTGTGTTTGACAGAGCAGGCAGTGTTATTCTTGTGGGGGGTCAAGGTCAGTCTCCAGTTACAAGCACTTTGGTGGCTGCATTATCTTCAGAATACATGCCCAGGTCCATCCAAATGCAGCTTGCCTCCCTCCCTCTCCTCCTTCCCCATGACAGAACACAGGTTCTACAGCTCCTGAGTGTGGACAGTTTGCAGTCTTCTGATTACCTGTGCTCTCCTTTGGCTCCGTGCCACCATCTACACGATTATTTCCACCTGAAAAGTTTTTTTTTCCACTCTCAGCTTAGTCATGGTTCTGGTGTCAGCAGAAATACAACAGGTTTGTTTTTTAAAGATTTATTAATTATTATATGTAAGTACACTGTAGCTGTCTTCAGACACACAAGAAGAGGGCATCTGATCTCTCTATGGATGGTTGTGAGCCACCATGTGGTTTCTGGGATTTGAACTCAGGACCTTTGGAAGAACAATCAGTGCTCTTGACCTCTGAGCCATCTTTCCATCTTACGACAGCTTTGAGAATGCCCAGAGCCATGAACGTGATGCACCTCTCAGCTTCACACATTGCATCTGCGCTCAGCTCCATGATGTCACTGTACTGTGCTTGCCTGTTTACAGCAAGAGGCTCAGGGCAGGGGCTGGGTTGCACTCTTGCCCTGGCTTCTATGCTGTGTGTCTGGTACATGGGACTCTAACAACTAAACAGCAAGAAAACAAATAACCTGGTCTTAAAAATGGGCAAAGCATTGGAATAGCTATTTCCTAACAGAATACATACAAATGGACAATAGGTACATGATAATATATTCACTTCATTAATGAACAGATAAATGCAAATTAAAGATACAGTGTGATATTATGCCATGCGTGTTAGACTGGCTGCTATCAAAGGGACTGAATACCTGGACGGCCCTGAAAACATACATATGAGCAACATTATATAGACTTGCAGGGTGTATTAATGAAAAAAAAATGGAGCATAAATTTGAAAGAGAATAAGGAGGAGTATACAGGAGAATTTGCAGAGAGGAAAGGGAAGGGAAATTGTTATAATTATAGTCTCAAAAATAAAAGATTAATTTAGAAACGTCTAAAGACTCATGTTAGCAAGGATGCTGAGAAGACTACATTGTTGGCAGGAACATAAATTAGCACAGCTGTTACAGAAGTGGGACAAAGAGTCCCACATACATTTTAAATAGAACTGGGTTTTGAACCAATAACCCTGAAAATACACCAAAGATCATGAAAAGAGCATACTGAAGAAATGTCAACACTTATTTGTTCATAGTAGTCTGGCTGTGGAGTGAATGGAAGTGCCTGTCACTGGATAGGAGGATAAAGAGAATGTGGTGATTGTGCATAAACACAAGCCAGCCATAAGGTCTTCGGAAGAAGAGAAATCCTATGCTGTTTGACAGAATGGATGGACCTAGAATCATGATTCCCTTCTTTAGCAAAGCTTGATGGGTGAGAGCAATCTTAGAATGCCTTTGCTATGCAATGGAGAGTAAGCCTAGCACTTGAATGACTACATTGTGATTTGGAGGGCAAGCCTGGCACAGAAGGATGGATGCTTCATCTTCTCACTTTTATGTGGCGTCTGAAAAAGATGAACTCAGAGAAACAGGATAAGGTATGGTGACTGCCAAAGCCTTGCTGAAAATATGGCTGGGAGATGTTGATCAGAAGTACAGAGTTGCAGTTAACTGTCAGTTCTGACCATCCACTGTACAGTATGGTGACTAGTAATATATAGCACTTTTAAATTTGTGCCAGGCATGATGGTCCACACCTGTAATCCCAGCATTCAGAAGACTGAGGTAGGGGAATTGTGAGTTTAAGGGTAGCTTGCGCTAACACAGAGAGACCTTGTCTCAGCAGTGACAGAAAAATGACAGGAAACTAAACAGAAGAAATTTGCCTGGAGAATGGCTCTTCAGTGTTCTCACAACAAGAAATGAGAAGATGTGAAGTATACACGCACCTTAATTAGCTGGATTTAATCATCTTATAATACATACGTTATATCAAGTCATCACCTGTACACTGTAATGTTTGTAATAAGAGAGTCCTTTGTTCTGAGCCCTGTGCTACACCAATTCCCAAACACTCAGGTCTTCCCTCCGTGATTCCACATTTAACAGAATTGCCTCATTTAGTGTGGCGTTAAAAGTCTGTATCACAAAGGACACTATCAGTCTCCATCTCTGTTTTTCAGAATGATTTCTGGACTGAACCAGCTGCTGGGATGTAGAGTCTTTTGGACAGCCAGGAACCTTCGTGCCTCCTTCAGTCCTGGCCTCCCAAGCTGCTCCTCAGAGCTGACCATAGTCAGTGGTCACTGTGTGCCAGACTCAGCCTTATCTACTTTGCCTATAGCAACTTCACCTTTACAAGAATACTTTCAGTCCATTGGCAGGGAGTAAATAGGCACCGAGAGGTGACATCGTTTATGTAAGGTTCCAACACGTTTTGCAAGGGAGATCTTGGATTCAGATTGCAGTGGATGGATTTCAGAGACATCTATCTCCAGATGATAGCATAGGGTGATGCTAGACCTATAACGTAGGACCCGAAATACCAGAGGTAGCAATGGCAACCCCATCCCATCTTAGTGATAAGCTTGTGTAGGCTCCTACAAGCTCTCAGTGTAACCGTAGCTGCAATGTGATCTATCCAGGGTGTTGAGATGTTAAACATCCAGAAACAGTGCATTCAGGGTCTAGCTGTCAAGTATTCGGAAATGAGTATCCACTGTTGGTGTCTTGACACTGGCCACCATAGGAACATTTGCACCACGAGTATTGGCAGGTTCACGGTTCAAATCAGTGTGCCTGATGGGGATGCTCAGTCTTCACTGAGAGGACATTATTTGTGCTAGTGGGACAGAGCAGAAGACTGAAGGTGCATTGTTTGCTGTCAATCGCTGTGTCTTGCACTGAGAGAAGCCACCACGGTTAATGCATGACAGCTCAGACATGCCAAGGAATCAGGTCTTATCTTCTTAGCCAACATTCTTTCATTCCCCAGTCACTAAAGGGGTGGTTGTTCAACAAACATCTCACACAGTCTTGAATGTCCTTGTGGCCTTCAGCTCTGGAAGCACAGACTCTTGGTGACATCTGAGTTGGCAAACCACTCTGGACCTGCCTCCTTCTGCTTTAGGCTTGCTTGCTTCCCTTTTGTTTGTCAGGTTAACTGATACCGTGCTTCTTTTCTGAGTGTTTGCTTCTGAAGGCACCCCAACGGAAAGAGGGCTGGGTAGACAGATCTGTCTGCCAAGGAGTCCTTCAGCAACCCCGGGTGCAGGCTGGCTCCCTATTCCATCTCTATCCCTGGCCAGGAAGCTGCCTGCCTCAGCTCTTTCTGGGGCCTTCCCCGGGCCCTACGTCCTTAGCTGGGAGGCTTAGATGTGTGGCTTTGTTTGTAGCACCTGCAAGTTGCCATCCCACCACACTCCTGCCCCTACTCCCAGATAACTACTTGCTTGACTGCCAGCCACCTGGCTGGGGACCCTTTTCTCCATGGAAGATACAATAGTGTCTAAAATAATCCCTTAGGAAGGAAAGGGAAAGGTATAATATACTGTTTGTTTGTTTGTTTTCTTTTTTATTAGATATTTTCCTTATTCATATTTCAAATGTTATCCCCTTTCCTGGCCCCCCCCGAAAGCCCCCTATCCCATTCCCCTTCTTCCTGCTCACCAACCCACCCACTCCTGATTGCTACCCTGTCCTGGCATCGAGCCTTCTCAGGACCAAGGGCCTCTCCTCCCATTGATGTTCAACTAGGCCATCCTCTGCTACATATGCAGCTGGAGCCATGGGTCCTTCCATGTGTACTCTTCGGTTGGTGGTTTAGCCCCTGGGAGCTCTGGGGGGGTACTGGTTGGTTCATATTGTTGTTCCTCTTATGGGGCTGCAAGCTCCTTCAGCTCCTTCAGTCCTTTCTCTAGGGCCTCCATTGGGGACCTTGTGCTCAGTTCAATGGTTGGGTAAAAGCATCCACCTCTGTATTTGTCAGGTACTGACAGAGCCTCTCAGAAGACAGCTCTATCAGGTTCCTGCCAGCAAGCACTTGTTGGCAGGGATGATACACTCTTATTGTTATCTTTACTGGTCAAGGCGGTGAGGGTCTTCTGGTCCCTAGGTAAGTAAGGTGGTGAGACTGGTGGGAGGTGCAGACTTCTCTAGCAAAACATCAGGTGTTTTTCAAACTGGTATGTTTCATGAGTCTGGCAGAGCAGAGATTTGGTGCACATATGTTTGAGCGTGGCACTCTTGCTTATCCTTCAAACTACTTCTGTCTTAGAGCTAAATCTAGTGTCTGGCTACTGGGCATGCTAGGTGATAGTGTGACTTCATCCTCCCACAAGGCAAAGAGAGTAAGGAAGCGGAGGCAGAGGGATTGAGCATCCAGACAATGGTTGTCCCAGGATCAAGGTTGGAGGAGCTTTCTGTTTGCAGCAGAGCTGACCCCAATGAACGCTGTGCGACCCTCATTGCCGTGGTGCCTGAATCTCGACTACATTGCCTGTTCTACCACACCCTGCATTTGCTTTCTTTCTTGAGATTATCTGTCCAAGGAATTTTCGAAGCAAATTGATTCCAATTATACCCTCTAGTATTAGTCACTGGGAGTAATGGCCAATTGGGAGGGAAAGCCCATTGTGATTTATCTGTGGCAGATTGTGACATATCGATTCTGTGGATTCTCTTTATGTTTAATTCCTAGAAGGATTACGGATCATTCCATTCATATCCAGTGCCTTTGCCAGCAAGGGATGTAAGACAACGCTTAAGGCTGTCAACAAGATGGTTATCTTTGAAAACTGTGGTGTATGTTTGTGGAGATCGCCTATTTGGTACACAAGAGGATGAATCTTCCCAGACCAGAGAGAGCACCAGGCCTCCTAGGCATTGCCATTAGCAAAGGGGTAAGAGGGGAAGTCACCAAAGTGGCTACCTGTGTCACTCACTCTCATGTCCCCTGTTTAGTAGAATCTCGATTCATCTAAACTTGTATAGCCAAGTGGTTGGGGGGGAGGAGGGGGTACGGCTTGGATTGGTGAGGCCAACAGAATGGTGTATGAAAGGACTTTGGTAGAGTTTTTGTCTCTCTCTCATGACTCACAGTGTAAGTAACCTGCCATGAGCCCTGCTGGGGGCTGGGGCCTCTTGAATCAACACTGACTAAAGATACAGTGGTTTTCATTTCCTGTGACTCATTGAGCAAGATAGAGGGTTCTGGGGCCCCAGTCTGTGAGCTCAGGTACCTTAGCTTTGCTCTGGGACACAGCATAGTAGGAAAACCAGAGTCACCACACCTCACTTTCCACAAGTCATACTGGAGTTATGTTTTGAAAATCACCAGCCCATTTTTTTAAGGGCATCTACATTGGCAGGTTTGTCTTACTAATGTGAACTCCTAATTCTCGTTGTGTTTCTGAAGCAGATGCTGGTGCCAGGCCCAGGAAAGGACCAGGAACAAGGTTCTCCACACATCCTCCATCCGTGCGTTCCAGGGCTCGTGGGTTTGCTTTAGCCAAAACCTCGAACGAGCCACATCCTTGTGTTCTTGACTGTGATGAGGTCTTTTATTGCATTTATAAATGTTCCCCCTGGGGCTATTACTCAAAAGGGTTCATCTAATGAATAAGACAACTAACAATTATTCTGTTTCAGATTGCGAGCTATGTGTAACTTCTCCGAGGGGTCAAAAGTGTTATGTTTGCTCAACATTACCCCAGCCTTCTGACACTTGTGATTACAGAACTGGAGTGCAGGTGAAGTCAGGACACAGAGAGCGCTGCATACACAGGCCCTCTCTCATGGAGGAGGACTGCTTTCTGAAAGCAGGGGCGGCTAAGCATGTTTCATCATACGTGGGTGCCCTGGAACCCAGTTACTTTAAGCTCAGGTCTCTCTCTTTTTTTTTTTAAATGAATTCGGTCTCTTTTTTTAAAAATGAATTCTTTCTTTAAGGGTTCTGGACTTTGGGCTGTATCCTAGGAATGAGAAGGATCCTGGGAACCACTTTCTAAAAAAAACAAACAAACAAACAAACAAAAAAAAACAAAAAAAAACCCCCAAATCTCTCTTCAGAAACAGTGCTTCTTCCTATTTGGCCTGTTCTCTCTGTTCCTGTCCTCCTTTTCTCCGCCCACATGCCACTGAAGAGTATATGCCCCATTTGGGGCCCACATTCCCTTAAAGAAGAGTAATAGGTACTAGCTCCACACACAGCTTTGCCCAAGCTGGGGAAGCCTATGAGGAGCCGAGTCTGACTTTAGGGGTACGGGAGAGTTTCCCTTTCTTCCAGGTAGACCCCCCTTAAAAAGTTACAGTTATCTGAATTCCACAAAAGAAAGGGTATCTCCTTTGATTTAGCTGCTAGTAAGTAAGAAACTTAACTATTATCATCCCCATATGAGCACATCTTCAAGTCGGAGTGATTGAGCTCTCATTCGCACCCCCACTTGTAGGTATGGGACTTAAATGTCAGCAGTGTATATAGCAACAGAACAACCGTCACAGTCAGCATGGAGATCAGTTCCACCACCCAGGAATTCTCTCCTCCCACCCCCAGGCAATTGTCCATCTGATTTGGCCATTTTTTAAAGGTATCAAGGACATGAAGTGCACAAATGTCACTCTTCAAAGCCTTGGAGATACCTCTGAGTCTCTGAGCACCCTGAACAGAACTCCCAGGTGCCCACAGTGCTCTGGCCCGGCGCAGAGCTGCCGTGCTGTAGAATTTTCACTTGTGCTATATCCGCTCCTGGCTTCTGGGACCTGCTGTCCTCCAGCTTGGGCACTGAAATGTCCGAGAAGACCATTGGGATAAGGATGTTTTTCTAAGAAGATAAAAGCCCCTTCACCCCCCCCCCAAGCATTCTGGTTGCTTGGCAGGGTGCCAGTAATG